>NC_091761.1:86100056-86786723 GCF_029378745.1 Bos indicus
GTTCACTGGAAGGACTGATGTTGAAGCTGAAACTCCAATACTTTGGCTACCTCATGCAAAGAGTTGACTCATTGGAAAAGACCCTGATGCTGGGAGGGATTGGGGGCAGGAGGAGAAGGGGACGACAGAGGATGAGATGGTTGGATGGCATCACTGACTCGATGGACATGAGTCTGAGTGAACTCCGGGAGTTGGTGATGGACAGGGAGGCCTGGCATGCTGCGATTCATGGGGTCACAAAGAGTCGGACACGACTGAGTGACTGAACTGACCCGCTATTGCTGTATTTGGTAAATTATTTATTAAATAATCATTGTATTATTAAGTATCTGCTATGTTCCAGGCACTAAATTAAATGCTGGCTGGGTACACAAGCTGACTAAATGTGGCCTTTGCCCTAAAGAAACTGAATTCTTAATGGGGAAGACAGACTTATAGATAATTTCAATTTGATTTGGTAGCTACTAAGATAGCATGCATAGGATGCTATAGAAATCCTCGAAAGAGCCTGTAACTCAGTTTAGAGGGTATAACAGAGCTGTTTTGAAGGATGAGCATGGATAAGATAGATAAACAGAGGTGGGGAGTATGTGCCAGGAAAAGGGAAAAGCATGAACCATACTATGGAATCATGAAACAGTACGGCATGAATTTGAAGGAATACAACACAGTTGAGAATTACTAGAACATAAAATTTGAAAGAAGACTAAGATGTAAGGGAAGCAAGAGTCAGTATAATGGGCTTTCTAAGTTGCACAAAGGGATTTTGACTTTATTTTGTATACAACAAAGGAAAATCATATAATCAAATGGAAAAATTAAAGGAGGAGTTTACAATAAGCAAGTGACATAAGTGTATTTTTGGTAGGTTACTATGGTTGATTTGAGGAAGATGGCCTTAATAGGATCAAAATAGGGGGAGGCCAGTCATTCAGGAAAGTACTGCGGTAGTCCAGTTGAGAGTTGCTGATTGAACAGATGAATGACTAAGATGCATCATTATGTCCTCAAAGAATTTTTATTATCTCTAGAAAAAGGAAATGCACTTCCTTTAGTTCAGAATTGCATCACTTAATCATTTTTCTCTCAAAAAGTCCAACAAAAGAAATTTTTGACTATTAATGATATTTTAAAACACATTTCTATGTCAATATGACACACATTCCTTCTATTTTAACAATTATATAGGATTTAGTTATATTAATATTATGCTTAATAAACAGCATTTTGGTTATTATCAAAGTTTTATGGTGAATTTTGTAAAGATTACTTTTTCCCCTGCTTTGGATTAATTCCTAAATTCTTTGACTTTACTTCATAAATGGTCAGAGGAAATAGTTTACATACAAGGAAATCAGAAATAAGCTGAGAAAATGTATTCTGAGTAAATAATTCATTTACATTACTTACAGAAATATGTAATTGGCTATAAACTGTTTAAGATATTAATGTTAGATTTTTTTTTCTTTTTATTGGTCTCTTCTGCATGGCATGTGGGATCTTAGTTCCCTGACCAGGGATGGAAACTGCACCCCCTGCATTGGAAGCTTGGAGTCACTGGACCAACAGGGAAGTTTTAGATTTTTTCTTTAAAACTGTATTTTGGGCAGTAAGCTTTTGTTTGTTATCACACATATTTGCTCCATATCTCTTTAATGCTTGTACATTTTTAGACAAATACTTTTGGTTAAACAATGTCTTGCATCTCCAACTTGTACTTAAGAAAAATGTACATTCTTCAATAATATATTTTTCCATTTGAAAAAAATGTCTGTTTTCTGGTTTTGTTACTTTGTTTTTTAAATAAACTTGATATTTTAGAATAATATTATATTCACAGCAAAATTGAGTGGAAAGTACAGAAAGTTTCTATAAATCCTCTTATACCCACTCAGGCACAACCTTCCACCAACACCCAGCACCACTGTGGCACTGTTATGGTGCATTTGTTACAATCAATCACACATCATTGATACATCATTATCATTCAGAGTCCTTAGATGACATTAGGGTTCATTCCTGGTGTTGTACCTTTTGGCAAATAGGTACAGCAAATTTTTGACAAATATATGTTGACATATATCCACCATTGCAGTATCATACAGAATTGCTTTCACTGTCTTAAAAATCTGTGCTCTACCTATTCATCCCATCTTTATTTCTTGTTTAACTTTTGATGTATCTGCTAATTGTAAGATAAATGGTAAAATAGTTCTTTCCCCCCTTCTGATATTCAACTGTCACAATCATATTTGTTTTCATAGATAATCTTTTGCCTGTCGTGTATCCCCAGGTTTGTTGTATATTGAGTAATTACATTAAGTAGGACACATTTCTGGAATAAATGTTTTTTAACATTGGTCATTTTTTTCTATTGATTTGTATTTGCTGTCAATTATAGATTTCAGGGACAGTTTTCAGTTCTGTACTGTATAGAGGGTTTTCCCAAGTGCAGACTCTTATGTGGCCAGATATGATGAAGATATATCTGTTCTTGTCTATGTTCCAGTATGGGCCCAGTTAGTCTTTGAATGAATGAATGAATGAGCTTTGTGAAACCATTCTCCATAATTTGTTGTTCAGTTGCTAAGCTGTGTGTGACTCCATGGACTGCAGCATGCCAGGCTTCCCTGTCCTTCACTATCTCCTGGAGTTTGCTCAAACTCATGTTAATTGAGTCAGTGCTGCCATCCAACCATTTCAACCTCTCTCACCCCCTTCTCCTCCTGCCCTCAATCTTTCCCAGCATCGGGGGCTTTTCCAATCCGTCATCTTCTTCACACTAGGTGGCCAAATATTGGACTACAGCTTGAGCATCAGTCCTTCCAGTGAAAATTCAGGGTGGATTTCCTTTAAGATTGACTGGTTCCATATCCTTGCAGACCAAGGGACTCTCAAGAGTCTTCTCCAGAACCACAGTTCAAAAGCATTATTTCTTTGGCGCTCAGCTTTCTTTATAATTGGTAGCATATTATTCTCATGGTAACTACTCAAGTTTGGAACATGTGAGTTCACTGAAGTCTTAAAGCTTCTAAGAGATATATATCATCCAACCCATTCTGTACAGAGAAAAGTTTTTGCATGATCATAAAATTTTAAAATTCAATCTATTTTATGTGGTCCTGATCCAAAAAAGAGGACTTCCCTGATGGTTCAGTGGTAAAGAATCTGCCTGCCAATGCAGGAGACTCAGGAGACTCGGGTTTGATCCCTGGGTCAGGAAGATCCCCTGGAGGAGGAAATGGCAACCTACTCCAGTATTCTTGCCTGGGAAATCCCATGGACAGAGGAGCTTGGTGGGCAACAGTCCATAGCGGTTGCAAAGAGTTGTAAGTGATTCTGCATGCAAGCAAGGCAAAAAAACCCCTCAAAACAACCAGTTTTATGAAATGCCTACTACATAGTAAAGCACTATGTGGACACAAAGATCAAAAAGCCAGTTTATGTTCTCCAGAATTCACAACCTAGCAGACCAACATTGAGTTTTAACTATTTAATGTAATGTTAGATTCAAAGTGTAGTCAAATTTCCTAAGTAATTAATGACTTCTTCAAAGCACTGTGCTGTGTGCTTAGTTGCTCAGTCCTGTCTGACTCTTTGCAACCCCACAGACTGCAGCCTGCCAAACTCCTCTGTCCATGGGACTCTCCAGGCAAGAATACTGGAGTGGGTTGCCATGCCCTCCTGCAGGGGATCTTCTCGACCCAGGGATTGAACCCACGTCTCTTGCATCTGCCAGCATTGGCAGGCAGGTTCTTTGCCACTAGCGTAACCTGGGGAGCCCCCTAATTCTGTTTAGGGAAATGCAAATCAAGACAACAGTGAGATAACATTTTATTACAGTAAAATACAACCAATAAAAATTTTACCATTTTAACTTTTATTTTTTATAATTTATTCTTTAATTGGAAGAAAATTGCTTTAAAATGTTGTGTTGGTTTCTGCTGTACAACAACACAATTCAGCCATAATATGTATATCACATCCCTCCCTCCTCTCCTCCCACCTCACCCTTCTAGGTCATCACAGAGTACCAGGCTCAGCAGCATATGTTACATAGCAACTTCTTACCAGCTATTTTACACATGGTAGTGTATATATGCAGAGAAGGCAATGGCACCCCACTCCAGTACTCTTGCCTGGAAAATCCCATGGACGGAGGGGCCTGGTGGGCTGTAGTCCATGGGGTCGCTAGGAGTCGGACATGACTGAGCGACTTCACTTTATTTTTTCACTTTCATGCATTGGAGAAGGAAATGGCAGCCCACTCCAGTGTTCTTGCCTGGAGTATCCCAGGGATGGGGGAGCCTGGTGGGCTGTCATCTATGGGGTCGCACAGAGTTGGACACGACTGAAGTGACTTAGCAGCAGCGGCAGCAGCATATATATGTTGATGCTACTTTGTCTATTCATCCCACTCTCTCCTTCCCCTACTAAATTCACAATCCTGTTCTGTATATCTGCATCTCCATTCCTTCCCTGCAAACAAGTTCATCAATTTCATTTTTCTAGATTCCATATATTTGCATTAATATATGATATTTATTTTTCTCTGACTTACTTCACTCCGTGTAACAGGCTCTAGTTTAATCCACCTCACTAGAACTGACTCAAATTCATTTTTTTTAATGGCGGAGTAATATTCCATTATATGTATGTACCACATCATGTTTATCCATTCATCTGTTGATGGACATCTATGTTGCTTCCATGTCCTAGATATTGTAAATAAATAGTGTTGCTATGAACATTGTGGGTACATGTGTCTTTTTCTATTATGGTGGGATTGCTGGGTCATATGCTAGTTTTATTCTTAGTTTTTTAAGGAATCTTCATACTCTTCTCCATAGTGGTTATATTAATTTACATTCCCACCAACAATGTAAGAGGGTTCTCTTTTCTCCACATCCTCTCTAGCATTTATTCTTTGTAGATTTCTCAGTGATGGCCATTCTGACTGGTGTGAGGTGATACCTCATTGTAGTTTTAATTTGCATTTCTCCAATAATGAGCAATGCTGAGCATATTTTCATGTATTTATTGGCCACCTGTATGTCTTCTTTGGAGAAATGTCTGTTTTATTCTGCCTATTTTTTGATTAGGCTATTTGTTTTTCTGATATTGAGCTATATGAGCTGCTTATATATTTTGGAGATTAATCCTTTGTCAGTTGTTTCATTGGCAATTATTTTCTCCCATTCTCAGGGTTGTCTTTTAATCTGGCTTATTTTTTCCTTTGCTGTACAAAAGATTTTAAGTTTAATTAGGTCCCATTTGTTTATTTTTGTTTTTATTTGCATTACTTTAGGTGGGGGGTCAAAGAGGATCTTGCTGTGATTTATGTCAAAGAGTGTACTGCCTACATTTTCCACAAAAGCTTTATAGTTTCTCGCCTTACATCTTTAATCCATTTTTGACTTATTTTTGTGTATGGTGTTAGGAGGTGTTCTAGTTTCATTTTTTTATATATAGCTGTACAGTTTTCCCAGCACAACTTATTGAAAAGGCTGTCTTTTATTTACTGAATATTATTGCATTCTTTGTCAAAGATAAGATGCCCATAGGTGTGTGGGTTTATCTCTGGATTTTCTACCTTGTTCCACTGGTCTATATTTCTGTTTTTATGCCCATACCTTACTGTCTTGATGACTATAGCTTTGTAGTATAGTTTGCGGTCAGGAAGGTTGATTCCTCTAGCTCCATTTTTGTTTCTCAAGATTGCTTCGAGAGGGCTTTACAGGTGTTGCTAGTGGTAGAGAACCCACTTGCCAATGCAGGAGACATAAGAGACATGAGTTTGATCCCTGGGTTGGGAAGGTCCCCTGGAGGAGGGCATGGCTTGAGAAATAAAAGATTGCTTTGGCTATTCGGGGTCTTGTGTGTTTCTACACAAATTGTGAAAAATTTTGTTCTAGTTCTATGAAAAATACCCTTGGTAATTTGATAGGGATTGCACTGAATCAGTAGATTGCTTTGGGTGTGCAGACTCAGTTGTGTCCGACTCCTTGCGACCCCATGGACTGTAGTCTGCCAGGCTCCTCCATCCATGTAATTTTCCAGGCAAGAATACTGGAGTGAGTTGCCATATCTTATAATCAATTTCATAGTATTGATTATTCCAATCCAAGAATATGGTATATCCATTTGTTTGTGTCATCTTTGATTTCATCAGTATCTTACGGTTTTCTGTATACAGTCTTTTGTCTCTTTAGGTAGGTTTATTCTTAAGTATTTTATTCTTTTTGTTGCAATGGTGAAGGGATTGTTTCCTTAATTTCTCTTTCTGATTTTTCATTGTTAGTGTATAGGAAGAATGCAAGAAATTTCTGTGTATTAATTTTATATCCTGTGACTTTACTGTATTAATTGATTAGCTCTAGTAATTTTCTGGTGGCTTCTTTAGGGTTTCATTTTAACTATTTTAAAGTGTACAATTCAGTGGCATTAGTTGATCGTTGAACAACATGGGGGTTAGGAGCACAAACCTCCATATAGTGGAAAATTTGAGTGTAACTTTACAGTAAGCCCCTCTGCATCAGTGGTTCTGCATCTGTGGATTCAACCAACAGTGAATTGTGTAGTGTGTATTTATTTTAAAAATTTGCATGTAAGTGGATAAATCCATGTTGTTCAAGGATCAGCTGTAGATTCACAGTGCTGTACAATGATCATTATCTAGCTCTAGAATTTATTACCCCCCACAAAGTAAACTCTATCCTTTAAGCATTCACTTTCCATTCCAACCTTCCTTCACCCCCAGGCAACCACTAATATGTATTTTTGTGCATTTGTCTATTCTATTTCATATAAATGGAATATAAAATGCGGGCATTTGTGTCTGGTTACTTTTAAAGATTTATCTATGTGGTGGTATTTACCAGTACTTTATATGGCTGTATAATATTCCACTGCCTGGATATTTGATTATCTAGTCATCAGAACACAGATATTTGGGTTGTTTCTACCTTTTGGTTATTGAGACTAGTGTTTCTATGAATATTAGTGAGATAACTCATTTTATACTTATTTGTCAAAAATGAAGAAGTGGATGATATCAAGAATTAGGGAGAATTCTTTAAGGGTAAGTCACTGATGGGAATATAAATTTGTTTAATCATGCTAGAAAATAGCATTATCTTGTGAAATTGAACTTTTACATCCTGTATGATTGAGCAATAGCACTCTTAGATACACACCCATGAGAAACTTCAGCATGTAAGAACCAGGAGATATATATAGATGAGAAGGTTAATAGCAGTACTGTTTCTAAGAGCAAAAAACTTGAACCACTTAAATGTGTATTACCAGCCATTTCTTTTAAGGAGTTCTGCTATAAAGGGAAAGAAAGAAATGGAGCAGTAGTGGAGATTGAGAATTTTTTTCAAGATGGGGGAAAAAATAGCATATTTTTATGTTTAAGAATTGATTACATGGACAAGGTGAAAGAAAGAATCATGGAGAAAAAAATTTCTGGAGAATCTGATTTCTCAGATACTGGATTTTTCTCCTAGTTTTGGAGGGTACTGTACATACCCTCCAGTTTTATCTATCCTTCTCTTGCCCTTTCTTAAACTGTTTGACCAAACAGCATATCAACTAAGTACCCAAAGGCTATTTGTGTATCTGTTGTAACTCCTATAGAGCATCTACTTTCTATATCACCACAGAAATCAGATCCAACTTACCGTACACCTCAACTCATAAATTACTGTGCAGCAGTCAAAATGAATTATAGAGTTACAGGCAAAAATATGAATCTACTACATGTAGTATGATATCTTTTTTTCCTTTTGGCTGTGCCAGCATGGCTTCTGCAATCTTAGTTCCCAGACCAGAGATTGAACCTGGGCCATGCAGTGAAAAGGCCAAGTCCTAACCACTGGACCACCAGGGAATTCCCATGATATCCTTTTTTAGAATGCTTAAAACACGCAAAATTAAACAATATGCTGCTTTGTTGTTGTGCACTTACTAAATCCTATCCAACTCTTTGCGACCCCATGAACTGCAGCATACCAGGCTCCCTTGTCCTTCACTATTTCCAAGTTTGCTCAAATTCATGTCTATTGAGTCAGTGATGCCATCCAACCAGCTCATCCTCCGTTGCCCCCCTCTTCTCCTGCCCTCAATCTTTCCCAGCATCAGGGGCTTTTCCAATGAGTCCACTAGTGGCATCAGGCGGCCAAAATACTGGAGCTTCAGCATCAGTCCTTCCAATGAATATTCAGGGTTGATTTCCTTTAGGACTGACTGGTTTGATCTTCTTGCAGTGCAAGGGACTCTCAAGGCTTGTGTCTCTATAGACTTAGACATACTATATATGTAATAACATATATGCAAAATTCAGGACAATGATTACCTCTGGGAAGAAGACAGGAATACAAGGAAAAAAGAGCACA
The DNA here is from genome assembly GCF_029378745.1 of Bos indicus. Lineage (NCBI taxonomy): Eukaryota > Metazoa > Chordata > Mammalia > Artiodactyla > Bovidae > Bos > Bos indicus. The sequence goes on from NC_091761.1 coordinate 86,108,456, forward strand.
TAGATCTAAATCGCCAGTGATCTCCTAGTTCAGTGGGTCTCAAAGTTTAGTGTGCATCAGAATTCCTAGAAAGCTCATTAAAACCTAGATGGCTGGGAGCCCCCAGAGTTTTTGATTCAGGAGGTGAGTGTGGGGCCTAAGAATATGCATTTCTAACAAGGTTCCAGGTGCTGTTTTAATGCAGCTCTGCTGGGATCACATACAGAAAACCACTTCCAGTTTATAAATTGGATTATGGATTCACAGGCATTACATTTGCTTTATTAAAATAATATAATAAAATTATTAAATAATCAAGTTAAATGGGAGAGAAAAAAGATGGCCAGTCATAGACCAAAGATGAGAGTATGTCAAGAAGCAAGGTTTAATATGAATCCAGTTCTGGGCTATGGAGGCATCCTTTTTGAAAAATGCTAGGATTCCCTTACTAAAAGCAAACATGAAAAACACTTCTCTAGGAGAACCTCAGGATCATTTTAGAAGAATACTACCGGCAACTACACTGAGAAATAAATCTGAAGATTGTTTTTCTCCTTAGGTGCACGGCGAAAGCATTCAAGCTTTCTGAATCTCAATAATCTCTGAAAAGACTGGACACATCACAGGCTAACCTCTTTCATGGATTCAACAAAAATTGCATTTGGAGAAAATATTTCTGTTACTTTTTCAGATCTTACCCTTTCCTCAAGTACTTTATTTAGGTCATCATTTTTCTTCCTTCCCCTCTCTCTTCTCCCTTCTGGATTTATTGTATCCACTAGGTTCTGAGAGGAAAATGTATATGATATTTTAGATTCCTACGTTGACCATAGCTATGTAGAGGGTATAGTCCTGCAACTGGTCACTGACAGGAGTTTGAGGAATGCCTGAATATAAAATTCTTGCCCATAAGCAACTCAGCCTGGAGGAAAAAAAAAAACACCCCAAAACAGATCTATAAATATAAAATTACATCCCAGAGCAGGTCACGCAGCATATTATAGAAAGATACAGACTTATCTGCTTTCACAACCTCTCCTACACTCAGCTCCTCTAAGCTATACTCGCTCGCTCCCACAATTCACAACAGCTGCCCTGAGGCCAGTGGAGGGAGGCGCTCGGGAGGTGCCGCGGAGGGCCGGCGCTCCGGGCCGGCCTTCATTGGCTTTCTGGCCGGAAGCGGCGGTGCGGCCCGGCTGCGCATGCGCCCCTCACACGTGCTTCCAGAACGCCCCCTTCGCCGCTAGAGATCCGCGGGCGTCATGCTGCGAGTTTCTGCCTTCCGGCTGCTAGGTCGCAGAGGGGCGAGTAGGGTCTCGCTCTTGGAGGACTTTAGCTTCCGCTACTACAGCTCGGGTCCTCTTGGTGTCCGCGACGATACCCGCGACTCGCGCGCCTACTTTACCACACCTATTTTCTACGTGAACGCCGCGCCGCACATCGGGCACCTGTACTCCGCGCTGCTGGCGGACGCCCTGTGCCGACACCATCGCCTCCGAGTTCCCAGTGACGCCGCCACGGGATTCTCCACGGGTACCGATGAGCACGGCCTGAAGATTCAGCAGGCAGCCGCCGCCGCGGGCCTGGCTCCGTCCGAGCTGTGCGACAGAGTCTCTGCCCAGTTCCAGCAGCTTTTCCGGGAGGCTGACATCTCTTCCACCGACTTCATCCGCACCACCGAGGCCCGGCACCGGATAGCTGTGCAGCATTTCTGGGGGATGCTGAAGTCTCGGGGTCTTCTCTATAAGGGCCTCTATGAAGGTTGGTATTGCGCCTCCGACGAGTGCTTCCTGCCTGAAGCCAAGGTCACCAGGCAGCCCGGCCCGTCAGGGGATTTGTGTCCTGTATCTCTCGAGAGCGGACACCCGGTCTCCTGGACCAAGGAAGAAAACTACATTTTTAGGCTTTCCCAGTTCCGGGAGCCGCTCCAGCAGTGGCTGCGGGGCGACCCTCAGGCCATAACACCGGAGCCATTCCATCACACAGTCCTTCAGTGGTTGGAGGAGGAGCTGCCGGACCTATCGGTCTCTCGAAGGAGTAGCCACTTGCACTGGGGCATTCCGGTGCCCGGGGACGATTCACAGACCATCTACGTATGGCTGGATGCCTTGGTCAACTACCTTACTGTAATTGGCTACCCAGACCCTGAGTTCAAATCTTGGTGGCCGAACACCTCTCATATCATAGGCAAGGACATTCTCAAATTCCATGCTATCTATTGGCCTGCCCTCCTCTTAGGGGCCGGCATGAGCCCACCACACCGCATCTATGTCCACTCCCACTGGACAGTCTGTGGTCAGAAGATGTCTAAGAGCTTGGGTAACGTGGTGGATCCCAGGACTTGTCTTGACCGCTATACGGTGGATGGCTTCCGCTACTTTCTTCTTCGGCAGGGCGTCCCCAGCTGGGATTGTGATTACTATGATGAAAAGGTGGTTAAGTTGTTGGATTCCGAGCTGGCAGATGCTTTGGGAGGTCTCCTGAACCGATGTACTGCCAACAAGATCAATCCTTCTGGGATCTATCCGGCTTTCTGCGCTACTTGCTTTCCCAGTGAGCCAGGCTTGGTAGGGCCGTCAGGTCGTGCTCAGGCAGAGGACTACGCTCTAGTGAGCGCAGTGGCCACTTTGCCCAAGCAGGTAGCAGACCACTACGATAACTTTCAGATCTATAAGGCTCTGGAGGCAGTGTCCAGCTGTGTCCGGCAGACTAACGGCTTTGTCCAAAGGCATGCGCCATGGAAGCTGAACTGGGAGAGCCCCGTGGATGCTCCCTGGCTGGGTACTGTGCTTCATGTGGCCTTGGAGTGTTTGCGAGTCTTTGGAACTCTGCTCCAGCCTGTCACCCCAAGCCTAGCTGACAGGCTGCTGTCTAGGTTGGGGGTTTCTTCCACAGAGAGGAGCCTTGGAGAGCTCCATTTTTTGTCTCGATTCTATGGACATCCATCCCCTTTTGAAGGGAGGAGACTGGGACCTGAAACTGGGGTCTTGTTTCCAAGACTGGACCAGTCTAGGTCCTGGCTGGTAAAAGCCCACAAGACCTAGAAACTCAGTTCTTATTAGCTTGTGGTAAAAAAGTAAATTTGTTATTTTCTTATTTTTTGCATTTTCAGGGAAATTATATTAATGCTTTCTAAAGTGTTGGATCAAATGAGCACATAAGTACTGTCCCTGTGAAAAGAGGTTTGATAGCCTTTCAGGAGCCTACTCCCTACTCTTCAGTTCTCTGTGTGCATTAACCACTGTCCTTTGTACCCAAGTGTCTCTGAGATGTCTCCAGGGGTAAGAGACAACTTTGCTGATACTATTCCTTCTCATTGTGTACCTCCGTCCAAACCAGTTATTTGCCCAGACTACCTCTCATGGCTTGTTTTTTATTGGCCTGGCCTCTGCTGGGCAGAGAGTGGGGGTTGGAGGCCCCCTACCTCAGCTTTTACTTTGTTACATATGTTGAGTCTCCTGTTGAAAACAGATTGTTTCATTAAAGCTTTAAAAACCAGTGTCCTAGATTAGATGATTTTTGCCTATATTTTTAATTCTTAACAATCTTGACTCCCAGTTTTGCTAGTTAATTGTCCAGTAGTTGTGCTTTGTACCATTATACTTTAACCGGTAGATGGCTCTAGTCTCACATATTTAATTACTTAACATTGAGGTTTCAGAATATTTAAAATACATTTTCTGCTTTGTAATTTTGCATAATTTAAAGAAAAAATTTTATTTTCTTAAAATAAGGATAACTGCAATTACTGCTGTTTTACAATAAGCAATAAAAAAAGATCAAAATCCTCATTTCAGACTACTGAAAAAGGACATTCACTCCATTAGATGTTTAGTCAGCTAATAAGTAACTATCACATGTGTTTGGACCATGATAAATTATAAAGCTCTCTTGATTTACTTGGTATGTTAAATTTTTTTTAAACTTTAATAACATTAGGTTTACAGGTGTGATTTAAAAAATCTGTAGAAAGTTCAGAAGGGTAATCTTTTCTTTATATTTCTTGGTCTTAATTTTGTTATCCACATATATAATTTACCTTATATGATTTCTTTTGGTCAATCAGTATGTATAATACAGTATAGAAATTGTGGAATAGCTATTATAAATTTAATACATTTACTTTCAAGTAGTTTTTATTATTTCTTTTGCTCCTTTAACTTATTAAAGTTTAAAAGTTTTCTAAGTACCTTATTCAGATCAGTTCTGTTGCGTTTGTTGAAGGTGATGGTGAAGGGAGGAAATGATCAGTGCTCCAGGAATCTCAAACTGGACTTAGGGATCTCTCCAAGGCTCCATAAGAGAACATCACAGAGAAGATGTTAAGGTATCAATTTATACAGTGACTACAACATAGTAAGCCAGCATTATTTGCCCAGACTAGTCTCATGGCTAATCTCATAGGTGATTAGACAGCTAGGGCAAAGTTTAAAATGAGAACTTGCCTTGAGATATCCATTCTAAGCATGGTAGCAAGCAGAGAGAGCTCACTATGAATTAAACTATTGTGCTAGTAGTTCCCCCAGATTTATTCTGGGTGCTACTGTTCAGCTCCAGTTTCTATTTATTAATTAGTGTAGTGAGAGATTTCTGGTTGCTTGGAAACATTGCTTAGAAAAGAATGCTTGAAGGCATTCTAAGGGTGGAAGGACTATTTCTACCAGTGTTCCTTTAGATCCTCCTTATTCTTCATAATGGAATCTTGGGCTTTCCATAGGACATATTCCAGTTATCTGCTGGGATTACTAGGGTAGATTACTGGGACCTAGGATGGCATATAATATCTCTTGGGGCTAGAGAGCAGAGCAGTGAAAGAGATGGGATGTTTACATGGATGAAGGAAAACAGACTTGGAAAGCAGTGTTGATAACCTCTGTCTTCGTAGTGCCATTATAAGTCTTACAGCCCCTATCATGAATGGAAGGACAGTGTCTTTCACTGGAATGGTCTTTGCCATGGCCTAATGCCAGTTAGTACACTGCACCTTGGCTTGCTGGGTGTTAAAGGAGTTCCGTTTGTGCAGTCTGTCATTTGTGTAGGCACTTAAGTTCTACCAGAGTGTTTGTGGTAGTAGAGGACACAGGAAAACGGGGGGAGCCAAGAGGAGAGGGCATAATTATTACAGAAGACAGGATATTTTGAGTGAAGAAGTGTGGTAAGTTGGATAGGACTTATTCTGTGGTGATATGGAAGATGAACCAGTTAGATTCTCTGCAGGAGGCAGAATAGGTAAAGCAGGGATCCTCTGAGTACTGAGTTGGTATGTTAAGTTTGATTCAGCAGTTTAAGAATGGCAAGTAGAGGATAGGTGAACTTAAAACTGGAAGGCATGCACTTCTAAGAGAGTACACCTTAACCACTTCGTGGGAAAAGATGATAAACTTGTAGACTTCTAAGAATTTCCCTGTTCCAGAATTGCTAACACCTTATCTGGCATCTTGTGGATTCCTTGACGAGAAAGGAAGTTTCTCCCAATATTACCCTAAGGCTCTCAAATATTGATTTTAAGGTATTTTTGGAGGCAGTGTTGCAGGAGGTGATAGAGCACTGATCAGGTGTTCATGGAATGTCATGTTAAAGTAATAATAAGCTGTCAGCTCAGAAGACTACAGTCTACTATGAAGTCATGCAAGAAGTTGTGGGCAATGTATATGTGGCACCATTGTATATTAGAGGGCTATTCTACAAGCGAACTCACAGATAGGCACCTCAGAAGTCAGAAGACCTATGGCTATATGGGGGTCAAGAATAGGCAGAAACAAGAAATAGTTACAGTCTCATTTAATTGAAATCTCACACTTATTCTGGAAGTAGGCCTTATTATTTTTCTTGAGCACCTGTGTGACTCTATAGGGACTGAGAAGAGCCTGAGAAATTGAGTATTAAGTTGATCACTCAAGAAGGCTTAGGCTGCTACATGGGCTCTCAGGTACAGGCCCTTGCCCCCCAACCCCCTATAGTTGTATCTGTTATTGGCACATAACTCTTTGGATCTGGAAAGTTCTGAAACTGAAGTAAAGCCAGTAGTTGGTCAGGTTTTGGGCCTCCAACTAGGATGACATAATCATGAAGCTTGAGTAGCAGGTGGCAGTACTGAGCAATCCACAGATTACTTCTTGGGCATTATGGTAGGGATAGTTTACTGGCTGGCTGTTTCATCCCTGAGTGTGTGGGTAGTTGCAGTGTCAGCCTGCATTAGTGTAACTTTGAGTTACAGTGGGGAAGCAGCCATGCCTCTTGATTAAGACTCGGTCCATAAAGTTGCTGTATAATATTGCCTCCTGGAGGCAGTTCCCCCCCTATCCATAGTTCTACCAGATGTAGAACAACTGTTCTTGCTAATGAGGTCTGGGATGCTGTAAACGTTGATAGGTCCTTGTCTTCATTTTTTGCCAGAATGAATATCAGTGGACCTGAAAAGATGTGGACCTACTGGCAGTGATGTGTCTATTTTTGCTGCAAAAGTTAACTAGTTCAGAGAGATTGCAGGGAGCGTGGGCACAGGTGGAGGTAACCAGGATTACAAATTAGGGGGATCAGTTCTAGAACAAAGCCTTGGAGCCCCTTGCAAAACTAAGACAGTATAAAATATGTCATTTCAGCGTAACACAGTTGGCCCTGCCCCTTGTTCTTCTAGGAGCTTTAGATAGGGTTGGTTAACTTCTATTAATAGGAACACACTATATTTGGAGGTTAATATTGCTGGAAGGCCAGAACAGTAACAACCAAGTTAATTAAGGTCAATTAGTGAGGATTTTAACCTTTCAAGTTTGAGGCAGAGGATAGGAGAATCCCAGCCTAAGCTGCTTTCTTCTATCAAGAACTACTTTGAGTTGAGGGGAAAGAAGTAGATAGTTATAGAGCTTTAGTTTTACCCTGTATAGATCCTGTGAATTAAGAGGAACCATCTAATGGAGTAGTTGACCATATTTAAAATACTTTGCTTTAGATTGTATTAATTATATTAATCAGTTTCTACTTAAATTTCCATGATGAGTAAAGGGGACTGGGAAGAGGTATACACCAAGAGGATCTTCCTATGGTATAGACAACTACAAATAATATACTCTCTACTGTGCTTCTTCTCGTGTATAGCTGTTGGGAGCTTCAGTCTTAATTGGATCTTCACCAAAGTAAGGTGAGACTAGAGAAGTTCCATCCTTGGCTATGAACTGTATTTCACTCCCGTTTAGTCTGTGACACAATTTATTCACCATAAGTCCACAGCTCCTTACTTAAGAAGATGATGGTATGAAATGTCAGGATGTTTCAGGAAACTAAATGTATGATCTGCAAGAAGAAAATAACTCCAAGGAGAGATGAGATCTGCCTTCACGTCCTAAGGATTTTTGGATGAAACATTTGCAGAGGGCCTAGAAGACTCACTTAGGTAAGCTGAAGGGACAGCTCTAGGAATAGCTGGAAATGGGTGATGCCAGTTATCGTAGTGTATGGTATGGGTAACATGGTACTAACCTCTATGCTACCACTCTCGAGGTACGTACACCCCCTCATTGGTTGACAGTCACTGGTTTATGGGATTGAACAGGAGGTGAACCTTCGAGAACTAGTTTATGATTGATACAGATACGAATCATTGTTTTATTCTCTTAATACAGTCAATAAAAGTATGACTAATTACACATTTTTCCTAATTAAAATATTTTAAAAGGATAATAACCTTTACATTGGGACACATTAAATATGACAGAATCAGTAGTTTGACTTCCTTTGAACTAATCTAGAAATATCTACTGGTTAAAGGCTATAAATACTAAAAATAAAAAGTTAACAAGCATGTTACACAGTTTGGTTAATCACTAAAATAACACAACTGGAATGTATTTCTTCTTAGCCAGATGAAATGTTAAAGAACTCAATTCAACAGAAGACAGGAAGGTGAAAAAAAGAGCAAAGAAAAATGAAAAATATGGTAAAAGAAAACCCATAATGGCATGGCAGAAATAAATACAAATATATTGGTAATTAAAATATCATAGGATGGACTTTCTGTCGAAAGGAAGCAATATTGAAGCTTCAATTTTAAAAGTTAGCTATATGTAGTTCAGATCCTTAAAAAACTGGAAATAGAACTGCCTTATGATCCAGCAATCCCACTGCTGGGCATACACACTGAGGAAACCAGAAGGGAAAGAGACACATGTACCCCAATGTTCATAATAGCCAGGACATGGAAGCAACCTAGATGCCCATCAGCAGATGAATGGATAAGAAAGCTGTGGTACATATACACAATGGAGTATTACTCAGCCATTAAAAAGAATACATTTGAATCAGTTCTAATGAGGTGGATGAACCTGGAGCCTATTATACAGAGTGAAGTAAGCCAGAAGGAAAAACATAAATACAGTATACTAACGCATATATATGGAATTTAGAAAGATGGTAACAATAACCCGGTGTACGAGACAGCAAAAGAGACACTGATGTATAGAACAGTCTTATGGACTCTGTGGGAGAGGGAGAGGGTGGGAAGATTTGGGAGAATGACATTGAAACGTAAAATATCATGTAAGAAACGAGTTGCCAGTCCAGGTTCGATGCACGATACTGGATGCTTGGGGCTAGTGCACTGGGACGACCCAGAGGGATGGTATGGGGAGGGAGGAGGGAGGAGGGTTCAGGATGGGGAACACATGTATACCTGTGGTGGATTCATTTTGATATTTGGCAAAACTAATACAATTATGTAAAGATTAAAAAAAAAAAAAAAGGTATATACTTAAACATAACAGAAAATAAGACATGAAGAAACACTAGGCATATATTAACCAAAAAAAAGCTAGCATCATAATAGTAGACAATCTATATTGAGGGGATAATCATTATTAAAGATGAAGTGAGACTGAATATAAAAATAACAATAGTAAGTTATAACAATTAAACTTGTATAATCTAACAGCCTCAAAATATAAAAAGTTAAAATTGAAGATGACAAGAAATGTTCAAATTTGGAAAGAAATTAAACTGCCATTTGTGAGTTCAGAGAAACTAGGCAATGAGAAAGTAAAATAACTTACACTAGATGTTAGCATTTCAGTCTTTAATGCTCACCACTTAGTGTATCATCATTTCTAAGGGTAGAAAAAAATGAAAAAGTTATAGCAGGTAAGGTTTTGTGACTCTTAAAACCTTGTCTTTTTCCATGCATGCTTCTGTGAAAATAATAACTTGCTTTTTCAGTAGAAATGCCAACAAATATACCTGTTCAGTGAGTCCTTTCTAGATTATTAAAAGAGAACAATCCCATGGCCATAATTTTACCAATTTTTCTGTTAGTTCAATAATAAGTGAAGGTGAAGGGAGAGGACCACCAATTCTGTGTTCCTTATTTGTGTTCTCATTTACTCTTTCCATCAACCTTAGTAAGTATTCTTTTAACTCTGTTTAACTGATAAGAAATTGAGACACCAAAGAAATTAAGTAACTTAGCTAAACTTATACAGTTTATAAAACAGGAGAGCCTAGATTCAAACTTGTTTTAGTGCCAGAGCCTCAGCACCATCCTTAACACCAACACCACAACAATCCCTGAGTATATACTGAGTCTTGTATTGTGAAGAAGAGGAAATAGTAAAATCAGATCCAAAGATCTGAAAATGAAAAGTCTAAATAAGAACACTTAATTGAAATACATTAATCAGTGTTTCAAGATGAGTTAGTTCTTGATAGCTAGATTATGAAACATACGAGTGCCGAAAAAGAAACCTGGGAAAGATACTTACCTTATAATGAAATATATTCCTTTTCTTGCTTTCAATAGTTTCCTTTATATATGCTGCTTATGTGTATTGGTGTAAATGGTTAAAAATTTTAATAACTCCATAATCTCTTTTTTCTTTTTCCTTAAGATTGTTGTTTCTTATTTTCAGAAGAGTGTTCCAAATTTTTGAATCCAACAATTCTCAAAGTGAAAGTATGTTGTCATAAATTCATGAATCCAAGTATTTAAAAATAACATTTTACTAATACTTTATACATTTATCTCTAAACATGGAAACATGGCAATATTCAAGTTTTATTTGAATTAACTATTATAGTAATAAAGCCAGAGAATTTTATTAAGGTCACACTGAAACTTTTTCATTTCATACATACAGTTTTAATACAAATGAACTTAAGACTCATCTACTTACTAACAATTTAAGTTCTATGACTTTACTGAACATTTATTACTATATTCTTACGGCATCTTTCCTAACAAGCTTGCAGGAACCAGATTAAATGCCCTTGACTCCAGTTACTACCAAAGCAAATCCTGGTAAATTATATCTGACATATGTCACACATGACAGTCAAGACGTGTTTTAACTTCTACAAATTCTATAGAGACTTTATTATGAATTTCATAAAGAACACTCTGTCATATTTTACTTTTTTAATGAAATGTAGCTAAAGTTGGACATGGGCTACACCTTGAAGAAGTTTAGGATGAAACCTATGTGTATATAGGTCCCTTGGCTATCATCTAAATTGTATATTAAAGTCCTTGTTAACTTGGAAGCTAGGAACATATACATCTTTATGTAATGTTTTAAGTAATTTCTTCCAAACTCTTTAAATTCAAACTATACAGTCCCATAGTTAGCGAGGCATGATGGGTACTTTTCCAGTATTTGCATGGTAGATTATGACTTGCTAATAGAATCAGAGTGAAATATTATAAAAAATATCCTACACAGTCTACATAATCTACATCCTTAAGATTACCATTAAAATTCACTTACTAAAGGAATTTACAAAGGCTTTCCTAACGCAAAGAATCTTCAGTCCTGGTAAATTCAAATTATTGCATTAACTCTTTTTATTTAAATTTTTATAAAACTTATTCTATGGAAACTCCCTAAATTTTTAGAAAGAGAAACTTTTTAGTCCTGAGTTCAGTTTCATTTTACAACTCATTACTGGAATGTGATTAAATAAATCATGTTACAGTATATAAGAAGCCCATTTTGGTATTATAGAAGAAAATTGTTAAGTACTAAAATAAAATGAATTGTTTGAAAATATGTATGGTTAATTGCATGAAAGTTGATGGTTGGATGTTCATACCATTTTAAGATTTGGAAGGAGTATTTTTTGCTGAATATGATAGAAATATTCTTAACGTTCATGATGACACTGACCCAGTTTAAAAAGTCTATTAGTTAATAATCCTCAAAGAATAAAGTTTTTTCTTATTAAAATGTCCACATAAAAATCAGCTTCTGGAAGGTAGTTAATTCATAACAAATTTTAAGTAAAACATTTTTAGATGTAACTAATGTCATAAATCCGTTTTCTACCCTAAGAGTATATATAGCACATCTTCCTTTTTCCATAATGTATTAAGATCATCTAAAAATGAATCTTATCAGTTCTGGGGCACAAAGGATGTCTCAATATAAATGTATAACAGTTTTTACACTGTAGCTAAGTGTAGAAACTAGGAAATCACCCTAATCTCAGGCAGGAAAAAAAAAAAAAGGAAAAATAGTGAAAACTTACTGCTTAACTAGTGAAGTGTGAAAGAGACTAACCAAATTCAACCAAGTTATCAAAACCCATCATCGATAAGTTTGTAGAGGTAGATGTTTTAAATATTCAATATGTGAGGACAGGTAAGTCTGAGCTTGAGTTTTAAACAAGTCATTCTCTAAAGACAGACACATAGCTAGGGCACAGGCATAAAAATGTATTTGTAAACATAGGATTGTTGCTGAGTTTATTTTCAGTTTTCTTTCTGCATAGACATTAGGATATTAAATGTGTTATTTTATTGAGAACTATTCTTATAAACACTTGGATACTGCCTGAATAAAATAATCCTAAGGTTGACTTTATAGGGTAGGAAAAATTTACATCTATTAGTATCTTTTGAAAAATAGTTTGCATAATAGGGATATTACTAAGGATTTTAGGAAGTTTCTTTTACGTGTTGTTAAAAGTATGTTATAGAAGTGGATATTGTGTAGCTTTCTTTGCTTTGGTACCAAAGTTAAGACATTTTGAAAACTAAGATCTTAAATATGACTAGCAAGAAACACTCTGAAAGCATTAAAAATAATCTCAAATTGTTACTGTATACTTTAAAATTGTTATCCTTTAGATTTTTTTCTCTAAAACAAAGAAAAAAGATATGCTTTTTTAGGTAATACTTTTTATATTAATTAAACATTTCCTTTATGTACTGTCATTGGTTGTTTCAGAACTATGAGGCTAAGGTTTAGTCTTCTTAGTTCATTTTTATATCATGACATAACAAAAAGGACATGATAATTAAAAGCTAAAACATTGATCTCATTGTTATTAAAGCTGCTTTTGCTATCATGGATATGTTATATTAGCTATAAAATAAGAGGAAAATATCACAAGTTAAATGGAACAGGTTTTTTTGGGGATACATTAACACTACCTGCATTTTTAAAATATTTTATATATGAAGAGAAAGATGAAGTAATGTAATCTTTACAGAATTTAGTGAATGCACTGTGGAAATACAGGAAAACATTTTGGCAAAGAGCACATTTGCCTACAATATATTACCTAAGAAAAATACCAATGTAAATCTGTTTTTGAAGCAAAATGCAATTATTCTTGGACTCTAGAAATTTATTAAAGTTTTAGAAAAAAATGCTTTGGTGTATACTAAATAAGCCTGAATTATAAATATGGGATTAAAATGTATACTGAAAATACCAGACAAGTGGAATTAGATTGTTTCATGATTTTTTTGATTAGGGCTCTAACTATAGAACACTGGACCATAACATACAGCATGCTACTTTCAAAATTAATGTAGGAAAATAAAATATTCTCAATAGATGGATTGGCCTTTGGATGTGTCAGAATATCTTTATATTACTTATTCTATAACTGTGCTATATTATATTTTATTCCTAAACATAAATATTTTAGCGTAGAAACATTTTGGTGAAATACTCCAAAAATACATACTTCAATGGTAGTTCATTATTCTTTATGAGACAGGGTTAAAAAAAGTTAACTCGTTATAACTGGGTTTTCTTTCTAATGTTGTAAGAAAGTTTTAATATATAATTTTAAAAATATGTAATTCTTACTCTTTCCTAATAGAGGTGCAAACCAACTCTAGTTATTTGAGTGGACATGAAATTAAAATAGTGAAAAAAATAAGACTCCTAGCATTGTGCAATCAAATGTAAATAAATGCTATAATAAATTTCCATGTAGTCAGTTTAAATATTGCTTATTTATGTAATTTCTATTTTTTATTATTAAAAAGAATATAATGTTTTTGCAGAAGAAAATTGGTATATATATTAAACAGGCAGCATTTAAAGAGAAGTTGGCATGCATGGCCATTTTCTATTTTAAAAAGTTCTACTTAGTGTGTGGTGTTTTTTTAATAATAAACTTTTCTAATCTGTAAAAGCAGACAATCAAGCTTTGTATTTAAAAGGTGAAAAATAATGTTATGGTTAAGTTTTACTTAGTCCAAGTTAATGTTTTGAAAGTCCAGAAGTCTTACAAACTAAGACCTGAATGAAAGATACATAGGAATATTGACAGTGTCACTGTGTTAAAAGAAGGTATTGAATTGTACATGATATATGCAGTGAATGTTTATACTTGCTAAGATGCTATAAGAACCCCTATACTTCTCATATGAATAACAAAAGAGGGCAAGAAGTAGATATGGAGATACCTTTAAGTATATTTAAGAATAGTTTCAACTTTGGCCATAGTAATTCATATAAAATACATGGTCATGTGACAGACTTCCAGATATTATATATACAAATTGTCTATATATTAGTATCTGGCAAAATTCCTAATGTAAACCTAGAATTTGAAATGTTTTACCAAAAATATTTAATATAAGTAGAATATAAACAAACCTAAGTATAATGAAAACAAATATCTATAGATATTATCTCCCTAATAAGATAGTTTTTTTGAACTTATCTTATTGTAACAAATGACTTGTTCCTATGTATATTCTATATTTATGCCATGCTGTGTCTAAAAAATAGAAAACATCTGGAATAAAACTGTAAAATCCAAACACCAAAGATGTTTTTAAGTGGTTGTATATGACATCATGTGGGTAAGAGCCAGATGATGATCAAACTTTTCACACTTTATCAAGATACTTCTATATATATAACCTTTGTTCTGCTTGTTACAGATTATAAGTCTGTGTTATTTAAGTATGTGTGAATTAATAAAGGAAACCATCATTTTATCCTGTACTTCCAATGTTCTGGCTACTAAGATTTTTTTTACCTCCCTTAAAAAAGCAAAAACATTTAACCTTAGGCACATCAAAACCCCTCGTATTTGTTACCAGACCATACATGGCTCTAGTTGTTTTCTACTATTGGATAAAATAGTTATCTGAGACTCTACTTAACAGAATCAGTGGAAGAAGGTGGAGTAAGAATTGAATCCTCTGCTCTGATATCTTTTCTAGGATGAAAGTGTGGGCTTCGAGAATATCGATCGAAGTTTCAAACCTACAGATGAAGGTTGAGAAAGCTTCTTCTCACAGAATGTAACCTTGTTTCCTATTAAGAGATTTAAAGAAAATTAGGGTTTTATGCACAGTAAATGGCTCTTATTTTATTATTACCAAAGGGAAAGATTTTAAAAATATTAACGGGGCCTGGATTCTGAGGAGAGAAAGGTGTACTTTAGGAAATTCCCACTAGAGAGAGTAGGCTACTTTATAACCTGCTTAATTGGAAGGCATCCTAGGGCTATAAAAAACTGCAAAGGACTGGAGAATAGCCATATCTAGTGGCATTTCTAAATTATTATGTTATACTTTCTTCTTTGTGCCAGCCCTGAACTTTGGTAAAGATTCGTTTAAAAAAAAAAGACACTGATATACACAATTAGAAGGCAGATCCTATGATTTAGAAAGTGACTATTAGAGAAAACCAGATATTAGTAAACTTTGGTATTAATGGAGTAACATCCTACTGTTAAGTAAAATATTCATGACTAGACTGAGTTCCAACAAATGATTTTTATTTGATCCACTGCTGAACATAGGACTACTGGAGATACTGCTTTACTCAATACACTTGAAAATATAAAAACTTTAGCTAAGGCATCTCAATGACTAAATGCCTACTTCAGAGCATTAGTGTTTAGCCCAATCCTTTTGTCTAAAAAAGCTCTTCTTTGCTTTGTATTTAGATATTGTTGTTCAGTTGCTAAGCCATGTCTGACTCTTTGTGATCCAGTGAACTGCAACACTCCAGGCTTCCCCGTCCTTCACTATCTCCTGGAGTTTGCTCAAACTCCTGTCCATTGAGTCAGTGATGTCATCCAAACATCTCATCTTCTATCTCTCCCTTCTCCTGCCCTCAATCATCTTTCCCAGCTTTAGGGTCTTTTCCAATGAGTCAGCTCTTTGCATCAGTGGCCAAGGGACTGGAGCTTCATCTTCAGCATCAGTCCTTCCAATGAATAGTCAGGGTTGATTTCCTTTAAGAATGACTGATTTGATCTTTTTGGTATCCAAGGGACTCAAAAGAATCTTCTCCAGCACCACAATTCAAAAGTATCAATTCTTCGGCGCTCAGCCTTCATGGTCCAATTCTCACATCTGTACATGACTACTGGAAAAACCATAGCTTTGACTATACAGTCCTTTGCCTTTAGATGATTTGAATTTAAATGTTGTGATTCAGGGCTTCCCAGGTGGCGCTAGTGGTAAAGAACCCCCCTGCCAATGCAGGAGACATGAGACACTGTTCGTCCCTGGATCGGATCTCTTGGAGGAGGGCATGGCAACCTGCTCCAGTATTCTTGCTTGGAGAAATCCGATGAAAAGAGGAGCCTGATGGGTCGCAGAGTCAGACATGACTTGAAGAGACTTAGCACGCATGCACATTGTGATTCAAGAAGAATGGAAGCACCAAGAGCCTAAGTTTATCTCATAAAACTGAATAAAACATTGGAAGTAGCATGTAGGCTAAATCAATTGCCCAGCTTGAATGTGACCACAGAAATTGTACAGGTGTTCTAGTAGCTCTTCTAAAAGCTACCAATTTATCTATAGTTAGTACTCTTGCCTAGAAAACCCCATGGATGGAGGAGCCTGGTACAGGCTACAGGGTCGCAAAGAGTCGGACACGACTGAGTGACTTCGCTTTCACTTTCAAGGGAAATTAAAGCTTCTAAGATAAAAAGCCTCATTTCTCTAAAGAGGCATGGTTGATTATTGTAATTTCCAGGATTTGGACATACATGCCATTCTATTGACTTAAGACTGAACACATCTACTGACAATGAAACAACCTGCCAATGCTAGAATAGTTAACCATCAGGAGTAAGTCATAAAAACAATGGGTATTCTATAGCATATCAGATCTAGATGCTTCTAGGGTCAAAAAAGGTTTTCAATTGTGCAGTTACATAGAGAGTTTACTCATACCACTTAAGGATACTTTGTGAAGGTATAAAAGTCTTCTAATCAGAAAAGTATAAAGTATTGTAAAATAAATGAAAAGATATTCAGTTCAGTTCAGTTCAGTCAGTCGTGTCCGACTCTTTGCGACCCCATGAATCGCAGCACCAGGCCTCCCTGTCCATCACCAACTCCCGGGGTTCACTCAGACTCACGTCCATCGAGTCAGTGATGCCATCCAGCCATCTCATCCTCTGTCGTCCCCTTCTCCTCCTGCCCCCAGTCCCTCCCAGCATCAGAGTCTTTTCCAATGAGTCAACTCTTTGCATGAGGTGGCCAAAGTACTGGAGTTTCAGCTTTAGCATCATTCCTTCCAAAGAAATCCCAGGGCTGATCTCCTTCAGAATGGACTGGTTGGATCTCCTTGCAGTCCAAGGGATTCTCAAGAGTCTTCTCCAGCACCACAGTTCAAAAGCATCAGTTCTTCGGCGTTCAGCCTTCTTCACAGTCCAACTCTCACATCCATACATGACCACAGGAAAAACCATAGCCTCGACTAGACGAACCTTTGTTGGCAAAGTAATGTCTCTGCTTTTGAATAAGCTATCTAGGTTGGTCATAACTTTCCTTCCAAGGAGTAAGCGTCTTTTAATTTCATGGTTGCAGTCACCTTCTGCAGTGATTTTTAGAGCCCCCCAAAAAGATATTAGGTTGGTGCAAAAATAATTGCAGTTTTAGATTTGTTTAACTTTGTCATTTGATATTGTGATATATACTTAAATAAATGTGATTATGTTATACATCATTTTAATGCACATTTCTCCCTTTAGTTTTTTGCTAATGACTTATTACTTGCTGTTTATATTTATTTTAGAGTATAGAAAGGATGTTAGACAAAAAGCAAATTTGAGCGATTTTTCACTCGAGTTCAAAATGGGTGGAGACAACTCTCAACATCAACACATTTGTCCCTGGAATTGCTAACAAATGTACAGTGCAGTGGTGTTTCAAGAAGTTTTGCAAAGGAGATGAGAGCTTTGAAGATGAGGAGCATAGTGGCCTGCCATCAGAATTTGGCAATGACCAACTGAGAGGATTATTCAAGCCGATCCTCTTAACAACTACACTAGAAGTTGCTGAAGAACTCACTGTTGATCATTCCACAGTCATTTGGCATTTGAAGCAAACTAGAAAGGTGAAAAACTCCGTAAGTAGGTGTCTCATGAGCTGACCAAAAATAAAAAAATCATCATATCAAAGTGTCATCTTCTCTTATTCTACACGACCAACAACAAACAATTTCTTAATCAGATTATAACGTGTGATGGAAAGTGGATTTTATATGGCAACCTGTGATGACCAGCTTAATAGTTGGACTGAGTAGAAGCTCTACAGCACTTCCCAAAACTAAACTTGCACCAAAAAAGGGCCACAGTCACTGTTTGGTGCCAGTCTGATCCACTACAGCTTTTTTTTTAATTCTTAAATTTTTTTCTTTATTTTTATTATTACTTTTTTTAGTTTTTTTTAAATTTTATTTTTAAACTTTACATAATTGTATTAGTTTTGCCAAATATCAAAATGAATCCGTCACAGTTAAATTTTTTTTTTTTAATTGGAGGATAATTACAATATTGCAGTACAGATTTCTGAATCCTGGCAAAACCATTACATCTGAGATGTACGCTCAACAAATTGATGAGATGCACTGAAAAACCACAACGCCTGCAGTTGGCATTGGTCAACAGAATGGGCAATTCTTCTCCATGACAATGCCTGAAGACATGTTGCACAACTAACGCTTAAAAAGTTGAACAAATTGGGCTATGAAGTTTTGCCTCATCTACTATATTCACCTGACCTCTTGCCACTAGTCACCTGACTTCTTCAAGCATCTCGACAATTTTTTGGAGATATCAAAAGCACTTCTGATACCAGCTTCCAAACCAGCAAGAGTTTTGCTGTTTCCAAACCAGCTTCCAAAACCAGCAGGAGGCAGAAATGCTTTCCAAGTTTGTCAAATCCTGAAGCACAGATTTGTTGGCAAAAATGTGTTGATTCTAATGGTTCCTATTTTGATTAATAAAGATGTGTTTGAGTCTAGTTATAATGATTTAAAATTCATGGTCCAAAACTGCAATTATGTTTGTACTAACCTAATAGTTATCAAAATAAGTGTTGTGATTTCAGTGATATTAAGCTGTATTTAACTGTGGGCACTGTTAGAATTTTTGAGCTAAGGAGACTTCAGTAGGCAATTATGATAGTGATCCATTTATCTTGAAATAACACATTCTATCAGTATAAAAATTGGGCTTCCCTGGTGGCTCAGTGGTACAGGGTTTGCATGCTAATGCAGGAGTGGTGGGTTCAGCCTCTGGTCCAGAGGAAGGAAGGAAAGTGGAGAATGTCCCTGGAGAAGGAAATGGCAACTCACTCCAGCAGTCTTGCCTGGAGAATCCCATGGACAGAGGAGCCTGGTGGGCTAGAGTCCATGGAATCACAAAGAGTTGGACATGACTTAGCAACTGAAAAACAACATCAGTATCAACAGTAGCATGAGTTTGGTACTTGTCATTAGGATATAAACAATGATAACTAGGAAACTGGAGCCTATTATACAGAGTGAAGTGAGTCAGAAAGAAAAACACTAATACAGTACATTAACGCATATATATGGCATTTAGAAAGATGGTAATGATGACCCTATATGCGAGACAATAAAAGAGACACAGATGTAAAGAACAGACTGTTGGACTCTGTGGGAGAAGGCCAGGGTGGGATTATTTGAAAGAACAGCATTGAAACATGTATATTATCATATGTGAAATAGATCACCAGTCCAGGTTCGATGCATAAGGCAGGGTGCTCAGGTCTGGTGCACTGGGATGACCCTGAGGGATGGAATGGGGAGGGAGGATCAGGATGAGAAACACATGTACACCCATGGCTGATCCATGTGAATGTATGGCAAAAACCACCACAATACTGTAAAGTAATTAGCCTCCAATTAAAAAAAAAAAAAGATAACTAGAATAGCTCTTATCCCCAACAGCAAACACTACATGGAGGGTCTATGCAAAGACTAGCAATTGCCTTGTTCAGCTGCTAAGTTGTGACTGACTCTGTGACCCCATGAACTGCAGCACTCCAAGGTTCCCTATCTCCTGGAGTTCACACAAACTCATGTCCATTGAGTCAGTGATGCCATCCAGCCATCTCATCCTCTGTCGTCCCCTTCTCCTCCTGCCCCCAATCTCTCCCAGCATCAGAGTCTTTTCCAATGAGTCAGCTCTTTGCATGAGGTGGCCAAAGTTTTGGAGTTTCAGCTTCAACATCAGTCCTTCCAATGAATACCCAGAACTGATCTCCTTTAGAATGGACTGGTTGGATCTCCTTGCAGTCCAAGGGACTCTCAAGAGTCTTTTCCAACACCACAATTCAAAAGCATCAATTCTTCAGCACTCAGGTTTCTTTATAGTCCAACTCTCACATCCATACATGACCACTGGAAAAATCATAACCTTGACTAGACGGACCTTTGTTGGCAAAGTAATGTCTCTGCTTTTTACTATGTTGTCCAGGTTTGTCATAGTTTTTCTTCCAAGGAGCAAGCGTCTTTTAATTTCATGGTTGCAGTCACAATCTGCAGTGATTTTGGAGCCCAAGAAAATAAAATCTGGCACTGTTTCCACTTTTCCCACATTTATTTGCCATGAAGTGATGGGATCAGATGCCATGATGTTAGTGTTTTGAATGTTGAGTTTAAGCCAGCTTATTCTTTTTTAAAATTTTATTTTTCTTAATATATATATATTTTATTGAAGTATTGTTGATGTACAATGTTTCAGGTGCACAGCAAAGTGATTCAGTTATACATACATATTATTTTTGAAATTACTTTTCATTATAGGTTATTACAAGATAGTGACTACAGTTCCCTGTGCTATAGAGTAAACCTTTGTTGCTTGCTGCACATCTATTTTTTAAAATTAGGAATCCTACATTCTATTCATAGTAAGTCAAACAAGTGGAATCAAAATGTCATAAATTTTTTAGTTAGGCAAAAATACGTAAGTTTTCTTATATATTAACATTATTTATATATATGTATATGAAAGCTTTTCTACTACGCTTGATAAAGGCTTGAGAAAGAACATTAAAAAAAAAGAGATGGAGAAATTGGAAAATATAAACTAAATGAAATGGGAGCAGTGAATATGAAATAGAAAAAGTGAAACTAGATAAAAGTAAAATATCATCATATAGTCCAGTTGTTTTTAAACATGGTTGCTCATTAGAAAGATATCTGGAGTCCTGGCAAAAGAAAAAGCAATACCTGGGCATTTGTATTTTCCAAAAATTTCCAGGATAATCCTGATATGCATCTGAATTTTAAAAAGTGATTACAGGTTTTATTATTACATGGTAGTTTTGGTGATATAGAGTTCTATTACTTTTCTGTTGACCAATCATGTTACAATGGTACTGAGTAATAGTTACATAATCACAATCGTAAAAAATATCTTATCAGTTTTCACAATAGCCAGACAAAAAATTAGATAATTAGTTAATCATGGGAACATGATTAATCTAACAATATAAAATAATTACATAAACAATTTGAGGGGGTCAAGCAGACTGATGTGGTAAGTGGAAATGCATACATGCACATGTTTTCATCTGTCCAGCCTGTCTATATCTTTTGGCTAGTGCATTAAATCCATTTACATTTAAGGTAATTATCAATATATATGATCCTATTATTATTGTTTTGGGTTTATTTTCTGTAGGTCTTTTCCTTCTCTTGTGTTTCCTGCCCTGGAGAAGTTCCTTTAGCATTTGTTGTAAAGCTGGCTTGGTGGGTGCTGAATTCTCCCAACTTTTGCTTGCCTGGAAAGCTTTTGATCTCCATCAAATATGAAAGAGAGTCTTGCTGGGTAGAGTATTCTTGGTTATAGGTTCTTCCCTTTCATCACTTTAAATGTATAGATATGCCATTCCCTTCTGGCTTGTAGTTTCTTTGAGAAATCAGCTATAGCCTGATGGGAGTTCACTTGTGTGTTGTCATTTTTGCCTTGTTGCTTTTAATATTTTACCTTTAATTTTTGTCAGTTTGATTATTATGTGTCTTGATGTGTTCCTCGTTGGGTTTACACTGACTGGGACTTTGTGCTTCCTGGACTTGGTTGACTATTTCCTTTCCCATGTTGGGGAAGTTTTCTGCTATTATCAATTCAAATATTTTCTCATTGTCCCTTCTCTCTCTCTTCTCCTTCTGGGACCCCAATAATGTGAATGTTGGTGCATTTAATGCTGTCACAGAGGTCTCTTAGGCTATCTTCATTTCTTTTCATTCTTTTTTCTATATTCTGTTCTGCAGCAGTGATTTCCACCATTCTGTTTTCCAGGTCATTTATCCATTCTTCTGCCTCAGTTATTCTGCTACTGACTCCTAGTATATTATTCAGCTCTGTTTGTTCTTTAGTTCTTGTAGGTCTTCATCTTCTTCATTGTTTTCCTGAGATCCTAGATCATGTTCCCTATCATTATTTTGAATTCTTTTTCTGGAAGGTTGCTTATCTCCATTTCTTCGTTGTTTTTCTGGGGTTTTTATCTTCCTCTGTGATATTCTGCTTTTTCATTGTGGGTAACTTCCTTTAAGGTGGTTTTCATTTTAGCCACTGTGAGACAGTGCTTATTCGTGCTTCTTCTGTCTGCCCTCTGATGGAGGAGGCTGAGAGGCTTGTGTAAGCTTCCCGATGGGGATTGGTGGTGGGAAAAACTGGGTCTTGCTCTGGTGGGCAGGGCCTTGATCAGTAAAGCTTTAATCTAATTATTTGCTGATAGCTGATTATCTACTATCTCTGGTACTTGATTATCTACTATCTCTGAAATCAGATTGATTATATTCTTTGCAGCCAAAGATGGAGAAGCTCTATACAGTCAGCAAAAACAAGACAGCTGACTGGCTCAGATCATGAACTCCTTATTGCCAAATTCAGACTGAAACTGAAGAAAGTACGGAAAACCACTAGACCATTCAGGTATGACCTAAATCAAATCCCTTACAATTATACAGTGGAAGTGATAAATATATTCAAGGGATTAGATCTGATAGACAGAGTGCCTGAAGAACTATGGATGGGGGTTCATGACATTGTACAGGAGGCAGGGATCAAGACCATCCCCAAGACAAAGAAATGCAAAAAGGCAAAATGGTTGTCTGAGGAGGCCTTACAAAGAGCTGTGAAAAGGAGTGAAAGGCAGAGGAAAAAAGGAAAGATATATATTTGAATGCAGAGTTCCAAAGACTATCAAGGAGAGATAGGAAAGCTTTCCTCAGTGATCAATGCAAAGACATAGAGGAAAACAATAGAATGGGAAAGATTAGAGATCTCTTCAAGGAAATTAGAGATACAAAGGGAACATTTCATGCAAAGTTGGGCTCAATAAAGGACAGAAAAGGTATGGACCTAACAGAAGTAGAAGATATTAAGAAGAGTGGCAAGAATACACAGAAGAACTCTACAAAAAAGATCTTCATGACCCAGATAATCACGATGGTGTGATCACTCATCTAGAGACAGACATCCTGGAATGTGAAGTCAAGTGGGCCTTACAAACAAAGCTAGTGGAGGTGATGGAATTCCAGTTGAGCTATTTCAAATCCTAAAAGATGATGCTGTGAAAGTGCTGCACTCAATATGCCAGCAAACTTGGAAAACTCAGCAGTGGCCACAGGACTGGAAAAGGTCAATTTTCATTCCAATCCCAAAGACAGGCAATGCCAAAGAATGCTCAAACTACCACACAATTGCACTCATCTCACACGTTAGCAAAGAAATGCTCAAAATTCTCCAAGCCAGGCTTCAACAGTACATGAACTGTGAACTTCCAGATGTTCAAGTTGGATTTAGAAAAGGCAGAGGAACTAGAAATCAAATTGCCAACATCTGTTGGGTCATCAAAAAAGCAAGAGAGTTGCAGAAAAACATCTACTTCTGCTTTATTGACTATGCCAAAGCCTTTGACTGTGTGGATCACAACAAACTGTGGAAAATTCTTCAAGAGATGGGACTACCAGACCACCTGATGTGCCTCCTGAGAAATCCATATGCAGGCCAGGAAGCAACAGTTAGAACTGGACATGGAACAACAGACTGGTTCCAAATAGGAAAAGGAGTACGTCAAGGCTGTATATTGTCACCCTGCTTATTTAACTTAAATGCAGAATACATCATGAGAAACGCTGGGCTGGATAAAGCACAAGCTGGAATCAAGATTGCTGGGAGAAATATCAATAACCTCAGATATGCAGATGACACCACCTTTATGGCAGAAAGTGAAGAAGAACTAAAGAGCCTCTTGATGAAAGTGAAAGAGGAGAGTGAAAAAGTTGGCTTAAAGCTCAACATTCAGAAAACTAAGATCATGGCATCTGGTCCCATCACTTCATGGCAAACAGATGGGGAAACCATGGAAACAGTGACAGACTTTACTTTTTTGGGCTCCAAAATCACTGCAGATGGTGACTGAAGCCATGAAAGTAAGATGCTTGCTCCTTGAAGGAAAAATTATGACCAACCTTGACAGCATATTAAAAAGCAGAGACATTACTTTCTCAACAAAGGTCTGTCTAGTCAAAGCTATGGTTTTCCCAGTAGTCATGTATGGATGTGACAGTTGGACTATAAAGAAAGCTAAGCGCCAAAGAATTGATGCTTTTGAACTGTGGTGTTGGAGAAGACTCTTGAAGAGTCCCTTGGATTGAAAAGAGATTCAACCAGTCCATCCTAAAGGAAATCAGTCCTGAATATCCATTGGAAGGACTGATGTTGAAGCTGAAACTCCAATACTTTGGCCACCTGATACGAAGAGCTGACTCAGTTGGAAAGACCCTGATGCTGGAAAAGATTGAAGGTGGGAGCATACGGGGATGACAGAGGATGAGACGGTTGGATGGCATCACAGATTCAATGGACAGGAGTTTGAGTAAACTAAGGGAGTTGGTGATGGACAGGGGGGCCTGACATGCTGTAGTCCACACGACTGAGCAACTGTACTGAACTGGTAGTTGTTTGGCTTGAGGCGACCCAGCCCTCGTATCTCATGTTAATGGTGACATAAAAGAGGGCTTATGACAAGGGAGCCCTTCCTTGACTGCTGCTGCCAGTGCTCTTATCGCTGAGGTGAGCCCCTGCTGACCCATTTCTCCACAGGAGACCCTCTAACACTTGTAGGTAGTTTTGGTTCAGTCTCCTGTGGGGTCACTGCTCCTTTCCTCTGGGTCTTGGTGTATGCAAGATTTTGTGTGTGCACTCGAAGACTGGAGTCCTTGTTTTCCCCAGTCCTGTGGAAGTCCTATAATCAAATCCCATTGGCCTTCAAGGTCAGATTCCCTGGGGAGTCGCAGTCCCTTTGTCAGATATCCAGCTTGGCAAGCATGCCCCGACAGAACCTTCGGAACCTTCACAACAGTGCGAAAACTTCTTTGCTATTACTGTTCTCCAGTTTGTGGGTCACCCACTCAGCAGGTATGGGATTTGATTTTATTGTGATTGCACCCCTCCTACCTTCTTGTGGCTTCTTCTTTGTCTTTGGACATGGGGTATCTTTTTTTGGTGGGTTCCAGCATCCTCCTGTTGAACCAGCTGTTCAACAGCTAGTTGCGATTTTGGTGCTGTTACAGAAGGAGATAAGCACACAGCCTTCTACTCTACCATCTTGAACCAGAAGCCTCTAAGCAAGCTTTTTCACTCTCTTCTTTCAGCCTCATCAAGAGGCTCTTTAGCGCCTCTTCAATTTCTGCTATTAAAGTGGTATCATCTGCATGTCTGAAGTTGTTGATATTTCTCAGTTATCTTGATTCCAGGTTGTGATTCACTCAGCTTAGCATTTCACATGTACTCTGCATATAAGTTAAATAAGCAAGGTAACAATATGTACAGCCTTAATGCACTCCCTTCTGTTGATTGTTGACCTGCATACATGTTTCTCAGGGCAGGTAAGGTGGTTTGGTATTCCCATCTTTTTAAGAATTTTCCAGTTTGTTGTGATCCACACAAAGGCTTTAGCATAATCAGTGAGGCAGAAGTAGATTTTCCTGAAACCTCCTTGCTTTCTTCATGATCCAACAAATGTTAGCAATTTGGTTTCTGGTTCCTCTGCCTTTTCTAAACACAGCTTGTACACCTGAAAGTTCTCAGTTCACATACTGCTGCTGAAGCCTAGCTTGAAGGATTTTGAGCCTTACCAGCATGCAAAACGAGCACAACTGTATGGCAGTTTGAACATTCTTTGGTATTGCCCTTCTTTGGGACTGGAATGAAAACTGACCTTTTCCAGTACTGTGGTCACTGCTGAGTTTTTCGAATTTGTTGGCATATTGAGTGCAGTACTTTAACAGCATCATCCTTTAGGATTTGAAGTGCCTCAGCTAGAATTTCAACACCTCCACTAGCTTTGTTTGTAGTGATGCTTCCTATGACCTACTTGACTTCACACTCCAAGATGTCTGGCGCTAGGTAACCACACCTTTGTGGTCATCCAGGTCATGAAGACCTTTTTTGAACAGTTCTTCTGTGTATTCTTGCCACCTCTTCTTAACATCTTCTGCTTCTGTTAGGTCCTTAATATTTCAGTCCTTTATTGTGCCCATTCTTGTATGAAACCTTCCCTTGGTATCTCTAATTTTCTTGAAGAGCTCTCTAGTCTTTCCCATTCTATTGTTTTCCTCTATTTCTTTGCTGCTGCTCCTAAGTCGCCTTAGTCGTGTCTGACTCTTCACGACCCCATGGACTGCAGCCTACCAGGCTCCTCCGTCCATGCGACTTCCCAGGCGAGAGTACTATTTCTTTGTGTTCACTTAATAAGGCTTTCTCACCTCTCCTTGCTGTTTTTTTGGAACTCTGCATTTAGATTGGTATATCTTTCCCTTTCTCCTTGGCTTCTCTTCTTTTCTCAGCTATTTGTAAGCCCTTCTCAGACAACCATTTTGCCTTGTTGCATTTCTTTCTCTTTGGTAGGGTTTTGGTCACCATCTCCTGTACAATGTTAGGAACCTGTGTCCATAGTTCTTCAGGCACTCTGTGAGATCTAATCCCTTGAATCTATTTGTCACTTCCACTTAAAGTCATAAGGGATTTGATTTAGATTATACCTGATGGCCTAGTGGTTTTCCCTACTTTCTTCAATTTAAGCCTGGATTTTGCGATAAGGAGCTGATGATTTGAGCCATAGTCAGCTCCATGTCTTTTCTTTGCTGACTGTACAGAGCTTCTCCATCTTTGGCTGCAAAGAATATAATCAATCTGATTTCGGTATTGACTATTTGATGATGTCCATCCCTTGTGTTGTTGGAAAAGGGTGTTTGTTATGACCTGTGCATTCTCTTGTCAAAACTCTGTTAGCCTTTGACCTGCTTCATTTTGTACTCCAAGGCCAAACTTGCCTGTTACGTTATGTATCTCTTGACTCCTTAGTTTGCATTCCAAGCCCCTGTGATGAAAGGGCCATCTCTTCTTTTTTTGGCTATTAATTCTAGATCTTGGAGGTCTTCAAATATGAACTGTTTCAGCTTCTTTGGTGTTAGTGGTTGGGGCATAGACTTGGATTACTGTGTTGAATGGTTTGCCTTGGAAATGAACCGAGATCATTTCGTCATTTTTTGAGACTGCATCCCAGTACTGCATTTTGTACTCTTTTGTTCACTATGAGGGCTACTCCATTTCTTTTATGGGATTCTTGCCCACAGTAGTAATCTAGTGGTCATCTGAATTAAATTTGGCTATTCCCATCCATTTTAGTTCAGTGATTACTAAAATGTTGATGTTCACTTTTACCATCTCTGGCTTGACTATGTCCAACTTACCTTGATTCATGCACCTAACATTCCAGGTTCCTATGCAATACTGTTCTATACAGCATTGGACTTTACTTTCACCACCAGACCCATCTACAGCTGGGCATTATTTCCACTTTGGTCCAGCCTCTTCACTTTCTGGAGCTCTCTCTCCATTCTTCTGCAGTAGCATATTGGACACTTACTGACCTGGGGCTCATTTTCCAGTGTCATATATTTTTGTCTTTTCATACTGTTCAGGGGGTTCTCAAGGCAAGAATACTGAAATGGTTTGCCATTCACTAATTCAGTGGACCATGTTTTGTCAGAACTCTCCACCATGACCCATCCACCTTGGATGGCTGTGCATTGCAGTTATCACCAAGAATGGAAAGGAAGAAGAAAAGCAACCGAACATTTATTTTATTGGTAGCCTTTATGTTTTCAAAAACATGTAGAAATGTGTCATGTTCTCAAAATATAAAGTAGATGGCACTGCCTGTATCTTTTGCTACCCCAGTGATTAAAGTTTTTCTGGGATAATTTAAAAGGCCCTTCTCTCACTTTGAGTTCCTTATATTTCCCAGTGTGCTGAACTGCAGTTTTTTAAAAAGTAATTTTAATTGGAGGATAATTACAATACTGTGATGGTTTTTCCCATACATTGACATGAATCAGCCACGGGTGCACATGTGTTGCCCACCATCCTGAACCCCTGTCCCACCTTCCTCCCCATCCCATCCCTCTGTGTTGTCCCAGAGCACCGGCTTTGAGTGCTCTTCTTCATGCATGGAACTTGCACTGGTCATCTATTTTGCATATGGTAATATACATGTTTCAATGCTATTCTCTCAAATCACCCCACCCTCACTTGCTCCCAGAGCCAAAAGTCTGTTCTTTATATCTGTCTCTTCTGGTGCCTTGCATGTAAGATTGTTGTTATTGTCTTTCTAAATTCCATAGAAAGAGAAATACTGAGAATGTTTCTCTTTCTGACTTCATGCTGTATAATAGGCTCATTTCATCCACCTCATTAGAACTGACTCAAATGTGTTCCTTTTTATAGCTAAGTATTCCATTGTGTATATGTACCACAACTCCCTTATCCATTCATCTGCCAATGGACATCTACATTGCTTCCATGTCCTAGCAATGAACACTGGAATACATGTGTCTCTTTCAATTCTGGTTTCCCTGGTGTGTATGCCCAGCAGTGGGATTGCTGGGTTGTATGGCAGTTCTATTTCCAGTTTTAAAAGGAATCTCCACACTGTTCTCCATAATGGCTGTACCAGTTTTCATTTCCACCAACAGTGTAAGAGTGTTCCCTTTTCTCCACACCCTCTCCAGCATTTACTGTTTGTAGCTTTTTGATGGTGGCCATTCTGACCGGTGTGAGATGATACCTCACTGTGGTTTTGATTCCCATTTTTCTAATAATGAGTGATTATTTTCTTTTCTTGTGTTTATTAGCTATCTGTATGTCTTCTTTGGAGAAATGTCTGTTTAGTTCTTTGGCCCATGTTTTGATTGGGTTGTTTGTTTTTCTGTTATTGAGCTGCATGAGCTGCTTGTGTATTTTGAAGATTGTAAGTTGTTTCATTTGCTTTTATTTTCTTGTATTCTGAAGGCTGCCTTTCATCTGCTTATTGTTTCCTTCCTTGTGTAAAAGCTTTTACATTTAATCAGGTCCCATTTGTTTTTATTTCCATTACTCTGGAGGTGGGTCATGGAGGATCTTGCTGTGATTTATATCAGAGAGTGTTCTGCCTAGGTTTTCCTCTAAGAGTTTTAAAGTCTTTGGTCTTACACTTAGATCTTTAATCCATTTTGAGTTTATTTTTGCATATGGTGTTAGAACATGTTCTAGTTTCATTCTTTTATACATGGTTGACCAGTTTCCCCAGCACTAGTGAAAGTGAAAGTCACTCAGTCATGTCTGATTCTTTGCAACCCCATGGACTATACAGTCCATGGAATTCTCCAGGCCAGAATACTGGAGTGTATTCTGTTTACTGGAGTATTCTGTATACTCCACTGGAGTGGGTAGCCTTTCCCTTCTCTGGGGGATCTTCCCAATCCAGGGATCAAACCCAGGTCTACTGCATTGCAGGCAGATTCTTTACCACCTGTGCCACCAGGGAAGTTCCTACTTGTTAAAAAGACTGTCTTCTCTCCATTGTATATTTTTGCTTCCTTTGTCAAAGGTGTTCATAGATGCTTTATTTCTGGGCTTTCTATTTTGTTCCATTGACCTATATTTCTGTCTTTGTGCCACTACCAAATTGTCTTGATGACTGCAGCTTTGGAATATAGTTTGAAGTCAGGAAGGTTGTTTCCTCTAGTTTCATTTTTCTTTCTCAAGATTGCTTCGGATATTGCAAGTTTTTTGGTGTTTCCATACAAATTGTGAAATTGTTCTAGTTCTGTGAAAAATACCATGGGTAGCTTGATAGGGATTGCATTGAATCTATAGATTGCTTTGGGCAATATACTCATTTTCACTATATTGATTCTTCCAATCCACAAACATGGTATACTTCTCCATCTATTTGTGTCATCTTTGATTTCTTTCATCAGTGTTTTATAGTTTTCTATATATAGGCCTTCTGTTTCTTTGGGTAAATTTATTCCTAAGTATTTTACTCTTTTTATTGCAATGGTGAATAGAATTGTTTCCTTGTTTCTTTCATTGTCAGTGTATAGGAATGCAAGGGATTTCTGTGTATCCAGATCCTGTGTATTTTATATCCTGAAAATTCACTATATTCATTGATTACCTCCAGTAATTTTCTGGTGGTATCTTTAGGATTTTCTATGTAGAGGATCATGTCATCTGCAGAGTTTTACTTCTTCTTTTCCAATCTGGATTCCTTTTATTTCTTTTGTCTTCTCTGATTGCTGTGGCTAGGACTTCCAAAACTATGTTGAATAGTACTGGTGACAATGGGCACCCTTGTTCCTGATTTTAGAGGATTTTTTTTTTTTTTTTTTTGCCATTGAGGATAATGTTTGCTATAGGCTTGTCATATATGGCTTTTATTATGTTGAGGGATGTTCCTTCTATGCCTGCTTTCTGGAGTTTGTTTTTTTTTTAAATCATTAATGGGTATTGAATTTTGTCAACAGCTTTCTCTGCATCTATTGAGATAATCATATTGTTTTAATCTTTCAATTTGTTAATATGGTGTATCACACTGATTGATTTGTGAATACTGAAGAATCCTTGCATCCCAGGAATAAAGCCCACTTGGTCAGCACAACACTTTTTAGGACAAATTTTGATTAACAATCTAAAAATTAAATTCTAAGATGATTCTATTACCCCTGTTTTGGTTGGGGAACTCTTCAGACTTAGGTTACTTGACAAAAGCATGATTAAACAGTTTCAAGTTTATCAGAGTTTTTCATTTTTATTTCTGTTGTTTTTAACAACACAATCCAGAGCCAGAATCCAGAGCCCTTTGGAGCTTCCCCTCTTCCCTCCCCAACCCCAGTCAGTGGCAAAAATCCCCATCATAGTAGTAGTATTTTACCAGAGGCCTGTAAGGCCAGTGGGCCCCACCCCTGTTCCCTCATGGGGACAGGGGTGGGGGAGAAAGGAGGGCAAGGGGCCTCAGAGGGCCTCCCACTTATTCTACATGTCTCAGGTCTCTTCACCATGCCAGACTACAGTCAAGCTCAATAGGGTCTTCTTTCCCTGCTGATTCTGTCATACCTGTTCCCTTGGCTGTGCTTTTGCTGGATAATAGGTAGGGACAATGGGAGTCTCCATCCATTCATGGATGTCACTAACTAGATGATGAGGCATCTGGCTACCTTAAGAGATATAAGTTTACTTCAGTATTGAAATATTTTTTGATTCCAACTCCCAGGTGCTTAAGGGATTAGAATAGACATTTTATTTGTATCTAAGATTTAATTTTAGTGATTCGACAACTGATGTTCTATAAACTCTTGAATAAGACAACCACTATTTCTGCAAAGTAATGTGTTCTCTAAGGATACTCCCCTCCCATTTCCCCACACAACCACTTCCCACTTGCCTCCTTACAGGTGACTATTTATTAGTAATAGAAGTTTGAGTTTCTATCACTTAATAGTAATGTCATCTTTGGCAACTCTTTTTACCTTTCTAAGCTTCACTTCTCTTAAAGAAAGTTGCCTATGCCACAAAAATATTGAGTGGATAAAATGAGTTAATGCATGTGAAGTACTCATAAATTTTAAAGTGCTATATAAATAAGGTGTTATTTTGTCTTAGAAAAATATAGTAAGCAAAAACATATTTTAAGCATCATTTTATAGCAGATTATCATCCATCAACAAAGTTAATGCAGTTTTTATTCGCTCAGTTGTGTCTGACTCTTTGAGATCCCATGGACTGCAGTCCACCAGACTCCTTTGTCCATGGGATTCTTTAGGCAAGAATACTGGAGTGAATTGCCATTTCCTTCTGAAGGGGATCTTTCCGAACAAGGGCTCAAACCTGAGTCTCCTGCATTGCAGGCAGATTCTTTATCATCTGAGCCATGAGGGAATTCCCAAGGAATGTTATCATAGACTTGAAACAATCTTCAATGACTAAACGAAAGCTCTTCTTTAGAACTACCTAGAAATTATATAGCAAAGTGAGTTACCTGGGTTAAGTTACTACATTTTAAGACTAATATCAAAAGACTATTCCACAGTTGTAGACCCTATGCTGCTAAGTCGCTTCAGTCATGTCCGACTCTGTGCGACCCCATAGACGGCAGCCCACCAGGCTTCCCCGTCGCTGGGATTCTCCTGGCAAGAACACTGGAGTAGGTTGCCATTTCCTTCTCCAATGCATGAAAGTGAAAAGTGAAAGTGAAGTCGCTCAGTCATGTCTGACTCCTAGCGACCCCATGGACTGCAGCCTACCAGGCTCCTCTGTCCATGGGATTTTCCAGGCAAGAGTACTGGAGTGGGATGTCATTGCCTTCTCCAACCCTACAGTCCCTCAGTTATGAGATTCTGCAATTTCATGTTTATAACACAGGGAAACAGGCTTATTCTACCTGAACAAAATTCAGTTTACTTATACAGCTGTATCAATGGCTGAGGCAGAAACCATAAAGCTTCAAGGGTTAAAGTAAGAGGAATTCACACCTATTTTTTATGGCTTAATGTCTTTCAGACTATACTTTTTGATCCTAATATTGCATTCATTTTTTAAAATGTATCAGTAGGATCACTTACATTTCGATTTCCCTGAGACAATCTAGGTTTATGCCTTCTGTAATATCAAAATTTTATTTCTGAAAAAGTCTTTGAATAGAATTATTTTAATAGGTTTATTAATAGGATAATCTACTTTGTTGGGCCACCTGATGCAAAGAGCTGACTCATGTGAAAAGACCCTGATGCTGGGAAAGATTGAGGGCAGGAGGAGAAGGGGATGACAGAGGATGAGATGGTTGGATGGTATCACTGACTCAATGGACATGGGTTTGGGTGGACTCCGGGAATTGGTGATGGACAGGGAGGCCTGGCATACTGCCGTTCACGGGGTCACAAAGAGTCGGACACAACTGAGTAACTGAACTGAAGTACATATTTCAAAAATTATATAATAAATTACTTTTAGTGTCCACTTTCAAGTGTCCTGATTTGAATAATAAATATATAATTCCCACATATAAGAACTAGGAGCAGAGGTCAGCAAAATCAAGATCTTTCTGACTACCAGAAGGAGAGAAGTGAAAACAGAACTTAATATGATTGATAAAACATCAGAGGATCTCGTCTATAGGTAAATAGCTTTGATTTCTATAAGATAATCAAATTGTCTGTCTGCTGCTCATCAACGAAGGTGACGCTGAGATTCAAGAGGAAATAAGTACTAGAAAACAAGGACTCGTAATTCTGAACCCATACAATCATTTCGGAGAAGATTAAGCTAATGTTCATTTTGGAACATGACAAGTCTCTGATGAAACTCTGAGAAAAGATCTGAGAAAACTCTCAGAAAAGATATAGTGTCATTCTTTCACATGACCCTACTCAGACAGACCCTAATGATAAGCTTGTCTTATTAGAACTATATTTATTATCAATAAAGATAAGAGTCTTTTGAAACTGTATGACCTGAGATTAAAATGTTAGTGCATACTATATGGTTGGCAACCTTTACCTAGGGCTTCCCTGGTGGCTCAGATGGTAAAGCACCTGCCTCCAACGTGGGAGACCCTGGTTCACTCCCTGGGTTGGGAAGATCCCCTGGAGAAGGGAATGGCAACTCACTCCAGTATTCTTGCCTGGAGAATTCCACGGATAGAGGAGCCTGGCGGACTATGGTCCATGGGGTCACAAAGAGTCAGACACAGCTGAGCGACTAATACTTTCTACCTAGAGTGTATCGAGAAGTTTGGTTTGAAAGATGTTTAATAAATAAAGTAGATCAACAGGACAACTTACATGAAGAAATGATCTTTAGAATTAATTTTGGATATTTTCCCTAACAGTCCATTTTTGAAGAAAATCAGGGAACTTGAATTCTCTGTAATGGGTACACAAAATTTAAGCAAAGGTGATGATGAGTTAGAAAGTAATTTTCAAGAAGCAGGTCAATGGATTAAAATGGTTTTAATTCAAAAGTACAAATCTGTTAAAGTGTAACCCAAAATGTCTGTATTTCATTATCTAGAGTTATACTTATGAGATTCTTTGAGGAAACAAGATAACCTTTTTGAAATCTAGTAAGATACAGATTTACAAAAAGATGACTATTAACTAACATCCTTTCTAATTTAATCTGATCTTTAATTAGATACAAAGATAACTGTGCCTGACCATCATCTTTTAAAGTCTCCTTTTATAATATTTATAATACATTAAGCAAAAGAAAGAAAAGGATAAAACATTCCATGGTCAAGCAAAAGCTATCTGAGTTCTCTTTTTTCATACCTAGAAAATGATCACTCTGTTATAATTAGGAACCACTGTGAAAAACATGAAGCTTCAAGAGTACTAATGGGTTCAGAAATGGAAGAAGGAAAGCAGCTGTGAAAATGAAGAATGATACTCTGAAGTATCAATTAATTATGTGAGCTGGATTCCTTTAGTCAAAACATTGTTCCCCATATTGCTTGAATTTTTTCAAGTTACATTATCCTGTTGGAAATCCTCCATTGGTTGAATTTACAGGTAAGGAACCAGGGGAGAATCATGGATAAAAAATGTTGCAGATGAAGGGCTGATTAATGCATTATACGCAGGTAGGGTGTGTGTGTCAGTGTATGTGTCAGTCAGTGCCCTTAATACCCAAGTTGTTTAAGGGTTAACTGTATTTTGAATTTTTCACTCGTAATTTTAGGGAAAATGAAAAAAGCACCAAAACATATTAAAGACAGAAATCTAGTAAGAATGTCATAAAACTTGATACTAAGTAATGGGAGGAAAATAAATGCTAAAAACTTTGAGACATTTACTTTGAAGCCTTTATACTTTACTTTCCTTAAATTTAACAAAATAAAACAAAAAAACCTACCATTTCCTGAAAAGTGTTCGTTTTCCCTAGGAAAGAAAAACTCTCAGATATGTATTTCACCCTCTCTAGTCCACAGAGAAATAAACGCAGAAAAAAGTAAGAGTCTAATAAAAAAAATCTTTTTGGAAATCCTCTCTTTAAGCCTAAGAGCATAGTGGAATGTTACAGGTACATAGATCTCAGGATTGTGAAGGTCCCCCCAGTTTTTTCTGCTTAGGAACAAAAACCAACAAGTAAAAGGGCTGAAGTGAGGAAAAGACTTAGCAGGGGAGGGAGGGAAGGACTTTAGTCCCTACATATACAGAGGCAGCTTCTTATACCCCTTCTTTTCAAAGTGGGGAAAGTGCACTGAGATATTTATGACCTAGATCACTTTTAGAGAAATACTGAATGACCATTACTCACGGGTACACACTTTGACAGGAATGCAAAACTAAGGTTACCATACTAGCTTCCTTCAGAAAATTATGCGCTAAAATATTTGTAAATAATCAAGTATTAGCTTCTTTAACTAAAAAAATACATATCAAATGGGGAAAACTGACAAACCAGTAAATGGAAAATTTTAAAATTAAGCCAGAAGTCAGTATGGCTATCAGTCACCAGCCTAAGTAGAATGTCTTAATGACTTACTGTGTATCTTTACTTTGATAAATTCAGGCTTGTCATTATATTGATACTATTTTAAGCATTATGCCTAAAAAGAATGATAATATGGGAAATCCTCAATCTGTTATTTCACTAGTTTGAAATCTACACCTTCTATGTTATATTTGCTGATCCTGACAGGTCAGAAAGCAGGTAACATCAAGATAACCATGAATCTAGTATATATAATAGAGAACTGAAGAAGTTATGCCACATGGAAAGGAGAAAATAATGACAATAAAACAAGTGATCTTGAATGGCATTTGATTTCTGAGAGGAAGCAGGAGAATGCAGAAAGTAATTAGCAAATTTATGCAATACATAAAAGCAGAGACAGAAACACACATAGCAGGTCCAACGAAAGCAATAACTTTAGCTGTTAACCAGAGAGTAGTACTCAGCCTGCAAGTACAGAAGCTGACAGCCAAGTATATTTTTAGGAATTTATGTACAGGAATGAAAACACTGAATACAGTTGAAAGAAACAGTACCAATTATGAATATTACATCCATTCTTAGGGTATAATTTGGCCCCTTCCCCTTGAAGTCTACAGGGATTTCAGAGTACATTTTAGTCAAAGTGTAGGTTCACAGTCGAGCAATTTACTATTTATGACAATAAGGCATGTTGAGGCATGATATCAAAGTTGAACTGGATGTTTTCTGAAAATTTTTTCTAGTCCTTTGATTCTATATTTTAATATTATTGAAGCACTACTTCTGGGAAAAATACATATAATTTTAGTGTGACCCAAATTCATTATTCTATAGTAAAACATAGCATAAATCCAGGAAACACTCCTAACATATGGGAGTTATCATCTATAAATGTGTTTGAAAATAATGTACTGCCATTATTGGCAGAAATTTATAAAACAATGTTATAAACTAAATCATATGTCTTTTTCTAAGCTATTGTGAAATCAGTTGATAGGAAATTACAAGTCTTAATTTCCCAAGATGCTTTACCTTTTGCCATGCTACCATCTTTCTATCTCTGATTGTATTAGAGATTTTCAGAAAATAGGTTGTAAAGTTATTACCTTGTGATTCTGGTACAGGGACTGATATACGTATTATCCGTTTCACTCTAAAACAGAGTGAATTGCAGCTGTCTTAAGGCTGATCTTTCATAATGGGTACTAAGTAAGTAAAAACTTCAAATTTATCTATAGAAGATATACTATAGGCAATGCTGCCAGGGAATTAGGATTTGGTGCTTTCACTGTTGTGACCTGGGTTTGACACATGATCAGGGAAATAAGATCCCGCAAGCTGCACAGCACAACCAAAAAAAAAAACCTACAGAAAGGAAAAAAATAAGATGAGCTTTCCTTAGTACATGTAGGGAGAAGTTTCATCCTTCCAATCTGTCTGTTTTTAGAAAAACACATTTGGGCTACCAAGCTAGGCCATGAAGAAGGTTGATGATACCCTCCATATATTTAGGTTTCAGTAATTTCCACAGTTCTGATTAGCTTCTCAAAATGAAGCTAAATTCTAAGAAAATCTATATGTGTGAATTATATGCATGTATATATATAGAGAAAACGTATGTGTATATGCTTTTTATGTATATACGTGTGTGCATACATACAACCTACATTGCTCTGAAAAAACACATCTAGGTATGCATAATTATAAAAATTCCTTATCCAATAATGCATCATTAATTTTTATTAACAATCCAGGATTTGTTTAGCATCATGTTTAACATTTTGAAAGTCAAAACATTAACTTTTTTTGTTCTCAAGGACAGTACTATTAAAAGAAGACCTCTAATACCAGTAGTTAGTACTTTTTACTTACAGAACGAAAAACTTTGAAATTTCATTGTGGGACTTAAGTCTTTTTACATTTCTAAAACCTGACAGAAATTAATGTACATGGAATTCTCATATGCTAGTATATATTTCATATGGTCATGCTGTCTTCATGAAACCATTTGACTGGCAAGCATATTAATTATGGTTTCAAAAGAAACTCCCTATTTGACTCACCAGGAGAAACTTTAAGGTCCTTGTCTTATTATTTCTGCTGCTGAGCACGGAATATATTTGTAGATGGAATAAGAAAGGAAAACAGATTTATTTGGGTAATGCCAATATTTATGGCTTTACCTTCTTGTCTAAAATTAGGAGGTCAGGGAAAGAATTACAAATGGATTGAAGGTGGTTGTCTTCATACTAAAAATAAATTTTTTTCATACTAAAAATAAAAAAAAATAAAAATAAAAGCACGATTTATTCTATAACTTTTGAATAACAGCTTTTTCTCCTCACTTATTTTCCAATTATATAATAAGAATTGGCTTTATAATTATAATTTAATGTTTTTCTTTGGAGTAGGAAATAGATTTGCTTTTTATGGAAATAATTGTCCTTTTAAGAACACATATATAATTGAAAATATTGGTAAAATGTAAGAAGAGGTCAAAAGATTAAAGCATTAAAAGAGCACCAAAATACAGAAGAATATCAATGTAATAAGATGTCAGAGGTAAGCCCTTCTTTTAATCAAAACAATTCTACTAAGTGATCCATATTATATAAAGTTTGGTACCAAATGGCTTATGTTATAGGGATACTGGAGCATTATCTCAAATGTTAGGAGAAAAAATTTAATATAGTCAAATTAATCACATGAAAAGGCAAAAATACTGATCATGTTGATGGTATTTCTAACGTTTGGAAATGTTTTTAAAAATGCATATAAATACTATTAAAATTCTGAAAACCATGGTAGAAGCAAAATTAAAGAGCAGTAGTAACAAGAAATTAGACAAAAATGACAAAATTGCCAAGCAGTAGAACTGATTCATTAAGATTAACTATATGATAAAAGGCATTAGAATTAGAAATGACTCTTATCCTAAATATTAAAATAAATACCAAAGAACATGAAACATAAACTTCTAAAAGATTGAGAGGAAAAGAAATAACACAAAGCAGAGAAAATGAAAGACACCTCACTATTCCCAATGTGGTTATTATTTATGGAATGGATAAAACACGTTGTAGAAAATGTCACTACAGTTAGATAAACACATTAAAAAATCAACATGCCACATTTACCTAAATAATTTTGTAGAACAGCTGAAAAAGCAAATTTCATCAAATTTAGACAGCTTATAGTGGAATAAATAAGTATGGTGAGGTATTAACTAACCCTAAGTTTCACAATGGGCAGCTTCTAGCCGGTTCATTGAAGCTGGATCTCGGCTACACAAGGATCACTGGATAAGAAATCAGTTGAGCTGGACTAGAGCTGCCCAAATTGTCTTAATAATGAATGCTCCACACTGTCTGTTAAGTAAAGAGAAGGAGAATATAGATCAGAAACCCTGAATGAGGAAAAAAAAAAAAAGATAAGTTAGAACAGATACGTGTAGAACATCCATGAACATTTAATAAATACTCACAGAACATGTGGTACTAATTATACAATAGTGTTTAAGTAGAGATTAGGAGGGGTCAGAACTCAGGAAAGGCCTGCTTCCTGCTCTCTGAGAGCTTACAATCTACTTCCCACAATCTTTAGTCTAGCATTATATTAATAGTATAAATGTTTCATATATGAAATGAGAAAGAGGTCAACAGAGAAACAAATGAATTACATTCCTTCTATTTTGAAAATATTATTAGGTAGTTTTAAAAACATATTTTTAAAAAAGGAAGTAGAGGTTGCCAGAAGTCTATTTAGAAAGTTGTCTAAAACCTCCAAAGTACTGTTCAAGTTAGCACTGGTAGAACAGGCACTTAAGATATCTAAGTCATATAACACAGAGTAATTCTGTGTATCTGTGTTATCCTGAGAATGTTTTTGTGTTAATATCAATTTGGGCCAAAGAAACAACCTAGTTCCTACTACCATTTTTTTTTGGCACTTTGAGCAAAAGTCTTTTCTTAATTTAGGGAACCAAGCTGTCCTATGACATATTTCTACATTGTGGATAGGCTCAAGTTTCCATATTCCAATTTCTTTAGAGCAGTACTACCTGACTGAAATTTCTATGTTGATGGAAACATTCTGTATCTACACTGTCAAATATGGTAGTCACTAACCATGTGGGGCTATTTAGCACTTTAAATGTGGTTTCAGCAAGTGGTGCTTGGAAAACTGGACAGGCACATGTAAAACAGTGAGATTAGAACATTACATCACATCACATACAAAAATAAACTCAAAATGGTTTAAAGATCTAAATGTAAAATATGAAACCCTAAAACTTCTGTTAAGAGAACACAGGTGAAACACTCTTTGACATAAATCACAGCAATATTTTCTTGGATCAGTCTTCTAAAGCAAAATCAAAGAAAAAATAAACAAATAAGGTCTAATTAAAAACTTCTGCATAGCAAAGGAAACCATAAACAAAACGAAAAGACAACCTACAGGATGGGAAGAATATATGGGAAGGATATATTTGTAAACACACAGCAGATAAGGGGTTAATATCCAAAATATACAAACAGCTCATATAATTCAACATCAAAAACAATCTAATAAAAACAAGTAGAAGACTTGAACAGACATTTTTACAAAGAAGGCATACAGATGGCTAATATGTACACGAAAAGATGCTCAGCATCACTAATTATTAGAGAAATGCAAATCAAAACCACAATGAGATATCAACTAACACTTGTCAGTGAATGGTCATTATCAACAAGTCTACAAATAAATGTTGGCAAGGGTGTGCAGAAAAGGGAACCTTCCTACACTGCTGGTGGGTTGTAAACTGGTGCAGCCACTATTGAAAACAGTATGGAAGTTCCTTAGGAAACTAAGACTAGAACTACTACATGATCCAGCAATTCTACTCCTGGGTATGTATCTGGAAAAAAAAAAAGAAGATGCTAATTTGAAAAGATAAATGTACCCCAATGTTCGTAGCAGCACTATTTACAACAGCCGAAAAACAATCCAAATGCCATTCAATAGAAAACCAGATTAATACACACAATGGAATATTATTCAGCCACAAAAAAGAATGAAATATTGCCAGTTGCAGCAACATAGATTGACCTAGAGAATATTATTATGCTTAATGAGATGAGTCAAGACAGAAAAAAGACAAACACAATATAATACCTCTTATATGTGGAATCTAAAAAAAATACAAATGTATATATACAAAACAGAAACAGACCCACAGACACAGAAAACAAACTTGTGGTTACCCAAGGGGTGAGGGAAGGAATGACAAATCAGGGGTATGGAATTAACAGATATGAACTACTATATATAAAATAGATATGCAATAAGGATTTATTGTACAGCACAAGGAATTATAGCTATTATAATAAGCTATAATGGAAAATCTGCAAAAGTACTGAATCAGTATGCTGTATAACCTGAAACTAACACAATACTATAAATTAACTATACCTCAATTAAAAATAGAAATGTGGCTAGTTGCAACTGAGGAACTGAATTTTAAACTTAATTCTAATTATTTAAGATTGAAATTAGAATCTTGTGGCTAGTGGTGACCAGGTTGGGAACAGCATGATTCTAGGGGTTCAAACCTGTCTGGTTTGCTAAACTATAGACAGGCCAGGTTTTCTCTGGCCTGTTCAATAGTGTCTAATACCACTTAATATCATTCACTGCTATATTATCAGTGTCTAGAATATTGGTTAGCACATGAAAGATGCTCAACAAATATTTGGTAAATGAATGAAATATACTGTGGTAATATATAGCTATTCATACCTAAGCTACTACTCATAGCTTACTGGTAATATGTCCTGGTTCTTTCATAAAAAATAGAGAAGTGAAGTTAAACTGTTCTCTGTATATGGAATTGCTTGATTGAAGGCTCAATATGCCTAGAGAGAACAAGAGTGGTGCTAATTCATTACAGCTCAAAGAAAAAATATAAGTAGTTATATATGAATAACATGTTGATTATTATGGGAATATTGAAGGAAGACTGCAATGGCAGGAATTTGGTAAGGATACAGATAAGAGTTGATGAGAATAAAAACAGGGAAAAAACCCACCTCAGATTAAAAAAACTAAATTCAGATTTTATGCATGACTAAAGGATGGAAACTGAAGATAGAGAAGCCTTGAATAAATATACAGTAATCTGGTTAGGCAATAATAGAGCTTAGAAAAGGGATGTGGCAGTGGAAAGAGAAATGAGTATATCATTTTTAGCAAGTTAGTGAACTGAAAAAGGGATACATAACAGTATAAATAGATTGTGTGGCTTAAAACAGGTCAGAAAAATAACAGGCATTGTTTTGATTTCAGGGGATAAGTAAGATGGGCAAGCTAACACAAAAGAGGTGAGGATCCTGAAAATAAAATGTAAGAAATTATATATTCATGATTTTCAGTTTGAGGAGGTAGTGAACATTCATCCAGGTGGTGGTGTTTTAGAGTTAAAATAGGAAAAGAATCAAAGGACTAGGATCAGAGTCACTTAAAAACTACCAAAATGCAGAATAAAATTGAAAACTCCCTTAGAAGACAACTTAGAGGGCAAAGAGAATCATGCCATGATTAGTTGGTAAAGAGGAATATATTTTTTTTTTAAAGAGACACTGAAATATCAAATACAGTGGAAAGAAAGAGAGCCACATATAAGAATGAGTAAAATCTGAGCACAGGCTAGTTGACAGTACTGAATTAGAATCTAAGAGGACAAGAACTATGACAAAATCCTTGAGGTTTGGCTGCTGCTGCTGCTAAGGTGCTTCAGTCGTGTCCGACTCTGTGCATCCCCAGAGACGGCAGCCCACCAGGCTCCTCCATCCCTGGGATTCTCCAGGCAAGAACACTGGAGTGGGTTCAGCAAATCTTGACAGTATATCTTAGATAAGTGCTTTGGCTAGATCTCAGTAATGAAGGAACAGTAATCTCATGAGTGAAAAAGATACCCCTATATTCCTCCTTCATGCCTTTCCAAAACAGACACATTTAAAATATTGTTAGTGAAGTGTGGAATACAAAATCTATTGCTCATTATCCTGTGTCCTCAAAGTAGGGAAAGATGTCATCAAAAAAAGCTCAGGAAACAATTCTGTACTAAGGTTTGATAAATTGAATCTTATGTTATGAAAAGTAAGATGCCCATGTTCTGTTTTTGATGCCATGTTTTACATCTTCATGTTTATCCTTTCACTGTTTAATGTAATTATAAGTTGACTTTTACAATTTTTTGTCTTTTACTCTTAGTACTAGCTTATTTAAGTGGTTACTCCACCGTGTTTAATACATATTTGCCTTTACTGGTGGACTTTTTCTTTCCTATAGATTCTTACTTCTTGTGACCCTTTCCACTTAAAAAAGACCCTTTAACATTCCTTCAAGGTTAGGTTTGCTATTGCTGAATTCTTTTAGTTTTTGGTTGTCTGGAAAATTACATATCTCTTAGCTCAGTTGGTAAAGACTCTGCCTGCAGTGCAGGAAACCTGGGTTTGATCCCTGGGTCAGGAAGATCCCCTGGAAAAGGAAATGGCAATCCACTCCAGTATTCTTGCCTGGAGAATCCCATAGACAGAGGAGCCTGGCAGGCTACAGTCCAAGGGGTCACAAGAGTGGACATGACTTAGCAACTAACCCCTCCTGCAATCCTGCTCCCCTTCTATTCTAAATGATAATCTTGCTTGGTTCAATGTCCTAGGTTGCAGGTTTTCCCCTTTCAGTACTTTGAATGTATTATGCCACTCCTTCTGGCCTGCAAAATTTCTGCAGAGAAATCAGCTGATAGCCTTATGGGGGTTCCCTTGAACTGAATGTTTTATTACTTCCTTTGGAATCATCTCAGTATCTTTGACTTTTGCCATTTTAATTATGATATACCTTGGTGTGGGTCTGTTTAGGTTCATTTTATTTGGGATCCTCTGTGGTTCCTGTACCTGGACATCTGTTTCCTTCTTTAGATTTGTTAAGTTTCCAGCCATAATTTCATGTACTATGTTTTCAACTCCTCTCTCTCATCTCCCTATAATGTGCCCTATAATGTGAATGTTTTCATACTTGATGTTATCCTAGAAGTCCCTTAAACTGTTCTCATTTTTAAAATTTGTTTCTTTTTGCTGTTAAGATCGAAGGATTTCCATTATTCTACCTTCCAGATCACTTAGGCATCACCTAGTCTGCTGTTAATTCCCTCTAGTTGTTTTTCATTTGTCATATTCAGTTCTGATTCTTTTTTATATTTTCTAGTTCTTTGTTAAAACTGGCACTGTGCTAATCAACTCTTTCCTCTAATGCAGTTAGCATTCTTATTACTAATGCTCAAACTCGAATTCTGAGTTTGTCTTCTTAGTGCCAGACTCCAGGGGTGGGGAAACCCAAAATGGGGACTGAACCTCACTCTCCAGGGAGTAAGTCTGTATACTTCCTCTGAGCCTGTGTAATCCCTCTCCTTTTCCATCTTCCCCTCCCAGGTGTGCAGGTCCTGACCTGATCATTTCTCTTCTCTTCCTACCTGATTTCATCTGGATCTTGGATTTTTCTTACAAACTTAGTTGTATTAATATAGCTGTCTTTCTGCCAGATGACTTACAGTTTGTTTTCAGTGAGAACTGCTCCACACGTAGATGTATCTTTGAGGTGTTTGTGGCGGGAGGTGAGCTCCACATTTTCCTACTCCACCATTTTGATCTCTCTTTGGGCTCTTTTAATCCAGAAACTCCTGTCATTAATTTCCTAGGGAATTTTCTTCTATTAATTTTTTTGCTAATTTTCTCCAAGCCATTTTCTCTTTTTCCAGAATTAATATTTGGCTTCTTGAATTATCTTCTGACTTTATTCTTTTCTCTATTGTTACTCGCCTCTGTCTTTAGAAAAATTTATTTACAACTTTTCTATAAATCTGAAATTATCAATATTTCAAAATACAAATCTAAAAAATTAAAAAGACTAAGAGGTTTAGAAAAAAAAGTATTTTCTGGGATGACTATGCATGGACCACATGTCATAAATTTTTCCTTATCTCTGAGAGGATATTATTATGCTTCTTTGATTTTTTTTTTGCTCCCTGAATTATATGTTTCTTCTGAATTCCTTTTTTCCCCCTGTTTTGGTCTCTCATTCTGAAGGCTTTCTTCTTCATTTATTTATTTTTGGCTGTGCTGGGTCTTTGTTGTTGTGTGTGGGCTTTCATAGTTGTGGCTCACCGGCTTAAGATCTGCATGTGGAATCTTTCCTGACCAGGGACTAAACTGGTATCCCCTGCATTAGCAGGCAGATTCTTATCCATTGTACTACCAGGGAAGTCCCTGAATGCTTCCTTCTAATGTGACTGCACATCCATATTTAATAAGGCAGACTAAAATCCTAATGGGAAGTTCTTTGTGAATGATGGGTTTGTCATTGAGCTTCACAGTAGGTATTTCAGAGGGCCAGTCAACTATTTCTCAGTGGTA
Source organism: Bos indicus (assembly GCF_029378745.1). Taxonomy (NCBI): domain Eukaryota; kingdom Metazoa; phylum Chordata; class Mammalia; order Artiodactyla; family Bovidae; genus Bos; species Bos indicus. The sequence continues at coordinate 86,153,230 of NC_091761.1, forward strand.
ACAAGCATGCAGTAACAAACAACTTCTAATTCTTTCCACTGTATTAACAGCTTCATATAGTGTTTATTTTTACACTGGCTAGCAGCTACTTCATTATTCCTGTTTTTTAGCTTGTAATTATTGGGAACACGGGATATATTTTTAAAAATTTAATTTCCTCTTATATAATATCCTTTATACATAATACATGTATATATTATTTATCCTTATCTTTGATGCAGTGTCATATTCAAATAGTTTTTCAGTGTGTACTTTACTGTTTCAGTTCAGTTCAGTTCAGTCCCTCAATCATGTCCAACTCTTTGCGACCCCATGAATTGCAGCACGGCAGGCCTCCCTGTCTATCACCAACTGCCGGAGTCCACCCAAACCCATGTCCATTGAGTGGGTGATGCCATCCAACCATCTTATCCTCTGTTGTCCCCTTCTCCTCCTGCCCTCTATCGTTCCCAGCATCAGGGTCTTTTCAAAAGAGTCAGCTCTTCATATCAGGTGGCCAAATCACTGGAGTTTCAGCTTCAACATCAGTCCTTCCAATGAATACCCAGAACTGATCTCCTTTAGGATGGACTGGTTGGATCTCCTTGCAGTCCAAGGGACTCACAAGAGTCTTCTCCAGCACCACAGTTCAAAAGCATCAATTCTTTGGCGCTTAGCTTTCTTTATAGTCTAACTCACATCCATACATGACCACTGGAAAAACCATAGCCTTGACTAGATGGACCTTTGTTGACAAAATAATGTCTCTGCTTTTGAATATGCTGTCTAGGTTGGTGATAACTTTCCTTCCAAGGAGTTAAGCGTCTTTTAATTTCATGGCTGCAATCACCATCCGCAGTGATTCTGGAGCCCCAAAAAATTAAGTCTGACACTGTTTTTCCATCTATTTCCCATGAAGTGATGGGACCAGATGCCATGATCTTCGTTTTCTGAATGTTGAGCTTTAAGCCAACTTTTTCACTCTCCTCTTTCACTTTCATCAAGAGGCTCTTTAGTTCTTCACTTTCTGCCATAAGGGTGGTGTCATCTGCACATCTGAGGTTATTGATATTTCTCCTTGCAATCCTGATTTCAGCTTGTGCTTCCTCCAGCCCAGCATTTCTCAGGATAAATAAGCAGGGTGACAATATACAGCCTTGACATACTCCTTTCCCTATTTGGAACCAGTCTGTTGTTCCATGTCCAGTTCTAACTGTTGCTTCCTGACCTGTGATCTCTCCATGACAATTCTAAAAATTGGTTTCATGAGTCTTTGATTCCCTTTATTGTTCTCTGTCTCCTTTGAGGCTATCTATAGTTAGACCTATGCACAGTAAACGAAAATTTTTACCCTCCTGTATGTTTGGAGGTGCAAAGCACAGGTTTTTTTATGTTTCTGTCCTCAGAATGCAATACCCCTTTACGACTGTCCTCTTCTACCCTTAGGACCAGCTGAACACGAGGGAATTTCAATCTCTAATTGCTTTATAAAATGTGTTAATGATACTGACATGAGGAAATGGTTAGGAAGAAGATAGCAGTGGAATTTTTCTATAAAGTAGAGACAGTTGTTAATGTTTAGGTGAGTGCACATTATGGGTCTCTGAGCTAGAAACAGGCAGTGGTAGTAAGTAAAATCTCTTTCCAATTTACTTTTGAATCATTTGGTCTTATCAATGGGTAAGGTGAAAGAGGTGTTTGATTTCATTCAAGCCCAATCAGTGCTTTAATTAGAAGAACTTCCTCATAGCCTGGCAACTGGTTAAATATCATCCTTAATATGAAATGTTTTCATGAATAGGTAGTATACTTCAGAGTTAAATGGAAAAATGTCATAAGGAAATAGAGATACTTTATAATTCTCTACTTATACCCTTATTACCAAGGGATTTGATATTCATATTAAAAGTTTTGAATGCCCAAATAGACAAAGATTTTCTTTTTGTTCCTTTTAAATTTTATTTTTAATTGAAGGATAATTACTTTACAATACTGTGATGGTTTTTGCCATACATCAACATAAATCAATCATAGATATACATATGTTCCCCTCCCTCTTGAAACTTCCTCCCACCTCACTCCCCATCCCACCCTTCTTAAGTTGTCACAGAGCACTGGCTTTGGGTTCCCTGCATCATATAGCAAATTCCCACTGACTATGTTACCTATGGTAATGTATATGTTTCAGTGCTACTCTCTCAAAACATTCCACCCTATCCTTCCCTCACTGTGTGCACAAGTCTGTCCTTTTGTTTGTGTCTCCTTTGCTGCCCCGAAAATAGGTTCATCAGTACCATCTCTAAATTACATATATATGCATTAATATACGGTATCTGTCTTTCTCTTTCTGACTTACTTCACTCAGTATAATAGGCTCTACGTTCATCCACCTCATTAGAACTGATTCAAATGTGTTCTTTTTATAGCTGAGTAATATTCCGTTGTGTATATGTACCACAACTTTATCTATTCATCTGCTGATGGACATCTACATTGCTTCCATGTCCTAGCTATTGTAAATAGTGCTGCAAAGAACACTGGGGTACACTGTCTTTTTTGATTATGATTTCCTCAGGGTATGTGCCCAGTAGCAGGACTGCAGGGTCATATGGTAGTTTTATCCCTAGTTTTTAAAGGAATTTCCATACTGTTCTCCATAGTAGCTGTATCAGTTTGCATTCCTAGTAACAGTGCAAGAGGGTTCCCTTTTCTCCACACCCTTTCTAGTATTTACTGTCTGTTGAGTTTTTGATAATGGCCATTCTGCCTTTTTTTCTTTTATTCTTTTCTAAATTCTGCCTTTTGTTCCTTACTATAGTCTAGTTCAGCGGGATAATTTTGACATTATATGATTTTGTTTTACTGATTTAAACAATTAATTCTGTATAAAAGATGTGACTCTGTTGAATCAGGGAATGATACCCTAATTAATGGGATTCCATGGTTGCTCAGCGGAGAAGGCAATGGCACCCCACTCCAGTACTCTTGCCTGGAAAATCCCATGGACGGAGAAGCCTGGTAGGCTGCAGTCCATGGGGTTGCTAAGAGTCGGGCACAACTGAGCGACTTCACTTTCACTGTTCACTTTCATGCATTGGAGAAGGAAATGGCAACCCACTCCAGTGTTCTTGCCTGGAGAATCCCAGGGACAGAGGAGCCTAGTGGGCTGCCGTCTATGGGGTCACACAGAGTTGGACATGACTGAAGCGATTTAGCAGTAGCAGCATGGTTGCTCAGACAGTAAACAATCTGCCTGCAATGCAGGAGACCCAGGTACAATCCCTAGGTCAGGAAGACCTCATCCCCTGGAGAAGGGAATGGCTACACACTTCAGTACTCCTGCCTGGAGAATTCCAAGGACAGAGGAGCCTGGTGGCTATAGTACTTGGGGTTGCAAAAGAGTTGGACATGACTCGGTGACCAAATAACAACAATTCTAATTAGTACCATATTAACCAACTAGTTTCTATATTGATCTGCTTTAAAATATTTTATTTAATTTGATAGAGTACAGTAACCTGTGGCTTACAGTCAATGAGTCGTTTCTGACAGTCATTTATAATGGTTAGACTTGTGCTCTGAATAAGGTCTGTATTTTATTGATTAGATTTGTTGTTTTAAGACAGCTTTGACATATGAAATTTTATTTTTGTATGTATACAATTAACATCATTAAAATTATAATAATAATTAAGAGTTTTAAAAATGACTTACACTTTTAAAAACAATACATTTAAATTCTTTCAAGGAGTATTTCTGCTTTTCTATATTTTAAGTCAACAAGATTTTTGGTACACCAGGGAAAATTTACATAGGAAGAATAAAGGTTAATCTTGCAGATATCACTATTTTAATATTAGTCTACTTTAATAAATTTTAGGATAAGACTGTCTATTGATTTAACACTTGTGGATTAATATTTCTATAATACAAGTACATTATAAAAAAATGGATAATTTTCCACACAAGTTTCCAGTAAAACTTGTACAGTGAAGTATTTCTACAAAGTTGTATAGTTTTAGAAAACTATAGAATTGGACTTTCTGTTCCTGAATGGGGCACCATTTTCTATTGAGTGCCATCAAATCACCTAAAGAAGAATACTGAGTATAAGATACATAGAACATTCAACCATGAAAGATAAAACAGGATGTACAAAACTATACAAAACCCCCTGTGTTCCAGTTTTGATTCTGAAGTTTATTTAACTGAATTTTCTCTTTTTTTTCCCTTTATCTCTAACAAAAGAGAAATTGTGAGTTTTTTTCTGCCCCTCAACTCAGGCTTCCTATGATCCTGCAGCTCTAAATGAAAAATAAAATTTGCCAGGGACTTTCCTGGTGGTCTAGTGGTTAAGATTCTGTGCTTCCAATGCGGGGGTATGAGTTTGATCCTGGTCAGGGAACTAAGATCCTATGTGTGGCACAGCGAAAGAATAAAAGTAAATAAGTAAATAAAAATAAAACATGCCAAACCTCATTGATTCTGAGATAAACATCTTTTCATATTTCAAAAACCCTGCATCAGGATACAGGGCTTTCTTCTTTCATAGTGATATATAAAATGATAATCCATGATATCTCAGATTTGAGGACATCTAATTACAATTGTGTGAGATGTGGGCTTTGGAGTAAGCTAGTTAACTATAACAGTTCGTAGCTCTTCAATTCTTACCAAGTCCTGAAATCTTAACTTTGCAGTACCAAAATCTTCCCTAGGCTGTATCCCATGTGATAACCAGAATTACTATAAGCCTTAACAAGATGGATTAAGTAAAAATAGAAACAAGTCAGTGATTTTGTTCCCCTTTAGCCTGTGATATAGTAGAGCAAAGATCTATGTCAAAATAGAAAGGGTAAAGTTCCTCTTAGCAGCTCTCTAGTCATGCAACAGGCAGGTTTCTGAATCCAGTTTTATGCTTATATGTAGAAAGTAAGGTATTTATTTATACCTCTGTTCTGATTTATATTCAACATTTATATAATTTTATATAATAAAGAATAAGATAACATTTTCTCTGCACAGTTTCTGCATTTCTTAGTCACACATTTAAGAAAATATAGAAAAGGATACACTCTTCAACTAGAAGAATAAAACTTTAAATCAAGAATATTTAACATTTATATTCTTTAGAAATTTCTTCTTTCTGAATACCATTCTATCCTCTATTGGAATTATTCAACAAGTACAACTTCAATCATTTGTATGTGTATATATATACACCCCCCCCCACATACATATATAATGTGTATGTATGTAATATATAATCTGCAACTGATTATCTAGTATGGCATAGCTATTTTAAGAGAGGTATATCTGGAGAAAGCATCAACACTGTAAGTTTGTTTTAGATAATTTTGATCCTATGATGAACTTCCTATAAATAACATTTACCAACACTTTAGGCTTTGGCATTAGGTCAAAATTATGGTTTTAATTCATGTTTGCAGTGCAGTAGCAATAGCAATCGGAGAAGGCAATGGCACCCCATTCCAGTATTCTTGCCAGGAAAATCCCATGGATGGAGGAGCCTGGAAGGCTGCAGTCCACGGGGTCGCTGAGGGTCGGACACGACTGAGTGACTTCACTTTCACTTTTTACTTTCATGCACTGGAGAAGGAAATGGCAACCCACTCCAGTGTTCTTGCCTGGAGAATCCCAGGGACGGGGGAGCCTGGTGGGCTGCCGTCTATGGGGTCGCACAGAGTCGGACATGACTGAAGTGACTTAGCAGCAACAGTAATGAAGAAATGCAGTAAAGGCGAGAGGGGATATGAAAGACTCCTTAAAGTAGACTGAGTTCCAACATATGGGATGGGTCAGAAGCAAAAATATGAGTGTGAAATAGCTAACCTCCATCATTTTATTGTAAAGAATATACTGCAAGCAAGAGTCATATTTCCATCATAACAGTTCAACAGTTCATCTCTTCTTTACTAGAGATATAGTCACATTTCCCGAAAGTGAAGATGCAAGAGTTTCACTAAGAACCTAGGTCACATGGGAAGAAGCAGGATAAGGCAGTTGAAATATACTAAATATATAATGGGATCTAACTACATTACCACTCTTGGCCTGGATCTAATTTAAGATGCATGAGCACAATTCCCAAACTGGAAGAGTAGATCATTAAAACTATTTTCATTTCCCCGTAAATGTTACATGTCACTAACGTAATAAAACGCTGAATATATGGAATATCTAGGTGAATTACAGACAGTAGATTTGAAGTTAACAGGGACTGGGGAGAGAGAACACAAAGTTATTGCTTAATGGGTACAGAGTTTCTATTTGGGGTAATGACAAAGTTTGGAACTAGATATTGGTGACAATGGTTGCATAGCAATGTGGATATAATCAATACCACTTAATTGTATATTTAAAAATGGAAGATCTTAAGTCATATATATTTTACTCTACAGTAAATGAAAACTTTTGACCATGTGTGGTTTATAACTTCTTCAAAACTAACAGAAGTGAAGCGAAGTGAAAGTTGCTCAGTTATGTCCAACTCTTTGTGACCCCCATGGACTGTAGCCTGCCAGGCTCTTTTGTTCATGGAATTCTCTAGGCAAGAATACTAGAGTGGGTAGCTAGTTCCTTCTCTAGGGGATCTTCCCAACCCAGGGATTAAACTCAGACCTGTATTGCAGGTGGATTCTTTATCATCTGAGCCATCAGGGAAGCCCTTTTCATCATCCTAAATAGAAACTCTGTACTGATTAAGCATTAACTTTCTATTCTTCTCTATCCCCAAAACTAATAGAAATTATAGCCAATTTAGAACTGTATTTCCTTCATATGAAAGAATTCATTAATCCTGTACTTCAGATCACAAATGAGATATAAATATCCAAAGCTGTTTCTTTCCAGAAGAGAATTTGGAAACTGTGAAATATGACTTAAGAACAACAACAAAAAAAATCAAAACAAGCTTCTTACTTTAATTGGTTCAGGTTGCATCACTGGTGCAGGCATAGCAATGGCACTTGAAGCATAAACCTGGTGATATGTTGCTTGAACTCCATGATCAGAATAAGGCTAAAAGTAAAAAAAAATTTAAAAATATTGCTTTTCATTAATTAAAAATATTTATTCAGTATTACAATTTTCTAGGCATTTTGCTACATAATGGAGAAACACAGATGAGAAACACATTCTCTATCTTTAATTGTAGACTAGTCTGAGACAGACTAGTCAAAATGTATGACATTTTGCATAGAGATGTATGGGGGAAAACAAAGTCCTATGACACATGAATAGGGATGCATGGGGAAAAGAAAACAATTAACATAGCTTTAGAAAGTTGGGGAGGTGGTCAGGGGACATTTTCTAGTGGAGTTTATGCTAGAATTTGAAAAATTAGGGAATGAGGTAGGAGTAGTATATGAAAAGGTAGAGGCAACTAAGAATACCTATCTGTGTATGTTGTTTGGTATGGCTGGAAGGAAGAATATACACTGACTGATAGCTGAAAGGTGAGGCAATAGAGTAATAGACAGGAAAGAGATCATGTAAAAGCAGATTAATGGCTTGTCCAACCGATGGTGGCACCATTCACTGATACATGGAATAAAAGAAAAGCAAGTTTCATGTTGATGTAATTGTGTGGCGGTTAGAAAGAAGTTAAGTTTGTAACACATAAAATCTGAGGTATTTGTAGGACTTCTATTACGGGTATATAGTCAATCAAAAGCTGATGGCTCTAAAGAAGCACTAACAAAAATGTGAACTAAATGTTAATTAAATGTTAATGTTAATTAAAATTGTTAATTAAATTTAAGTTAATTAAAATGTTAATTAAATGTTAATTAATGTTAATTAAAATTGTTAATTAAATGTTAATTAAAATTAAGATAGTATAAACTTCCAGTTATAGCTAAGTAAGTACTAGGGCTGTAATGTACAACACAATAAATATAATTAACATTGCTGGATGTTATACAGGAAAGTTGTCAAGAGAGTAAATCCTAAGACTTCTCATCACATACAAATTTTTTCCTATTTCTTTAATTTTGTATGTGATGATGGATATTCACAAAGCTTGTTGTGATAATCATTTAATGATATGTATGAATCAAATCATTATGCTGTACATCTTAAGCTTACACACTGCTGTATGCCAATTATATCTCAATAAAACTGAAAGAAAAGTTTCCAGTAGCCATGTTAGAAAAGTAAAAAAAAAAAAAAAAGTAAAACTAATTTCCAGTAATAGATTTTATTTGAACATATGAAAATATATCAGTGTACTCAACATAAAGTTAGTGATAAATTTTACACTCATTTTTCACACTATGTCATTAAAACTTGGTGTGTATTTTGCACTTAAAACACACCTCAATTCTGACTAGCCACATTTCAATAGCTGCATGTGGTAATGGCTATTGTTGTACTGAACAGTGCAGGTCTAAAATTCAGAAGTGAGGATGGGGCCAGAGACATGAGTATGGATGATAACATCAGAGTGAGTATGTAGGGTGAAAGAATGAAGAATCAAAAAAGAAATCATGGGGAGAAAAAGATCAGCTTACACAGGAAAATAAGAGGAGGTAAAAGGATTGCCAGAAGAGAGCAGGATCATGGAAGCCAAAGGTATGAAGAATTTCAAGGAGTATATCCAATGTCTCTGAGAGGTCAAGTAAGACTGAAAAGAAAAGGAAAATATTTGGCAATTAGGGAGTCACCAAGGACCTTTATCCAAGGTAGCTTCAGCAGAAAGGTAATGAAGCAGACTTTAGCAGGTAAGGGGAGAACAGGTAGTGAGGCAGTGGAAATGTTAAATGTAGACTACTTTTTTCAAGGGCTCCCCAGGTGGCTCAGTGGTAAAGAGTCTGCCTGTCAATGCAGACAACACAGAAGACCTGGGTTCAATCCCTGGGTCAGGATGATCCCTTGGAGTAGGAAATAGAAACCCACTCCAGTATTCTTGCCTAGAAAATCCCATGGACAGAGGAGCCTGGCAGGCTACAGTTCACAGGGTTGCAAAGAGTTGGACACAACTGAGCACACATTTTTCAAGCTTGGCTTTGAAAGGCAGAAGAGGATAAGGGCATTGGTGGGGGCGCGTCACAGGATAGTAACTGTCTCCTACCAGGTGTTGGGTACTACAGAAAGAACCTTGTATACAACAATTCTCATCTTTGCATGAATCCTGCAAAATAGATTTTCCTAATGTCTTTATTAATGTAGATATTACGAAAACAACACTGTGAAACAACACTGTGAAGAGTTAATTACTCAAAGTAACATACTAGTAAATACTAGGTAAAGCTCTGGACCAATGGAGAGAAAATGTCTTAAAATACATGAGAAAAGAAGAAATGAGGTGGAATGAGGAATGAGGTCCCTGAGGAAAAGGGAAGTTAAGAGTATCAAGAGTAAAGAGTAGGAATAACCTTGAACAAGACAGGTTACTAAACAAATATAAGAAGCTAAGGATGAGTTACAAGTCAGCTAAGTTTGTATGTTGGGGACTGGAAGCTGAGTTGGTTTCCACAAAATGGTTTCTACTTATTCTGTGAAGTAGAAGGCACTATATTCTAAGAGTGAAGGGGGAAATAGTCATTGAAATAAGTGAGAAATAATTTTAATTTATTTTTATATTTTAGGAGAGCTAACTATCAAACTCATAAGAACAAGTCCTGTGTTTTTTAATTTTAGAGGAAAAAAAACTTAAAATATAAACAAACCCCATTCAATTAATTTATATATTAGACATGTAGCTTTTGCCAGAAACAATATTAAAATTAAAATATGCTTAAAACATTCTGTACTGAAATATCGTAAAAATTAATGGCACAAGTTATGTTAACATGTAATATTTCCAGAAAAATCTTACTTGATTTCACTAAACAGTGAAACATAACTTGGTAAGTTATCTGATGTTGACATTAAGACTATGGTTCACCTCCAATTAAAATAAATAAATTTAAATTAGAAAAAAAATTTTTTAATAAATAAAAAATAAAAAATGTGGTAAAAAAAAAAAAAAGACTATGGTTCAGTGCCAAAAATAGATAAGTTAAAAACATAATATAAAAGCATTCTTAACTCACAGCCACCCTCCTTGAAAATCAGAAAAAAACAAAAATAAAAGAATTTAAAGTGTCATCATCAAGTAAACATGGATGTGCTCATGAATCCCAAATGACAAGGTGGTTTAGTTCAGTCGCTCAGTTGTGTCCGACTCTTTGCAACCCCATGAATCGCAGCATGCCAGGCCTCCTTGTCTATCACCAACTGCCGGAGGCTACCCAAACCCATGTCCATTGAGTCGGTGATGCCATCCAACCATCTCATCCTCTGTCGTTCCCTTCTCCTGCCCTCAATCTTTCCCAGCATCTGGGTCTTTTCAAATGAGTCAGCTCTTATCATCAGGTGGCCAAAGGACTGGAGTTTCAGCTTCAACATCAGTTCTTCCAATGAATACCCAGAACTGATCTCCTTTAGGATGGACTGGTTGGATCTCCTTGCAGTCCAAGGGATTCTCAGCAGTCTTCTCCAACATCACGGTTCAAAAGCATCATTCTTCGGTGCTCAGCTTTCTTTATAGTCCATCTCTCACATCCACACATGACTACTGGAAAAACCATAGCCTTGACTAGATGGACCTTTGTTGACTAAGTAATGTCTCTGCTTTTGAATATGCTATCTAGGTTGGTCATAACTTTCCTTCCAAGGAGTAAGTGTCTTTTAATTTCATGGCTGCAGTCACCATCTGCAGTAATTTTGGAGCCCCCCAAAATTAAGTCAGCCACTGTTTTTCCATCTATTTCCCATGAAGTGATGGGACCAGATGCCATGATCTTCGTTTTCTGAATGTTGAGATTTAAGCCAACTTTTTCACTCTCCTCTTTCACTTTCATCAAGAGGCTCTTTAGTTCTTCTTCCCTTTCTGCCATAAGGGTGGTGTCATCTCCGTATCTGAGGTTATTGATATTTCTCCTGGCAATCTTGATTCCAGCTTGTGCTTCCTCCAGCACACTGTTTCTCATGATGTACTCTGAATATGTTAAATAAGCAGGGTGACAATATACAACCTTGATATACTCTTTTTCCTATTTGGAACCAGTCTGTTGTTCCATGTCCAGTTCTAACTTGCTTCCTGACCTGCATACAGATTTCTCAAGAGGCAGGTCAGGTGGTCTGGTATTTTCATACAGTTTATTGTGATCCACACAGTCAAAGGCTTTGGCATAGTCAGTAAAGCAGAAACAGTTTTTCTGGAACTCTCTTGCTTTTTTGATGATCCAGCAGATGTTGGCAATTTGATCTCTGGTTCCTCTGCCTTTTCTAAAACCAGCTTGAACATCTGGAAGTTCACGGTTCACGTATTGCTGAAGCCTGGCTTGGAGAATTTTGAGCATTACTTTACTAGCATGTGAGATGAGTGCTATTGTGCGGTAGTTTGAGCATTCTTTGGCATTGCCTTTCTTTGGGAAAGAAAACTGACCTTTTCCAGTCTTGTAGCCACTGCTGAGTTTTGCAAATTTGCTGACATATTGAGTTCAGCACTTTCACAGCATCATCTTTCAGGATTTGAAATAGCTCAACTGGAATTTGATCACCTCCATTAGCTTTGTTCGTAGTGCAGAATGCCTGCCAAATGCTATGCAATTTGCACCAATATAAGGGTGGATTCTGAAGCCTGAGGAAGGTTTCCCTGAAAGGCCTATTTAAAGACTCTTTAGAGTCTCAAGAGTAGGGGTGTGTCAGACCAAGGCAGAAGCAGGAAAGATCTCCTACAGAGAAGGAGAAATTATATTTTCACTATTTTGTGGTCTACTATTTTGCATTATAGCTGAGGAACATTGCTGGAGATGAAGCAGGGTGAGAGTGGAAAGTGAAGTAACACTTACTACACCTTCATACAGAAAATCTCTGAAAAAAAGAGACTTTGTCAGGAGCTAAATGAACTCCAGAATGCTAAAAACTCAGGGAAGAACATCTCAAGCAGGCAACAAAACAGACTTGGTGGTAGGATGTTTGAGTCAACAGAATGCTTCTCCCGCCTTAAATTTCAGCAAAAACCTGGTCTCATTTAAAGATAAGATGGGAAGGAAAAGGAAGCAACCTTAGGACTCTTCTCATCCTCTCCAACTCTATCAAGGGAAAAGCAAAAAGGGGGAAAAAAGAAAAATATGAGAAATCATCCCAGAAAACAGTAGAAAAGTTCAGATAAATAAAATTCCTTTGATCTTAAAGAAATTATAATAACATGATCACTAAAAAAGAGCTTCAAAAAAACATTTTAAGCCAACAGACAACATTTACAGGCAATGATGTAAGCAAAGTGGCAGTTTGGGATAAAAAGAAGATAAAAATAAAACAGCAATGAAAGCTTCATTATTATAAGAAAAAATAGACTAAAAACAATGAAAAATATTCATGATTGTCTCAAAAAAGCATATAAAACATTAAGAATTACTATGATAAAAGAAATTATCTCAGAGATGATGGATATGAAAGATAAAAAGAGATCTCAACATATGCATAAATGGTATTCCTGAAGAAGAAGTAAAAGAACTGGAATACAATTTTTTTTTCAAAGTTCTAACAGGAAAAAAGAAGCCCTGAAATAAAAACTAGTCTGAGAATCAAAGGAGCAAACTGTATCCCAGGAAGAATATTATAAAGACTGACAAATTTCAAGATATATCCTGGTAAAGTGAGTTCAAGTTAAGACAGATTTTTCAGACATGCAGGAAGAAAAAGCAAATTACGTATAAGAGAGAAAGTCAGGCTGGCTTCAAACTTTTTTACAACTATACTCAACACCAGAAAAGAGTAGGTTAGAAGTTATAAGAGGAAAAAGCATTGTTATGGGTTGAATTGTGTTCTCTGAAGACTTATGTATTGAAGTCCTAACCACTATGTCAGAGACTGACCTTATTTGGAGAGAGCGTCTTTACAGACGTGAGCAAATTGAAGTATGGTCATTAGGGTGGAACCTAATCCAAAATGACTGGTATCTTTATAAAATTGGGAAACTTGGACACAGAGACAGGAAAGACAATGTGAAGACACAAGGAAAGGATGGTCATCTATAAGCCAAGAAGAAAGGCCTGGATTAGAGCCTTCCCTCAAAGGCCTCAAATGAAACCAACACTCCCAACACCTTGATTTTGGACTTCTAGACTCCAGATGGCACCCCACTCCAGTACTCTTGCTTGGAAAATCCCATGGACAGAGGAGCCTGTTAGGCTGCAATCCATGGGGTCGCTAAGAGTCGGACATGACTGAGTGACTTCACTTTCAGTTTTCACTTTCACGCATTGGAGAAGGAAATGGCAACCCACTCCAGTATTCTTGCCTGGAGAATCCCAGGGATGGGGAAGCCTGGTGGGCTGGCGTCTATGGGGTCGCACAGAGTCGGACACGACTGAAGTGACTTAGCATAGACTCCAGAACCATGAGACAATAAATTTCTCTTTTTAAGCCATCCAGTTCATTTTACTTTGTTCAGGCAGCCTTAGCAGAGTTATACAAGTATGATGCAACTGTTTTATAGTCTTAATTTCTTCCAGATTTATAGACAACAAATACGTTGAACACACAAGCATGTAAGAACTCAAAAGAGTACAGCACATGTAAGCCTTCTTTAACAGAGTGCTTGCAGATTTAGTCAACAAAATGATAAATGAAGGGTGAGATGAAGAATGGAGAAATCATAGTAAAAGTATTGATAGTAAACATTTAAGATTCAAAATTGTGGAAGCTGCTATTTCAGAAAAATTATGTTATAAACTTTAGTAATAATAAAAATAATAATAAATACACTCAAATTGGGAGGTCGTTATTTATTTCCCAGTCTTTCACAACATATTTAAAACATACAATGTACAGTTCCTGGTACATAGATGATAAAGTTATTAGTAATGTTTTGCAAATATAAACACATGGAAGGTAATACTTACAGTTTTTAGTTATAAATTTGATTTATATCTTTGAAGGAAGAATTTTAATTCAAAGATTTTTTTCTTCTTTAATTTCTATATGCTTTTAACTGACAATGTTAGTAATAAGACAGGTAAACCAGAAGAAAGAAAAGCACTTATCTTACTCTTTCAAGGGGATTGAGTCAGGGATAGTTTAGTAAACAGCTGAGTTGAGGAATGATTCAGAAATAGTGAAGAAGTCTAAGATAAAGCATTCTTAGATATAAAAAAGGGGAAGAGATGTGAATAAATCAAAGGAAACATAAGATGTTCAACTTAAATGAGGATCTTGAACAAATATTTTTAGAAAAGGAAAAGAAATAAAATATATTACTTTGTAATATAAAATAAAATAAAATATATTACTTTGAGACTAACACATACCTCTGGAACTGAAGCTTCCATCAGAGACAGCGGAGGAGGAACACATCCACCATCTTGTGCAATTTCCACTGGTTGATAAATGACCTCAGAAGGTTGTAGGTATAAGAATGGAGCAGAAGAGGCAGGAGACTAAAACACAAAATCATGTTTCTAATTAAAATCGGATTAGTTATTTCAATTAAACCAAATGACTTAACCAACACATGAGAGAAATACTGGTTTCACATTTTCACATTTTCCTAAAGTTGTTTTTAGGGACAACACAGAAGTATCTTAACAACAAACTAGGAACTCTAGGATGCTATAAACTCCAATTATGTAGATATTATTAAATCACTTATCACTTGTGAAGTTGCTTCAGTCGTGTCCAACTCTATGCGACCCCAGAGACAGCAGCCCACCAGGCTCCCCCGTCCTTGGGATTCTCCAGGCAAGAACACTGGAGTGGGTTGCCATTTCCTTCTCCAATGCATGAAAGTGAAAACTGAAAGTGAAGTCACTCAGTCATGTCCGACTCTTAGCATCACTTATAAGTACTAGAAAGTTCTTAGCACTTTAGAAGCTCATAAATAAAGACGATCATTAAGATAACTATTAACGGTTGTAACAATATAATCTATGGTATTTAAATTGGCATTAATCTCACATGCTAGCAAAGTAATACTCAAAATTCTCCAACAGGATCAACAGTACGTGAATCGAGAACTTCCAGATGTTTAAGTTGGATTTAGAAAAGGCAGAGGAACCAGAGATCAAATTGCTAGCATCTGTTGGATCATCGAAAAAGCAAGAGAGTTTCAGAAAAACTGTTTTGGCTTTATTGACTATGCCAAGCCTTTGACTGTGTGGATCACAATAAACTGGAAAATTCTGAAGGAGATGGGAATACCAGACCACCTGACCTGCCTCCTGTGAAATCTGTATGCAGGTCAAGAAGCAACAGTTAGAACTGGACATGGAACAACAGACTGGTTCAAAATTGGGAAAGGAGTACATCAAGGTTGTATATTGTCACCCTGCTTATGTAACATATGCAGAGAAAATCATGCAAAATGTTGGGCTGGACAAAGCACAAGCTGGAATCAAGATTGCCAATAACCTCAGATATGCAGATGACACCACCCTTATGGCAGAAAGCGAAGAGGAATGAAAGAGCCTCTTGATGAAGGTAAAAGAGAAGGGTGGAAAAGTTGGCTTAAAACTCAATATTCAGAAAACAAAGATCATGGCATCTGGTCCCATTACTTCATGGCAAATAGATGGGGAAACAATGGAAACAGTATCAGACTTTATTTTCTTGGGCTACAAAATCACTGTGAATGGTGACTGTAGCCATGAAATTAAGACACTTGCTCCTTGGAAGAAAAGCTATGACCAACCTAGATAGCATATTAAAAAGCAGAGACTTTACTTTGCCAACAGAGGTCCATCTAGTCAAATCTATGGTTTTTCTAGTAGTCATGTACGGATGAGAGTTGGACCATAAAGAAGGTTGAGCACCGAAGAATTGATGCTTTTGAACTGTGGTGCTGGAGAAGACTCTTGAGAGTCCCCTGGACTGCAAGGAGATCAAATCAGTCAATCATAAAAGAAATCAATCCTTAATATTCACTGGAGGGACTGATGCTGTAGCTGAAGCTCTACTCCTATGGCCATCTGATGGGAAGAGCTGACTCACTGGAAAAGACCTTGATGCCAGGAAAGATTGAAGGCAGGAGGAGAACGGAATGACAGAAGATGAGATGGTTCGATGGTATCACCAACTCAATGGGCATGCGTCTAAGCAAGCTCTGGGAAATGGTGAAGGACAGGGAAGCCTGGTGTGCTGCAGTCCACAGAGTTTCAAAGACTAGGACATGACTGAGAGACTGAACAACAACAAATGTCTCTTTTCAGCTTTCTGACTTCCCATGAAGTGGGACTTGTCAAACCAACTTTATGGTGGTATACCATTTGTTATCAAAAGTTGAGAGATGGAATATTCATTTAGAAACATAAATAAAACTGAAGCAAAATCTGAAGTGAAGCTAGAAAATGCTCAGTTTTCTAATATTAATAACATATCACTTATTTATAAAATATTTTTACTTACATGGTCTCATTGTATCTTTACAAAAGTCATGTGAGAAAACTATCCAAGGTATGGTATTATTAATTCCATTTGCAAATGAAAAAGCTGAGAAATATAGTGATTAAATGAACTGCCAAATCAGTTAATAAATCAGTATCACAGTTAATAAATACTAGAGGAAGGTCTCAAATCTAGTCTTCCTGATTTAAATATTCATGTAGTCTTCACAAAAACAGTGAAAAAAGTTAAAAGTTAGTATTTACCTGAGGAACATTCCACTGCCATTGACCTGGTAGACACTGTGCAGGGGCCTAAAATGAAAAAAACAAAAAACAAAAAAAGCCCACCA
The DNA here is from genome assembly GCF_029378745.1 of Bos indicus. Taxonomy (NCBI): domain Eukaryota; kingdom Metazoa; phylum Chordata; class Mammalia; order Artiodactyla; family Bovidae; genus Bos; species Bos indicus. Next base: position 86,169,953 of record NC_091761.1, read on the forward strand.
GATTGTAAACAAGCATTAAAACTGAATATCTACCTGTAAAAGTATGAAGTTGAATCCCTATACTTCAAACCATATACAAAAATTAACCCAACATGGATAAAAGATAGACATGTAAGAGCTGAAACTACAAAACTCTTAGAAGAAAACATAGATGTAAATCTTAGTGACTTTGAACCAGGCAATTAAAAAAATATGACATCAAAAGCACAGGAAACAATAAAGAGAAAAAAGATAAACTGGATTTCACTAACATGAAAAACTTTTGTGGGGCAAAAGATACCATTAAGGAGGTAAAAATAAACCATAAGACTGGAAAAATATTTATAAATTATATATCTGATAAGGAACTTGTATCTAAACAAAGAACCCATATAGCTCAATAATAAAAGGCAAGTAGCCCAATATAAGGGCTTCCCTCGTGGCTCAGCTGGTAAAGAATCTGAGTGCAATGCAGGGGACCTGGGTTCGATCCCTCGGTTGGAAAGATCCCCTGGAGAAGGGAAAGGCTACCCACTCCAGTATTCTGGCCTGGAGAATTCCATGGGGGTTGCGAAGAGTCCGATACGACTGAGTGACTTTCACTTAAGAATCACTTAACCCAATATAAAAATTGGTTAAAGATATGAACAGACATTATTGCAAAGAAAATACAAAAAAACCATCAATAAGCATCTAAAAGATATTCAACATCATTTGCCTTGTAATCCTCTTCATAGATCAAAGCCTTGTTGTAGTGAAGGGGCTTGACTAATTCAATCAAACTATGAGCCATGCTGGGCAGGGCCACCCAAGACGGATGGGTCACAGCGAAGAGTTCTGACAAAATGGGATCCACTGGAGGAGGGACGGACAAACCACTCTAGTATTCTTGCTGTAAGAACCCCATGAGCAGTATGAAAAGGCAAAAAGATGTACCACCGGAAAATGAGTCCCCCATGTCTGTAGGTGTCCAATGTGCTACTAGGGAAGAGCAGGGAGATAGTTCCAGAAGAATGAAAAGTTTGGGCCAAAGCAGAAATGACGCCCAGTTGTGGATGTGTCTGGTGGTGAAAAGAAAGTCTAATGCTGTAAAAACAATATCACATAGAAACCTCTGGAATGTTAGATCCATGAATCAAGGTAAACTAGCCATGGTCAAGTAGGAGATGGTAAAAGTTAACATTGACATTTTAGGAATCAGTGAACTAAAATAGATGGGAATGGGCGAATTTGATTGAGATGACTGTTGTATCTACTGCTGTGGGCAAGAATCCCTTAGAAGAAATGGAATAGCCCTCATAGCCAACAAGAGAGTCTGAAATGCACTGCTACTGCTGCTGCCAAGTCGCTTCAGTAGTGTCTGACTCTGTGCGACCCCATGGACGGCAGTCCACCAGGCTCCCCCATCCCTGGGATTCTCCAGGCAAGAACACTGGAGTGGGTTGCCATTTCCTTCTGCAATGCATGAAAGTGAAAAGTCAAAGTGAAGTCGCTCAGTCGTGTCCGACTCTTTGCGACCCCATGGACTGCAGCCCACTAGGCTCCTCCATCCATGGGGTTTTCCAGGCAAGAGTACTGGAGTGGGGTGCACAATGGGCATAGCAAATACCCCTTTCCAACAAAACAAGAGACAACTTTACATATGGGCACTGCCAGATGATCACCGAAATCAGACTGCTTGTACTCTTCGCAGCCAAAGATGGAGAAGCTCTATACAGTCAGCAAAAAAACAAGACCAGCAACAGACTATGGTTCAGATTATCAGCTCCTTACTGCAAAATTCAGGCTTAAATTGAAACAAGTAGGGAAAACCACTAGGCCATTCAGGTATGACCTAAATCCAATCTTTTATGATTATACAGTGGAGGTGATGAATAGATGAAAAGGATCAGATATGGCAGATAAGAGTGCCTGAAGAACTATGGTCAAGGTTTCTAACACTGTACAGGAGGTGGTGACCAAAACTATCCCAAAGAAAAAGAAATGCAAGAAGGCAAAGTGGTGGTCTGATCAGGCTTTTCAAATAGCTGAGGAAAGAAGAGAAGCAAAAAGCAAGCAAGGAAGAAAGAGAAAGATAAACCAAACTGAATGCAGAGTTCCAGAGAATAACAAGGAGAGATAAGAAGATAAGATGGTGATGCCATCCAGCCATCTCATCCTCTGTCATACCCTTCTCCTTCTGCCCCCAATCCCTCCCAGCATCAGAGTCTTTTCCAATGAGTCAACTCTTCGCATGAGGTGGTCAAAGTACTGGAGTTTCAGCTTTAGCATCAGTCCTTCCAATGAACACCCAGGACTGATGATCTTCAGAATGGACTGGTTGGATCTCCTTGCAGTCCAAGGGACTCTCAAGAGTCTTCTCCAACACCACAGTTCAGAAGCATCAATTCTTCGGTGCTCAGCTTTCTTCACAGTCCAATTCTCACATCCATACATGACCACAGGAAAAACCATAGCCTTGACTAGATGGACCTTTGTTGGCAAAGTACTGTCTCTGCTTTTTAATAAGCTATCTAGGTTGGTCATAACTTTCTTTCTAAGGAGTAAGCGTCTTTTTAATTTCATGGCTGCAATCACCATCTGCAGTGATTTTCGAGCCCAGAAAAATAAAGTCTGACACTGTTTCCACTGTTTCCCCATCTATTTCCCATGAAGTGATGGGACCAGATGCCATGATCTTCGTTTTCTGAATTGTGAACTTTAACCCAACTTTTTCACTCTCCTCTTTCACTTTCATCAAGAGGCTTTTTAGTTCCTCTTCACTTTCTGCCATAAGGGTGGTGTCATCTGCATATCTGAGGTTATTTATATTTCTCCTGGCAATCTTGATTCCAGCTTGTGCTTCTTCCAGTCCAGTGTTTCTCATGATGTACTCTGCATAAAAGTGAAATAAACAGGGTGACAATATACAGCCTTGATGTACTCCTTTTCCTATTTGGAACCAATCCGTTGTTCCATGTCCAGTTCTAACTGTTGCTTCCTGACCTGCATGTAGGTTTCTCAAGAGGCAGGTCAGGTAGTCTGGTATTCCCATCTCTTTCAGAATTTTCCAGTTTATTGTGATCCACACAGTCAAAGGCTTTGGCATTGTCAATAAAGCGGAAATAGATGTTTTTCTGGAACTCTCTTGCTTTTTCTATGATCCAGTGGATGTTGGCAATTTGATCTCTGGTTCCTCTGCCTTTTCTAAAACCAGCTTGAACATCTGGAAGTTCACGGTTCACGTATTGCTGAAGCTACTTCATGGCTAATAGAAGGGGGAAAAAGTGGAAGCACTAACAGATTTTACTTTCTTGGGCTTCAAAATCACTGTGAATGGTGACTGTAGCCATGAAATTAAGACGCTTGCCCCTTGGAAGAAAAGCTATGACAAACCTAGAGAGCATATGAAAAAGTAAAGACATCACTTTGCCGATAAAGTTCTGTACAGTCAAAGCTACAGTTTTTCCAATAATTGTGTATGGATGTGAGAATTGGGACATAAAGAACGCTGAGCACCAAAGAATTGATGCTTTCGGATTGTGGTGCTGGGGAAGACAATTCAGAGTCCCTTGGACAGCAAGGAGATCAAACCAGCCAATCCTAAAGGAAATCAACCTTAAATATTCGTTGGAAGGACTGATTCTGAATCTGAAGGTGCAATACTTTGGCCACCTGATGCAAAGAGCTGACTCACTAGAAAAGACCCTGACGCTGGGAAAGATTGAAGGCAAAAGGAGATGAGTGGCAGAGGATGAGATAGATAGCATCACTGACTCAATGGACACATGTTTTTGAGCAAACTCTGGGAGATGGTGAAGGACAGGGAAGCATGGAATGCTGCAGTTCATGGGGAAGCAGAGAGTTAGACATTCCTTAGTGACTGAACAGCAACTACAATGGAAATCAAAACTACACTGTGGTATCACTTCACATACACTAGTATGGCTATAGTAAAAAATGTAGATAATAAGTGTGTGCAAAGATGTGGAGAAACCCTCATAAACTGCTGGTGGGACTGTAAAATGGTGTAGCCTTTTGGAAAGTATGACACATCCTTAAAAGGTTAAATATAGAGATACCATTTGATTTAGCAATTCCATTCCTAGATACAAGACCTAAGAGAAACGAAAACATAAGTCCACAAAAAATCTGTACACAAATGTTCATAACAGCATTATCTGTAAGACAGTAAAGGTGGAAACAACCCAAAAGTCATCAACAAATGAACAGATATAAAAAATGTGGTATAGGCATATAATGTCCATAATAGGCAAATCTATAAAGAAAGAAAGTATTGATATATTACTGGTTCTTAGGACAGGGAGGAGGGGGTAAGAGGAATGACTACTAATGGGTAAAGCTCCCCCGCACCCCATGGTACGGTAGCAACTGTAAATTTAGTAAAAACTACTGTGTTGTAAACTACTCCCCTGGTGGCTCAGACGGTAAAGCGTCTGCCTACAATGTGGGAGACCCGGGTTCAATCCCTGGGTCAGGAAGATCTCCTGGAGAAGGAAATGGCAACCCACTCCAGTATTCTTTCCTGGAAAATCCCAAGGGTGGAGAAGCCTAGGAGGCTACAGTCCATGGCGTTCTCAAAGAATCAAACACGACTGAGCGACTTCACTTTTCACTTTGTTGTACAGCTTCCCAGGTGGCGCTAGAGGTAAAGAACCCGCCTGCCAATGCAGGAGACACAAGAGATGTGGATTTGATCTCTGAGTCAGGAAGATCCCCTGGAGAAGGGCATGGAAATGCACTCCAGTATTCTTGCCTGGAGAATCCCATGGACAGAGGAACCTGGTGGGCTAGCTACAGTCCATAGGGTTGCAAAGAGTCAGACACGGCTGAAGCAACTTAGCACACATTCTGTTGTACTCTCTGAAAAGGTGAATTGTATATGGTATATGAATATCTAAATAAAGCTGTTATATAAATAAAAAAGAGAGTCAAGATTTAAGGTACTTATTGTAAGATGACAATAGTAAAGACAGTCTTTTTATTTCTTAAATCATTTGTATTATTCTTTAATAATAAATGTTTTACCTTATTTTCCACCTTTAATAAAATTTTTTTTAATTGTTAAAGTAAAAAAGACAGTAGATAAGATCCCATGAATCTACTATTGAAATGGTTAATTTCGGGCAGACCACATCAACTGCTAGTGGATGACATCAATATGATAACCAAGTGAGGTGTGTTCTTTATACCATGTTTAAAAAGGCAAGATAATCTCTTAAGAAAATATTTTAATAAAAATCTGAAATAACATGATTAATGTACAGATTTGTTAGATAAATAAAATCACTATCTACTTCTGAAGTGAAATATACAAAAGAAATAAATACTGACTGAACCAGTCATTATCTGATTTGACTAACAGAAACTGATAAAGCTATCAATCTCAGAATTTGTAAAAAGAGCAAGGGAAGAGATTATCAAAGTGGCAGTTTTAAGGGCAGAATGATGATGAATAAATAAATAACTGGAAAGATATGCAAAGTTAAATTATTTTTTACATTGCAAAATATGTTACAAATTGGTACAAAAATCTTTCCCAAGTATATCTAGGTAATATACTTCCAGTTTTGTAATCTGTGTCAAGTGGAAAATCAGAGCCAAAGTATAAAACTAAACTGTATTAGAAACTTTACAGAATACATCTATGTCATGCATGTACATATGTAATCAATTAATGGAGGAGCTGGACTCCACAAAGTGCAAGCAGAAAGCAACTTCAATCTTTCTCACCCCTGGCACTTTAAAAGCACTTTGTTAAAACTAGTGTTTACCAGTGGTGAGAGGGAAGGGGGAGGGAAAAAAAGGGTGGGAGTTAAAAGGTACAAACTATTATGTATAAAATAAATAAGCTGTAAGGATATAATGGCAACCTAGTCCAGTATTCTTGCCTGGAAAATCCCATGGACAGAGGAGCCTGCAGGGCCGCAGTCTGTGGGGTCAGACAGGACTGAGCAACAAGGATACACAGGGTCTGCATGCAGGTTAAGTTGCTTTAGTTGTGTCCAACTCTATGACCCTATGGACTGTAGCCCGCCAAGCTCCTCTGTTCATGGGGTTCTCCAGGCAAGAATACTGGAGTGGGTTGCCATTTCCTCCTCCAAGGGATCTTCTCGAGCCAAGGATCAAACCCACATCTCTTAGCTCTCTTGCACTGGCAGTCAGATTCCTTACCACCAGTGCCACCTGAGAAGCCCACACAGGGAATACAGACATTTAAAAAACAATTTTATTTATTTTTGGCTGTGCTGGGTCTTTGTTGCTATGCTCGGACTTTCTCTAGTTGAGGTGAGTGGGGGCTACTCTCTAGTTGGGGTGTGTGGGCTTCTCACTGAGGTGGCTCCTTTTGATCCTGAGCAAAGGTTCTGAGTGTCTGGGCTTCAGTAGTTGTGGCATGTGGGCTCAGCAGTTGCGGCTTCTTGGCTCTAGAGCACAGACTCAATAGTTGTAGTGCATAGGCTTAGTTGCTCCATGGCATGTGAGAACTTCCCGCATGAGGGACTGAACCCGTGTCTCTTGCACTGACAGGTGAATTCTCCACCACTGAGCCACCAGGGAAGTCCTGGCCAATATTTTATAATAACTATAAAGGGAGTAAAATCAATAAAAATTTTGAATCACTATGATGTACACTGAAGCTAATGTACATCAACTATACTTTACTAAAAAACAAATTTTTCAAAGGGTAAACAGACAAATAAAAATCATTGTGTTGAGCTGGTTTTCCTAGCCTCCAGATAAAAATCAGGAAAAATTATTTTTTGGCATGTTAACAGATTTCACAGTTTATTGTGATCCACACAGTCAAAGGTTTTGGCATAGTCAATAAAGCAGAAATAGATGTTTTTCTGGAACGCTCTTGCTTTTTCGATGATTCAACAGATGTTGGCAATTTGATCTCTGGTTCCTTTGCATTTTCTAAAACCAGCTTGAACATCTGGAAGTTCACGGTTCACGTATGGCTGAAGCCTGGCTTGGAGAATTTTGAGCATTACAGGTCAGGAAGCAACAGTTAGACCTGGACATGGAACAACAGACTGGTTCCAAATAGGAAAAGGAGTACGTCAAGGCTGTATATTGTCACCCTGCTTATTTAACTTATATTCAGAGTACATCATGAGAAATGCTGGACTGGAAGAAGCACAAGCTGGAATCAAGATTGCTGGGAGAAATATCAATAACCTCAGATATGCAGATAACACCACCCTTATGGCAGAAAGTGAAGAGGAACTCAAAAGCCTCTTGATGAAAGTGAAAGAGGAGAGTGAAAAAGTTGGCTTAAAGCTCAACATTCAGAAAATGAAGATCATGGCATCTGGTCCCATCACTTCATGGGAAATAGATGGAGAAACAGTGGAAACAGTGCCAGACTTTATCTTTTTGGGCTCCAAAATCACTGCAGATGGTGACTGCAGCCATGAAATTAAAAGACACTTACTCCTTGGAAGGAAAGTTATAACCAACCTAGATAGCATATTCAAAATCAGAGACATTCATTACTTGCCAACAAAGGTCCGTTTAGTCAAGGCTATGGTTTTTCCAGTGGTCATGTATGGATGCGAGAGTTGGACTGTGAAGAAAGCTGAGCGCCAAAGAATTGATGCTTTTGAACTGTGGTGTTGGAGAAGACTCTTGAGAGTCCCTTGGACTGCAAGAAGACCCAACCAGTCCATTCTGAAGGAGATCAGCCCTGGGTGTTCTTTGGAAGGAATGATGCTAAAGCTGAAACTCCAGTACTTTGGCCACCTCATGCAAAGAGTTGACTCATTGGAAAAGACTCTGATGCTGGGAGGGATTGGGGGCAGGAGGAGAAGGGGACGACAGAGGATGAGATGGCTGGATGGCATCACTGACTCGATGGATGTGAGTCTGAGTGAACTCCGGGAGATGGTGATGGACAGGGAGGCTTGGTGTGCTGAGATTCATGGGGTCGCGAAGAGTCAGACATGACTGAGCAACTGAACTGAACTGAACAGATTCCAAATGCTGACTCTCTTGTCAGGTACTTTTTTCTTTGGTGATGTCCTTGCTGAGAACTCCTGACTACAATTTTAGACCTAGATTCTAGGGGTCTACTTCACATAGATTTTTTTCTCTCCTGGGGTCACTTTATACTTTTTTGGAAAGATTTTCTTCTATGAAGTTCTTATCTTGCTCTTGGGAAAAAAACTTTGCTTGTTGTGAGATGTTCAGCATGTTCCCCCTGTAGCCTTCTTTTCTAGCTCTGCTTCCATAGTCCACATCACCTAGAGGAAGGCATGGCAACCCATTCCAGTATTCTTGCCCGGAGAACCCCATGGATAGAGGAGCCTGGCGGGCTATAGTCCATAGCGTCACAAAGAGTTGGACGTGACTGAAGTGACTTAGCAAGCATGCATGCACAAGTCTAAAAGATTCTATCTCACAAATTCCAGGAGACAAATATTAAACTCTCTTCAGTTCAGTTCAGTTGCTCAGTCGTGTCTGACTCTTCACAACCCCATTAATTGCAGCACGCCAGGCCTCCTTGTCCATCACCAACTCCCGGAGTTCACTCAGACTCACGTCCATCCAGTCAGTGATGCCATCCAGCCATCTCATCCTCTGTCATCCCCTTCTCCTCCTGCCCCCCAATCCCTCCAAGCATCAGGGTCTTTTCCAATGAATCAACTCTTTGCATGAGGTGGCCAAAGTACTGGAGTTTCAGTTTTAGCATCATTCCTAACAAAGAAATCCCAGGGCTGATCTCCTTCAGAATGGACTGGTTGGATCTCCTTGCAGTCCAAGGGACTCTCAAGAGTGTTCTCCAACACCACAGTTCAAAGGCATCAATTCTTCGGCATTCAGCTTTCTTCACAGTCCAACTCTCACATCCATACATGACCACAGGAAAAACCATAGCCTTGACTAGACAGACATTTGTTGGCAAACTAATGTCTCTGCTTTCGAATATGCTATCTAGGTCGGTTATCTTTCCTTCCAAGGAGTAAGAGTCTAAACTCTCTTAGTCATTCTCTAAGGTCCTCTTCACTTGGTTGAGAATGGGAAATGCCATAGCATTCTAAAACTCTCTTGTTAAAAAAGCCTCATTCGGGGATGATATGGGAGAATGGCATTAAAATATGTATAATATAAGAAAAAAAAAAGCCTCATTACCAGTCTTCTTTATTAACCTCATCCTCAAGACGTGGTTAATAATGAGCACTCCTCATGTGCTCAAAATGGGCAATAAGCTAAGGGTCCTAAAACTGGTTTCATGACTATTGGTTTGTCTTGTTAAACAGCCTATTATCTAATGTTGTCTTTGGGACCTCTCAAAATTTTGAATTAGCAATAGTCATGCTACACGTGTACTTTAAATAAATGCCATCAAGTTACTTTCATTTTTACTAAGTGAATAAAATACTTTAATTTTATACTTAGCATAGTAACAGAATTAAAGAACAACTCTCCCAAACCTAGTCTAATACTAAAATAATTTCAGTAACCATAATATTTCATATGGGTCTAATAAAGTTCAAAAAGAAAAAAAACCCAGAAACAAAGTCTTCTACTATTTCAAAGGTATAAAAGAATGTGATTTTATTTGCGAATGCTATAGACCAGAAGTGAAAGTGAAGTTGCTCAGCGTGTCTGACTCTTTGTAACCCCATGGACTGTAGTCTACCAGGTTCCTCAGGCCATGGAATTTTCCAGGCAAGAGTACTGGAGTGGGTTGCCATTTCCTTCTCCAGAAGTAGGAAACCATTTTCTGTAAAGGGCTAATGGGTAAATATTTTAAGCTTGCAGGTCATATATCTCTCTTGCAACCACTCAACTCTTCTACTGCAGCACAAAAGCAGCCACAAACAATTATGTAAACAAATATGGCTGTTTTCCAATTACATTTTATTTACAAGACACCAAAATGGTCTGGCATTAGAGTTTACTTACCCTCAACCTCCCATAAGAATTAATGAAAAGAAGAATGTTGATTAACTAAAAGAGGCTGTCATAAATCACATTATTTTATTATGATATGTTTATTAAATATAATAACTAGAAACTGACATAATAACAATAACATAAAAAAAATCAGCCTGTGGTCCAGTATTTTCATAATACCTTGGAAATTATTTCTATGTTAGCCATGGGAGCAAAACCGACCCTATTACATTTGATAAAAGTAAGTCCTTTATTGGACAGACTGATGCTGAAGTTCCAATACTTTGGCCACCTGATGCAAAGAGCCAACTAACTGGAAAAGACCCGGATGCTGGGTAAGATTAAAGGCAAAAGAAGGAGAGGGTGGCAGAGGACAAGATGGTTAAATAGCATCACCAACTCAATGGACATGAATTTGAGCAAACTCCAGGAGATAGTGAAGGACAGGGAAGCCTGGCATGCTGCAGTCCATGGGGTGGCAAAGAGTCGGACATGACAACAGCGTAAGTAAACAATCTATCTTCTTATATGACATGTAGATCCCTCATTAAAAAAAAAAGAAAATACCACTGCTATCAAGGCTTAACTACCTCTTTTAAATTACGAGAGTATTTATTTGCAAGAGAAAGACTAAAATGAAAGATATTCAAAAAAGGACTGAAACTATCAAAGATTTGCATTGTAATTTAATGTTTACCTGGTAGTGATATGCAGGTTGTTGATAAACAGGCTGAGCTACCATCACAGGGGAACTAGATATAGAACGTGACTGTTAAGAGCAAAGAAAAGTAGCAAAAATTATTTTAGGCAAAATTCTTTAAAATTGTTTATGACAAAGTTTATCTTACACTGTTACCTAAACCCAGTCAACTTACAGTTTATGACTGGAAATATAATTTTCCCACCTCTTATTGATATTATTGCAACTCCACTTCAAGTTTATTAAAATTATCACAATATTTCTACTTCCATGTGGTTTCATTTCCACAGTAATGTTAAAACCACCCCCAGAAAAGTTGCTTTTATGAATAAATACATTTTCTAAGAGAATATTTCCCTGATGCTGGGAAATATTCTTTCCCTGATGCTGGGAAAGATTGAAGGCAGGAGGAGAAGGGGATGACAGAGAATGAGGCCGTTAGATGGCATCACCGACTCGATGGACATGAGTTTGAGCAAGCTCCAGGAGTTGGTGATAGACAGAGAAGCCTGGCATGCCGCAGTCCATTGGGTTACAAAGAGTTGGACACGACTGAGCGACTGAACTGAAGAGAATATTAGATGAAAACTAGCAGCTGGAGTTAAGGTGACATAGCTTATTTCCATTGCAGAGACAAGCAGTAGATGTTTACACAGCATTTAGAACTGAATGAATAATCATACCTTATTTGCCACTAATTTCCCACTACTTACAAATAATCAACATCCTATTCCTTTGTTATATATTTAATTAAAGCAAGTGCATTATTTATTGAAGAATATTAAACTCTATTTTAAATAAGTCATCTAATAAATTTACAAGTGATTTGTTCGATAAAAGTACATATAACACTTGATTATTCAGAGTAATAGAATAAACCTCAAAATAGATTATTTAAAGCCAGATCATTATAAAACAGGCAAACTGTATTACAAAATAGGTAAAATAGACTTTAACGACAGCAATTAAAATTCAATTTGTATCAATGTATGGCAAAACCAATATTGAAAGTAAAAAAAAAAAAATTCAATTTGTAACATGGGATCTAATTTGCACATTTACCCATCCACCCAAATTGAAGAAAAGTATCATCGTTTTGCATAATTTTCAGACAATTGTGCATTAATAAAATTGTACTACAGATTAACATTTGAAAATAATGTAATTTATTATATTAACACATTAAAGAAGAAAAAATGATATTCTCAGCAGACACAGAAACTACACTGTTAAAATTCAATACCCTTTCAGGATAAAAAGTTAGTAAACAGAGTAAAAAAATAACTTTCTTAATTGATTTAGGTCAGTAATTCTCAACCAGGTGGGACACTGCACTCCCAGGAAATATTTGGTAGTATTTTGGTTTTCATAAATGTAGGGAGGCTAGGAATCCACTAAAAATCCTGCAATGTACAGGACAGTTTCTGCAAAAAAGAAACAACCATCTGACCCCAAATGTCAACAGTGCTAAGATGGAGAAAACTTGGTTAAAGTTTAGAGTATCTTAACATATCTATATCTATGTAGGTTTTGAAAGATACTCATATAAACCTTAATGATTAATTACTGAACTTTCATTTTTTTAAGAACAAGATTATGGTGTTAAAACATAAATAATGTGGGAGAGACACTGCCAGTTCGTTTATTCTTATAGCATAAAAATTGGTGCTTCAGGAATTGACACTCTTGGAAAGCATTTTCTGCCTCCTGCTAGTTGTGGAAGTGTTTTTCTACAATAACTTGTCAAGATGCTTGAAGAAGTGGTAGTCCACTGGGGAGAGGTAAGGTGAATATGGTGGATGAGGCAAAACTTTGTAGCCCAATTTGATCAACTTTTGAAGCATTAGTTGTGCAACATGTGGTCAGGTGACGTCATGGAGAACTGGGCTCATTCTGCTGACTATAGGCATTGCAGTTTTTGGTGCATCTCATTGATTTGTTGAGCATACTTGTCAGATGTAATGGTTTTATCAGGATTCAAAAGCTGTACTGGATCACATGAGCAGCAGACCACCAAACAGCGACCATGACCTTTTTTCATTAGATGTGTGGCTTTGGGAAGTGCTCTGGAGCTTCTTCTTAGTCCAGCCACTGAACTGGTGGTCACTGGTTGTCATATAAAATCCACTTTTCGTTGCAGGTCACAATCCGATAAAGAAATGGTTCACTGCTGTTGTGTAGAATAAGAGAAGATGACACTTAAAAACAATTTTTTTTTTAAATTTTTGGTCAGCTCATGAGGCACCCAATTTTTTTCACCTTTCTAGTTTGCGTCAAATGCCAAATGGCCATAGAATGGTCAAAACTGAGTTCTTTAGCAACTTGTGTAGTTTAAGATGATCAGGTTCGATTTTGGCTTTCTGTTGGTCACTGTCAACTTCCAATGGCCGGCCACTACACTCATCTTCAAGGCTCTCATCTCCTCTGCAAAACTTCTTGAAACAGGACCGCACTGTATGTTCATTAGTAGTTCCTGGGACAAATGTGTTATTGATGTTGCAAGCTGTCTCTACTGCTTTAAGATGTATTTTGAACTCAAATAAGAAAACTGCTCAAATTTGTTTTTTCTCTAACATCATTTCCCTAGTCTAAAATAAACAGAAAGTAGTTAAGTCATTAGCAAAAAAACACAAAGCAAGAAATGTCATTAACATTATGTGTAACATAACCACATTTATTTAAAAATGTATTCCAATATCAAACAGCAAAGTTCAACAATGCAAGACCACAATTACTTTTCCAACAACCCAATATGTCTAAACTATTTAAAATTCGGTAAATTTCAGATTTCAGCTTAAATGAGTGAGAGTATTCCTAATTTTTCAAAAAACCTTTAGAGGATATATAAGCAAAAAATTTTGAAGACTACTGTCCTAAACTCTCACATAATATATACAAAACCTAAGTGGTTAATACAGTCCTTTAAAAAAATTTTTATACTCTATTATTTATTTACCATTATATAACTTTTCTAAATAGGGTAATGCATTATAATAAATAATTGCATTTATTGTATATTACTGTATGTGTGTGTATGCACGCTCATTCTCTTTGTGACTCCATGGACTGGAGCCCAGCAGGCTCCTAAGTCCATGGAATTTTCCAGTCAAGAGTACTGGAGTGGGTTGACATTTACTACACCAGGGGATCTTCCCAACCTAGGGATCAAATTCACATCTTCTCCATTGGCAGGTGGATTCTTTACCACTGTGCCACCTGGGAAGCCCTCCATATATTATAATCATGAGCAATATATTCATTATATTTATAGAACTTTATTCATTTATATATATTTCAATCTCAGATCTGCTAAATGTAGATTTCCAGGTACTATTTCTGTTCAGGAAAAAAAAAAAAATCCTCCACATGTGATTCTCTGAATTTGTGGAATATGATCACAAAACATACCCCAAGAAAGCTCCAAATGGATTACAGAGTTGAATATAAAGTAAAATGAAATCATGGAATAACTAGTAGAAAGTAAATCTGAGTAGTTTTCAGATCCCTAGCGGGGCAACATTGTGTAAGTGATGAAGTAAAATTAAAAAATCAATTCATTTAGTCATAAAACTTTTAAACTTACAAAGAGTGAAAAAGATGAAAATACCATGTAAAATTTATATATAAAATAATAAAGTTTCATTCCATATTAAAGTCTTACAAATTGATTAGAATAAAAATAGGACCTTAATGGCTCAATTAAAAAAAATCACAAGCAGTTTATAAGTAGTATATGTAATTTAAAAATTGCATTGAAAATATTTCATGTAATTAAATTTTTTGTTGTTGATGTATAGTTGATTTACAATGTTGTGTTAATTTCAGGTGCATAGCAAACTGATTTAGTTACACACACGTGTGTATGCACACACACACGCATTTTTTTCAGATTCATTTCCTTATTCATTTCCTTTACAGGTTAGTACAATATATTGAGTACAGTTCCCCCAGTGTAGTCTTGATTGTAGAAAAAACTTAAAATGTCCATTGTGGGGAGCGAGCTCCGCCCCTGGCAAAGGTCATGAGGAAGGAGGCTTGGCATACGCAAAGGCGGGATCAAGCCTCAGGAGTCTCCCTGGAAATTCTCGAGCAATCTACCCCCAAAACCAGAGTCTGCCTACTTTCTGCTTTGTGCTTTCACCTACACCTCTGACTTTACGGGGGGCTGTCCCCCACTACCTCTCTGAAAAAAAAAAGTTAGCTTACAGCTCCAGTTAATAATTCCTGGGTGTGACAGTGTTTAACCTACAAACTCCTTTGGAAATCCTCTAGCCTGCCTGAATAGGTTTTTCCGGCCACATGTGATTGTTCAGAGCCTCCCAACTGTGAGAGGCAGGAGATGTTCTAAACTGTCTAAATACAGATTCCTTTGAGCAGTTAAAAGATTGATTAGAAATTGTATTGGTGAAGGAATTTTCACTTGTTGGGCCAATGTTTGCTGCTAAGTCTCCATATCCCTTACCTGCTGTGTCCCTGGCAGTGTATTGATTAATATAATTGGTGTAAGTAGTAGCTTTAATGTTTGTAACCTGGGACCCTTGAGTTAATTCTTTTTCTTGTTATAGCCCACCACACCTTTGCTCTGTAGGAATGCAACTTTATCTAATGCTTTTGGAGGGTGGCTCCTGACCAATCACCTTTAGAGAAAAATAAGTTTTCTGAAGAAAGGGTCTTAAATTGTTAACAGGCCTCTGGGCCAGAAGATGATGCAAATCATCTAACTTTTGCATATGCTAAGTTTGCAGGAAGAAAGCCTGGCTTGCTGCCTGACTACCCCTTCCCCCATTATCCTCTATGCATAACTTAAGGTATAAAAACTACTTTGGAAAATAAAGTACGGGCCTTGTTCACCGAAACTTGGTCTCACCGTGTCATTCTTTCTCTTACCTTCAGGCTGAATTATTCAGCCTCTTTTCTCCACTGAATCTTCCTACTGAGCTATCCTCATTCTGTTACTCTTTATATCCTTAATTAACGTTTAATTAAGCAATTGTTTCCTGATCTTCGCCGACGCCGTCCCCGCTTCAAATTCCCTGGATCAGCCGGGGCTGGTCCCCGGCAGTCCATCAATACAGAATATACACTCATACAATGGAAATTAAATAAAAAATTTAAATCAATCAACTAGATGTGCTAGGATCAACATGGTTTAATCTTAAAAAACAATAGTGAATAGAAAAACCAGATTATTTATATAGCATTTAAAAGCTGCCTAAAGCAACACAATATATCTATTTCTTAAGAATACCTACATTTGTAGTATAAACATATAAAATGGATAGGAAAGATACTCTGGTTAACCTTTGAGGAGGAAAAGAGAACAAGATAGTCAAGGCAAGGAGACTTTATTTGAATTTGTCATATTTTATTTTCCCCACTACCTGCCTCCTGAGAAACCTGTATGCAGGTCAAGAAGCAACAGCTAGAATCAGATATGGAACACCAGACTAGTTCCAAATAGGGAAAGGAGTACGTCAAAGCTGTATATTGTCACCCTGCTTATATAACTTATATGCAGAGTACATCATGTGAAATGCTGGGCTGAATGAATCACAAGCTGGAATCAAGACTGCCGGGAGAGATACCAATAACCTCAGATATGCAGATAACCAGCTGCTAAAGAATCAGACTGCAATGCAGGAGACTCAGGTTTGATTCCTGGGTCAGGAAGATCCCCTGGAGAAGCAATAGGCTACCTACTCCAGTATTCGTAGGCTTCACTGGTGGCTCAGTCAGTAAAGAATCCACCTGCAAATGGGGCAGACCTGGGTTCGATCCCTGGGCTGGGAAGATTCCATGGAGGAGGGCTTGGCAAACCAATTCAGTATTCTTGCTTGGAGAATACCCATGGACAGAGGAGCTTGGCAGGCTACAGTCCATAGGGTCACAAAGAGCTGGACATGGCTGAGAGACTAAACACAACACAGCACATGCAGATGACACCACCCTATGAGCCCCAAGAAAAAGAAATACAAAAAGGCAAAATGGTTGTCTGAGGAGATCTTACAAATAGCTGAGAAAAAAGAAAAGCGAAGGAGAAAAGGAAAGATGTATTCATCTTAATGGAGAGCTCCAAAGAACAGCAAGGAAAGATAAGAAAGCCTTCCTAAGTGAACAATGCAAACAAATAGAAGAAAATAACAGAACAGGAAAGACTAGAGATCTCTTCAAGAAAATTAGAGATACCAAGGGAACATTTTATGCAAAAATAAAGGACAGAAATGGTATGAACCTAACAGAAGCAGAGGAGATTAAGAAAAGGTGGTAAGAAAACACAGAACTATACACAAAAAGATCTTAATGACCCAGATAACCACAATGGTGTGATCACTCACCTAGAGCCATACATCCTGGAGTGCGAAATCAAGTGGGCCTTAGGAAGTATCACTACAAACAAAGCTAGTGGAGGTGATCAAATTCCAGCTGAGGCACTTCAAATCCTAAAAGATGATGGTGTTAAAGTGTTGCACTGAATATGCCAGCCAATTTGGAAAACTCAGCAGTGGCCAAAGGACTGGAAAAGGTCAGTTCTCATTCCAATCACAAAGAATGGCAATGCCAAAGAATGTTCAAACTACCGCACAACTGCACTCATTTCACAAGCTAGCAAGGTAATGGTCAAAATCCTTCAAGCTAGGCTTCAACAGGATGTGAACTGAGAACTTCCAGATGTACAAGCTGGATTTAGAAAATGCAGAGGAATCAGAGACCAAACTGCCAACATCCATTGAAACATAAAAAAAGCGAGAATTCCAGAAAAACATCTAATTCTGCTTCACTGACTATGCTAAAGCCTTTGACTGTGTAGATCATAAATGTGGAAAATTCTTAAAGAAATGGGAATACCAGACCACCTTATTTGCCTCCTGAGAAACCTATATGTAGGACAAGAAGCAACAGTTACAACTGGACATGGAACAGACTGGTTCCAAATTGGGAAAGGAGTACGTCAAGGCTGTATATTGTCACTCTTCTTATCTAACATATGCAGTACATCACGCGAAATGCTGGGCTGGATGATGCACAAACTGGAATCAAGATTGCTAGGGAAAATATCAATAACCTCAGATATGCAGATGATACCACTCTTATGGCAGAAAGCAAAGAGGAACCAAAGAGCCTCTTGATGAAAGTAGATGAGGAGTCTGAAATCCTGGCTTAAAACTCAACATTCAAAAAACTATGATCATGGCATCCAGTCTCATTCAGTTCAGTTCAGTCGCTCAGTCATGTCCGACTCTTTGCAACCCCATGAATCGCAGCACGCCAGGCCTCCCTGTCCATCACCATCTCCCAGAGTTCACTCAGACTCACGTCCATCCAGTCAGTGATGCCATCCAGCCATCTCATCCTGTCGTCCCTTTCTCCTCCTGCCCCCAATCCCTCCCAGCATCAGAGTCTTTTCCAATGTGTCAACTCTTTGCATGAGGTGCAAAGTACTGGAGTTTCAAAGTACTGGAGTTTCAGCTTTAGCATCATTCCTTCCAAAGAAATCCCAGGGCTGATCTCCTTCAGAATGGACTGGTTGGATCTCCTTGCAGTCCAAGGGACTCTCAAAGAGTCTTCTCCAACACCACAGTTCAAAAGCATTAATTCTCCGGCGCTCAGCCTTCTTCACAGTCCAACTCTCACATCCATACATGACCACAGGAAAAACCATAGCCTTGACTAGACAGACCTTTGTTGGCAAAGTAATGTCTCTGCTTTTGAATATGCTATCTAGGTTGGTCATAACTTTCCTTCCAAGGAGTAAGCGTCTTTTAATTTCATGGCTGCAGTCGCCATCTGCAGTGATTTTGGAGCCCCCAAAAATAAAGTCTGACACTGTTTCCACTGTTTCTCCATCTATTTCCCATGAAGTGATGGGACCGGATGCCATGATCTTTGTTTTCTGAATGTTGAGAGCTTTAAGCCAACTTTTTTACTCTCCACTTTCACTTTCATCAAGAGGCTTTTTAGTTCCTTTCAAGGCAAATAGATGGGAAACAATGGAAACTGGGCCAGACTTGATTTTCTTGGGCTCCAAAATCACTGTGGATGTTGACTTCAGCCATTAATTTAAAAAATGCCTGATCCTTGGAAGAAAAGCTATGAAAAACCTAGACAGCATATTTATCATCTGGTGACCAAAACCATCCCAAAGAAACAGAAATGCAAGAAGGCAAAATGGTTGTCTGAAGAGGCCTTACAAATAGCTGAGAAAAGAAAAAAAGAGAAAGGCAAAGGAGAAAGTGAAAGATATTTTCCAGTGAATGCAGATTTCCAGAGAGTAACAAGGAGAGATAAAAGGCCTTCTTCAATGAACAATGCAAAGAAGTAGAGAGAAACAATAGAATGGGAAAGACTAGAGATCTCTTCAAGAAATCTGGAGATATCAAAGGAACATTTCATCCAAGTATGGGCATGATAAAGGACAGAAATGATGAGGACCTAATACAAGCAGAAGGGATTAAGAAGAGATTGCAAGAATACACAGAAGAACTATATGAAAAAGGTCTTCATGATCAGGGTAACCATGGTGCTGTGGTCACTCACCTAGAGCCAGACATCCTGGAGTGCGAAATCAAGTGTGCCTTAGGAAGTATCACTGCAAACAAAGCTAGTGGAGGTGATGGAATTCCAGCTGAGCTACTTCAAATCCTAAAAGATGACGGTGTTAAAGTGCTGCACTGAATATGCCAGCAAATTTGGAAAACTCAGCAGTGGCCACAGGGTTGGAAAATGTCTGTTTTCATTCCAATCCCAAAGAAGGGCAGTGCTGAAGAATGTTCAAACTACCATACAATTATACTCATTTCACATGCTAGTAAGGATATGTTCAAAATCCTTCAAGTTAGGCCTCAACACTATGTGAATCGAGAATTTCCAGATGTACACGATGGGTTTAGAAAAGGCAGGGTAAACAGAGGTCAAATTGCCAACATTTGCTGGATCATGGAGAAAGGAAGGGAATTTCAGAAAAACATGTACTTCTGTGGATGTTTGTTTCCACAATAAACTGTAGAAAATTCTTAAAGAGATAAGAATATCAGACCACCTTACCTGTCTCCTAAGAAACATGTATGGGGGTCAAGAAACAACAGTTAGAACCGGACATGGAAACATGGACTGGTTCAAAATTGGGAAAGGAGTATGTCAAGGCTGTATATTGTCACCCTGCTTATTTAACTTATATGCAGAGTATACCATGCGAAAGCCTTGCTGGATGAATCACAAGTTGGAATCAGGACTGCTGGAAGAAATATCAACAACCTCAGATATGCAGATGATACCACTCTAATGGTAGAAAGCAAAGAGGAACTAAAGAACCTCTTGATGAGGGTGAAAGAAGGGAGTGAAAAAGTTGGTTTAAAACTCAACCTTCAAAAAACTAAGATCATGGCATCCAGTTCCATCACATCAAGGCTAACAGAAGGGGGAAAAAGTGGAAGCACTGACACATTTTACTTTCTTGGGCTCCAAAAATCACTGTGAATGGTGATTGCAGTCATGAAATTTAAAGGCACTTGCTCCTTGGAAGGAAGGCTATGATAAATCTAGATAGCAAGGCTATGACAAACTTAGACAGCATATTAAAAGAGAGACATCACTTTGCCAGCTAAGGTCTGTTTGTCAAAGCTATGGTTTTTCCAGTAATGTAAGGATGTGCGAGCTGGAGTATAAAGAAGGCTGAGCACTGAAGAATTGATGCTTTTGAATTGCAGTGTTGGAGAAGACTCTTGAGAGTCCCTTGGACAAGAAGGAGATCAAACCAGTCAATCCTAAAGGAAATCAACCTTCAATATTCATTGGAAGGACTGATGCTGAAACTCCAATCCTCTGACCACCTGATGGGAAGAGCCAACTTACTGGAAAAGACCCTGGCGCTTGGAAAAATTGAGGGCAGGAAGAGAATGGGGCAACAGAAAATGATATGGTTGAATGGCACTACAGATTCAATGGACATGAGTTTGAGCAAACTCTGGGAGACAGTGAAAGACAGGGACCTGCTGCAGTTCATGGGGTTGCAAAGAGTCAGACATGACTGAACGACTCAACAACAACAAAATCTTGCCAGCTAAAGAACAGAGTACGGAAAACCATCCTTAAATAGAGACTAATGAAAAAAAAATAAGCGGTAGTTACATGGCTGTCACTTTATTACATTTGTCTGTGGCTGAAATATTTCAGAAATAAAAATTTAATAGCAACAGATGAAAACCCTTTTAAAATGAAATTACTTACAGGCCAAGGTGGTGGGACAGAAGTAACCTCTGGAGTATGAAAATAAGCAACACCATTATGATAAGTGTAAGGATATCCAGTTGAAGTTGTTAGATACATTGTTCCAGCTGCTGGCATTATACTGGAACCTAAAACAAAAAGGAAATAGTAATAATTGAAACGTTCAGTTTAACATTTAAAAATGTAATTTCTGAACACTGAAAAATGTTTCTCTTTACACAAATATAGCTATAGTAAAAACTGAGTATTAAAAATTCTTTAAACATCCCATATATTAAAGTATCTTTGAAGCATTTATTTTCAAACTTACTACCCTTAGAGCTTTTGTAGCTTATGGTAAATAAAAAGAAACAAGTTTAATCAGATCAGATCAGATCAGTCGCTCAGTCGTGTCCGACTCTTTGTGACCCCATGAATCGCAGCACGCCAGGCCTCCCTGTTCAACACCAACTTAATTCTGGTTTTAAAGTAGTATAATGAAATAGAGAACTTTACAATTGAGATTATTATCAGCAAAGTACTTATTTTTACAAATATAAACTACATATAATTTAGAGTTACCTAAAGACTACTGACACTGTAGCAAAGTCCCTAAGATCTCAGTAAGACCATCTATTTGTAAAAGCCCAAAGAAGATGGAGGCAGTGAAACTGGACAAAATACTTGTTCTACCTTAAAAATTCTTAGGATCTACTATCAGCAAGTACTCACTTATGCTATGGCTGTATTTTACTCTCTAGTCTACCTTTGCTACAATTGCTGTTGTTGCAAACATGACCACAGACCTTCATGTTGCTAATTCTGGGTCCTCATTTCTTTTCCCAGGTCAAGTTACATATACTCTTCCCCACAAAATAAAAAAAGTCCTTTTTGTCAGGAGAAGACTTTAAAAATTTTATGTGCCAAGTCAGATTTAAGTCCTTGACTAATAGGTTACATAAATTACTGAGGTGGCAATCCTCCTTCCACTATACTGCTGCTGCTGCTGCTAAGTTGCTTTAGTCGTGTCCACCCCTGTGCGATCCCATAGACGGCAGCCCACCAGGCTCCCCCATTCCTGGGATTCTCCAGGCAAGAACACTGGAGTAGGTTGCCATTTCCTTCTCCAATGCATGAAAGTGAAAAGTGAAAGTGAAGTTGCTCAGTCGTGTCCGACTCTTAGCGACCCCATGGACTGCAGCCTACCAGGCCCCTCCGTGCATGGGATTTTCCAGGCAAGAGTACTGGAGTGGGGTGCCATTGCCTTCTCCGTCCTAGTGTGTCTCAAAATTTTAAATTCATTATAACAAGCTAGACAGCTTGTTAAAATACAAACTTCAGGTCCCCATTTCAAGAGATTTTTGATTCAAGAGACCTGGGATGGGGCCTGAGAAACTATATTTTGACAGAGCCCAAGTTAACTATTGGTGGCTGCAAACCACACTGACAGCAGCACTAGCCTTCTACTCTAAGTAGTACTACTACTCAGCTCATATTTTCACGACATTTCATCCAGTATTATTACAGCATATTTTAGTGGTTCTTATTCTCTTGAGAATCTGATGAAAGCCAAAGACCCTTTTCACAAATGTATATATATATATTCAAACAAAATTTTGCATGCAATTTGGAAGGTCCGTGGAATTCCCTCCAAAGATCACCTTTTAGGTACCACAATTAAATAAAGAAATTTTTATTCTTAATTTAAGTACCACAGTTAAATAAAGAAATTTTGAGTGATTATTATTATAATGCATTGGACTAGGCCTTAGTGATAGAGCCAAAAAGAAACAAGAAAAAAATTGAGCATGCTATGGTCTCTGTCTTCACAGAGGTTAGGGTCTGGTAAGGAAGACAGTCATTAGCTAATTACACAACTAATTATAATTTTGATAAATACAAAAGGCAGTATAGGTAGTACAGGTTATTATATTGGGTAGTATAGGGTACTGGAGAAGGCAATGGCACCCCACTCCAGTACTCTTGGCTGGAAAATCCCATGGACGGAGGAACCTGGTAGGCTACAGTCCGTGGGGTTGCAAAGAGTCGGACACGACTGAGCGACTTCACTTTCACTTTTCACTTTCATGCAATGGAGAAGGCAATGGCAACCCACTCCAGTGTTCTTGCCTGGAGAATCCCAGGGATGGGGGAGCCTGGTGGGCTGCCGTCTATGGGGTCGCACAGAGTTGGACACAACTGAAGCAACTTGGCAGCAGCAGCAGTACAGGGTACAACACTGAACATTATATATTGTATGTCTAGTAATTGTGAGGAAATTGATATTTGGGCTGAGTTTTAAAGAATGAATGGGATGGCAAAGTCACTGTAGGTGAAGAAAACAGTGCATCAGAAATATGGTTATGTTCTGGAATGAAGGATGGCTAAATGATTAAAGCATGGAAAAGATAAGAACAGCTCAAAATAAGCAGAGAATAACATGATAAGATGGGCATGTTTGAAAGATCACTCTGGCTGCCTTATGTGTGATGGGTGGTAAAGTACTGATAGCAAAACTGGATTCAGAAAGATCAGTTAGGGAGGGAGGAGCCAAGATGGATGAGGAGTAGGACGGGGAGAACACTTTCTCCCCCACAAATTCATCAAAAGAGCATTTAAACGTCGAGTAAATTCCACAAAACAACTTCTGAATGCCGGCAGAGGACATCAGGCACCCAGAAAAGCAACCCAACTCTTCGAAAGGAGGTAGGAAAAAATATTAAAAACAAAAAAAAAAAGAGACAAAAGAGGGAGGGACGGAGTTCCGTCCCGGGAAGGGAATCTTAAAAAGAGAGAAGTTTCCAAACATCAGGAAACCTTCTCACTGCCGAATCTGTGCCGAGCTTTGGAAGCACAGAGGGCAACATAACAGGGAGAAAAAATAAATAAACAATTTAAAACTCGCAGATTGCGAGCCCTACGGTAACTCCCCCAGCAGAGAAGCAGCGCAGACGCCTGCATCCGCCATTAGCAAACCGGGGCTGGGCAGGGAGGCGCGGCGCGGGCTGCATCGCTGAGAGTAAGAATCTGGCCTGAATACCCTGAGCGCTATCTGAGCGAAATAATTTGGGCTAGCAAACCAGACTGTGGGATACCTACCACGCGAAAAGCCAGCCCTAACCTAAGACCGCCAGGCCCGCGCACGGAACAAAGGACTGAACAGAGATAGCCGGCTGCAGACCTTCCCCCTCCGGTCACAGGCAGCCAGAGCCGGAAGGGGGCAATCGCAGCCCCAGAGAGACATTATCTATAAAATTGTAAGCAGGCTTCTTTGCTAACTAAAACTTCTTGGGGGTCTGGACGGTCAACATCTGCCTGAGAAGGTGCGCCGGTTTTACATCCAGATAACCGAGCGGCGGGGAGGCGATAAGTCGCAGCATTGGCGCTCGCCTGGGAAGAGCAAATTGGCGCTCGGACCTGGGAAGAGCACAAAACGCAGGCCCAACTGAGTCTGCGCCTCTGAGGACTACCCAAGTGCCTGAACCTGAGCGGCTTGGACCTGGGAGGTGCATGCAGCCCAGGGCCAGCCTCGGATTGTTCCCGGCGGAACAACCTAGAGTCCGAGCAGTGTGGACAGGGA
Organism: Bos indicus; assembly: GCF_029378745.1. Taxonomy (NCBI): domain Eukaryota; kingdom Metazoa; phylum Chordata; class Mammalia; order Artiodactyla; family Bovidae; genus Bos; species Bos indicus. The sequence goes on from NC_091761.1 coordinate 86,194,318, forward strand.
GGCTACACGCGCCGTGAGCGGGGGCAGACCCAGGGTGGCTGAGGCACTGCGAGCCCACGCCAGTGTTATTTGTTTGCAGCATCCCTCCCTCTCTCCCCACAGCGCGACTGAACAAGTAAGCCTAAAAAAAAAAAAAAAAAAGTGTCCTCCACCGTGCCCTTTGAGTCAGGGCGGAAACCAGATACTGAAGAGACTAGCAAACAGAAGAAGATATAACAGAGGGAAACGCCTTGGAAGCTACAGGCAATAGATCAAAACCCTGTGGTTACTACAGACTACATAGGAAGGGGCCTATAGATCTTGAGAAATATAAATCTGACCAAGGAACTAGCCAAAAATGAACTGAACCCACAACACCCACAAAAAAAAAAAAAAAAAGTCCTAGATATATTTTTATTATTTTTACGATCATTCTCTTTTTTTTTTAATTAAAAAAAAATAAATTTTAAGTCCTCTATTGTTCCTTTAATTTTCACCTTTATATTCTATTACTTTGCAAAAAAAAAAAAAAAAAGACCCTATTTTTTTCTTCTTCAGCAAACTTCATATATATATATTTTATAATTTTTTGACCTTGTTATTTTTTGTTTGTTTTTGTTTTTTTCTTCTTTTCTTTAACATTGTATTTTTGAAATTCTAAACTCTACTCTAGATTTTTAATTTTCGCTTTTTGGTATATGTTATCAATTTTGTACCTATAGTTTTTTTTTATATAATTTCTGTGACTTTTTTTTTTTTTTCTTCTTCTTCTCTGTTTCTTTCTCTTCTTCTTTTATATAACATTGTATATCTGAAATTCCAAACTTTACTCTAGATTTTTAATTTATGCTTTTTGGTATTTGATATCAATTTTGTACCTGTATTTTCTTTATAATTTTTGTGACATTGTTTGTTTGTTTGTTTTCTCTCTTTATTTTTCTTCTTCTTTTTTTTTTTTTTTTTTTTAACATTGTATTTTTGAAATTCCAAACTCTACTCTAGATTTTTAATTTTTGCTTTCTGGTATTAGTTATCAATTTTGTACTTGTACTTTCTTTATAATTTTCGCGACCTTGTTTGTTTTTGTTTGTTCGTTTTTTCTCTCTTTCTTTTCCTTCTTCTTTTCTTTAACATCGTATTTTTGAAATTCCAAACTCTACTCTAGATTTTTAATTTTTGCTTTCTGGTATTAGTTATCAATTTTGTACCTGTACTTTCTCTATAATTTTCGCGACCTTGTTTGTTTTTGTTTGTTCGTTCTTTCTCTCTTTCTTTTCCTTCTTCTTTTCTTTAACATCGTATTTTTGAAATTCCAAACTCTACTCTAGATTTTTAATTTTTGCTTTTATGTATTTGTTACCAATTTTGTACCTATAAGGACCCAATCTTCAGGACCCATTTTTCACTAGGGAGTGAGATTACTGGCTTGACTGCTCTCTCTCCCTTTGGACCCTCCTTTTTCTCCACCAGGTCGCCTGTGTCTCCTCCCTAACCCCTCTCTACTCTACCCAACTCTGTGAATTTCTGTGTGTTCCAGACGGTGGAGAACACTTAGGGAACTGATTACTGGCTGGATCTGTCTCCCTCCTTTTCATTCCCCCCTTTTATCCTTCTGGCCACCTCTGTTACCTTCCTCCTTCTTCTCTTCTCTGTATAACCCCGTGAACATCTCTGAGTGGTCCAGTTGTGGAGTGCACATAAGGAAGTGACTACTGGCTAGCCCACTCTCTCCACTATTGATTTACCTCATCTCATTTGGGTCACCTCTAACTCCCTCCTCCCTCTTCTCTTCTCCATGTAACCCTGTGAACCTCTCTGAGTGACCCTCACTGTAGAGAAACTTATCATCTTTAATGTAGATGTTTTATCAATGGTGCTGTATAGAAGAAGTTTTGAAACTACTGTAAAAATAAGACCGATAATCGGAAGCAGGAGACTTAAGTCCAAACCCTGACTCCAGGGAACTCCTGACTCCAAGGAACATTCATTGACAGGAGCTCATCAAATGCCTCCATACCGACACTGAATCCAAGCACCACACAAGGGCCAATAAGTTCCAGGGCAAGACATACCAAGCAAATTCTCCAGCAACAAAGGAACACAGCCCTGAGCTTCAAGATACAGGCTGCCCAAAGTCACCCCAAAACTATAGACATCTCGTAACTCATTACTGGACATTTCATTGCACTCCAGAGAGAAGAAATACAGCTCCACCCACCAGAACACCGACACAAGCTTCCCTAACCAGGAAACCTTGACAAGCCACCTGTACAAACCCACACACAGTGAGGAAACGCCACAATAAAGAGAACTCCACAAACTGCCAGAATACAGAAAGGACACCCCAAACTCAGCAATTTAAACAAGATGAAGAGACAGAGGAATACTCAGCAGATAAAGGAACAGGATAAATGCCCACCAAACCAAACAAAAGAGGAAGAGATAGGGAATCTACCTGATAAAGAATTCCGAATAATGATAGTGTAATTGATCCAAAATCTTGAAACTAAAATGGAATCACAGATAAATAGCCTGGAGACAGGGATTGAGAAGATGCAAGAAAGGTTTAACAAGGACCTAGAAGAAATAAAAAAGAGTCAATATATAACGAATAATGCAATAAGTGAAATTAAAAACACTCTGGAGGCAACAAATAGTAGAATAACAGAGGCAGAAGACAGGATTAGTGAATTAGAAGATAGAATGGTAGAAATAAATGAATCAGAGAGGATAAAAGAAAAACGAATTAAAAGAAATGAGGACAATCTCAGAGACCTCCAGGACAATATTAAACGCTACAACATTCGAATCATAGGGGTTCCAGAAGAAGAAGACAAAAAGAAAGACCATGAGAAAATACTTGAGGAGATAATAGTGGAAAACTTCCCTAAAATGGGGAAGGAAATAATCACCCAAGTCCAAGAAACCCAGAGAGTACCAAACAGGATAAACCCAAGGAGAAACACCCCAAGACACATATTAATCAAATTAACAAAGATCAAACACAAAGAACAAATATTAAAAGCAGCAAGGGAAAAACAACAAATAACACACAAGGGAATTCCCATAAGGATTACAGCTGATCTTTCAATAGAAACTCTTCAAGCCAGGAGGGAATGGCAAGACATACTTAAAATGATGAAAGAAAATAACCTACAGCCCAGATTATTGTACCCAGCAAGGATCTCATTCAAGTATGAAGGAGAAATCAAAAGCTTTTCAGACAAGCAAAAGCTGAGAGAATTCTGCACCACCAAACCAGCTCTCCAACAAATACTAAAGGATATTCTCTAGACAGGAAACACAAAAACGGTGTATAAACTCGAACCCAAAACAATAAAGTAAATGGCAACGGGAACATACTTACCAGTAATTACCTTAAATGTAAATGGGTTGAATGCCCCAACCAAAAGACAAAGACTGGCTGAATGGATACAAAAACAAGACCCCTACATATGTTGTCTACAAGAGATCCACCTCAAAACAGGGGACACATACAGACTGAAAGTGAAGGGCTGGAAAAAGATTTTCCATGCAAATAGGGACCAAAAGAAAGCAGGAGTAGCAATACTCATATCAGATAAAATAGACTTTAAAACAAAGGCTGTGAAAAGAGACAAAGAAGGTCACTACATAATGATCAAAGGATCAATCCAAGAAGAAGAGATAACAATTATAAATATATATGCACCCAACACGGGAGCACCACAGTAAGTAAGACAAATGCTAACAAGTATGAAAGGAGAAATTAACAATAACACAATAATAGTGGGAGACTTTAATACCCCACTTACACCTATGGATAGATCAACTAAACAGAAAATTAACAAGGAAACACAAACTTTAAACGATACAATAGACCAGTTAGACCTAATTGATATCTATAGGTCATTTCATCCCAAAACAATGAATTTCACCTTTTTCTCAAGCGCACATGGAACCTTCTCCAGGATAGATCACATCCTGGGCCATAAAGCTAGCCTTGGTAAATTCAAAAAAATAGAAATCATTCCAAGCATTTTTTCTGACCACAATGCAGTAAGATTAGATCTCAATTACAGGAGAAAAACTATTAAAAATTCCAACATATGGAGGCTGAACAACACGCTGCTGAATAACCAACAAATCACAGAAGAAATCAAAAAAGAAATCAAAATTTGCATAGAAACGAATGAAAATGAAAACACAACAACCCAAAACCTGTGGGACACGGTAAAAGCAGTCCTAAGGGGAAAGTTCATAGCAATACAGGCACACCTCAAGAAACAAGAAAAAAGTCAAATAAATAACCTAACTCTACACCTAAAGCAACTAGAAAAGGAAGAAATGAAGAACCCCAGGGTTAGTAGAAGGAAAGAAATCTTAAAAATTAGAGCAGAAATAAACGCAAAAGAAACAAAAGAGACCATAGCAAAAATCAACAAAACCAAAAGCTGGTTCTTTGAAAGGATAAATAAAATTGACAAACCATTAGCCAGACTCATCAAGAAACAAAGGGAGAAAAATCAAATCAACAAAATTAGAAACGAAAATGGAGAGATCACAACAGACAACACAGAAATACAAAGGATCATAAGAGACTACTATCAACAATTATATGCCAATTAAATGGACAACGTGGAAGAAATGGACAAATTCTTAGAAAAGTACAACTTTCCAAAACTGGACCAGGAAGAAATAGAAAATCTTAACAGACCCATCACAACCATGGAAATTGAAACTGTAATCAAAAATCTTCCAGCAAACAAAAGCCCCGGTCCAGACGGCTTCACAGCTGAATTCTACCAAAAATTTAGAGAAGAGCTAACACCTATCCTGCTCAAACTCTTCCAGAAAATTGCAGAGGAAGGAAAACTTCCAAACTCATTCTATGAGGCCACCATCACCCTAATACCAAAACCTGACAAAGATCCCACAAAAAAAGAAAACTACAGGCCAATATCACTGATGAACATAGATGCAAAAATCCTTAACAAAATTCTAGCAATCAGAATCCAACAACACATTAAAAAGATCATACACCATGATCAAGTGGGCTTTATCCCAGGGATGCAAGGATTCTTCAATATCCGCAAATCAATCAATGTAATACACCACATTAACAAATTGAAAAATAAAAACCATATGATTATCTCAATAGATGCAGAGAAAGCCTTTGACAAAATTCAACATCCATTTATGATAAAAACTCTCCAGAAAGCAGGAATAGAAGGAACATACCTCAACATAATAAAAGCTATATATGACAAACCCACAGCGAACATTATCCTCAATGGTGAAAAATTGAAAGCATTTCCTCTAAAGTCAGGAACAAGACAAGGGTGCCCACTTCCACCATTACTATTCAACATAGTATTGGAAGTTTTGGCCACAGCAATCAGAGCAGAAAAAGAAATAAAAGGAATCCAAATTGGAAAAGAAGAAGTAAAACTCTCACTATTTGCAGATGACATGATCCTCTACATAGAAAACCCTAAAGAGTCCACCAGAAAATTACTAGAAATAATCAATGACTACAGTAAAGTTGCAGGATATAAAATCAACACACAGAAATCCCTTGCATTCCTATACACTAATAATGAGAAAACAGAAAGAGAAATTAAGGAAACAATTCCATTCACCATTGCAACGGAAAGAATAAAATACTTAGGAATATATCTACCTAAAGAAACTAAAGACCTATATATAGAAAACTATAAAACACTGGTGAAAGAAATCAAAGAGGACACTAATAGATGGAGAAATATACCATGTTCATGGATTGGAAGAATCAATATAGTGAAAATGAGTATACTACCCAAAGCAATTTATAGATTCAACGCAATCCCTATCAAGCTACCAACAGTATTCTTCACAGAGCTAGAACAAATAATTTCACAATTTATATGGAAATAAAAAAAACCTCGAATAGCCAAAGCGATCTTGAGAGAGAAGAATGGAACTGGAGGAATCAACCTACCTGACTTCAGGCTCTACTACAAAGCCACAGTTATCAAGACAGTATGGTACTGGCACAAAGACAGAAATATGGATCAATGGAATAAAATAGAAAGCCCAGAGATAAATCCACGCACATATGGACACCTTATCTTCGACAAAGGAGGCAAGAATATACAATGGATTAAAGACAATCTCTTTAACAAGTGGTGCTGGGAAATCTGGTCAACCACTTGTAAAAGAATGAAACTGGACCACTTTCTAACACCATACACAAAAATAAACTCAAAATGGATTAAAGATCTAAACGTAAGACCAGAAACTATAAAACTCCTAGAGGAGAACATAGGCAAAACACTCTCCGACATATATCACAGCAGGATCCTCTATGACCCACCTCCCAGAATATTGGAAATAAAAGCAAAAATAAACAAATGGGACCTAATTAACCTTAAAAGCTTCTGCACATCAAAGGAAACTATTAGCAAGGTGAAAAGACAGCCTTCAGAATGGGAGAAAATAATAGCAAATGAAGCAACCGACAAACAACTAATCTCAAAAATATACAAGCAACTCCTACAGCTCAACTCCAGAAAAATAAACGACCCAATCAAAAAATGGGCCAAAGAACTAAATAGACATTTCTCCAAAAAAGACATACAGATGGCTAACAAACACATGAAAAGATGCTCAACATCACTCATTATCAGAGAAATGCAAATCAAAACCACTATGAGGTACCATTTCACACCAGTCAGAATGGCTGCGATCCAAAAGTCTACAAATAATAAATGCTGGAGAGGGTGTGGAGAAAAGGGAACCCTCTTACACTGTTGGTGGGAATGCAAACTAGTACAGCCACTATGGAGAACAGTGTGGAGATTCCTTAAAAAACTGGAAATAGAACTGCCTTATGATCCAGCAATCCCACTGCTGGGCATACACACTGAGAAAACCAGAAGGGAAAGAGACACGTGTACCCCAATGTTCATCGCAGCACTGTTTATAATAGCCAAGACATGGAAGCAACCTAGATGTCCATCAGCAGATGAATGGATAAGAAAGCTGTGGTACATATACACAATGGAGTATTACTCAGCCATTAAAAAGAATACATTTGAATCAGTTCTAATGAGGTGGATGAAACTGGAGCCTATTATACAGAGTGAAGTAAGCCAGAAGGAAAAACATAAATACAGTATACTAACGCATATATATGGAATTTAGAAAGATGGTAACAATAACCCGGTGTACGAGACAGCAAAAGAGACACTGATGTATAGAACAGTCTTATGGACTCTGTGGGAGAGGGAGAGGGTGGGAAGATTTGGGAGAATGGCAATGAAACATGTAAAATATCATGTAGGAAACGAGTTGCCAGTCCAGGTTCGATGCATGATGCTGGATGCTTGGGGCTGGTGCACTGGGACGGCCCAGAGGGATGGTATGGGGAGGGAGGAGGGAGGAGGGTTCGGGATGGGGAACACATGTATACCTGTGGCGGATTCATTTTGATATTTGGCAAAACTAATACAATTATGTAAAGTTTAAAAATAAAATAAAATTAGAGGAAAAAAAAAAAAAGAAAAAAAAAAAAAAAGAAAGATCAGTTAGGAGGCTTTTCAAGTAATTAAGGCAAGCAGAGTGGGTAGCTGGGACTAGAATGTTGGTAACAGAGATGGAAAATAGGTGACAGATTTGAAAAAAAAAGGTAATAATCCGTGTACACGCCTAGTTTCTAAAACAATGACTTTGCCTTTATAAGCTGTATTTTCTATTTACAAAATAGAACAATACCTCACAGGTTGCTGTAAAGATTAAATGAAATAATTAAAACCCATCATGTTGACCTTTATGCTAAACAGTTCTTAAGTAACTATTTGTTTGAAAGCATTCAGGATAGTACTGATTTATGTTCTGTTTTTAGCAACCTGTGGGCTGCATAAAACAGGTTTTTATGAACACTCCCAGTTGTTTTTACTGATGGTGATAATGGATTAAGAATTGTTATTATATGCTATAGCTTAACTCTTACAACTAACAGCAGTAGTCTGAAAATATTCAGCATTCTGACATATTTAGTGCATTTCATTTTGGAGTATCAATTTACTAAGGACACGTCAGTTATCTTATAAATTAACAAATACTAGGTCAAAATTAAATTTGATCTCTGTTAACTTCTAAGTCAAAAGCAGAACAGTCCAAATGAGCACAATCTATTAATTTGTTAACAGATGTATAATAACTACATAATGTTTTGAACATCCAAACGGACACATGGACACTAGTTACAAATTTTATGCAAAGTTTCTCCTTCTAGCCAAAGATTCTGTTAGAGATTTTAATACTATAGGTTAAAAGGTAACCATAAAGATGCCTAATTTAATAAACGGGAAGAGTGAGAAAAAAGAATAAAAGTTCAAAGTATTCTGGAAATTTGAGGAAGGCACTTAGCCAATTCCTAAAGCTTTAGGGGTTGTTTCTTCTGATAATTATGATACATATGGTTGGGTTACAGTATATACCATACAACCAGAGTTTCTGATATTTTACATTTTTACTTTTAGTAATTTTATTCTAATTTTAAATTACTGTATTAGAAAAACTTTAAAATAGTAATTACTTCTAATTTCTTTCATAATTTTAAACTATATTTTAACTATACAATTTTTCCTTTAAAGATGTAACTATTTGGAATATAGTTAAACATTATTATTTATATACATTTTCCCTAGCCTCCTCCATCCCACAAGTTAATGTATTTAATTTGCGGAAAGAAATATTCATTTGCCTACCACCTTCGCTAAAATAACTTTATTAAATCAAAGAAACCTGATACTTTAATGAAGTTCTATTAATAGTCTTACATTTTGAAAAAGAACCATGCAAAAATATTGAAAAATATATTAGTTCTCAATACATACGAGGGATCCCTACTTGTTGCTTTCTTATTGCCGGGCCAATGTTCAGTTTCTTATCCTTGTAATTAAGTTTTTCAGCCTAAAATAAGAAAAAGTACATTACTTTATTATCACACCTTGAAAACAGCAAGGCATAGTAGAAAGTGCAAAGCCTTTGGATTAAAATAGATTTGGGTGTGAATCCTGGTTCCAATGTACTGACCCTAATTCCTCATTTGGCAATTTGAGTTGTTACACATGTGGTCCCAGCTGAGGTTAAACAGGGAGACATTTTGTTTTCTTTTTTCAGCTTTTATACTGTAAACAAATGTCCTTTTCATGTTCTATTTACTGTCATGTTTTTCACATTTTTGTGCCTTATGTTAGTATTTTTGCTACTTAAGATGGCTCTCAAGTGTAGTGTTGAAGTGCTGGCTAGTGTTCCCAAGTGCAAAAAGACTGTCATGTGTTTTAGCAGAGAAAGTACGTGTTAGCTGGGTTAATTCACACATGGGTTTAGTGCTGTTGATCATGAGTTCAATGTTAATGAATCAAAAATGTTACATGTAATCTTTAAACAGAAGCACACATAAAACAAAGTTATATATTGATTGGCTGATGAAAATATTGTAAACAGAAGTTCGTGAGAAACTAACCCTGTATTTTCTAGGTGCAGCACACTTCAATATTTGCTAATTCAGTGTTTATGATGATTTTATAGAATACAACCACTATAAATAATGAGAACTGACTGCATATGACTTAATAAAATGTAATTAAAATAAAATTTTTTCCTAAAAAATTAAATGCTACACTTGCCAAACTTAAGAGTTATTATATACTGAACTGCTGGGTTTAGATTTTTTTTCTATGAATGTTCTTTGTTTATAAGTTTTTCATAGGAGGGAAATAATCTCAGATAAGGCACCCCACTCCAGTACTCTTGCCTGGAAAATCCCATGGACGGAGGAGCCTGGTGGGCTACAGTCCATGGGGTCGCTGAGAGTCGGACACGACTGAGCGACTTCACTTTCACTTTTCACTCTTATGCATTGGAGAAGGAAATGGCAACCCACTCCAGTGTTCTTGCCTGGAGAATCCCAGGGACAGGGGAGCCTGGTGGGCTGCAGTCTATGGGGTTGCACACAGTCGGACACGACTGAAGCGACTTAGCAGCAGCAGCAGCAATCTCATTTTAGGAATCTACATTCATAGCATTTTTTAGGAATTCAAAGTGCTATTAACACATCAGAAAAGACACATCCCTAAATTCTCAGTTTAAGAAAATAAAGTGGAAAGTTATAATTTCACAGCCAAACTTATGCAATTATTTGGCATTTGTTTTTCTGTAGATAAATTTATCTTTAATTTTTAATTATTTTTTGGAGACCAATGTTAATCTCAAGATACAAAGAAAATAAACTTTTTTAGCAATCAGTTATTGTACTAGAACCCCACTATTAAATTAATACCTTAAAGCAGGGTTCCCCAACTTCTGGGATCCAATGCCTGATGATCTGGGGTGGAGCTGATGTAATAATAATAAAGTGCACAATAAATGTAACATACTTGAATTATCCTCAAACTATATGCCCCAGGTCTGTGGAACAACTGTTGCCACCAAACTAGTCTCTGGTGCCAAAAAGGTTGGGGACCACTGCCTTAAAGGATTAGTTTCAAAGAAAGAAGTTTCAAAAATGAAGTTAAATACACCAAAGTAAAGAGTTCCAAAAATGAAGTTAAATACACCAAAATATCTTACCTCTTGTAAAATTTTTTGTGCATCTTCTTGTGTTTCAAAAGTGACGAAGCCATACCTAAATAAATCCATTAATTATTATAGTAGAACATTACATTGATATTATACTAAGATTAAATATATATATTTTTAGAATGGGCCACAGTAGGAATGAACATTTTTCTATGGTGTACCAGTATGCAAAACTTAGAGGAGAATTGTTCACAGCTTAACATGGTTATCCTCTTAAAGGGAGAGGCCTAAAAAAAAAATAACAACCCAGGGATCTTAAAACAGTATCAGACCAGAGCTGTATGCAAGGCAGGAAAACATGAGAGATTTGTGTTCTGGTTTACAAATTAGGGTGCAATAAATTTCAGCCCAGAGCAGTAACCTCCTTTTAAAATGACATAAGTTTGCTTTCAATAGAAATCAAAGTATAAAAAGAATCTTTAAAAAATTAAAAATTGAACATGATAAAATATTTTATCTTGGTAAATGAGTACACATATTATTTACTATTGTTAGCATATATAAACTGAGAATGTAACTATTAGTATATTTCCCAAATAAAATAAGTTAAAAATATTATACAACCCAGGTTTTATATCTGCTTTTCATATATAATTGTTATCTTCAGAGTATAAATCATATGATCAAGATACAAATACACAGTATAAGTGAAGTGAAAGTTGCTCAGCTGTTTCCGACTCTTTGAGGCACCCACAGACTTTACAGTCCATGGAATTCTCTGGGCCAGAATATTGGAGTGGGTAGCCATTGCCTTCTCCAGGGGATCTTCCCAATCCAGGAATCGAACCCAGGTCTCCCGCAATGCAGGTGGATTCTTCACCAACTGAGTCACCAGGGAAGCCCAAGAATACTGAAGTGGGTGATCTATCCCTTCTCCAGGGTATCATCCCCACCCAGGAATCAAACCAGGGTCTCCTGCATTGCACATGGATTCTTTAACAGCTGAATTACACAATATATGCCTTGTCCAAAAAGACAAAATAGGTAGATAAAAAGGGATGAAAGAAATAAAAAGTACATCCCCCCCCCCAAATTTAATCTCTATTTGGATAATTTTAGGAAACTCTCTTGAGTAATGCTCAACTTTATTTTCCTCAAATTGTGTATGTACGTTAAGTTCCTCAGTCGTGTCCGACTCTTTGTGACCCCATGGACTGTAGCCTGCCAGCTCTTTTGTCCATGGAATTCTCCAGTTAAGATTATTGGAGTGGGTAGCTGTTCCCTTCTCCAAGGGATTGTTTCAACTTAGGGATCGAACCCAGGTCTTCTGAATTGCAAGCAGATTCTTTACTGTCTAAACCACCAGGGAAGTGCCAATTCATAATTACTAATAAGTAATTATGTATCATGTAATTAATAAACATTTACTATTTTATTCAATTCATAATTACTGTATTGTATATGAATTTCCTTTTTCAACAAAGGAATTTCTTTATTTGCTCAAGTATTAAACAAGGGCTAAAGAAGTATTTTTACACTTTTTAGTAGAACACATATACCACCCAGTGGAAAAGGCATAAAATACAGTCTACACTGCTATGTGTTATTTTCAATGATTTAAAAATGGATATTACAAATTCCATTAAGCCAAATATAAGTGGTACAATTTCACTTCATCATATTATTTTTTGTCGGGCTCAGAAGTCTGTTTATATGCAGGATTTGTTTATATTATATGTTTATATCTGTTAATCATCTCTGCAGGATCTCATCTTTTTAGAAGTGTCCACCTATCATATTTACATGTAGTTTCCCACTAATATTTTACCCATCTTATTGGTCCTTTCTTTTATGCCTATGAATATGTATATATTGCCTCTTTTTCAAGAAAATAATCATTCATTGATTTCTTTAACTTTGCAATCAAACTTCTCAAGTGAGTACACTATGTAAACTACCTTTTTCTTCTCTGATATTTGGCTTTTGTAAATACCAATTCACTAAAACAGCTCTAATGTCACCAGACATTACTAGCCAAATCCTAGTGCTTTATTCTTTAATTTTCATTCTCCTTGATTTGGCAATTAAAAATCATTCTCGCTAAGATTATATTTCTTAGATTAGTCCCCTGGTTAGGTCTCTGAGGCACAAGCTACAGACATTCTTTTGTGTCAGCCTTTTCCAAATTAAGTTCTCTCTAGTCTAAAGCAGGTATACAATTCCAAAAGTATCAGATTCCTTTAGTTTCTGGTTCCTTGGCTACAGGACATCAGCTACTCAACATTAAGTGCTTACTACCTAACAATCAATGGTCCCTCAGCCTTTGCAAGAATAACTTTACAACAAATTAAGGAATATTAAAGCATCCTCTTTCCTCTAAAATACCCACGCCCCACTCCCCAACACATGGAGATCAAAAGGAAGGAGAAAGCAGCCATGAAACTCTCTTTTTAAAAATGGAATCAGGACTTCCCTGGTGGTCCAATGGTAAAGAATCCTCCTGCCAATTCAGGGGACATGGGTTCCATCCCTGGTCTGGGAAGATTCCACATGTGGTCAAGCAATTAAGCCTATGCACCACAACTACTGAAGCCTGTGCACCCTAGAGCCCCTGCTTGCTGCAACTAGAGAAAGCCCAGGCACAAAAATGAAGAACCAGTGCAGCCAAAAAAACCCAAAACACAACCAACGCCCCACCTCCCCACCAAAAAACAACAAAACAGCCAAACTTCACTACAACTTCCTTCTTAAAAAAAAAAAAAGGAACCAAAGTAAGGCAGAATACAAAATGTAGCAATCCAATAAAAACACAATTGTTAATTCTGTGTACTACCTATAGTGATACTAACCCTTTGGAAACTCCAGCTCTGTCATTTACAATCTTCACTTCTTTTACAGATCCATACTGGGAAAAAAATTTTCTTAAATCATTTTCATTTGTCTAATGGTATAAAAATAAAACACAAAAAACCCCATTTTAATTGATAAAAGATGAAATAACTTCTGCTTGTTTTGGAGACAGAAAAGGCAACACAAATTAATAGTATGGATATAAGGATGCCTGTCATCATAAAAACTGCATGAAATCACTAGGTTATTAAAATTAATATTAATACTTTGCTTTATGCAGAGTTAATACTATGTTGTTAAATTATTACATAGCAATAAAATGTTTTAAGCTGAGTTTTCTAAAACTACAAATAAAGCTTGTTCTCTAGTTAGCTATTTTTTGATAAAACTGTACTAGGCATGCCTATAACTATACTAAGGGCATATTATTATTGGTTCTTGTGATTCAGAGAGGCCTACAGTCATGGCAATGGAACTAGGTTATGCTGGCTTCCACCAGTCACTCTATTTTTATTTTAAAATTTATTTTTAAGGATAATTGCTTTAAAGAATTTTGCTGTTTTATGTCATACAATCACTCTATGTTAATGAGCATAGTCATCAGGAAAGTTAAGGTCTTAGAAAGGAAATATATTTACAAAAGTACCTGAACTCAATTTGTGGTAACAACAGAGAGGCTACAAAACTTTAAGTTTTTAGACATTTTATCTGTAGTCAAAATACATACGGACATTATGATGATAAACAAAAAATATTGAGTCATAACTAGACTATCATGTATAAGATGTCTACAAAGATGGTCTGGCATATCTGGCAATTAAAATAATCTCATAACAGACCCACATCACCTTTCCCTACAGCATTCACTCTAAATTCATTGCAATTTCATTTTCTGGTTCAACTGTGTTTGCCCACAAGAAAAACTTTAAATATTCATAGAAAAAATTTTTCTTTACATATATATCTAGGAAAAGACACGCCTAATGGTAGAGCAATACCTCTTGAGTTCCACAGGTACCTCACTGCTTTAGAAAAAAAATAAATTTTTAGTTGGTAACCTAAAGCTTGCTAAATTGGATGATGGCAAATACTGAGTTAATCTAGGTACAACAGTCTCATTTCAATAAACACAAAATGGAATCAACATCAAAGATTTCTATTAGAGACTTGAAAACAAATTAATTAAACCATTCTCTGATAGAAGAATCACTAGCTCAATTTTACATCTCTATCTCTGTTAAAAACGAGACAGAAAGTCAAGATTATCAAATATTAAAAGGGATGGCCTCTAGGGGTCTAAAAAGAAGAATTTTATGAAGTTTGAGACTGCTTGCTACTGTGTTAAACTACTTCCTTGATGGAAATTATCTATGGTTTTGGGTAAGGTGTAACTCTAAGAGGGAGAACCTTACCAATTAACTTAAAGCTAAGATTGTATTGTAATGGCCCCCAAAGTTTATATTGTAGCTGACAGGCTTCAATAAAAACCGACACTAAACTAATGAGAACCCACTGTATAGCACAGGGAACTCTACTCAATGCTGTGGTGACCTAAATGGGAAAGAAATCTAAAAAACAGGGGATATATGTATATCTATAGCTGGATCACTGTGCTGTACAGTGGAAACTAAAACAACATTGTTAAGCAACTATACGTCAAAAAAGATAAAAAAAAAAACCCCTACACTTAACCTAGCCATACAAACTATTATATTGATGGTTTATTTAAAAATATGCTAAGCTAATATAATATAAATTCTGAATAAGAATATTTAACTTGAATATTTATGGTCAGTTATTAATACTTTCCATGGAAACAGGAAATCTTTTTAAAAGTAAGCATTTCATAAGAAATTATTTCCCTTAATTTATTATTAGTGAACCAATCACACACTTGCTTAAGACTCATAATTCTGATAAACACACTGTGACATTCATCTTGAGCAGCAAAGAAGCAATTCCATCCAAATTGTGAGACCCTGATTGTTGGAAAACAGTGAGTGATAACTACTATACCCTAATTGCACAAGCATTTTTTTTTAAGACAACTCTCCCTGAAATTTCCAATATGTAATAAGGAAGCCTGGAAATCCTTCTATATATTCCCTTGGAATAAAGAATGTTCCACTTAAATTATCGATGCCTGCCTTTCCCGTAGGTGTTTACAACTGCCTCCCACATGGGGGTGCTGCAAAACATCTCACAAAACTATGCCTCTCTGAAAGAGTGAAATGGCTGATTATTTAAACATATTACTGTTAAGATGCTTTATTCTGACTAGGACACATGCCTTTTTTGGTAATCAAATTGTAAATTCGGTTACAGAAGCAATTTGCAAAATAAAAGTCTAAGAAGTTACTCAGGAACTGAAAATAAAGTTGGGATAAAGAAACAGGACTTCATAAAACTGTTGTGTTTATTTTCTTTTTCCTTAATTGAGTCATCTTTTGAAAATTTTAATCACTCATTGTTTGGGCTATTGGATTATTATGTAAAAAAAAGTATAATTAGTGTGATATGGTGAAATAATGTGGAGCTATCAGTCAGAAAACTAGGATTCTAGTTTTCACTTTGTCTCTAAGTAGTTAGGTGACTATAGATACGTCAATGAGCCTCAATTTCCTTGTATGTGAAATTAGACAATTATACATACTCTACTATAATAAGACAATTTGAACCCTACTAATCATTACGAAAATATTAAATACATTATTATTTTTATAGTTGCACAAATAAACCATTTCTGAGAAATATAATAAAATACTTCTAACAAAAAAAATTCACTATATTGCATGCATTATTAGGTACCTTAAAGTCAATTCCTCCTACAAAGATGCGATTAGGGATCACTGTTCCATATCTTGGGGCACTCGTTGGGTTATTCAAAGGCACAGGTGACACAGGATTAGGGGATGGAGATAATGAATCTGTTTGCGTCTGATTTGATGTTTGCTGTAAAATAAAATTCTTTTAAACTCAGTACTGGGTATAAGTTTTAATGCAAGATAAAAGCATTTATCCTTCAAAAAGGTAAGTATACTGACAAAATGTAGTATTTTAGACTTTAATTTTATGCTATTATGAAGATTATAGAGCTAATAACTTTTGAAGGCAAGAAAAATACAATAAATACAGAATCTACTCCTCTACAGAGATCTTAAATCTTAAATGTATCATTTAAACATACATATATTAATTACTATTAAATGTACAATTTAAATATTTTAAGTATTAAGAAGGAATATTAAACTCAAAAAGAAGTTTAGGAAAGAGAAAAGTAGGACAGTTAGGACAGTTAGGAGCTGGCCTGGTACAACAACTAGGCCCTGGTGTTGTAAGAGGTGTCCGGGATCTCACAGGTAGGCTGTGGTGTTCTCTTGTTAACACCAACATTGAGCAAGGCTACTATTATTGTGATGAAAGAAAGTGAAAATCGCTCAGTTGTGTCTGACTCTCTGTGACCCTATGGACTATACAGTCCATGGAATTCTCCAGGCCAGAATACTGGAGTGAGTAGCCTTTCCCTTTTCCAGGGGATCTTTCCAATCCAGGGATCGAACCCAGGTCTCCCACATTGCAGGCGGATTCTTTACCAGCTGAGCCACAAGGGAAGCCCAAGAATACTGGAGTGAGTAGCCTATCCCTTCTCCAGGGGATCTTTCCAACCCAGGAACGGAACCAGGGTCTCCTGCATTGCAGGCGGATTCTTTACCAACTGAGCTATCAGGGTAGTGTTACTGTGATGGGTGAAGATAAAAACAAGACCACTCCATATCATACCTACACACTGACAGAAACAAAAGCACTGCCCAAACCATAAGAATGACCAAACATCCTTTTATCCTGCCTGACAAGACTGACTACTCCTTCTTTATCAATCACAAAACTTTAGCTTCAATCTCTTTCTTGTCTTCTAGTTAAGAATTAATGTAGCACTGGTGGTAAAGAACCTGCCTGCCAATGCAGGAGACTTAAGAGACGCTGGTTCGATCCCTGGGTGGGTAAGATCCCCTGGAGAAGGAAATGGCAAACCACTCCAGTATTCTTGCCAGGAGAAACCCATGGACAGAGAAGCCTGGCAGGCTACAGTCCATAGGGTTGCAAAGAGTCGGACATGACTAAAGCGACTTAGCACAATCATAGAATTATTCCCACTTTCTGACAACATGCATTTCAGAGTAAAACCTTCTTTAAACCCACTCTAAAAAGTGCTAATACAAGCCTAAATCCTATAATAAGTTCTAACATCCTCTAGTTCAGAAGGCCCCATGTTCTTCCTTGCTGTAATTCAGAAGAGCCAACTTTATTAAACTATAGGTATATTTGTGGTGGTCTTTGGCTAAAGGGCATTGACAAGTAAATACATTCTGACATTTAAGTTCACTGCTTTTCAACTCTAAAGTCAAATTTTTAAATGCACTTGGCAATTTGAAAAGTAGTCTGATTTTGAAAAAAAAAATTTTTATACCCATAACTCATAGGTATAAATTTTTATACTAAAGTTTTTAATAATATTAATTTTTACTTTATGCTAAAGAACTGAGCTCATATTCATATATTCAGTGTCAGTGTATAATTCTAAGTCAGTGGATCTAATTCAGATTTTAATAAATACATATTAACAAGTAATGGAGAAGAAAATGGCAACCCATGCCAGTATTCTTGCCTGGAAAATACCATGGACAGGGGAGCTTGGTGGTTCATAGTCCATGAGGTTGCAAACCGTTGGACATGACTTAACGACTATAAAAACAATAACAACTAACATATAAGCCTTTGCACAACAGCAAAACAGTAGATAGACTCTTAAGGTACACTGGGAAAAAAACAAGACTTGGGAATAGAATTTTAAAGAGAAACAAATATAAGAACTTGCTATTTTCCTTGTAAGAACACTAAAGAGACTTCTGAGACACTAAAAGAGTTCTTCAAAAAGCTTCAAGTTCACGACTTAAATTCTCTGAAAAACAAACTCATGAAAATTAATTTCCCACTTAGATAACGGAGTTGTTCTTTTTCACACTGCTCTCCTTTCACTTCACTGGCCAATAAACCGTAATCCCTAAAAATTAATCTCTGCAAGATGTACAGAGAAATATCTAGGCCAGTGGTGACTACCAGGCCATAGGCTGGAACTTTTGGGGTCTATTGTCCATCTAGTCTTAAGAGGGAAAAACGCTCCCTAGTAAGGGAGTTTATAAAAATATCTCTTAAACCACAAACTCATCATATTTAATAATTGCTATGTTGTAGCTGCCAGTTAAAACTGGGAACCCAATCTTAACAACATCCTCTCAGGGCATTTGAAAGTTAATTTATAACTTCAGTCACCTGTAAGACATAGTGCCAGACTGGATGATTCTGGGATGTTTCGTTTTACTTTTCGACTGTGGATTTGTATTGCTAGAGATAACTGAACAGCTCTGGCAGATACAATCTACTCTACCTGCCTATTTGTTTAGAGAATGCAGAAATTACTTACCTGCAAAATTAAAAAAAAAATTCATGAAATTCTCTTCTTTAAAGCAAAATGAATTCAATGGATGAACTCTTTTGCTTTCAAATTTAGTTAAATAAAACTCCACTGGTTTTTATTTTTATGAGAGAAAAATGACATGAATGGAAGAGAACAAAGTGCTTTACTTCCAATCTTAAGAAATCCTCAACACGGAGGAAGGAAAAACACGAACTTTGTACATTCTATTCACATCATTCTTCTATTTTTAAGGTTCCTATTCTATTGTGGGTTCCAACTGTTTTTTCTCCTTACCACTAATCACTTTCCAACACACTATGTAATTTATATTACGTTTGTCATCTCTTTCCACTATATTGTAATGTTCAAGAAAAGGGCTTTGCTTGTTTTGTTCACCGCAGTATCTAAGACCATATATAGCAGGTGTTCAATAAACGTTTGTTGAATAAAGAATAAATAATTTCTTCCTGCTCATGATACACCAACCTTTAGGTTGTGGGCTGAAGAATACAACATGAATAAAACCCTAGAAAATATTTTAATCTTGGCAGTAACAAGGCTCAAGTAGAGGCAATCTTTAAGTTCCTTAGAGACAGCGATTTATTGAGTTAATTCAGAATGCCTCAAATTCCGCCAGCAAAATTTTGCAAATGTATGAAAAGCACCTAGCTAGGTGCTGTTTTGGGGCAAGCAGTAAGTAAGGGTCCTTAGCTTAGTACAACTTCTAGTACTAAAAAGTTTATTTAAAATTTTCTCCAAAGCAATGTGCCCCCACTGCCTCCTCCCCTGGAGAATTAACCTCGAAATTTATCATCTACTCTGCCAATGAAGAGAAGAGGAAAGAGACGGGCTAACCGTCGCAGTGAAGGACTCGGCGCTCCTTCCCCTCCGAGGCCAGCAAGCCGAGGTGCTGGAGGAAATGGCCGCAGCAACAACTTCCTCAGGGTCTCTCAAGTCATCGTGAACTGGAGCACCGATTCGAGGATCCACCCCCTCCCCACCAAAGTGCGGGAGGGAAAAGAAGGCTAGCCAGCGAGAAATTTTGTCCCGCAAACCCGCCAGAAGCAGTGGCGGGAATCCTCAACGGCACAGACCCAGACGCTGGCCTCGTGCGTAGCAGGGCCCCGCGGGCATCTCGTGGCACTCGCTGATTGGCTGCCGGCGGGCACGGGGTGAGGCGCGACGGCACGTTGCCGCAGCCCCTCGGGCCTACTCGGTCTCCCACCCCTCCCCCACCCGGCCCAGACTGGCTTGGGCGCGAGTGTCAAAGTCCGACCTGTGCCCAGGTGCCCCATATAACCCACACTCGCCCTCCCCCAACCCCCACCCCCAGCCAGGTCTCTCAGGACTTCTGGTTTCCACTGACCGGTCGGGAAGAGGAGGGGATGGCCACCTGGTCAACTCCTCATATGGGCGGCTAGGTTGAGTCTGGCTGGAGTGAGCGTCAAAGACGCAGCCGAACCTACTTTCGGCGGGAAAGCTGGTTCTCTAGCCCGAACCCAGCCTGGTGCACAGGACCCGGTCACCCACGCTTCCCGGAACCTCCCAGCCAGTCTACACCAGTCCAGGTCGGGCGTCGCACCTGCCCGACCCCACTACACAACCCGACGGGGCCTATCTTCATGGCGGTCGATGAGGCGCCCTGTCCACGCTTCTTGCTGACCATATAGCGAGCTCTAGACTCGTCCTTCCAGCCCCTCACAGAGGGCGCCCACGTTGCTCCTTCTCCCCGCTATCCCGGGGCCCAGGACTCTGGGCCCTGACCGCCGTACTCACCGCCCCGGACTCGGTCTCCATCTTCCTCTCTGCTCTTCAAAAGCTAGGGGGAAAGGCACAGAAACCTACAGTTCGTAAGCACCTTCACACCCAGGAAGCAACACCACGCTTCCCGACGGAGACTTTCTCCCCCTGGCGGCTACGGCGGCGGTGGCAGCTGCAAGGGCGCAGACTCGAACCCAGGGCCTGAACCTACCACCCGCGGGGATAGGGAGGGGCAGACGACGTAGCCTCGGGAGGCGGGTGGCGGTGCGGGCGGGCGCCGCAAGCCCGGGAGGGGCGCGGGCGGGCAGGTTTCGGTCGTGGCCCGTGGTCGCCGAGCTGGGCCGTCTCAGGGGTAGAGCGTGCAGCAGGTCGGGGCGGGCGTGAGGTGAGCGGATCGAGTGCTCTATTCTCAAGCCACTCTCGTCTGCTTTCGGACGGCTGGGGAAGAGACAGCGAACGGCTATGCAGAACTCCATGCACCACACGCCTTTCCCTCTCCTCCCCTTTGGGGAAAGTTGGCTTCTAGGACTGGTGGGTTTTCGAGAGGTGGCGGTGCGTTTAGAGGCTTTACTAAGGTGCAAGAAGCCGGTTGACGGGCGACTTCGTAAGGCTGGTGCGGGGAGAGGAGGCCAGTTTGCAGAGTTAAAGCCTGACCCCCGGGGCCTGACGCGCCAAACTCGGGGGCTCCGGAGAAGCCGCAGACGCCTCGGCGCACCTGTTGTCGCCGTCACTCATCCCCGCCGAGCGGGCGGGGCGGCGCGGGCCGCTTGGCCGGGAACCGCCGCGCCGCCCCGTCCGAGCTCCGGCGTCAACCTTAGGCCCGCGCCCGCTGAGCACAGCCCGGCCGTCGCACAGCCGGCCAGCGATGGATCTACCTGCGCGCTTCCAGGGGTGAGGACTGTGCCACTTGGCTGGAGCGGCTCTATTTCCTTTGAAAGAAGTCTGCTTTGTAAAAAGTCTTTCTGAAAAGTAGCTGCGATTTATGCATCAATACATATGTCATCAACTTCACATACTTTACTTATGTATATAAATATATATAACCAATTTTAAACAATCACAACTCGGTAAACTTCTGTAATGATCATGGTGGTTATGGCACTATGATTATGGTTAAGCAATTTGGTCAAGATCTAAAGCGATAGATTTCAGTCTCTGATCGCAGGTCATGATTTAGTCACATTGCCATATTTTTAAGAATGAGCAAAAACTGTTAAAAATTACATCAGTAATGACTTTTGTACTATTATAAAAGTTTGACTTTAGTTTACTTTCAAGATAAAGTGTTAAAATTATTATGTATTTAAGTTTTAATCTTTGGTGCAGCAGGAGAGCATTCTTGCCTGGAGAATCCTCATGGACAGAGGAGCTTGGTGGGCTATAGTCCATGGGGTCTCAAAGAGTGGAACACTAGTGAAGCGACTTAGCATGCACTTTGATGCCAGGCCCAGTGCTTTACAATCAGTATCATTTAATCATTTCATTCTCCAGCAGCCCTTCAGTTGGATTCACCTGTTATTTTCGTGTGTGTGTGTGTGTGTGTGTGTGTGTAAAGTCACTCAGTCCTGTCTGACTCTTTGTGACGCTATGGACTGTAGCTTTCTAGGCTCCTCAGTCCATGAGATTCTCCAGGCAAGAATACTGGAGTAGATTGCCATG
This sequence comes from Bos indicus, assembly GCF_029378745.1. Taxonomy (NCBI): domain Eukaryota; kingdom Metazoa; phylum Chordata; class Mammalia; order Artiodactyla; family Bovidae; genus Bos; species Bos indicus. The sequence goes on from NC_091761.1 coordinate 86,216,591, forward strand.
CCCTCCTCTATCTTCATATTACTGGTGAGCAAATGGAGATTTGGAGGTTAAGCAATTTGGTCAATATCTAAAGTGATGGATTTAACTAGGGGTGTCTCTGATAGCAGGTCATAATTTAACCATATTGACATACTTTAAAGAATTAGCAAAAACTGTTAAAAATTACATCAGTAATGGCTTTTGTCGGAGAAGGCAATGGCACCCCACTCCAGTACTCTTGCCTGGAAAATCCCATGGACGGAGGAGCCTGGTAGGCTGCAGTCCATGGGGTCGCTAAGAGTCAGACACGACTGAGTGACTTCCCTTTCACTTTTCACTTTCATGCATTGGAGACGGAAATGGCAACCCACTCCCGTGTTCTTGCCTTGAGAATCCCAGGAACGGGGGAGCCTGGTGGGCTGCCGTCTATGGGGTCGCACAGAGTCAGACATGACTGAAGCGACTTAGCAGCAGCAATGGCTTTTGTATTGTATATGTATGAAAGTTCGACTTTTGTTTTATTTACTACAAGATAAAGTGTTAAATTATTATGGATTTAAGTTTTAATCTGTTCAGATGTTTAGCTTTTCATATTATTTACCACAAATAAGGCTTCACTGGTGGCTCAGAGGATAAAGCGTCTGCCTGCAATGCAGGAGACCCGGGTTTGATCCCTGGGTTGGGAAGATCCCTGGAGAAGGAAATTGCAACACACTCCAGTGTTCTTGCCTGGAGAATACCATGGACAGAGGATCCTGGTGGGCTACAGTCCATGGGGTCGCAAAGAGTCGGACACGACTGAGCGACTTCACACACACCACAAATAAAATGGGAAACAATTTTTTTTCATTGACTACAGTTCAGCTACAGCATCCTAAAAGTCATTATATGTTTGTGCATACAATTTAAGCTCATTTTTGCAGGTTTTAGTTTCTGTAGAAACAGAGATTATAAACCTATTAAAAAGTAAAACTCATTCCAGAGCAGAATAATTTTGCTGTTCAATACTGTTAGAACTGATCTTTGGGCATTTTTTCATGGTAGTAATGATGAGTTTAAGTAAATATTACTGCCATCTCTTTTGCCCAAGTCTCTTTTGACTAACAACACATTTTTGAAGACTGTATTCACCGTAATAGGTGTTCAGTCTGTGACATACATTAGGGAACACTGTATTTCAATACCCATGTCAGGTTCTAGGAGAATATACTGAATTTGCAGTATAGTAAGTCTTTGTTCTGCTTCTAAGTTGTTTAGTCCTTAGAGCAAAAAGAATATTTTAAAACTTGAATAAAACATACATAATTATACAGGTCAACTTAGTACATATTTATAGAGTTCCTGTATGTTCAAGAACATAAATGACTTAGAAGAACAACAAGATCAAACCTCTGTCCTTGACGTACTTTCAATCTAGAAAGAGAGAAAAGACTATTACTATAATTGCAAAAAATTATATCTAATACACTTATAATAAATAGGATACATACAGAATAGGATAAGTGGTATATGAATTATGATCCAAGGCCTGTGGAAACACAGAGCACAGTGTCCAGAGCTGGGAAGGGGCACCAACAAAGCTGAAATGATGGTCTGAATGGGAAGGTGAAGAAAGCCCCTGTCATGTGTGCAGCACCAGGCAAGGCACGTTATTTTTAAATCTTCTCAGTTACCATGCTTTATCTGGCAGTCTGAGCCTTAGAGAGACTCTACATTGCCAGAAAGTGGTGGATGTGGTTTTCAATTTGACTTCATTGCCCATGCACAGTGCACTTTGCCATATTTATGCCATGGTATCAGGGACTTGGGCTTCCCAGGTAGCTCAGTGGTAAAGAATCTGCCTGCCAAGCAGGAGACTCAGGTTCAGTCCCTGGGTCAGAAGATCCCCCAGAGCAGGAAATGGCAACCCACTTTAGTGTTCATGCCTGGAAAATCCTGTGGACAGAGGAACCTGGTGGGCTATAGTCCATGGGTCACAAAAGAGTCAGATATGACTTAAGTGACTAAACAATAATATTGGAGGATAATTGTTTTATACTGTTGTGTTGGTTTCTGCCATACATCAACATGAATCAGCCATAGGTATACATGTGTCTCCTCCTTCTTGAACCTCCCTCCCATCTCCACCCCATCCCACCCCTCTAGATTTTCACAGAGCACTCGGTTGAGCTCCCTGTGTCACATAGCAAATTCCCACTGGCTATTTGTTTAACATATGGTGATTTGTTTATTTATTTATTTTAATTTAAAATTTATTTATTTTAATTAGAGGCTAATTACTTTACAATATTGTATTGGTTTTGCCATACATCAACATGAATCTGCCACGGGTGTACACGTGTTCCCAATCCTGAACCCCCCTCCCACCTCCCACCCCATACCATCCCTCTGGGTCGTCCCAGTGCACCAGCCCCAAGCATCCTGTATCCTGCATTGAACCTGGACTGGTGATTCATTTCTTATATGATATTATGCATGTTTCAATGCCATTCTCCCCAATCATCCCCCCACTTCTCCTACAGAGTCCAAAAGACTGTTCTATACATCTGTGTTCTATACATCTGCTGTCTCTCATACAGGGTTATTTTTACCATCTTTCTAAATTCCATATATATGTGTCAGTATACTGTATTGGTGTTTTTCTTTCTGGCTTACTTCACTCTGTATAATACGCTCCAGTTTCATCGACCTCATTAGAACTGATTCAAATGTATTCTTTTTAATGGCTGAGTAATACTCCATTGTGTATATGTACCACAGCTTTCTTATCCATTCATCTGCTGATGGACATCTAGGTTGCTTCCATGCCCTGGCTATTATAAACAGTGCTGTGATGAACATTGGGGTACACGTGTCTCTTTCAATTCTGGTTTCCTCGGTGTGTATGCTCAGCAGTGGGATTGCTGGGTCGTATGGCAGTTCTATTTCCAGTTTTTTAAGGAATCTCCACACTGTTCTCCATAGTGGCTGTACTAGTTTGCATTCCCACCAACAGTGTAAGAGGGTTCCCTTTTCTCCATATCCTCTCCAGCATTTATTGCTTGTAGACTTTTGGATAGCAGCCATTCTGACTGGCATGAAATGGTACCTTATTGTGGTTTTGATTTGCATTTCTCTGATAATGAGTGATGTTGAGCATCTTTTCATGTGTTTGTTAGCCATCTGTATGTCTTCTTTGGAGAAATATCTATTTAGTTCTTTGGCCCATTTTTTGATTGGGTCGTTTATTTTTCTGGAATTGAGCTGCAGGAGTTGCTTGTATATTTTTGAGATTAGTTGTTTGTCAGTTGCTTCATTTGCTATTATTTTCTCCCATTCTGAAGGCTGTCTTTTCATCTTGCTTATAGTTTCCTTTGTTGTGCAGAAGCTTTTAAGTTTAATTAGATCCCATTTATTTTTGCTTTTATTTCCAATATTCTAGGAGGTGGGTCATAGAGGATCCTGCTGTGATTTATGTTGGAGAGTGTTTTGCCTATGTTCTCCTCTAAGAGTTTTATAGTTTCTGGTCTTATGTTTAGATCTTTAATCCATTTTGAGTTTATTTTGGTGTATGGTGTTAGAAAGTGTTCTAGTTTCATTCTTTTACAAGTGGTTGACCAGTTTTCCCAGCACCACTTAACATATGGTGATTTAAATGTTTCAATGCTATTTTTTTGGTTCGTCCCACCCTTTCCTTCTCCCACTGTGTCGGCAAGACTGTTTTCTATGTCTGCGTCTCCACTGCTGCTCTGCAAATAGGTTAAGCAGTACCATCTTTCTAGATTCCATATATATGAGTTAATTACAATATTTATCTTTCTCTTTCTGACTTACTTCACTCTGTATAATAGGCTCTAGGGTCATCTACCTCATTAGAACTGAGTGAAATGTGTTCCTTTTTGTGGCTGAGTAATATTCCTTTATGTGTATATACCACTATTTCTTTATCCATTCATCTTTCTATGGACATCTAGATTACTACCATGTGCTAGCTATTGTAAATAGTGCTGTAATGAATATTGGGATACATGTATCTTTTTCAATTATGATTTTCTCAGGGTATATGCCCAGTAGTGGGATTGTTGGTCATTTTAGTCCTAGTTTTTAAATAAATCTCCATACTATTCTCCATAGTGGGCTGTATCCAATTTACCTTCCCACCAACAGTGCAAGAGGGTTCCTTTTTCTCCACACCCTCTCCAATATTTGTTGTTGTTTTGTTGTTTAGTTGCTCAGTCGTGTCTGACTCTTTGTAATCCCATGGACTACAGCACGCCAGCCTTCCTGTCCTTCACCATCCCCCAGAGCTTGCTGAAACTCATGTCCATTGAGTTGGTGATGCCATCCAACCATCTCATCCTCTGTCGTCCCCTTCTTCTCCTGTCTTCAGTCTTTCCCAGCATGAGGGTCTTCTCCAGTGAGTCGGTTCTTTGCATCAGGTGGCCAAAGTATTGGAGCTTCAGCTTCAGCATCAGTCTTTCCAGTGAATATTCAGAGTTGATTTTCTTTAGGATTGACTAGTTTTGTCTCCTTTCAGTCCAAGGGACTCTCAAGAATCTTCTCAAATGCCACAGTCCTCCAATATTTAATTGGAAGATAGTTGCTTTACAATATTGTCCCTTTATTTTACCCCCAACCTGCTCTCACTTCCTGACCAGTAACTTTGCTGGTTTTTATCCTCTTTCCATTTTTATGTTATTCTTGGATTTGAACTGTAGGGGAGGAGAAAGTTTTCCTTGACCTTCTTTAGGGTCTTTGGTTGGGTCTGAAAATTAAACTGACAAAGACAAGTTAACAGAAGAAAAACATACACATTTTATTGAATTTTCACATGTACATAGGAACCTTCAGAAGAGAATGAAGACTAGGAAGTAATGAGAACAGGAAACTTGCATACCTTTTAGACAAACAATAAATTTGTGAGGAATTTACAAGACAAAAGGGTTTGGGCTAGGGAGAGTAAATGGTGAAGAAGAAACTAGGAAGATTAGTTTAACAAAATTTGTTTGCAGATTCTTCTGGGCTGATAGGGGATTTATTTTCTTTCTTTAGGCTTTTTCTACATTTACTGGTTCTTAATTGCTTCCAAATAAAAATTGTATGTCAAAGAGACATATTTTGGGGTGATGTGTTCTGGTTTCCTTCAAATGCATGCAATATTTTCACAACTACAATAATGACACCTCTTAATGCATTTTTCTTACATCGTAAGCATCTTGGCAATATGTCATGTCATATCCCTAGTGTCCTTCTCTCCTTGACATTTCAAACATCTCTGTATTACATTGTTGAATTGTCACTGTTCTACTCTCCTTCAGCAACTACATTGGTTTGAGTAACAGGCAGCTGTTGCCTTGGTGCATACCTAAGGCAGACCACCACATACTATTGTGTAGATTCTTCAGTGCATAAGAATTCTGGCCAGAAATGTGAAGAGGCTTGATATACAGCCCTTGCTACTCCTTTAACATCGTCAGTTAGCCATAGTGCCCCATCCATTCAATGGGAGAGCTTTTTCCTAATTCATAAAAAGGTGCTGAGTGGGCCAGTTGCAGCCATGCCTAAACAGAGCTCCTGTATTATAAGATAGTATCAGGAAATGCTGGTTTATGTTCATCATGTTTTACTATCACATTCTCAGACATAAGTAACTGCTTGACATTTGGTAAAATTTTCAGCTAGGTAAGTGATTCAAGTTGAGTTCCTTAGGAAACAGATTCTGAGATTTGCATGCAGATTTTTGGGGACCTGTGCTTGGGAACAGCACCTGAGAAGAGTGAAGGAAACAGAACTGGGCAAAGAAGTTGAATTGTGATGTTGAAACAGAGTCCTCAGCAATCCTAGGATGACTTTCTAAGTTGTCCCCAATGACCAGAATTCCCTCTTAACCCTGTACTCTATTGTCTATAGTCGCTGGATGCAGGCTGCTCCCAGAGTGGACCTGACTGGACATGATGGTTCTCTTCAGCTGAAAGCAGTTTCTGGACAGGGGCATAGTTGAGAACAACCCACACGCACAACACCTGGTGGAACAAAGGGCTCAGTACTGAAGTGGATTTGGCACACCACAGCATATGCTAAAGTAGTTTCATAACCACTGAGTGACTTTTTCTCCACAATGGGATTAATCAGGTTACCACTATTTGCTTTTGGTTGCAGGAACACCTGATAGAAACAGAATGCTGCTGCTGCTGCTGCTAAGTCGCTTCAGTCGTGTCCGACTCTGTGCGACCCCATAGACGGCAGCCCACCAGGCTCCTCTGTCCCTGGGATTCTCCAGGCAAGAACACTGGAGTGGGTTGCCATTTCCTTCTCCATTGGATGAAAGTGAAAAGTGAAAGTGAAGTTGCTCAGTCATGTCCGACTCTTCGCGACCCCATGGACTGTAGCCTACCAGGCTCCTCCGTCCATGGGATTTTCCAGGCAAGAGTACTGGAGTGGGTTGCCATTTCCTTCTCCGGATAGAAACAGAATAATCCCAGGAAAAATTTAAGATTTTTTCTTAGCGCACCTCAGAGATTGCAGTGAATACCAGGAACATAGATCCAGTAAACGAAAATTGTCTGAAAATACAGGTTGCAAGTTGTATTTAATGACTGTAGGCTTGAAAATATAAGTTTGTCCTCTGTTGGTTCCATGTTCAAGAAAATATCTGTATTGGTTATGATGGGGCAACATAATTAAAAAGCAAAACCTTCTTGCAACCCAGAAAACGTTTCCTCAAAGGTGAAATTTACTGAATAAGCGTGAAACTTGTGGTATCACATTGGTACCAATGTGTACCAATGGACAGACAATCCACCCATGAGAGACTGCAAAGACAGAAAGTAATCTTACCCCCTTATATAGTCAACAGGTACAACCTGTTACATCACACACAGTTCATCACAGCTTTACCCAATAATTGGAGTGACTATCTTATTGGCTTTATCCAGAAGAAAAAGAAACTGCTTATATCTTTGTAACAGGAGGTACTTTTGCAAACTACAGCAAAGCAACCATCAAACTTGGGCTCTTACCTTACTGAAACTGGGAGATAGTGGAGCTGTAACCCTTGAAATTTGAATTTCCAATTCACAGCTCAGAAATGTACTTGAGGAAACATTTCTGAGTTGTGAGACTGGCAAGAGACTTATTTAGCTATGAAACAGATTTACATATGTTTGGAAAGCATGGAGAAAGAAATTCTGAAAGAAAAAAGGAAAAAGGGAGAAGTCTCTCCCCTAATTTTCAATAAGGAGAGTTAAGCCTCATTTTTATTTTGTATTTGCTATCTCACTATATATGTGGATGTGTTTAAGGCCGGGTCTCCTTAAAATGCTGAAAAATTTTTAGAGACAACAAGAATTCAAAGCCATCTGCATATCAAAATGTCAAAAAGTTTTTTGGGCTGACTTCTTGTCAGATATATGGTCATTGTTTTTAACCTCTTACTATGAGCAATGATGTCCTTGTATTGAACAGGAGAAGGGTGTTCACCAGAATTATCTTTAAGATGCGTTCCAGGAATGTTTTAAGCCACCCATCCATTTTGGGTTAGTTGAACTTAAAACTAAACAATATTATTTTAAAATTTATTTAACTGGATTTATGTACCAGGCAATGAGTTGGCACTGTCAACGTCTCCAAGTTCTGGAACTCCCAGTCATCAGACGTCTTTCACTCACATAAGGATCAAATGATGGTGCCAGTGCAATCTGCACATTAATGTTGGCAAGGCTTGATTTACTTTGTATTTAATTTAGATAAGTATAAGTCCTAGTATTTTCTTCCTACATCCTCAGAGGACCATTGCTCTAATTCAGTAGTTTAAGAAAAATGTATTGAATGCTTGTTTTGTATCATCATAGGGTTAAGTTTGAAACATACAAAAATGAATAAGATGAATTTTGCAGTCTAAAATAGAAGGCAGACACACTTAAAGACATGTATCAATGCAGGATAGTAGGTGCCAAACATATTAATGGAGGATAAAGTGTAAGTTGTAGGTTTTGGAAAGGCTTCTTGGAAAGGATAAAGTCTGAACTGAATTTTTCAGAAAGAATAATGGTTAGTTTAGTGAAGAGAGATGGAAAAGACTTTTCATGTAACCAAAATGTGACAGTATGAAACACCATGTGGTATCTGGTGGATTTCAAGTAGTCTGATAGTCCTAGAGTATCAACAAAGAGAAGTGGAGTAGGCAGAAAGGAAGCCAGCGATATAGATAGTAGCCATGGCCACACATGCCAAAGAGCCTGGACCCTATTCAGATGGCACTGGAAAGCCAATAAAGCTTCATAGTGGGTAGTCAGGTTTGTACTTTGGGTAATTCCCTCTAGCTACAATATGGAGGGAGTATGGACATGAAAACATACCACAAAGTCATGATAATCAATTTAAACATGGTATTGGATGGCAATCAGAACAGACAACCCAGAAGTAGACTGAAGTACATGTAAGAATTTTATAAATGACAAGAAGGATAATTCAATTCAGTAAGAAAAGGATAGTTAATGAAGAAAATAAAAAGTAGACCATGTTTTATTTTTAAAACCTCATTTAGCTTTGTACACACTTATATACACATATAAACTAAATTAAAAAATACAGAAAGACTGAATACTTAAACATTAAAGAAAAGCAATAAAAATCTTAACCAAAAAATTAGGAGATTACATGTACAATCTAGGTGTTGGAAAGGTCTTCTTAACCAATGCTGAGAAGACACACATTGGTTAAATGAAAATAGCATAATGTATAAGCAAAACTACCATAAACAAAGTCAATAAATAGATAATGTAATAAGGGTAACATCTGTAATACGCTGGTTGGGTTTTCTGAGAAGCATGATGAGTTTGAGGTGCAAGAGGTTTATTGGAAAATAACACAGTAGAAGAAAAAAGGAGGATCAGGAGGTAGGTCTACCTCCTATCTGGCAGGAGGAGACCAGATATAGACCTAAAAAAATCTCAACCAGCCATGGGGCAGCTCTGGAGCAATGACTGCCTGTTGGAAGAGTTCTGTCATGGTGAAAATGTCCAGGGCCATCGGCTGGAGATGGCCCAAAGAAAAGAAGCACTTGTCCTCAGCTATCAATGCCTCACTCAGTCATTGGCAAGGGGCTTCCTCAAGAACAAGACCATGGATCAGAAGTTGGTGGACCCTGAGTAACTGGACATCTGAAGGCTATCAGTGAACCACACATTTTGTAGCTGGAAAGTGAGTCCTTTATTGAAGAAGAATCTGAGTGTGGCATCTCTGTTTGACATCTAACTTACACACTGAGAAGAAAAAGGCATTCAATCCAATAGAAAATTAGGCAAAGCACATGTATAGACAGTTCACTAAAGATTAAGTCCACATGGCCAAGAAACATTGAAATGATGTTTAAATATGAAAAGTGCAAATTAAGATAACAATGGAATATAATTTTGTACCATAAGAGGCAGAAATTAATGAGAGCTACAATACCCATTGGAATGGAATATAAAGTGCTGTTATTCTTTGGAAAATCTATCTGACATTACCTATTAACATAATAAAATACATATACCCTTAGACTCAAAATTCTACTCCTGGGAATCTATCTTATGGAAATGAAATGATTAATTCATAAAGACATGGGTACAAAAATGATTGTTACAATGTTGTTTATAGTGATGAAGAATTAGAAACAAATACCCACAAAAGGGCAATGCCTGAATTAATTATGATATATACATACCATGGACAATCTTGCATCTATTTAACAGAATGAATTTGTAGATACTGAGGAAGCAGTGGTAAGATCCTTATAAGGTATTATTGAGTGAGAAAAGGAAATTTCAAATGAGTATGTATAAAAATATCTCCCCTTGCTTTTTTGTGATCCAAAAAATGATAAAATTTATATGTGTATATCTACAAATATGAATGTAAATCCAAGCTGGAAAGATGCATACTAGATTGCTAATTTATCTTGCAAGGAGTGGGAGGATTGGGTAGGTGGAGGAGAAGAGCAATGTGCAAGACAGGTAAAAGAAGATTAAAAAATTGTACCAAAACATTCATAAGATCACATTTATGCTATTATTTCTAAATTTCTTAAGAAAGGCAAAATACAGCTTGCAGGAAAGAAATAAGAATATGTCACAGAAATGGAAATAACCATACAAATTTTATTGAAATATACAACATTTTTTAGTTTTGCAGATTTAATAGATGCCAAGAATGTTTATTTGTTACATAGATCAAACAGTATCAGCCAAATGAGCCAACAGCATGAAAAGAATAGGGCTTTGATAAACTTATGTGTCTGTATCACTCAGGAGTTTAGATTCTACTGTAGTAACAAATGGCCTCCAAATCTGAGGGACTTATGACAAAGGTTGCTTTCTTGCTCATGTTTCATGTTCATTGCAGATTGACTTCAGCTCCTGCTCCATGCCAGTTTCAAGATTCAGCCTTTACTGCTGAACCGCTGGGGAACCCGTGGTAAGTACATACTAGCTATAAAACTTCTATACACAAAGTGTTCTTCTACTCGTCTTTCACTGACCTAAGCAAGTCACATGGCTGAGCCTCCTGTGAATGGGATGAGGCTGTATTAATGCTCCCACAGGGAAGGATCAGTGACCATCTCCCGAAATAGGATGATCTGCTCTATGACAAAGAGTATTAATGAAGTATTTGTATGTGATCATACTAATGAATGTTATTAATGATTGGCGAGTTAAGGGAATTAATGATGAGAAAAAAGAGAAAATATTTTTTATAATTCAGTAGGTGCTTGTTTCTCATCCACAGGTAAGAAACACATCTTTTTATTTTCATTTAGTTTCAATCACAGATCACAGACTATTTTTTATATTTTCAAAACACAAACTAAAATTCTTTTAATTTGTATTGTGCATATAGGAAGAATTAAGGTAGATGGAATGGTAAAATGCTATTTTATACACATATTTTATTTTTCTGAAGTTTAGAATTCACAGCAGTATGTTTATCAAACATTAGAAAAGTATTCCTTTCTTTAGAAACGAGAGTCTGAAAGTAATAGTGTTTCGTACTTTTTGTTCAGAGTTTAAGTATGTACTCATAAAGAATCTTCCAAATAAATTCTCTCTGCAGCTATGAATTTAGTTATTGAAAAATCATTTTGGCTAGGAGAGACTTTAAAGAAAACTCTGTAACCTCTTATTACAGTAATTATAGTATTATACTATGTTTGTTGCTTGTTATCTCATTTTACAGTTTAAATTAAATTTTAGTCCTTTGCTATTGCTCAATATTTCAGGTGATTCTTTTAACATGTTTTCCCCTCTAATCTTTTGAAAACAGTTGTGACATTATCTGAACAGTTTCACCAGTACATTTTATATAGAAGAGAGAATGGCAAAATTCCCAAGTGCAGTGCAACAGCTGTTGCTCCTCCACTGTGGGTTAAGGGTAGAGGTGTTGTATCCATGGTGACCTATGTGAGTCAAAGAGGGTGGGAACTATGAGATTCTCACAGGGGATGATGACAGAGCAAATGCTAGCAATTGAGCTTTCACTAGACATTTGGCTTCAAGCAAATTTTTTTCTTTATTTTTAATTGAAGGTTAATTGCAATGTTGTGTTTGATTCTGGCATATATCAACATGGATCAGCCATAGGTGTACATATATTCTCTCTTTCTCAAGTGGATTTTTAAAAAGCAATGTATTCACATTCTAAGTTCCTCATTTTTATAAAGCACATAAGCTTGTGCTAAACCAAAGAGCTATACACCTGAAAACTTAATTGAAATGAAAATGTTTACAAAAGACAGCATACTTTTACTCTTGTTTTATATTTTAATTTAGAACATGCATTATAACTTTCTGCTTATTTAAATATTGTACTCTGCTTCTTGCTCCCAAAAGATTTGAGGTAGGATATAACAAAGACATAATAAGATTAATAAAATAAGTATAACAGTAATATATCATCAGTTCAGTTCAGTCACTCAGCGGTGTCCAACTCTTTTTGACCCATGGACTGCAGCACACCAGGCTTCCCTGTCCATCACCAACTCCTGGAGTTTACTCAAATTCATGTCCATTGAGTCAGTGATGCCATCCAACCATCTCACCCTCTGTTTTCCCCTTCTCTTCCTGCATTCAATCTTTCCCAGCATCAGGGTCTTTTCAGATGAGTCAGTTGTTCGCATCAGGTGGCTAAAGTATTGAAGCTTCAGCTTCAGCATTAGTCCTTCCAATGAATATTCAGGATTGACTTCATTTAGGACTGACTGGTTTGATTTCTTTGCAGTCCAAGGAACTGTCAAGAGTCTTCTCCAAAACCACAGTTCAAAAGCATTAATTCTTTCGCCCTCAGCTTTCTTTATGGTCCAGTTGTTACATCCATACATGACTACTGGAAAAACCATAGCTTTGGCTAAACGGACCTTTGTCGGGAAACTAATGTCTCTGATTTTAATATGGTGTCTATGTTTGTCATAGCTTTTCTTCCAAGGAGCAAATGTTTTTTAATTTCATGGCTACAGTCACCATTCACAGTGATTTTGGAGCCCAAGAAAATAAATTCTTTCACTGTTTCCATTGTTTCCCCATCTATTTGCCATGAAGTGATGGGACCAGATGCCATGATGATCTTAGTTTTTTGAATGTTGAGTTTTAAGCCAACTTTTTCACTTTCCCCTTTCACTTTCATCAAGAGGGTCTTTAGTTCCTCTTGCTCTCTGTCATAAGGGTGGTATCATCTGCATATCTGAGGTTATTGATATTTCTCCCTGCAATCTTGATTTCAGCTTGTGCTTCATCCATCCTGGCATTTCGCACGATCTATTCTGCATATAAGTTAAATAAGCAAGGTGACAATATACAGCCTTGATGTACTCCTTTCCCAATTTGGAACCAGTCCATTGTTCCACGTCCGGTTCTAACTGTTGCTTCTTGACCTGCATGTAGATTTCTCAGGAGGCAGGTAAGGTGGTCTGGTATTCCCTTCTCTAAGAATTTTCCACAGTTTGTTGTGATTCACACAGTCAAAGGTTTTGGCATAGTCAATAAAACAGAAGTAGCTGTTTTTCTGGAACACTCTTGCTTTTTCTGTGATCCAGTGGATGTTGGCAATTTGATCTCCGCCTTTTCTAAATCCAGCTTGAACATCTGGAAATTCTCGGTTCACATACTATAGAAAATTAGCTTGGAGAATTTTGAGTGTTACTTTGCTAAGGTGTGTGAGATGAGTGCACTTGCGTGGTAGTTTGAACATTCTTTGGCATTGCCTTTCTTTGGGATTGGAATGAAAACTGACTTTTTCCAGTCCGGTGCCCACTGCTGAGTTTTCCAAATTTGCTGGCATATTGAGTGCAGCACTTTCACAGCATCATCTTTTAGGATTTGAAATAGCTCAACTGGAATTCCATCACCTCCACTAGCTTTGTTCATAGTGATTTTTCGTAAGATCCACTTGACTTCACATTCCAGGATGTCTGGCTCTAGGTGAGTGATCACACCATTGTGGTTATCTGGGTCATGATAATCTTTTTTTGTATCGTTCTTCTGTGTATTCTTGCCACCTCTTCTTAATATCTTCTGCTTCTGATAGGTCCATACCATTTCTGTCCTTTATTGTGTCCAAAGGAAAAGAGTATAAAGAAATACGACTCTATATTTTCTTCCAGTGAGTCCTATGATACTAACAAGCTTGAATAAACTTCACATCTTGGTGAAATTGGAGGAAGAACCCCTACCACATGCAAATAAATTAGATTTAGGTGGGAGAGAGAAGAAGCCTACCCTTTGTTCATTCCTACATGGCAAGTGTCAGACATCAGGAGTGTGTTTGATTTGAAGAGGCCTATATTATAAAATCATACATAGAAAAGTCTCAAGTTGTTAAATAAAATAGGTAAAAGAAGAGATACAAGTCCTCCCAGGGGCATCATTGGTGCCATTCTGGTGATAATTTCTGTAAATGCCTTTGTGGCTTCTGTATCAGTAAGGAACATAACTACAACCTGAGCTCCAACTCTAGGATCCATGTCAAAGTAAGTTAATACATAGGAAATAAATCAACACTGTCTATTTTTAAATGACCTCTGCCCTGATCATAGAGGCTGTTCCCAGATGATTGGCCTGTGGCTCCTGATAGTGTACTTTAGCCTCAGAATCTACATGGAGTGATTCCTGAGGGGGTGTGCTATTGGACAAACACCTGGGCATTCTGTTCTCCTGCAGGTAAAAAAGGTTTTCCAACACCTGGATGAAATAGCAGCCATCAGACCCTGAAGAATATTGGCTGTAATTAGTGATGTCTTAAATATTGATATTTATTGCCTTTCAGTACCTGGAAGATTTATTAAACTGGCGAATTTAGACCTATCATAAACAATTTGCAACTGATTTTTTTTTTTCCTGCTGTGAGGCTTGCAGGATCTCAGTTCTGCAACCAGTTGTACCGAGGACCAAGGCAGTGAAAGTGTAGAATACTAACCACTAGGCCACTAGGGAGCTCTCATTTTTGTAGTACTGTTATTATGAAATGGAGTATCCTTGTACTTAGAAATAAAATTAGTTGATTTTTATGTTTTAATTACTAAAATATAAGGGATGAAGGAATGCCTGTCAAGAAAAGGAAAATCTTGAATTTTAAGAGGTTATATTAAGTTTTGATTATCTTTTATTGACTTAGCATGTATTTTGCTGCTGTTATTTAGTTGCTCAGTCATGTCCGACTCTGTGACCCCATGCTGCTGCCGCCGCTGCTGCTGCTAAGTCGCTTCAGTCGTGTCCGACTCTGTGCGACCCCATAAATGCAGCCCACCAGGCTCCCCTGTCCCTGGGATGCTCCAGGCAAGAACACGGGAGTGGGCTGCCATTTCCTTCTCCAGTGCTTGAAAGTGAAAAGTGAAAGTGAAGTCGCTCAGTTGTGTCCGACTCTTAGTGACTCCATGGACTGTAGCTTACCAGGCTCCTCTGTCTATGTTACCTTCAGGCAAGAATACTGGAGTGGGTTGTCATCTCCTTCTCCAGGGGATCTTCCCAAACCAGAGATCGAACCCATATCTCCTGCATTGGCAGGCAGATTCTTTATCACTGAGCCATCTGGAAAACTAATATCTATTTGCTCTACCATAATATTTTCCCTACAAATTACCCTACAAATCGCTTTTTTTCTAACAAATCTAAATGATTAACATGTATTGGGGAATTCTGTAACTGAATATAAAGATATATGTGGCTTATTTGAAAATGTTGTACTTGTATTTCAGTGCATCTTTGTTGTTGTTCAGTCGCTAAGTTGTGCCCGACTCTGCGACCCCATGGACTGCAACATGCCAGGCTTCCCTGTCTTTCACTATCTCCTTGACTTTGCTAAAATTCATTTTCGTTGAATCAGTGATGTCATCCAACCATCTCATCCTCTGTCATCCCCTTCTCCTTTTGCCCTCAATCTTTCCTAGCATCAGGGTCTTTTCCAATGAGTCGACTCTGGAGAAAGGAAAAGATATACCGAACTGAGTGCACTGTTCCAGAGAATAGCAAGGAGAGATAAGAAAGCTTCTTATGTGAACAAGGCAAAGAAATAGAATGGGAAAGACTAGAGATTTTTCCAATAAAATTGGAGATACCAAGGGAATATTTCATGCAAAGATGGGCACAATAAAGGACAGAAACAGTAAGGACCTAACAGAAGCAGAAGAGATTAAGAAGAGGAGGCAAGAATACACAGGGGAACTGTACAAAAAAGGTCTTAATGACCCGGGTAACCATGATGCTGTGGTCACTCACCTAGAGCCAGACATCCTGGAGTGTGAAGTCAAATGGGTCTTAGGAAGCATTACTATGAACAGAGTTAGTAAAGGTGATGAAATTCTAGTTCAGCTATTTAAAATCCTAAAATGCTGATATTAAGAGAAGAGGTAATTGTGCCTAATGTGAGTGGTTCCAGTTTTGAAGGAGTGGTTCTTCAGAATAGGTAAAGTCTCTAGGACCATCACGAGACTTGTATGCTAGGAGACCCTTGTGTAGTAGGAAGAACCACAAGCTTTAAAGTCGTCTGGGACTCCTATCCTGGTTCTGTCACTCTGAGCAAGTGAATTGACTCTTTTGACCCTTAGTTTCCTTATCTGTAGAGTGGAGAGAAGATTTCTTCATTGAGGATTATCTGGTCCATATTAACAGAAAGAAATTATAAGTTCTCCTTCCAAATGTGATTTCTTGGTAATGTATGGAAAGTCTTACTATTCTCACTGGATTTTTCTTAGGCCCACAGTTCTGGAGTGGCTAACCTGAACTAGAAGGACTACCTTGACATATCTGGTCTTTGATTCTGGGCTTGGTATTTTCAGGTTTGCTGGATCTGGCTAGGTTCCCATCAGTTTTTCAGTCCAATTCTCGATTTCATGTTACTCCAGTTTATTCTAATTTTGCCACTGCTTGTTTTGGATCTGCTCTGATTTTTGCCCTAGAATGGAATTCTAGGATCCTTAATGATAAGAAGTTCTTAGTGACAGAGCCATTTTTCTTTATCAGAAGCAGTTGTTTTATTCAGTGAGAGGACTGCAAAGGTGAAGATTCTGTACACAAGTATTTACTAAACACTTTGTACCAGGCATGGTTCTGGGAGCTAGAAATACAGCGATGAATAAAATAGGTCTTAATGCACATGAAGATTGTATTGTGGGGCAGAGACAGGAGGGCAGCGTGACAGACTATATAGAGAAACAATTCCCTGGACAGGACTGTTTATTTACAGTAATAAAATCTTATGAGAAAACAAAACTGAGTAATATGCATAACATAGTATGTGTGTGAGATTGAAGGGGCAACTTGAAATTTGTGGTTAGAGAAGGCTTCTCTGAGGTGGTGATGTTTGAATTGACAATTTATGATTCTTATTCACATCCCTTCCGCCATTCCCTCCCACTCAGCTTCCAATTTGCCCATCAAGTGATTGTCACATTACTTGGTGAAAGATTGGATGGCAGGAGTTGTGAGTGATAGTAAAAGTGAGTGATAGTGCAGAGTTTTCTTTTTTTAATGAAGGTGTAGGAATGTGGCTATGGTTGCTGACCTAAACGAACCTGGTTAACCTTTCTCTCAGTCTTGCCAGTGGGGCCACAGAGTAGAATCTGTGCCTGGGTAGGAGCAGGTTCAATGGAGAGTTCTTTTTAGTTTTTAACTGAAAATATGAATATCAGGAGAAGCCTTCTGAGCTTATGCTAGAGGACCACAGAGTGAAATCTGCTAGATCAAGGTCCAACTGTATTCTCACAACATAATATATAGACAACAGTCTTTATGAACAGATGCTCAGAGCAGAGATTCAGAAGTGTGTGTATGTGCATGTTTGCCTTCACATGAGGCTAAGACAGAATGCTGTTAAGGGAGAAAAGAGATGAGAATAACTGGACATTATCTGGTTGAAACAAGAAAAATTTTGTACACTGCTTGCTATACTTTCTAGTTTATTTTTTTTGAAGATCACTGACTATAAAAATTAGTAGAGTGACACTAATTTTGATATCAAAAATATTATTAAGGTCATATACACAAATGATTTACATCAGAAATCCCTGGAAATATATTAATATTGTAGAACAAGATAGAGATAACCACAGTTTTACATTTCTCAGGACAACCCCAAAATGGAATTTTTATTAGGGAAACAGAAAGATGAAGCTCTGAAAGCAACTGTAAAAGACTCAAATGAAACATAATAATACTTGAATATCAAAGAAAAACAGTGATAGCTTAAAATAGGCTATATTTGTGAGTATGTCAGTGAAGTTGCTCAGTCGTGTCTGACTCTTTGCAATCCCATGGATTGTAGCCTACCAGGCTCCTCCATCCATGGAATTTTCCAGGTAAGAGTACTGGAGTGGGTTGCCATTTCCTTATTCAGTTTGTGAGTATAGCAAGTAACAATATTTCTTATGAAGGCAAAGGACATGTATGATCATTTTATGAGCTTTCCTGGTAGCTCAGTTGGTAAACAATACTGCCTGCAGTGCAGGAGACTCCGGTTCGATTTTTGGGTCAGGAAGATCCCCTGGAGAAGGAAATGGCAACTCTAGTGTTCTTGCCTGGAAAATCTTATGGCTCGAGGAGCCTGGAGGGCTATAGTCCATGGGGTCACAAGAGTTGGCTACAGCTTAGTGACTAAACCACCACCACCATGATCGTTTTAAATGTGGGTGGCCCTTTTACGTCCTTCCTTTAGTCTGTGGATTATAAGGGCAGTTCAGTTCAGTTGCTCAGTCGTGTCTGACTCTTTGCGACCCCATGGACTGCAGGACACCAGGCTTCCTTGTCCATCACCAACTCCCGGAGCTTACTCAAACTCATGTCTGTCGAGTGAGTGATGCCATCCAACCATCTCATCCTCTTTTGTTCCCTTCTCCTCCTGCCCTCAATCTTTCCCAGCATCAGGGTCTTTTCCAGTGAGTCAGTTCTTCGCATCAGGTGGCCAAAAGATTGGAGTTTCAGCTTCAGCATCAGTCCTTCCAATGAATATTCAGGACTGATCTCCTTTAGGATGGACTGGTTTGATTTCCTTGCAGTCCAAGGGACTCTCAAGAGTCTTCTCCAACACCGCAGTTCAAAAGCATCAATTCTTTGGTGCTCAGCTTTCTTTATAGTTCAACTCTCACATCCATACATGGGTTATAAGGGCAGATCGGTTGAAAGGAAACATTGAATTTTCTCTCCTGTATTTTTCATCTGAGAAAAAAAGGAAAAATCCATTGCTTTTATGATGCAGTTCTCAGAATCTCACTAGAGGGTGGTGTTGATCTATAACCAGAGGTTGCTAATCTGGTACATTCATTAGTAGGCTGCATTTATATTTAAAGAAAAGGTAAAATGAAGCCTTCTCAGTCTTCCCTAAAAGTTGGTAAATGTCAAGTCTGAAAACTCCCAAGGGCCTCATCCAGTTCTGGCTTCTTGCAGCCCCAGAGGAGCCAGATAAAGTAGTGAAGAGATTACTGGAGGAGTTAAGTGGCAGATTCTAATTTCAGCTCCTGCTAACTAGTAGACAAGAAATTAAAGCTTTCTGGACCTTCTTCTCATTTGGGGGGAAAAAAAAAAAAAAGGCCTGTGCTAGATGATCTCTACATCTCCTTGTATCTCTGAAATTCTGATATTCTAACACATTCTGAGTCTAAAGGCTGCAGAATTTCTCCTGTTCTTGGTCAAAGGAACAAGTAACATCGCAAATTATAAAATTATTAATAATTAAAAATAACAATGTTATAAATGAGATTTAACATAGATTCTAATATTCAGTTCAGTTTAGTTCAGTTGCTCAGTCGTGTCTGACTCTTTGTGACCCCATGAATTGCAGCACGCCAGGCCTCTCTGTCTAACACCAACTGCTGGAGTCCACCCAAACCCATGTCCATTGAGTCAGTGATGCCATACAGCCATCTCATCCTCTGTCATCCCCTTCTCCTCCTGCCCCCAATCTTTCCCAGCATCAGGGTCTTTTCCAGTGAGTCAGCTCTTCTCATCAGGTGGCCAAAGGATTGGAGTTTCAGCTTCAACATCAGTCCTTCCAATGAACACACAGGACTGATCTCCTTTAGGATGAACTGGTTGGATCTCCTTGCAGTCCAAGGGACTCGAAGAGTCTTCTCCAACACCACAGTTCAAAAGCATCAATTCTTCGGTGCTCAGCTTTCTTTATAGTCTAACTCTCACATCCATACATGACCACAGGAAAAACCATAGCCTTGACTAGATGGACCTTTGTTGGCAAAGTAATGTCTCTGCTTTTTAATATGCTGTCTAGGTTGGTCATAACTTTTCTTCCAAGGAGTAAGCATCTTTTAATTTCATGGCTGCAGTCACCATCTGCAGTGATCTTGGAGTCCAGAAAAATAGTCAGCCACTGTTTCCACTGTTTCCCCATCTATTTGCCATGAAGTGATGAGACCAGATGCCATGATCTTAGTTTTCTGAGTGTTGAGCTTTAAGCCAACTTTTTCACTCTCCTCTTTCACTTTCATCAACAGGCTCTTTAGTTCTTCTTTGCTTTCTGCCATAAGGGTGGTGTCATCTGCATATCTGAGGTTATTGATATTTTTCCCAGCAATCTTGATTCCAGCTTGTGCTTCTTCCAGCCCAGTGTTTCTCATGATGTACTCTGCATATAAGTTAAATAAGCAGGGTGACAATATATAGCCTTGACGTACTCTTTTTCCTATTTGGAACGAGTCTGTTGTTCCATGTCCAGTTCTAACTGTTGCTTCCTGACCTGCATACAGGTTTCTCAGAAGGCAGGTCAGGTGGTCTGGTATTCCCATCTCTTTCAGAATTTTCCACAGTTAATTGTGATTCACACAGTCAAAAGCTTTGGCATTGTCAATAAAGCAGAAATAGATGTTTTTCTGGAACTCTCTTGCTTTTTTGATGATCCAGCAGATGTTGGCAATTTGATCTCTGGTTCCTCTGCCTTTTCTAAAACCAGCTTGAACACCTGGAAGTTCATGGGTCACATATTGCTGAAGCCTGGCTTGGAGAATTTTGAGCATTACTTTACTAGTGTGTGAGATGAGTGCAACTGTGTGGTAGTTTGAGCATTCTTTGGCATTGTCTTTCTTTGGGATTGGAATGAAAACTGACCTTTTCCAGTCCTGTGGCCACTGCTGAGTTTTCCAAATTTGCTGGCATATTGAATGCAGCACTTCCATAGCATCATCTTTCAGGATTTGAAATAGCTCAACTGGAATTTCGTCACCTCCACTAGCTTTGTTTGTAGTGATGCAGAAAGGCTTTTTTTTTTTTAAACTTTACAATATTGTATTAGTTTTGCCAAATATTGAAATGAATCCGCCACAGGTATACCTGTGTTCCCCATCCTGAACCCTCCTCCCTCCTCCCTCCCCATACCCTCCCTCTGGGTCATCCCAGTGTACCAGCCCCAAGCAGCCAGTATCGTGTATCGAACCTGGACTGGTGACTCGTTTCATACATGATATTATACATGTTTCAATGCCATTCTCCCAAATCTCCCCACCCTCTCCCTCTCCCACAGAGTCCATAAGACTGATCTATACATCAGTATCTCTTTTGCTGTCTCGTACACAGGGTTATTGTTACCATCTTTCTAAATTCCATATATATGCGTTAGTATACTGTATTGGTGTTTTTCTTTCTGGCTTACTTCACTCTGTATAATAGGTTCCAGTTTCATCCATCTCATTAGAACTGATTCAAATGTATTCTTTTTAATGGCTGAGTAATACTCCATTGTGTATATGTGCCACAGCTTTCTTATCCATTCATCTGCTGATGGGCATCTAGGTTGCTTCCATGTCCTGGCTATTATAAACAGTGCTGTGATGAACATTGGGGTACACGTGTCTCTTTCCCTTCTGGTTTCCTCAGTGTGTATGCCCAGCAGTGGGATTGCTGGATCATAAGGCAGTTCTATTTCCAGTTTTTTAAGGAATCTCCACACTGTTCTCCATAGTGGCTGTACTAGTTTGCATTCCCACCAACAGTGTAAGAGAGTTCCCTTTTCTCCACACCCTCTCCAGCATTTATTGCTTGTAGACTTATACCAAATCTTACTAGGGAATCTCAGAGCCATCCTTTTTTCATCTATCGGAGAATTCTGTGGATAATTTCTGTGCCTTAATGAATCATTCAAGGATATCTCTTGCTTGCTAACTTGCTGGAAATGAGCAAAATATGTTTACATAGGATTTTCTAGAGAGAGGAAGTTGAACCATTCATTATCAAGTGTTTTGGGATAGAGATTAAATCCCTTACCTCACCTTGCACTTAGCCAACATGCATCCTATATGTCTTTTCATACTGCTCATGGGGACGACAGAGGACGAGATGGTTGGGTGGCATCACTGACTCAATGGATATGAATTTGAGCAAGCTCCTGGAAAGGGTGAAGGGCAGTGAAGCTTGGTGTGCTGGAGTCCGTGGGGCCGCAAAGAGTCGGACACCTTTGAGTGACTGAACAATAACAAATCCTGTATTTGGTTTGTGAGGAGTCATTCTTTACATGGATTTAGTTGGTTCTGTTTCCTATTACCCTCATGTTATCTAATTCCCTTTCCTTGTCATTTATTAACAGTGCAGAGTGAACTGAAGATTTTTACATGGAACCTGAAGCAAATTATCCAACAACAGGGTTCCAGTAAACCCTGGTTTATCTCTGCATGGACTTAACTTCTAAAGGTGAGAGTCTGCAGTTAACCCCTGATGGTTTGAACTCACCCCAAAGGCACTGACAGTAACACTCAATACGCCATTTCTTCCAAATTGCTTTGTTTGCAAATGAAGGTTTCTTTTCCCCTCCCCTCTCCCCCACCCCCCGATTTTGTTGCATCTCCAGGGTCGTGTCGAACATCTAAACTTCTCAAAATGTATGCACACGCGAGCGTGCTCTCACACCCCACTCGAGTACACGAGCCCGGCTGGGCCGGCTCCCAGTTAGAGAACACATTCCATTCTTCGCGCTCGGGCACACCCCTCCGCAGTGGGGATTGGTCGGGCCGACCCCCTGTCGGCGAGGCGAGGCTCCTAAGAGGCCCAGACGCCTGCCAATCCCCACGGGCTGTCAAAACAAGTCTTCCCTCCCTGTCACAACAGAGCGGAGTGGAGGTCGCCGCCGCCGCCGCCGCCGCCGCCGCACTTCCTGGGGCCGCTGCATCGCGGTCCCTGGGCAGGTGGCGGGTGCGCCGGGCAGCGGTCGCCGGGCTCCAGCCCTTCTCAGGCCGCACGCGTCCCGGCCTCTGCGGCCGCCCGGCCAGGCGACCGGTGCCTTTTGTCTGGCGCAGAGCGGGCGTGTGCATCACATTTCGGACACCTCCCTCTCCTTGTCGTCTCTCCTCCCTCCTGCTCACATCTTCTCCGCCGTCCTCCCCTCGCCGGACTGCCGGCCTCCTGGACCAAAGCCCGCGGACGTCTCTACTCGAGAGATGCCTCCTCTCCAGAAAGTTACCGCCGCCGCCGCCGCCGCCGCCGCCGCAACCGGGCGGTGAAACAAAGTCTGGCCGGGCCGCCTCCCGGTGCAGGAGCGCACCCGTGCCCAGCGGCTGCACTTCGCTGCCGGGCGTGCCGCCTCCCCGCGGGGAGTCCGAACCGCGCTCGGCCATGGCCGAGGGCGCAGCCAGCAGGGAGGGTTCAGCGCCGCCAGACGCGGCCGGGAGCGAAGACGACCCCCGAGTGGGCCCGGATGCCACCTCCGGGGACTGCGTGGCGGCGGCCCCTGGGGGCCGGTGGAGGGACCGTCGCAGTGGGGTCGCCCTGCCCGGAGCTGCGGGGCCCCCGGCGGACAGTGAGGCCGCCCTCCTGGAGGCTGCGCGGGCGACCCCTCGGCGCAGCAGCATCATCAAGGTAAGCGAGGCCGCGCGGCCCCGGGAGCTTGGCTGTGGGTGGGCGGTGGGTGGGTCGTGGGGCTGGGGCAGGATGTACGGTGTCCGGAGGCATCGCAGGCTTAGCATTGTTTTCTCCAGTGTCCTTCATTACCAAACCTTCCTTCCTTGTCCGGAGGTTCCCAGACTCAGCTCTTGGCTGTGAGAAGCAGAAGTGACTTTTTTTTTTTTTTTTTCTCACCGCAGAGGAAAAGTTCCATTCTGCGCCTTTGCGTTTTGATGGATGCTTTCCCTCATTTTCTATGAAAGTTTCTCTAAACCATTGATGTAAGGAGGAAGGCAGAACTCAATATAAATGCAGACCTGCGGGAAGGTCGTGCACTGCTCTCCAACGAAAAGTTAGCTTTCTCCGCACAGTTTACCCTCAAGTGGGAAAAAACCCAAAAAACAAAACATACAAATCTTCGAGGCTCAAACTGTCTCGAGATCTCACGAAGCGTGAACCTTCCTCGTAGGCAGGCTTTTTTCAGTGGACCCTGCGGCAAAGTAGGCAAAGTAAAGAGCGAAGGTGGAGCCTAGAGTTGTGCAGATAGTGTAACCGGAAAGCAGTAAATCCACCAAGCATCACCACTGGTCCTCGTGGTTACCACCACATCCAGGAGAATGCTTCCCGACCCTTCAACTACCAGTCACGGTTTCTATTTATCCGTTTGGCTAGCCTCATCCCTCCTCTTGTCTCTTTCTGTCTTCCTTCCACTTGGGGCTTGCTTCCTGTTTGAGATTTCATCTTGGGTTCATGACATCGGTATAAGGTCTCCTGGAATTCAGAACCTTTCCACAGGCTTTGGAAGAGGGCCTTTTAGCATAAATGCGTGAGTACATAATCTTGAGTACATGACATTAAAATTGATCTTGGAAGAACATTCAGTATGAAACTGCTTCCATATAAAAATAAGCCAAAGATGAAAATGAAGGATGGACTTGGAACTATCCATACTTACTATTCAATGTGCTTGTATTAATACCTTCAAAACCCTTGTTCAGGTTGAAGCTGTGTATACATCACACAATACGTTTCTCTTTTTCAAGCTCTAAATTGGAACTCCTAGTGCCAGTGTGGGTAGACTGTTCCCACAGTCCATCCAGCTAGCTCCAAGTATGGTTTAGGCTTTTCCCCAATACTGACACATGGAAGTTTAGAGCCAAACAGGGAAATTTCTATATTAAAAGAAGAGTGGGTGGTAGTTGCAAATGACTTGTAGTAGTTTCTATTATTTTGTGACTTTTAGATTATGTGAAGAGGAGTGTTCTCTTCTGGGTATGAATTTGGAGAAAAAGGAAATGATCCCTGCCCCTGCCCCCTTTAACCCATAGATCAGAAAGCATGTTATTTTGAAACTTAAAAAAGCCCACTGTAGACAGTATACATTTTGAAGCCTAAGATGTAGACACTACATGTGTTGTGTGAAAACAATAGCCACAAGATAGTTTAAAATATACCATCATAAAAAGCATTGGGCTTTTTTTTGTTGTAAAAGAAATGAAAGTAACAGAGTGTAAGGAGTATATAAATTCTTGCAGCTAAATTGGTAAGTTTAAAATTTTTGTATGTGCTGGTTGATATTCCTGGAAGGGTCCTTGCTGAGTAATGGTGCCAGTTTAGTTTTGAAATTTCTTTTTGTGACAAAAAAGGAAGGAGGCAACGGAATAGCAACTTAATCCTTTCCCTATTTAATAGTAAAATAAACATTTAATAATTGCCATTTAAAATTAAAGATACCAGAATATGAAGTGAATTCTTATTATCAGTTAGCTTTATTGAAAAATTATTAATATATGCATATGATAAAAACAAATGTTGCAAAGGAGTTTGAAGGGAAAACTCCCAGCCACTCCCCATTCCCACTTACAAAGTCCACCCCAGTAGCTGTTAACATGTTCTTGTGTACCCTTCCAGAAATATTCCATATATAAGCATGTGTATCTGTATATATCTGTGGTGAGCTACTGATGCTACTGATTTATGTAATAAAATTTGGCTAGAGTTTTTACAGGGTTTATATATTCAGACTTGCGCCAAACATTTTGATGTCTGGAGAGTTGTCTAAGGTCATTGTGATGCATCTGTTAATCTTCAAGGATAACCTGTAGGTCATTGGTCCTTGGGGTCTATTCCCAGAGGCCTTCATTATCTTCCAGTGGGGAAAGGGACAGGTGATGGGTTCTGTTTCACTCCTCCTCTGAGATCAAGGACATCTCAGAATCTGTCATTCCATGGTTTGTGCACTTTAGCACAATAAAAACGAGAGTTTCTGAAAAAGGTCTAGATCATAAGAAGTAAGTAGTACATGCTTCTCTATTGAGAAAAAATTGCTTTCTTTGTTGTTTTTCCAAGAGTTATTTTTATTTGGCATTGAAACATACACAAAAAGAAAGCTTTAGTACATTTTATATTAATCTAACTATTAAATGCTGTTCCAGATAGCCTTAGTACAGTGATAATTGATATTCATGGTCATAACTCTGAGCCACTGAAAGATTGTGAATCATCAAATATCAAATTCTTTTCAGCTCAGTTGAGGGTATTGTTTCTATTCTAATTTGACTGCTAATTTTCTGTAAACTTGAATAGTAGATAAATCAGAATACTGCATTCCTCTAGCATGCCAGAAAACAGACTGTCTTGTATATTAATAGAAGGAATGTTTTCAGTAAATTTGCCCTCCCTAATTTGTGAAAACATGTGTTTAGTTGAGAAAACAATTTCCTTCTGAGCTGATGAAAACAATAGTATTTATCTTTACACATTTTTTGAAAGTCTTTCTACTGAATTATGTTTCTTCCGTTATATGCCCAGTTCTAAATTTTGAAAAATTTAATGTGAGAGTTAAACTATGTTCTCTTTAACCTGTCCATTTTCCCCTGTGTTTTTCTATGTAATTTTTTGTACAGCATTGACATTTATAAATGTTGTATGTTTTTTGGTAAGTGTATTGTTGTATACCACAATATTATATAAACTCCATCTTAATTGCTTCTTTATGACATTGGTTTAAAATGACAAGTTTAGTTAATTGCAGGGTTGAGAATATCTAGTAATTAGGTACTGTTGTACTTTCAAATATACTTCTACCTAAGAAATTAGACCAATAACTATCTGGTATTGATATAAAATTTATGTATTTAAAATATTTAGCTTCTAGATTGTAGTTTATCAGTATTACTCTATAATAGAAATTGTTTGCTCCCTATACTATTGGGTTTGCCAAAAAGTTCACTTGGGTTTGTCCATAAGCTGTAACAAAAAATCTGAACAAACTTCTGGCCACCAAATAGATGATGGGAATTGAGGTACATACATGTTTTAAAAATAGCATATTTTTAAAGCAAGACTTTTAAAATAAGTCTCTCAATAGTTGAGAGACTTCCCTGGTGGTCCAGTGGTGAAGACTCCACATTTCCAGTTCAGGGGGCTTGTATTGGATCCCTGGTCAGGGAACTAAGATCTCACAGACTGCAAAGCCAAGGAAAAAAAAAGCAAATGATTTATCTCCCGTTATATGCAATGTATTGAAGAGTCCTACTTTTTCCCATTTCCTTCTGCTTCTACTTCAGTATGAACTCTTGAGAAGAAATTATCACTTGGATCCCATGGGCATAAGTGTGTGGGTTGAAGACAGAAGTTGGAAATGAGGTGCTGAGATGTTCACTGAAGCAGCTAAAGTAGTGACTTCCATGTTGTCCATGTTTCTTATATCATGGCCGGTCTCATTCTGTCATGTTCATTGTGATTGTGGGGCTGATGTAGTGGGTTTCTGAGCTGCAGCCTCAAAGATGCTCCTTGGGTACCTGCTGACCCATATCAAAATTATGGCTCTCCTCAGAGGAGCAAGGGAAATTTTATTCACTTTTATGAAGTACTGCCTAATGTGAGTCAGGTACTAAACTAGGAGCTTTCATACATTATAATCACTTAATCCTCACAGCAAACTCTCTGAAGTAGAGAAAGGAGGCATGGAGAGCTCCTGATACAATGTGGAGTCAGGATTCATACCCATGTCTGAAAACTTGTGGTCTCATGCTGATTCTCAGATGCAGAAAGAGCCACGATCCATGAACACATTTTAGGTTAGAAGTAACGTGAACATCTAAGAAAGTGGCAAATTCTTGGGCTCCAAGGTTTGTGGGTAAACTCTCTTTTCTCTGCTTCACCTCTCCAATTCAGAACAACTCGAAATGGATGACTCTAGAAAGCTTCCTTTGTGGCTCAGCTAGTAAAGAGTCTGCCTGCAATACAGGAGACCTAGGTTCGATCCCTGCGTTGGGAAGATCCCCTGGAGAAGGGAAAGGCTACCTACTCCAGTATTCTGGCCTAGAGAATTCCATGGACAGTCCATGGCATCGCAAAGAGTTGGATATGACTGAGCAACTTTCAGTTGAGTTCAGTCAGAAAGAGATTGCAGACGCTCTTGTCTTTGGTCATTTTGTTAGGCCTGCACTGTGCTTTGAAAGGCAGAGAAGCTTGGCAGATGTTCTACTTGTTGTCAATATATGAAGGTCACACCTGTTCTTTTATGCCTGACCCACTTCTCCCCTTCTCACGCAGCAGTTTGTAAAGGATTGTATTCTCTTTTAGACTCATTATGGGGCATGGTAAAAGTGAAAGTGAAAGTCACTCAGTTGTGTCAGACTCTTTGCGACCCCATGGACTGTACAGTCCATGGAATTCTCCAGGCCAGAATACTGGAGTGGGTAGCCGTTCCCTTCTGCAGGGGATCTTCCCAACCCAGGGATCAAACCTAGATCTCCCGCATTGCAGGCAGATTCTTTACCAGTTGAGCCACAAGGTAAGCCCAACAATACTGGAGTGGGTAGCCTATCTCTTCTCCAGAGGATCTTCCTGACCCAGGAATTGAACCAGAGTCTCCTACATTGCATGTGGATTCTTTACCAACTGAGCTATGAGGGAAGCCCATGCTATATGGTGCATAGGAGTATGTATTACTCTAGAGGAATAATGAAATAAGGGATCTTGTGTGGGAGCTCTGAAAATATTTTTTTATAGGGACAATTATGAAGGGAATGAAGTATAATTGAGAAATAACTCAAAAATTTTAGACACACTATAAGTTAAATAGGCTTCTGTAACTTGGCATGGGAATTAATCAGCATTTATAGACTCTTTTGCCTGTAGAAATATGTTAAAAGTTCTGAAAAATCAACTTATGGGTAAATGTTAGATAAACAACCTGGCCATAAGTGTGTCCTGGTGGTTTCCATTGTGGATGCCCCTCCTGAGGTATGATTCATAAATGGCATTGAACTTCTTGCATGGATTTGTTTTGTTGTGCCAGTAACTTCAGTTAGAGTATTAATTTTCCTGAAATTTCCATAGAAATGTGGTCACATTTCACCTTAGAAGTGGTTGTTTCTCATAGTAGTGCCTTTCTGATGTGATTTCTTACAGCATCTCTCAAGAGAATTCAGAATAAAATTTAGATAAAGAACCCTGTATTGTTTTGATGAGAGACTTTTAGAAGTACCTGTTGATTAGTGCTTCCTATTATTATCAGAATTTACAAGAATTTTTTTCCTTCTTGAAAAATGTATTAAGGTTTAAAAAGTAGAAGTTAATTGCATAGCCAGTGAGAGGCTAAACATACATTGCAATTAAGACTGAAGAATTGTTTTCTCAGCCTTTCCCCCTTTACAGTAGAGTAAACAGGTAATTAAATTTTGTACAGTAAAATGTCAATTGAACATATATTTCCAAATAAGACCTTAGGTACCACAGGCTATTATGAGATGACATTGGGGACAGCTGATTTTACCTTTGGTACCACAGAACAAACACTCCATTAATGCTTCTAGGTAATGTTGGAGCAACTGGTTGGGCAGTAGGCTGGGGAGTAATTCAAAGAAAGAATTACGGCAGTAATTCCTGCTCCCCCAGTGACTGTTCAGTTTTAATAATGGTGAATGTTAAACATAATTCCATTTTCAGGATCAATATCTAAAATGAGACCTGTATAAAATTGTACATTAAAAAAATTATCAACTTAAAATGACTAAGAGGCAGGAGTAAAATTCCTTTTTGAGTTTTCCATTGGGATCTCACCACTAGTAAATGAACCATTGATTACTAGATGGAGAGAATAATTTGATTGCACTTCCAATCTAGGGTAATAATAAATCAGTAAACCTGTTGCAATGGAACCTGTCAGTTCTACATAATTTCATATTTTGATGTTTTCTAATGATGTAAAAAAAGATATATTTGTAGCTTTTTCAAATCTTATTTATCTTTGCAGGGCTTCCCAGGTGGCACTAGTGGTATAGAACCTGCCTGCCAGTACAGGAGACATAAGAGATTAGGGTTTGATCCCTGGGTCGTGAAGATCCCATGGAGGAGGGTATGACAATCCACTCCAGTATTCTTGCCTGGAGAATCCCATGGACAGAGGAGACTAGCAGATTACAGTCCATAGGGTTGCAAAGAGTCAGACATGACTGAAGCAACTTAGTATGTATGCATGCACATTTATCTTTGCATCCCAGTTCATCTCGGTATCCTACTTACTATGAAGGTTATGATAGACAGAATTTATTGTAATTAATAAATTATAATATACAATAAAAACAATTAGAACTGAATGGTCAAGTTCTATAATGACAACATTCTGTCTTAAGTCTTGGCCAATGTATTGTGTATTTCAGCTAACATTTGATGGCAACAAAATAATAATGTGACAAAATATTGGAATAGTCCCTTGGATTTAAATTAGAATTTGATTTGTAGTTTAATCTGTAGCATTTTATGTGGATGTGTAAGAGAGATATAATCTAGTTTATTTTCCACAGTACCATTATAACTAACCTCACTAATAATTAATCTAGCATTATTTTGGAGAAGGAAATGGCAACCCACTCCAGTGTTCTTGCCTGGAGAATCCCAGGGACGGGGGAGCCTGGTGGGCTGCCGTCTATGGGGTCGCATAGAGTTGGACACGACTGAAGTGACTTAGCAGCATTATTTTGAGACAAGTAGGATTGTATGTGATGAGTAGAAAGTAATCATTATTTATATTATCATTATCACTCCAGAAAGAAAGGCAAGTTAATTTTGAAAACAATACAGTCCATCCAAAATGAAACAATATATCAACGAAACTATTTTAATAAGTGCACTTAGTTCCCCAAAATTTCTTAATTTGTTTGTGAATTTGTGAAAGTGTATGCCTTTTACTGGAGAAGGCAATGGCAACCCACTCCAGTGTTCTTGCCTGGAGAATCCCAGGGATGGGGAAGCCTGGTGGGCTGCCGTCTATGGGGTCGCACCGAGTCGGACACAACTGAAGCGACTTAGCAGCAGTGGCAGCAGCAGCATGCCTTTTACTGGCAAGGATATTATGTTTTTCCTTAACCATACAACTTTGTATTCAAAATACCTTTGAAAGATAATATCTGCTTTCTTAATTCTTTCACACTGACTTGTTCAAAAGTCTTTTAAAATGTGCTAAATCTGTACTAGACTAAGCGTGAAAAGTGAAAGTGTTAGTTGCTCAGTTGTGTCCTACTCTTTATAACTCCATGGACTGTAGCCTGCTAGGCTCCTCTGTCCCTGGAATTCTCTAGGCAAGAATACTGGAGTGGGTTTGCCATTCCCTTTTCCAGGGGATCTTCCCGACCCAGGGATCGAAGCTGGGTCTCTGAGCCACCAGAGAAGCCCAGACTAAGCACAGGTGGCATATTTAATTAGGCACACTTGTATCATTGTATGGTACTATGTAATGGGTAGAAACGATGGTGGGATTATATCTCAGAGCACCTTCTCTGTGAGATGTCGAGGAAGGTAAATGCATAAGGAGGGCAAAAAGAAGAGACCGAAAACAAACCCCCTTTACTGTTAGCTGGGACCAAGATTACAAGGCAGAACTCTAGAAAAACTGGACTTGATCATGTTATAGGTACTTCCTTTAAGGCTCAAGTGATTTCAAACCAAAGCAGGCCAAATAGCCTGTGTCCTTAAAATCCACATCTCCCATCTCAGATCTGACACGTGAGAATGAGGGTGGGCTGCCCAGAAGAGCACCCCATTGGGCGAGAGAATAAGTAGTCAGCAGGAGCAGAATGTGTTTACCCTCTATGCCTCTCTAGGCTTAGGCTGGGTTGGGATCTGAGCTCAGGAAAAGGGCAACTATGTGAGAAGAGACAGTGTAAACTGCCTTGCTTTGTTCCCTTCAGGTCAGCCTGTTGTTGGGTGAGGTGATATAGAGGAGACCACGCTGTGTGCACTCTGACCTTTATCTTTGAAAACTTCACCTCCATAAAACAGAGTCTATCAGCCCTTGAACTTGCAGTCTTGTAATCATTTACTAGTTTTTGGAGGAGATAGTAGGGGCAGAAGTGGCAGAGTGGGGTGGGGTGGGGAATGAAGGTTGGTAGTCTGTGCTCCCCCTGGAGACTGACATACAAGCTTCAAAGACACCTTCAGCATTTGGTGAACTCCTTTTTTGAAATACTTTGGAATTATTGATTCCATGCTGTAATTAAATAGTATATATTTAAATATGTTATTAATAATTAAATGCTTTATTTTTATGTTTAATAGATAAAACACCCAGTACATCTTGCAGAGATTTTCCTATTGAGAAATTTTCTTATAATGACAGCAAATGCTTATTTAAGTTATGAGTCTGGCATTGTTCAGTCAATGTATATTCATTCATTAGATCCTCACAATAACCTTATGTACTTAGTGTTTTTACTTGTTATTTCCCTTTTCACAGTTGGAGAGATACTAAATGACTTGCCCAGGGTTACTTAGCTAGTAAATGGCAGAGCGAAGAAATGGACTCAAATGGTTTAGCTCCATAGGTTGCTTTTAATCTTTATACTATACATCCTGCTAAATAATATTGATTTAAACCTTAGCTAGTAGTCATGAAATAGGAGACATTATATAGCTACCTTAAAAAATAAGTTTAGCTGACAAGTCAAAAAGAAGAAATTCTGAAAACAACTTTGGGAAACTCTATTAAGGACTCTTTGCGTATGATTTTTTTTAGCTTCTTAACCTTTCATGTAAAATGCCCATGACTTTACAGTAATATTGTACTCTGTTCCACTTTTGCTTGAGAGAATGGAATTTCTCTTAGTATATTTTTACTCTTTTTCAGAATAAACATGTTTACCATGAAGCAACAATTTATGATCCAACTTTGCTATAAATTATACAGGCTAAGGATGGACTGTTAATTAATGCAAACTGATATGATTTGTTTTATAGTTTGATAGTTTTGTCTTCCAGCATCAATAAATTAAAAAGATGTGCCTGAGTTTTTAATCCAGGGAAGTTGCAATTTTGATAAGTGATAGTGGATATGATGCTGTATGATTCAGATTTCTCCCCAATTACATTTGAGGTAGGTGAGTTCATCACACATATGAGGAATATTTGAGGAATTCCATTAAACTGAAAGTCTGTTTAATCATTTAATTCCTTTTTGAGGGGTGGAAATTTCAAAGTCAATATGTGGGAAATTTAAATATGTGAGTATGTTGTGAAATGACTGTGCTCGTGGCTACTTTATTGTGTTGATGGTAACGAGTCCATTCTGCTATGCAGAGATACAGTACTATGGCCAAATGGTACCCAGAGGTTTATCCCCATCACTTGGAGACTGGCCAGGGTTATAGGCACAGGCTGCTCTTTGTTGAAACACTCCTCATATGTCAGCTTTAATTATCTATCTGTGGTTATGTTAAATTATTGAAAGGGCATAGGACTTTGGCTTTTTCTTTCTCTTCTCTCTCTCTCTCCCCCTCTCTCCCTGTCTTTTCTCTGTTGCAGTATTTGCACAATAAGACATTTGGTCACATTCTCTTAAAGCATTTTTTTTTTTAAACAATGAGGCTTTCCCCAGACACCTGAAAGTTACAAGAGTTATTTTTCCTAATACCCTCTTATGTTTAATTAGTGTGGAATCAACCTCGTTTTGTGATAAATGCAGTGGTGTGTGTGTACACATTTATGCTAGACACATTGGAAGTCAGAAACCTCAACGGCAGGTGACCTTTTGATCCCCAGCTTTCTGTCCTATGGCTGAGGTGATGGTATTTATCCAGTGACACATTTATTATGAAAGTAATTGCATCGGCTATGAGAAGTCAAAAGTATTAGCAGTTAAGTTACACCAGAAGTTGAAATTTCTATGGTTTGGGGAGAAGAGAAAGAGGATCAATGTGTGCTAAAGAGAAAGGAATCAGAGAGGACCATGTTTATAAATGGGCACAGTAATGTTTCAATAAATAGTTCTTTACCTGGATCATCCTGCCAGAAGTTGTACATTTGGAAATACAAAGTTTGGGGATTTTGTTGGCATTTTGGTTCTGGAGAGTCTTTTAACTAACACCTCACTTCATAACAACTAATGGTGAATACTCAGCACAGGGCCCTTGAACCTAGAGATTCCTGGAAAGGATCTAGAAAGAACTGGTCTCGGTTGTTGGGAATGGTTAGCATTAAAGACAAGTTATGTCTGGTTTTTTTTTTTTTTTTTTTCTGTTTTCCTAGCCCTAGCCCTAGGAAGAATTCGTCAGAGTTCCTCCATCAGCATGACAGGGTCACCAATACAGAGAAATGGCTTCTGGGAAACAGGACATCATAGAAATTGGTATAACAGAATGGAAATAGTTGTGAGCGCTGGTATTAGCTGTCACAGCTTAAAACAAAAGACTCTATGATTCACAGACGCAGGGGGACTGTGAACTGTTGTGTTCAGACACTCCTCATGGTCTTGCAGAGAGGCAGCCTTCACTGCTGCTCTTGCCCACCCCACTTTCCCAGACTGAACAAGGGGAGGACTTCCAGGGAGGAGGTGACCTTGGAAGGGAGCCTGTTCCTTCTACTTTCCTAATTTTGGGTGGAAGAGCTCATGACCCTTTTGAAGCTGAGAGAGAAAGGACTCAAGAGAATCATTAGTAAAGATTGGGCAGGTAATGGTGGTAGCATCCAACAATTCCCCTCTCCACTAAGTCTCCCTGTAAGCTGGGACTGATGCTCATCTCTTCTCTGGAATGTGCTGAATTGCCAGACCAGCAGAGCTCTTATGCTGTCCGAGTTCCTGAGTGTGGACAAAGGTGACACTGTCAAAGATGGCCAGGATGTTGCTAGTGCCCCACCCAAAGAAGGCATTTGAACAGAGGGACTCTAGTAACAAAAGACTGGGCCAGGGGCTGGGTAAGTGGTGGGAGAAAGAGATCATGTCCAAGCCAGATCTCTAAAACCAGTATGATGAATGTATAGGAAGAAGAGCACTGTAGAGAACCAACATCTCCACACAGAGTCAGCATTTGGATGCCTGCCTTACAGAGAGAATCAATAGTTCAGTGTTAACCCGGGGAGCAGAGAAACCCAAACCAGTGGGGCCTGCAGCATCCCTATGATGCCATCTTTAGAGAGACCATGGCCTGTCCTACCCATCCTCCAGCCCAACCCTAGAAGGGAAGTATAGGGAGGAAGAGAAAGAGAGAAGTGGGTAGACTAGACCTACCCCCTACTGCAGCAACTACCGCCACTGTTTTCGCTTGCTTTGGGGGTATGGAATGGAAAGAAGACCTTGAAATGATCTTGAGATTGAAGTTTTAAATGAATAGGAATGAGTTTTTTAAGGACTTAAAAAAGTGAAAGTCTCTCAGTGATGTCCAACTCTGCGACCCCATGGACTACTCAGTCAATGGAATTCTCCAGGCCAGAATACTGGAGTAGTTAGCCTTTCCCTTTCCCAGGGTATCTTCCCAACCCAGGGATTGAACCCAGGTCTCCCTCATTGCAGGCAGATTCTTTACCAGTTGAGCCGCAAGGGAAGCCCAAGAATACTGGAGTGGGTAGCCTATTCCTTCTCCAGGGGATCTTCCTCACCCAGGAATCCAACCGAGGCCTCCTGCATTGTAGGTGGATTCTTTACCAACTGAGCTATATTGTGAAATCTGAGTGAGGTCAGTTATTAGTAATAACTGGAGTACCCAGGGGCAAGGGGATATGAGATGGCATAGTTGGGAGGGAGCTGTTGTGGGAAAAATAAAGCTCACTGGACTTCCTTGGCTGTCCAGTGCTTCCAATGCAGGGGGCATGGATTCGATCCCTGGTCTGGGAACTAAGACCCTACATGTTACGTGGTGCAGCAAAAACCAAACCAAACCAAACAAACTCATTTGTTTGTACTGCGGAAACTTAAGACTGCTTAATTATCCAATTACATTATTATAGAATTGGAGAGCTTGAGATCATTCTCTAATTCTACCCCTTCATTTATTAAGCATGGCTGTCCACCATCTCTCTCATTCTTCCAGGGAGCCATTAGAGGTATTGTTTATGGCACCATGGATGGGTTATGGAGGGTTATGGAGGGTTCTTTTACAATTTCATGGTGTAGAAGCCCCAAAATTGTCAAAATCTTACATTATTTTTTTAATTCTTATAGCAGTTGGAAAAACATGGCTGTGGTTATCATTTCAACCTTACAGATAAGGAAGCCAAAGCTCTGAGAGGTAGAGAAACATGTTCCAGGTCTCCCAGATATTAAGTATGTCTGTGTTTGGTAGGGTAGAGGTGGGGGAAGGCAGAATTTTTTCCTCCCTATTTTCTTTATTCCTCAAATTTGCAACCACCAGTAACCCAGGTTTCCAAAAAACAATGATTTAAGGATATGTTAATCTGGTTGCATGGGGCCAGAGTTAAAGCAAAGTTAAGGTGGTTCAACCTTTCACTATTCTGTGATTAAAGCAACCATCATCAACTGAGCTAGGGACACATATTTAAGTTGAAAGTCAGAAGGATCTAACACACAATGATAGATTTGAGGGGATTGCTTTGGCATACTTTGGAGGTTTGGGTTTCTTACTCTTCAAAAGCTACATTTTAGAAACCCTAAATATTAGTTTTCTATTGTTGCTTTAGCAAATTATCACAGTGTCTTTAAACAGTATATATTTGTTATCTTATAGTTCTAGAAGTCTGCAGCCTGAAATGTGTCTCACTGTGTTAAAATTAAGGTATTGGCAGGGCTGTGTTCCTTTTGGGGTGTCCCTGGTGGCTCAGTGGTAAAGAATCTGCCTGCAGTGCAGGAGACCTGGGTTCCGTTCCTGGTTTGGAGAGACCCCTGGAGAAGGGAATGGCAATCAACTCCAGTATTCTTGCCTGGAGAATTCCATGGACAGAGGAGTCTGGTGGGCTAGGGGAAAATCCATTTTCTTGCCCCTTTCAGCTTCTAGAGTTTGCTACATTCTTTGGATCCTGGCCCCTTCCGTTTTCAAAGACAGCAACAGCCAGTGAAGTCTTTCTCACATCATACTACCTTACCCTGCCCCATGCTAACTCTTCTCTCTCTTCCATCTTTAAGTATCTTTGTGATTACATTGGGCTCACCTGCATAATCCAAGATGATCTTCCTATTTTAAAGTCAGTTGATTAGTAATCTTAATTCCATCTGTAATCTTCTTTGTCATGGAACCTAATATGGAACCAAATGGAACCCAATGTGG
Organism: Bos indicus; assembly: GCF_029378745.1. Classification (NCBI taxonomy): domain Eukaryota; kingdom Metazoa; phylum Chordata; class Mammalia; order Artiodactyla; family Bovidae; genus Bos; species Bos indicus. Next base: position 86,253,387 of record NC_091761.1, read on the forward strand.
AACCTGTCATGGAACCAAACCATGAAACCAAATTCTAAGGGATAGTACATAAAAATCTTTGGGGACCATTATTCTATCATATCCTGGTTTCAGAACTAGGTCATTGTTGTTGTGATGATTTTTTCCCATTCTAAATGAACTTTATTAAGATTCTTTAAATATAAATATAGTTTGTTACAATATAACAGTCTACTGGATTAAGATATAGGATTTTAATAGTAGTTTTAATAAAATAGTTTATGGATCTTAGGAGCATTTAATTTCTAACTAAATCTGCATTTTTACTTTAATATGATATACTTTTTATATTAAAATATAGAGCTTTAGTAGACAATTAACTAAAAGAATCCTTACAGTTTACCTCATAATAGTTGAATATACCTCTTAACAGGTCTGAAAATGGACTTATAGGGATTATTGATTTCCTCAAATCATAAAGCAAATTGATGGAGAACCAACATCTTCCAACTTCTTATGACCTGAACTTCATAAGATTTAAAAAGAAGGGGATCCAGATATCTGGATTTTATTCTTAATATATTCTTCATAAGAACTGAAGAATGACTTTCAGGTTCTCACAACATCCTTGTGCCCTTGACTTGACTCTGAGTAGAATGTACTTCTGAAAACTCTCCGGGAAAATTGATTCAACTAATCTGTCTTTGGGGCAGATGTCCTCTATTATCTTCACTGTTAAAAGTTTAAAACTTTATATAAATTATAATGAGGAAGAAAAGGTGATGTTCTAGACTGAGGAAGATTTTTTTTTGTGGTTAAAAATGTAGGTTTTTTTTTTTTTTTTCTTTAAGAAGTTTTTTGATGAGTCCTCATGGCTAGTGTGTAAAGTTATTTAATTTACCTCCTTTTAACTTAACTGAATAAGTTTCAATAAAGGAATTATATTGTAGAAGCTACTCATAAATAGCCATACATAAAACACACCCTTACCTGGGTCAGAGAAAGGGAGTTTCCAGCCTGTATGGCAATGCAAACTGTTAAAATAAGAATAAACCCAGTTTTCTCAGTGGTGCATATATTAAAGAGTAATTTCCAGGCAAGCTCACATCATAGAGAACCAATTGCTATCTGGTTTCATGGACAGTAATATCAGCTTATGCAATGTTTTCCATTGTATAAAGCCTATTAAAAAAGCTATAAGAGAAAAATAGCATTCACCACTGACATTAGGATTAACTGAGAATGGGGTGGCATTAAATAAAATGTAAAAAGATGGAATCATAATTTAAAAAATCCTGGATCTAGATATTGGATATTTATTTGAACAACATAAAAACTTTGTACTGGATATTTTTGTTGTTCTGAACTCTTTCAAGAAAAGTCTGGAGAAAACCAAACAGTGATTTAAGTCCTTTAACAACCATGTGTAATATGTCATTATCTTTTAAAAATGTGCTTTCTTATGAGGAACGAAACATTGTTCTGAGGCTTCTTATGAACATAAAAGCTCAGCTTTGTGTTTATCTGATTATGTCTTAAATCCTTCTGAACTCTTATTCATGGTTTCAGTTTTGATTTTTAGATTTTACAGTTGAAAGTGACTTGAACATTTTAAAGGACAAGTGGATGACTAAGGGAGATTATTTGTCTTATTCCTATAAGGATCTTAGTGCTATGACCCTCAAGGGACTGTCTTTGTAGTTTTCTTCAAATACTCTTCTTTTGTCATTTGGATGTTTTCCTTCATTCTGTTTCATCTTCTAGAAAGTGTCATTGGTAGTACAAACAAAAGCATTGTTTGCTTTAGTGGCTGGCTTGATCTACATCAGAATTTTAAATTTCACTATTAAAAGTCTTTATTGAAAGAGGAATTTAAGTGAGAATATTTATACATGAATCTTTGAGCCTTTGTAATGAGGGAGTTCACGCTCCATATTTATAAACACTTGCATTTATTGGGAAGCTAAGTTGCTCTAGCAAACATATGTTGACTGGAACAATATTAGAACCTATCTCTAATAAGTAACGTTCTGTAACTAGGCTGGTTCTTCTCAATTAAGTAAGTAACTCTGATCCATAAAGAAGTTCAGGGATCCAGTTTCCTTTTGTCTCCCTTTTGGTCATTCTCTAGGATGGTTTTCTCCCTTTGATTAAACTGGCCCCCCATCACATCCCCCTTCTGTACCATACGAAGAGGGAAAAAGAAAGGAGGGAAACAACTTTATTTTAAGGAAGTTATCAGTAAGTTGCACGTATCACTTCTACTTTTATTCCATTGGTGTATTGGTGATATGGCTACAACCAGCAGGGAAATGTAGTCTCTACCTAGGTAGTTATGTGCTCAGCTTAAAGTTTAGGAGATTCTTATTAGTAAAATGAAGAAAAAGAGACTGTTAGTTTTGTTAAAATAATTAGTCATGAAATATATTCTTAATTGAAGAAGGAATCAAAGTGTTTTGTGATATGAGGGAATTAAACATTACTCTGATCTATTTTGGAGTTCCTATTGTTTGATCTGGTTAGGGCAACTGATAAGAACATGGCTCGTGTACTACTAGGTCTTATTCCAATACCTGTAATGAACCAGTTAACTTCACAATTATTTTTCATACACATGAACTGCACTTTGCATCCTGACTCAAAATTCATACCACATGTGAAATACAGAGAAACCCCAAACAAGATCCTGAGTAACAACTGTGTTTGTGGGAAAGAGTCTGATGGTCTGTCTCAGGTGAGCCTTTGCTGGGTGTCAGGTGCCGTAAAAGCACCAGAATAAGAACCCCTGTGGATGAGGGGATACTGGCCTCCACTCAGCAAGGGGCTCCTTCTCTTACAAAGGAGCCAATTTCATTTTCAGGTTGCTTCTGTTGTTTGAAAAACTTATGTTGAGCCCAAATCAAATTCTTCCATGATGCATTTCTTAGTCCGATTTCTGTCTCAGGAACTGGAAAGAGTAAGTTTAAGTTCTCATGTGACAACTCTTGACATACTTGAAGGGAGTTATATGGAAGTCTCCTCCCACACTCCACTGCGGTAATGACCCCTGATATTTAAGTGCTCACCAGTTTCCAGACACAGTCCTAAGCACTTGATATGTTTTAACTCATGAAATTCTCACTAGGCTTATGAAATGGGTGACGTCTACCCTATTTCATAGATGAGATTGAGGGACAGATGGGTTAAATCATGTGCTCATATTCACACAGCAAATAAGTGGCATGTTCTGATTTGGCAGTGTTTAATTTAAAATGCCCTTTGACTACAACATTGGTTACTATACTAGGGGCACTGTGGTCCACTATAGTAGAGTGTTTTAGCTCCATTTTTCTGGAGATTATATTTCTATGACTATAATCGTCACAGGAATTTTCCTTCTGGAGGTTAAAAAAAAATAACTCAACATATTTCATTGACAGCAGTTTAGCAAATTGTCCTTGTATTCCACACGCTATGCTTCTGAATTTGGGAGGATCTGATGGGTTGATTGAAGGCAGGCTTGCTGTGGCAGCTGCGTTAAATTTTAAATGATATATAAAGTCATTGTACTTTTCTTAAATAGGGTGATTTTAGTTGATTTAGTCAGTAGTTATTAAAAGAAACCTTCCTCTCTCTACCAGAAAAGTTCTGTAAACCAACCAGCAGAGTTTGTAATTGTTACCATTTTTGCTCCTTCTTGTCAAGACAGTTGTACAGTTTTTTTGCTAGAGGGTCAAGTGTGTGCAAAGATGGATTTCAACTTCCTCAAATTCTAGAATAAAAGAATGAGCTATTCATGAATTTAATGTAGCTCCACTTAGTTTACCAAATGATTTTTACATACTTACTCTGTTATGGCGTAGTGCTATGTGCTCGGCCTCTGCTCTAAAAATCTCATATTAATGAACTTCTTTCTTGCTTCAAGTTGATTGCATTTTAGGAAAAGCTTCCATAGCCCCCACCTTGGCACTTAGCCTGAAGGGACACCTAAAACTTGGTAAAGGCATCTGTTAGAAATAGCTTCCTCATTAATTTAGCTAAATCTTTCACATTTCATTTTCACCTTACAATTCAATGAAATCTTTGCTTTTATTAAACAAAGATCTCTTACAGCTAATTCTGACTTTTTTTTTTCTCCTGGAATTAGGCTCATTTTGGGAAATTCTGTGAATATAAACAAAATGTGAATAAAAACTTGACTAAAAGTATTTAAAAAATCATGTCTGACTCAGACTCAGGTTTTCTGTATGTTTAAGTTTCTGTTTTCCTTGTTAGATTGTAAATTCCTTAAAAGCAAGAACTCATTCAAACTGTTCAGTTTGTGGTCTCTAAAAGAGAGGGTGTAATGCTCTGTAAAAATGCAGGCCTTAAATAAATAATGACCACTCGTATAATAAATCCTTAAAATTTAGAAAAGAAGTTAACCATGAAATTGGCAGCTATTAATTTGTTGTAATAGTATAGTTAAGGGGCAGTGCTATCTATTTCTTTCTTCAGGCTTACAGTCAAGGCTGCTGACACTCTGAGGAGCTTCTTCCTGGTCTTCTTTCTTGGGTGTTGTCACCTACCAGGTTCTTATGAGTGAGACGCAGGTCAGTGGGTGGAAGAGGATATAAAGGATATAACATTTTCCACCTCTCTTAATACTCCTTAGATTTAAATCTGTTATTATAATTTTTGGTATCATGTTGTTATGTTTGTTTTTTAAATTGAGATATAATTGACACATAACACTATTCTTGTTTCAGGCTTCCTAGATGGTGCTATTGGTAAAAAATCTGCTTGCCAATGCAGGAGATGCAGGAGACGCGGGTTCTATCCCTGGGTCTCCAGGGAAGATGCCCTGGAGAAGGAATGGCAACCCACTCCAGTATTCTTGCCTGGAAAATTCCACAGACAGAAGACCTTGGTGGGCTATAGCCCATGGGGCCGCAAAGAATAGGATACGACTGAAGAGATTGAGTACACGCTCATTCTTGTTTCAGGTGTATGACATAATTCAATATGTGTGTATACTGTGAAATAATCACCACAAGAAGTTTAGTTAACATCACCATATATAGTTGCATTGTAAGAACTTCAAAGATTTATTCTCTTCAGTTCAGTTCAGTTCAGTCGCTCAGGCATGTCCGACTCTTTGCAACCCCATGAATCGCAGCACTCCAGGCCTCCCTGTCCATCACCAACTCCCGGAGTTCATTCAAACTCACATCCATTGAGTCGGTGATGCCATCCAGCCATCTCATCCTCTGTCATCCCCTTCTCCTCCTGCCCCCAAACCCTCCCAGCATCAGGGTCTTTTCCAGTGAGTCAACTCTTTGTATGAGGTGTCCAAAGTACTGGAGTTTATTCTCTTAGCAACTTTCAAATATACAGTGTTATTAACTATAGTTACCGTTACATCCCCTGGCTTATTTATTTTATAACTTAAAGTTTGTGCCTTTGACTACCTTCATCCATTCCCCTCATTTCACATCTTCACCCTACCCCCACCCCCATCTCTGGCAACCACCAGTCAAACCTGTTCTCTGCATCTGTGAGTTCAGGTTTTTTGTTTGTTTGTTTTATTCCACATATATGTGTGCATACTCAGTCACTCCGTTGTGTTGGAGATTTTGCAACCCTATGGACTGTAGTCCACCAGGCTCCTCTGGCCACTGGATTCTCCAGGCAAGAATACTGGTTGCCATGTCCTCCTCCAAGGGATCTTCCTGGAGGAAGATTGAATCCAGGGTCTGCCGCATGGCAGATGGATTCTTTACTGTCTGAGCCACTAGGGAAGCCCAAGAATATTGGAGTGGGTAGCCTATTCCTTCTCCAGGGGACTTTCCCAACCCAGGGATCAAAGCCTGGTGTCCTTTGTCTTCTGCATTGGCAGGTGATTCTTTACCACTGAACCACCTGGGAAGCCCACATATAAATGATATCATATGGTATTTGTCTTTCTCTAACTTATTTAACTTAGCATAATACCCTCTAGGTCCATTCATGTTGTCATAAATGGCAGGAATGCCTTTTTTATGGCCAGATAGTATTCTGTGGTATATATACCACAAATTCTCTATCTGTTCCATCGATGGGCACTTAGGTTGTTTCTGTATCTTAGCTACTGTAAATAATGCTGCAATGAACATGGGAGTATAGATATCTTTTTGAGATATTTTTGTTTCCTTCAGATAAAAATACCCAGATGTGGAATTGTTGGATCTGCAGCTTCCTTTATTAAGCACTCTGAAAGAATTGGAAGTTTGCCTGGAATTCTTGTGTAGACCAATCATGGATTTAATCTGAATTAAAGATAATGTATTGCTGCTGAATGACATTGGGTCCAATCCAAGCCGCCACCCCCAGTAAACTTAATTGAGTAGTCCTGTGTTGTTGGATGATGCTGTAAACCTTTTCTGTAGAACATAAAGGAAGTATTCTGCTATGTGTTATATTCTACAAGATTATATCAGCTATAACCTTGATTTCAACAAGAAGGAACTAAATTAGAAAATATGCTGGGAAATGCATCATCCTTTATTTATTCTTTGTTAGTCTCATCTCACCAACTCTGAGAGAGAGACACCACGTATTAGACTTTACTTGTGTTCCTACTAACACTTAGTAGGAACACATAATTTGATTTATTTCTCTCCCAAGATTGAGTCAAGATGACTTTTTTTTCTTACATAGTCTCGGAAGAAGCCTTTATCTGAGTTAATGCAGTCTGCCGTTGCTAGGTTTACTTTCCTTAGTAGGAACTTAAATCTTTGGGTGACAGCTTGGGCAGAGAAGGAAATGCAAACTTGAGAATTTGATCTGGGATCCTGGCATCTCATCTTTGCTGCTTACTAACTGTGTGATCATGAGCAAGTTTTAAAACTTTTCTAAGCCTCAGCTTCTTTGTTGATAAAATGGGATTTAATGGCTGTTTTGCAAATTTGCTATAAGGACTGGTGGTGAGGAATGTAATAACTATATCTATGGATATATTTGAGATATATTTCAAGATATACCTGAAAAAGAGAGGATTTGGCAATCCATTTAACTAGCAGCTCCTCTATTAAAAATTCTGCCTATTGGTCAGTGGTGGAAAGTCTGTAACTACAAAAAATTTAAATACATGGTTTATATGCATTCCTGGTAGCTGTGGTCAGTATTTCCTTCTGAGTGGTTTTTCACCCAGCCTTCCAGGAGCAGTGTACTAGTGTTATAAGAAGCAGTCCTACTGGCTGCCACCATTTCTTCAGCAAACTGTGTATGACATTCATTCAGTCACATTATCTCCTTCTGTTATCTGAGGATACCTTGCCCACAGTTGTTTAGGTTAATGTGTGTGGATGTGGACCATGTGTGGCATCTGAGCTCTGACATCTATGTACAGCCCTATTCTGTGAGCTACAGCTAAAATAAAAACAGTGTTAAATCTTTAGGTAATTATATATAAAGAAATTTCTTAGTTATTATAGATTTTGACTTTTTCATTCAAATGAAAACTTGAGTTGATACATAATAATACCACATATGCCAGAGCCGGGAAGGAGGTGGACATGGTATCTCATTATTCAATATTTTTATATTATTAAATGTTTAGATATATGTTGAATGTCTCTGTTGGAGCCAAGGCCATTGAAATTTGACTCTGCTAATAGCCTTTTTGGCAATACTGATCAAATTTTTTTCATGCCATGATATACTTGGCAAACTTATTTTTAATGATTGATTCATTCATCTGCTCCTTGATGCTTCTGTTATTTGTGACAAGATTATATTTTGTAATACAGAAATTCAGAAGTGACACAGACGTACTTTATACCCAATGTACTAAAATTATTCCTATTTGGAACAACAGACTAGTTCCAAATAGGAAAAGGAGTACGTCAAGGCTGTATATTGTCACCCTGCTTATTTAACTTATATGCAGAGTACATCATGAGAAACGCTGGGCTGGAAGAAGCACAAGCTGGAATCAAGATTGCTGAGAGAAATATCAATAACCTCAGATATGCAGATGACACCACCCTTATGGCAGAAAGTGAAGAGGAACTAAAACGCCTGTTGATGAAAGTGAAAGAGGAGAGTGAAAAAGTTGGCTTAAAGCTCAACATTCAGAAAACGAAGACCATGGCATCTAGTCCCATCACTTCATGGCAAATAGATGGGGAAGCAGTGGAAACAGTCTCAGAATTTATTTTTTTGGGCTCCAAAATCACTGCAGATGGTGACTGCAGTCACGAAATTAAAAGACGCTTACTCCTTGGAAGGAAAGTTATGACCAACCTAGACAGCATATTCAAAAGCAGAGACATTACTTTGCCAACAAAGGTCCGTCTAGTCAAGGCTATGGTTTTTCCTGTGGTCATGTATGGATGTGAGAGTTGGACTGTGAAGAAGGCTGAGCGCCGAAGAATTGATGCTTTTGAACTGTGGTGTTGGAGAAGACTCTTTGAGAGTCCCTTGGACTGCAAGGAGATCCAACCAGTCCATTCTGAAGGAGATCAGCCATGGGATTTCTTTGGAAGGACTGATACTAAAGCTGAAACTCCAGTACTTTGGCCACCTCATGCAAAGAGTTGACTCATTGGAAAAGACTCTGATGCTGGGAGGGATTGGGGGCAGGAGGAGAAGGGGACGACAGAGGATGAGATGGCTGGATGGCATCACCGACTCAATGGACGTGAGTTTGAGTAGACTCCGGGAGTTGGTGATGGACAGGGAGGCCTGGCGTGTTGCAATTCATGGGGTCGCAAAGAGTCGGACATGACTGAGTGACTGAACTGAATTGAAATAAAATAATAATCCCCAGTAGAAAGTGGTTGTTATAAGAGGGTTTAGATCTGAGCTAGATGCTTAAAAATGCTTATTGGATAAATGAATGCATCCATGTCTGTATATGTGTTTGCTGAACACTGCCATACCCCCGGCTTTGTCCTTCTCTGTGTTCCTGATCTCATGAATAGCACTACCGTCCCCCTGGTTGTCATTGCTAGTGACCTGGATGTCATCTTTGCTCCCTCCTTCTCTCTCCCATCATATCTGATCTATTACCGTGTTCTCTTGATTCTGTCTCCTGAATAGTTCTCACTGCTATTCTATTAATACTGCTGGCTACTTCTACACTTAGCTTCTATTACCCATGGCATCTTCCTCACTGACTTTCTGCCTCCCACCACTTCTTTTTCCTAATCTGTTATCCAGAAGAGTAGCTAGAATCATATTTCTAAAAGGCAAATCTATTTGTATCATTTCTGTCCTTAAAACTTTGATGACTTCTCAGTGGCCCACGAGTGAAGTACAAACCCTTTCATTTAACTCAGGAAGTTCTGATACAACATAGATCTTCCCTTATCTGTCCAGTTCCATCTCCTACCATTTCCTATGCTCATATTCTGTTCTGTGGTATGCTGTTCTGTGCTTAGTCTCTCAGTCGTGTCTGACTCTTTGCAACCCCACAGACTGTAGCCTGCCAGGCTCCTCTGTCCATGGGGATTCTCCAGGCAAGAATACTGGAGTGAGTTGTGTTGCCCTCCTCATTCCGTTCTATGAGATGACACTATATACACAGCATAGGGCCCTCCTGATAGCTGATGAATATATATTAGCTATTTTTATCTCTCATATGGCTTCTCTGGAAGTGGCATAATTGGAAAAAAAAGTTTTTAGGAGCATTAAACAAGGAGGTGAGAAGGGAGAGAAACTCATATTTGACAAGAGGATATAATAAGTATGGGTAGGTGCTGACAATTAAATGGATAATGAATACCATGATACAGATTAAGAAATTATTAAATCCAGTAAATGCTTGAAAAACCTTTTTGAGGGGTGATTTTTGAAAAATAACTCAAGGTAGCATATGAAAAAGGATTCTGTTGGATCTTAAGTTTGTTGTTTCCTGAGATTATGATCTAGTTCAGAAAAGTTGCCAGATATTCACTCTTTAAGGTTTACATTGTTTTCCAAAGTTCCCCAAATGGCCATGGCACTGTTATTAAGTGTTTAGTTGGCTACAGAATTTCCTTAAATTGTGAGTTTTAGTCAATGGAATATGATGACTCACAGGGAATGTAACTGTTTTCTGTTTTAGCTTACTGATTTTTGTGTGGTCAAAAGTCTACATTTCTACTACTCTGAGATTAAAAAGTGTATATAAAGCTAACATTTTGTATCTAGCGTGATAAATATTGTTAATAATTTGAGTTTGAATCATTTAGATCATGCTATAGGGATGAAATAGTGAAAATTTTTCTGCTACTGTTTTTCTGTGGTATTGTTATAATTGTTTGAAGATTTGTTTTCATTCAGTTTAGTCGCTCAGTCATGTCTGACTCTGCGATCCCATGGACCACAGCACGCCACGCCTCCCTGTCCACCCCCAGCTCCTGGAGCTTATTCAAACTCAACGTCCATTGAGTTGGTGATGCCATCCAACCATCTCATCCTCTGTTGTCCCCTTCTCCTCCCACCTTCAATCTTTCCCAGCATCAGGGTCTTTTCAAATGAGTCAGTTCTTCGCATCAGGTGGCCAAAGTATTGGAGTTTCAGCATCAGGATCAGCCCTTCCAATGAATATTCAGGACTGATTTCCTTTAGGATGGACTTGTTGGATCTCCTTGCTGTCCAAGGGCCTCTCAAGAATTCTTCGGCGCTCAACTTTCTTTATAGTCCAACTCTCACACCCATACATGACTACTGGAAAAACCATAGCTTTGACTAGATGGACCTTTGTTGGCAAAGTAATGTCTCTGCTTTTTAATATGCTAAAAGTTGGTCATACTTTTCTTCCAAAGAGCAAGTGTCTTTTAATTTCATGGCTGCAGTCACCATCTGCAGTGATTTTGGAGCCCCCCAAAATAAAGCCTTTCACCGTTTCCATTGTTTACCCATCTATTTACCATGAAGCGATGGGACCAGATGCCATGATCTCAGTTTTCTGAATGTTGAGTTTTAAGCCAACTTTTTCACTCTTCTCTTTCACTTTCATCAAGAGGCTCTTTAGTTCTTTTTTGCTTTCTGCCATAAATGTGGTGTCATCTGCATATCTGAGGTTATTGATATTTATCCCGGCAACCTTTATTCCAGCTTGTGCTTCATCCAGTCCAGCATTTCTCATGATGTACTCTGCGTATAAGTTAAATAAACAGGGTGACAATATACAGCCTTGACGTAGTTTTTTCCCATTATGGAACCAGTCTGTTGTTCCATGTCCGGTTCTACTGTTGCTTCTTGACCTGCATACAAATTTCTCAGGAGGCAGGTCAAGTGGTCTGGTATTCCCATCTCTTGAAGAATTTTCCATAGTTTATTGTGATCCACAGTCAAAGTCTTTGGCATAGTCAATAAAGCATAAGTAGATGTTTTTCTGGAACTCTCTCACTTTTTTGATGATCCAACAGATGTTGGCAATTTGATCTCTAGTTCCTCTGCCTTTTCTAAATCCAGCTTGAACATCTGAAAGTTCACGGTTCACGTACTGTTGAAGTCTGGCTTGGAGGATTTTGAGCATTACTTTACTAGCGTGTGAGATGAATGCAACTGTGTGGTAGTTTGAGCATTCTTTGGCATTGCCTATCTTTAGTTTGGAATAGATAGAGTTTTTGAAAATATCAATATTTCAGTGATACTGTGTGAAACTTTGTGCAAGAGATTGGTTGGTTTATCTGATACCTTTTGTTGAATATCTTTGGAATAGTATAAATACTACATAAAGGATTATCTTACATTGTAGAGGTATTTTGATCGTCAAAATTACCTTTGAACTCAAAACTTAAGAAAACTGACAGTAAAAAACAAAATGTACAAAACATTTTATTTAATAGCTTTGAATTTTAAAATTGAATTCAGTGTTTTAATTTTTTCTGGTTCAATGTATGTTTGATTAAGTAGAATTGTTATTTAGCATGCTGCTGCTAAGTTGCTTCAGTCGTGTCTGACTCTGTGCGACCCCATAGACGGCGGCCCACCAGGCTCCCCCGTCCCTGGGATTCTCCAGGCAAGAACACTGGAGTGGGTTGCCATTTCCTTCTCCAATGCATGAAAGTGAAAAGTGAAAAGTGAAGTCACTCAGTCGTGTCCAACTCTTAGTGACCCCATTGACTGCAGCCTACTAGGCTCCTCCATCCATGGGATTTTCCAGGCAAGAGTACTGGAGTGGGGTGCCATTGAGGATTTAAAAATTCTAATGTCTGGGTGATTATGACTTAATAATCAAGTATGGATTTTGGAAAGACATTCAATAATGGTAATTTAGATGTTGAAAGATACATCTTTTAAATCTTCTCATAGCTTTACCATGTTAAACAAATCTTTGTAGAAGTATCCACAGGGTAGTGTGAAATGCACATGTTCGGGCAAAATATTGATTGCTCTGATCACTGTTATAATTATGTACATAAGCCAATAATTGGCTATTCTAATTACTATGATTTGGGTAAAAGAACATACTAAAAGCTGTTATGTTCCTTAAGTAGCGTATCAAGAATAAATGGAAACAGAGTACCTTTACCCTTCTTAAAATAATTCTATAAATATACTGTATACCTTAAACTTATACAGTGATGTATATCAATTATTTTTCAATGAAACTGTAAAAATTCACATAAGCAGCATGTAGTTTTTCATTATAAGTATGTCCTATGCAAAGATAATTCATTGTTTATCTGAAATTCAAATTTAACTGGCATCTTGTATTTGTTAAGTTTGGCAATCCTAGCTGTAGGTGATTGGGTAAAAACATAGGTAACAGTAAGTGAAAGTGAAAGTGGCTCAGTGGTGTCTGACTTTTTGTGACCCCATGGACTGTACAGTCCATGGAATTCTCCAGGCCAGAATACTGGAGTGTGTAGCTTTTCCTTCTCCAGGGGATCTTCCCAACCCAGGGATCAAACCCAGGTCTCCCACATTGCAGGCAGATTCTTTACCAGCTGAGCCACAAGGTAACAGTAAAGGAATATTTTTCTTATGAAACTAATTTTTCTGTAAAATGTCTCCAGAATCAGATAAAGAATATCTTGGTCACCAAACTGCTAAGTCAGTCTAGAGCTTGTATCTGAACCCAGGGATTAGTCTTAAGAGCTATACTTTATCAATAATTCCCACATACTGGTGTTGGTGTTAGATAAATTAAAAGTACTGTGATTCTAGGGGGTTCTTGGTTGCCTGGTGGTTAGGGTTCTGGGGTTTCACTACTGTGGCCTGGGTTCAATCCTTGGTCAGGGAGCTGAGATCCTGAAGCTATGTAGTACAGTCAAAAAAAAAAATAATTCTTATGTTTTGCATTTTCTATCCTGTAGTATATAATGAGGTTTTGCACTATTAGAGTCATTAAAATACATCTTTTATTTTACCTTTAGAATTTAACTCAGTAAATTGAATTTTTTTCATTTCTAGTTAGGTATTTTGGACTTTCAAATTTTCAAAAAACACATAGATTTTAGCTATCCGATTTTAAATGGTGTTATTAGTTTAACCAAATGTTTTTGTTTGCTGCATGGTTAATAATGCTTTGCTTTTAACTTTCTTGTTAAGACTGAATTACTGTGCTTGTACCATGGAGCTGGGAGGCAGCCATGATTTGAACTGCACACTCTTCTGCTTGTTTGTTTAGCTTGGCTGGCCTTTGCCTCTTCTGCAGCAGGCATCCATCATCCAGTGCTCTTTCCATGCTATAGGACACAATTTTTCCCCCATGAATGACGGTAGTTACCCTTTATGACCTAGCCCTCATTAATAATTTGGCAGGTATCACGTATGAGATCTTCATATGATCATTCACATGATTGATCTTCATCCATTCATTCATTTATAAATATAAATGCATAAAATCTGACAGTCACAAAAAACATAAAACTAGAACTATTAAAATATGAATATGAAAAACATTGTAAGCTATACTGGTTAAAATAATTTCTTGAGAATTATTGAAATGACTTAGCTTGATTATTTTATTTTTAATATCTTTTTTGTCTTTTCTGCTCTAATAGAACCTTTCTTTAAAAGGAAACCTGATAGTAATACCAATTTAGAACATTCAAGAATAAAGATATTTTGATAAATAACAGAAACACAGACCAAGAGCTATTATTTAAAAAGATAAGGGCTTATTTACTAATTAATCAATTTAATTAAACATGCTGATGTTGGATTATATCAATAAAGGGACTAATTTTTTTCAGAGTTTTTTCCTTAGTCTACATCTTATATTTTAAAAACAAACTCTATGAAAGAATCTGTGATTCTAATGAGTGGTGTAAAATAGTATCAATTACAGTGATATAATATTTGTATTTAAACATGTTTATCATTATTTCAGTATACAACTTCAGATAGTATCTTGAAATCTCTCAAATGACAATCTTACAATTGAAATATCCATGATTTAAAAGCCTTCTGAACTCTATATTAAAATCACAGAATTTGTAGGAAACCAACAAAATGGGTATGATGTTGAATGATATTTTCTTTTTGTTGTGGTAAAATATATGTGCTAAGCTGCTTCAGTCCTGTCCAACTCTTTGAGACCCTGTGGATTGTAGCCCGCCAGGCTCATCAGTCCATGAGATTCTCCAGGCAAGATTACTGGAGTGGGTTGCCATTCCTTCCTCCAGGGATCTTCCCAACCCAGGGATGGAACCTGTGTCTCGTACATCTCCTGCATTGGCAAGTGGGTTCTTTACCACTAGTGCCACCAGGGAAGCCCCTTCAAAACATAGATTCACGATTTTAACTATTTTTAAATATACAGTTTATTGGCATTAAGTACTTTCATGTTATTGTGCAGTCATTACCACTGTCCATCATCAGAACTTTTTCATCATTCCAAATTAAAAGTTCTTCCCCATTAAACAGTCACTCCCCATTCTTTTCTCCCTCCCACTTGTGGCAACCACCATTCTACTTTCTGTTTTTGTGAATTTGTGAAGGCTATTTTCAATAGTGCTAAAAATTGATAGTAATATGAGCAGCACAAGAAGGTGGGAAAAATCAGAAATTAGAATCAAACCGTTTCTGTCATTCTCTAACTAGTAATTTAGACCCAATTGTCTAACTTCTGTGAGCATCAATCTCCTTACCTTTAAAATGAAACTAAGCCTTTACTGTGCTTTAGGGAGGATAAGATGAGATAATGTATGTAAAGTATCTGACTTCAGACTATTATTGTATATATGGAATGTTCTGAAAATATTAACTTATTTTTTTCAGCTAGACAGTTTTTAAATGACTTCTGCAGGAGCTAGTAAAAAATAGCTTAACATTAGGGCATTGTAAATTCAAATCTACCTATTACCCACATGGTTTACATGACATTTTTTTTTAACCTGGGAAAATGGAAATTGTAAATTATTGCATTTTACAAACTAAAGTTTTAAACAGTTGTTTTATATATCTACAGAAATAAAAGTTTTAGCTTCTGCTGGTAGAAAACTAAATAGTGCTTAAACTCATGAATTTTATTTTTGTTTTTTTAAAAATCATTCTCTATTTCACCTATTCAAATTATACTGTTCGTAAACAATCCATGTTCATTTGTCCAACTAATTGTCACTTTCATCTTAGAAAATGTAGAGGAAATAAAAAGAGGTTTAATTTAAGTTTGCCAAAATTTCATTACCTCTGGTAAAGATTTATAAAGCAAGTATGTATTATAGGAATCATAGTGTATTAAAAACAGCCACCCAAATAATCAAGGTGTGCAAATTTAGCCAAACTTTTAAGTTACATATTCAACTATTTTTCATATACCTCTTGACAAGTATTTACTGAGAAATTTCTTATTGTAAAGTATTAAAGACTAGTTTCTATGAGGGATAAAGAGTCTAAATTATGGTTTCTTCCCTCCAAAGAGTTTACAGTAAGTTCCCTTGGAAAGGGTTCCATCTGTGCATTAAGGTTGTAGTTTAGTAAATTCAGGGGCATGGGTTCTAAGAGAAAGATGACAGTTTAGGCTGCAGCCATGTTGTGGCTTCATCTTAGGATGAAGATGAGATATCCTCATTTAAATGAGGCCCTGGGACTCAGACAAAAGACAGGAGAGTTAGCTACATGAAGGGTTTTATGCACAGTAATGAAAAAAGCAGAATATTGACACAATTTGTAAACCTTGTTCCCTAAATAATAAGTATATTTTAAATGTTCAACAAAAGGTTCAAGTTTAATAATAATTTTCAGATGTTATTTCTCTCTGTAGTCTCCACTTGCTTAGCTATTTTCTTTTATTAAAGATAGAAGAACCTGTGTTTGAAGGGCATCAGAAATATATTAAGATTGCACCTCAAGCTCTGTCCACTTCAGGCCACTTATCTTCTCCACTTCTTCCATACAGATGGGCGCCAAAAATCCAATTTGGCTGCATTAAGGGTGGGAGTCAAAGGATAGGTTATGTAGAGCTAGGATTGAGTGGGGCAAATGGAAAGGCTTCTGGCAATGACAGGGGGATGAACCAGTGATGAACCTAAATGAGTGGAGCGTTTCAATACACACATTTAGAGAATAACATTGTTAGCTAAGACTAGATTTATGGAAAAAATTTTGATACTTTCTTCCAAAAGCTGTGTTGGTCCTTAGTGATCATGTTGCAGGAAGGAGGACCCCTTCCAGGGCCTGAAACTGGGCTCTTGTCTAAAACACTCGGAAATGAATTGTCTGAGGAGACACATGTGCTGACAAAGCAAGAGATTTTATTGGGAAAGAGCATCCGGGTGGAGAGCAGCAGGGTAAGGGAACCCAGGAGAACAGCTCTGTCACATGGCTTGCAGTCTCACATTTTTATGGTGATGGGATTAGTTTCCGGATTGTCTTTAGCCAATCATTCTAACTCAAGAGTCCTTCCTGGTGGTGCACACCTTGTTCAGCCAAGATGAATGCCAGAGAGAAGGATTCTGGGAGGTGCTTGGACATGTGGTGTCTCATTTTGACCTTTCCTGAAATCTTCCAGTTCATGGAGGCTTATTAGTTTCGTGTTCCTTACCAGGACCTCCTGTCGTAAAACAACTCATGCAAATGGTGCCTGGCCAGGGTGGGCGGTTTCAATCAGTGTGCTTCCCCTAACAATCATAGGAATCATTTTGTTCATAATGAATGTGGAAGGAAACTTTCATTCTAATTAAAATACTTTGCAATTTAGCATCATCAGGGAAGGAAAACAGAAGCAGTATTTCTGTTTGAAATTGAGGGCTGCTTCTTCCAATTATATTTTTCAAAGAACAAAAAGTCATTCATAAATGGAATTTAGCTATGCATGTAATAATTCTTGTATCCCCAAATTTGTATGTGATGCTTAAGATTTTCTTTCCTCAGTGGCTGAAATTGGCCCATTAATTAAAGATGAAAATACCTAGCATCTAAACTGCTTAAAGGACCAACGTATTTCTGAAGAAGCCCACCCCGGGGGGTTGTGGATTTGTTTGAGTTATATTGCTTCTCATGATGTTGGCAAATCATCTTTCAGGGTTTGAGTTACCCTTTGGCTCTCTCAAGAGGTCAAATTTGATAAGCTGGCTTTTGCTTTTCTCACTTAGAAAGGAGAACCTGTGTGATTCTACATTTGAAAAGTTTTTAGATTCTCCAAAGAAAAGCACTTAACTAACTAATGAATCATAAAAGTCCTAATACTTTTCATTGTTAATATTTAAATTTCACTTGGTAGTGGCAGAAAAAGTCTAGACAGTGGCTATTTCCTGTTTTAGTGCTGGGAAAGGAGATTTTTCAGGAAATGAATGACTTTCTAATTTGAGAAACATTAATTACAAAGAACATGATCATGCTCTCAGTTTCTTTTAGGAAAAAACTCAAAAATTAAAAAAGTCTTTAAAAAGCCTGCTGTTTGTACTAGGTACTTCTGTACCATTAGGACCTAAGTCTGGAGACAGTGTTTAAAGACAATATAAACATATGCATCACAGAATGATTGAAATTTGCCTTTAAGGGGATAGGTTGCAATGGAGATTCTGTTTGGTACCCTTCCTGTTTGGTTTTCTAGGGGATACTAGAAGTTGGCAGCAGAGGAACTGACTTGGTTTTACACGGCTGTGTCAGTAATATGTGCCAGAGTTGACCACATCCTGACCCACAGTGGTTTAGTTGTAATTGACCCATGAATGATTTTCTCCCTGATTCATCTAAAGGGACCACTTTGAGAATTCTCTTAGTAACTGAAGAAACGGAAATATGACAACTAGTAAAACTGTAAAGATAAACAGTCCGTTGTTTTGTTGCATATGCATTCAAGTGGAAGACTACTCAGTGCAAAAGGTATTGAATCCCTAATGGCTGTTGTCAATTTTTATAAAAGAAAAATTTAGTATCATATTATTTCTTCTTGTATCACTGTTTGAATAGCAGTTGTTCTCAACACTACTGTAAATACTTAAAAAGAAAAGCATTTTACTAACACAAGATTTATTAATATCTCTCTGTAAACTGTGTACAGGGTAGTTTTATAGAAAACTTTGAAAACAACCTTTAGAAATAGTCCAGACTCATAGTTCATGTCAAATAAACTTATATTCTAAATAATTCTAACAAGCCACATTAATATGAAATGCAAGAATATGGTGTAATACAAAGTAAAATGAAGTTTAAAGAAGCAAGTTTTATATTTCATTACTCTAGGGAGTCCTTTAAGCCAGTTAGACTATTCAGAGAAATTGCTGATGTACTATTAAAAATCATTGCGTTAGTATGTCCCAAAACTGCATTTTCATTTCTTTTGTCATTTTAACCTTTGGAGAGTATAGCTAGAAATGCCTGTTAGAGGTGAATTCTAGGAAAATAAATGGAAAGAGAAACTCAGTTCAGTTCAGTCGCTCAGTCGTGTCCAACTCTTTGTGATCCCATGAACTGTACCATGCCAGGCCTCCCTGTCTATCACCAGCTGCCAGAGTCTACCCAAACTCATGTTCATTGAGTTGGTGATGCCATCCAACCATCTCATCCTCTGTCGTCCCCTTCTCCTCTTGCCCTCAATCTTTCCCAGCATCAGGTCTTTTCCAGTGAGTCAGCTGTTCGCATCAGGTGGCCAAAGGATTGGAGTTTGTTTCAACATCAGTCCTTCCAATGAACACCGAAGACTGATCTCCTTTAGGATGGACTGGTTGGATCTCCTTGCAGTCCAAGGGACTCTCAAGAGTCTTCTCCAACACCACAGTTCAAAAGCATCAATTCTTCTGTGCTCAGCTTTCTTTATAGTCCAACTCTCACATCCATCCATGACTACTGGAAAAATCATAGCCTTGACTAGACAAACCTTTGTTGACAAAGTAATGTCTCTGCTTTTTAATATTCTATCTAGGTTGGTCATAACTTTCCTTCCAAGGAGTAAGTGTCTTTTAATTTCATGGCTGCAGTCATCATCTTCAGTGATTTTGAAGCCCCCTAAAATAAAGTCAGCCACTGTTTCCCCATCTATTTATCATGAAATGATGGGACCAGATGCCATGATCTTCGTTTTCTGAATGTTGAGCTTTAACCCAACTTTTTCACTCTCCTCTTTCACTTTCATCAAGAGGCTTTTTAGTTCTTCTTCACTTTCTGCCATAAGGGTGGTGTCATCTGCATATATGAGGTTATTGATATTTCTCTCAGCAATCTTGATTCCAGCTTTTGCTTCCTCCAGCTCAGCGTTTCTAATGATGTACTCTGCATATAAGTTAAATAAGCAGGGTGACAAGAGAAACTCAGGCTGAGTTTATTTTTCTTCTCTACAAGAACTGTTTAAAACCTGGCAATCAAAGACTATTTTCTTGTCTACAAAATATTATAGTAGAAAATGCAAGGTCACCTCGAAGTACAAAATACTAAATTTCTAAGAGAAGAGCATATTTTAAGAAGGGTCAGTGAAATAGTTAGCTAGAGGGGATGGAGATTTCCTTGTTTCACCCTGAAACTCAGTAGCATTTCTGAAGCAGCTTGAAACATTGAGGGGAATTAAAGATAGCTTGGATCACCTTCTTTGAAGGCTCTTTGCATCCAATTTATTTTCCCCTCGTGGCCTTAGTAAGGTGCTTCATCTTCAAAGATTTTGCAAAACTTTGCTGGCTGATTAAAATGCAAATAGTAACCTTTTGGTAAGAAAGTAATTTCAATTTTGTCAGTTTTGGAGATCTGTCTGCATACTCTGCAAGTAAGATAAAATATGTTCTCAAATCTGAGTTTTTATGTAGGCTTATTTATTAACTTATGTTTGCTAACTGAAATCTACTCTTTCAAGCTACTTTGTGTATTGTGGGGAGGCTGAAGATGAGTAAATAAGAGATTTTGGCCGAGCTCAAGCTGCTCAATTTTTTCCTTTTCAACTTTTTACTTTGTATTGGCATATAGCCGATTAACGATATTGTGATAGTTTCAGGTGGATAGTGAAGGGACTCAGCCATGCATATACATGTGTCCATTCTCCCCCAAGCTCCCCTCCCATCCAGGCTGCCACAGAACTTTGAGCAGAGTTTCATGTGCTATGCAGTAGGGCCTTGTTGGTCATCCATATTAAATATAGCAGTGTATACCTGTCTATCCCAAACTCCCTAACTATCCCACCCCCCTAGCCTTCCCTCCCATCAACCATAAATTCAGTTTCTAAGTCTGTGAATCTCTTTGTTTTGTAAGTTAATTTGTATTTCTTTTTTAAGATTCCACATATAAAGGATATCATAGGAATGTCTCCTCCTCTGTCTGACTTATGCAATATAACAATCTTTAGGTCCATCCATGTTGCTGCAAATGGCATTGTATCATTCTTTTTAACGGCTGACTAATATTCCCTTGTATATATGTACCACATCTTTATCCATTCTTTGTTAATAGACGTTTAGGTTGCTTCTATGTTTTGGAGAAGCTGCCCAATTAAACAAGTCCTGATGCAAAGGAAGAGTCCCACTGTCAACACCATCTTCTGTAGAAAAAGGAAAATAAACTCTTCTAAAATGTATGCAAAGTATATTCTAGAGGCCTCTGGATCCAGAGAGATATATACCTATCTCCAGATTATCTACCTACCTATTTGTCCGTTTATCTCTACAGATCTAGGTCTCTCTCTATCTGTACAATTCAGCTCAAGACAGGCTTTAAGTGGGTGAGTGTTTTGATACTGTGTTATATAGGCTATAGTAGATTAATAAGCTATCCAATCTTATTGCTGTGGTTTTAGGTTTGAATCATTTAATATTTGTAGCACTTTCATAAGATGAAAATCAAGATGTAGGGGAAAAATGAAATAAGAGCTCTGAATTCCTGCCTTTGAGGAACAACATATAATATTGTCAGGAGAATGATGAATATGAATAAAGATGGAGTCTGCTAGACCTCAAGAAGCTGACAATTAAATCTAGTAAAGAGCTGAAGATAGTTGGGATAAAAAATAAAATATTTTGTGATGGATGAGTGCCCAGCAATTTACAAAATAATTGTTTCCTAATTTGATTTGACATAGGTAAGAAAGAAGTAGTACAGATATTTAGGGTAAGCAAGTTGTACAAACGGACTGCAGTGGCAAGGCAGAGCTGTATACAGATGATAGACCCTCAAGGATGTTCTGTGGGTTTAATATATTGACAGTGAATAATAGGTCTTGCTCTTTAGGAAGGATCTAGGGAGTTGTTTAGTTGTATTGCTGGTATGAGATTTATGGCGTCTTTTCCACATTTTATAACTATGAAGTAGTGGGCTGGGCCATTGAGCAAATATGTTCTTTGGTTTGCATGAATGGTATGTACTTTGAATTCTCAAAATAGAACTCCAGTTTATTTTTTCAGTAGTCCCAGTGAAAAAAGTTATATTTCTTAAATATGGTCAGAAAGCACTTGGGCAAGGAGTGTTTACTGTAGGAACCTGGGATTGTCTGCCGGCGCCAGCATAAATATGTTTCCATTCCTGAGCCCAGGGGGATAATTTGATTATCAAACCTGGGCAACATGCAAGTAGGTTTATTTCTTCAAGCTTGTTTTAGTATTGTAAAAGCAACATGTGAACATGGAAAGAAGTTCAACAGTAAAATAGAGTATGTAATGAATAGCAAGCCTCAGATCCCCAGCATCCCAAGGGCAACCACTATTAGCAGTTTCTAGTGGTCTTTCACACAATGGATGTTTTATTTTTGTGGTGAGAATGGTTTTTATTTTACCTCTGGAGGGCATAAAGGTAACCATAGTTCCCTAGCAATGCAGTCAGCAAATTATCTTTAACTTCTCTTTCCAAGCAACTTTGAAACATCAGTTTTGAAGTGAGATTAAGCACTCTCTCCTGAGACATAGATATTTGGATTTTTGTGAAGACATGCCCCCAGTGAATCTGACATTTAGAGCTGGAATTGGTAACATTTCTCCTGCTAAAACATGGGAATTGAAAGGTTTAACTCTAATTATGCATTTGTGTTTTATTCTGATGATGCCAGGGGAAATATTAAAACAGTTTAGACCATCAAAACACTTCTCCCACTCTCAAGGTTGTCTCCCCACTATGTGTGTGCTGAAATGACAAGCTGTGTTTAAGATGGTGGAAAAGTTGGCAGTATCTGTCTTAGAATAAGCTTTCACATGCAGCTTCTAACACCTTTGTGGTTTGGGTTGTATTTTGACAGTTGCTAGGTAGCTTGAATCAGAGAGTACAGCTGTGCAATTTAATATGATGTTTCCTATTCCAGTCTCTAAAGAGAGCTAAGTGAAATAAAAACGTAATCAGACTTCTAAAGTGTTAAATTTGGCCAAACTATTTAGAACCCACACAATAGAACAAGATAGTTGAATTTAGACTGAAACACACACACACACACACACACACACACACACACACACACAAATATGTATTATTTATTTTTAATTGGAGAATAATTGCTTTACAATGTCGTGTTGGTTTCTGCTATATAACAACATGAAATAGCCATAAGTATGTATATATCCCATACTCTTGAGCCTCCCTCCCACACCACCCCCACCCCACCTGTCTAGGTCACTGTAGAGCACCTCACTGAGCTCCTTGTGTGAAACACATATATATTAAAATATACTGGTGAATTTAAGTCAGATGAAACTAGTTGGTCCTAGTGTAAACAGAGAACTTCTGAAGTTTCTGAACTGTTTTGTTGAAAGGAAAACACTGGTTTTGGGAGCAGGCAGCTTCTTGGCACAGGTGAGTGTTTGGCACTCATGAACCACTGAATTCCTACATGAGCATGCTGTTTATGATAGAGAGTCAGAGGGAGACTAAGATTTCTGAAAGGAAAGGGTAGAAGAAAATGTAGAAATTCACCTTGCCTGGTTAAGTGGGAACACCTAGGATTTCAAATTTAGAAATAGGTTCTTATAAAAGGAGGAAGTGTTTCTTGTGGGTTTTCCTGGAGACAAGGACTGGATTGAAGTATGTTTGATGTCCATATGGACAACCATTTGTTCCAGACTGTAATGGACTGCTGTCAGAGAGCAGTGTTCACAAAAGAAGCAGGGAAAGAATATTAGCTAAGAACTTTGTGGAAAGCTGTGCAACGCAGATCTTGGAGAAGGGCCGATTGGGGTTAGGTGGCTTTGGAGATAGACAAAGTCATGATTTTTCTGGGGCTGTGGGACAGTCAAACCAGCTACACAGTGCAGTGCTGCTGCCTGGTTTGGGCCTGATCCCTGTGATGGTGTCTGGAAACCCAGACCTTTACCTGCAGAAATATGGGGCCGTGGAGATGGGAGACGAATGGCTGCCTGTGGGGATAGAAGAGGAAATCAGAGAAGGAAAATTCCTTTCTTGAACTAGAGGGAACAGTTCCTATAGCCAGCCTGTATACTTACAGCTCTGCATGTCTCTGTGATCTAATACATCACAGAGTATTTCTTATGCTCTAGGTGCTTGATTGAGTTGATGCTGAAGATTTGGTATTGAGGGAATTAAGTGGGCAGGGCTCTGTTCCCAAGGCCACAGTCTACCCAGTATAAGCTTCCTCCCTGCCTCCTCTAATCCCTGGATGCTGGTAACAGGCAAGAGAAAAGCAAATGCAATGAATGGTAGGTTTGCAGTACCATTGGCATTCTGCCGTACGTGTAATTTAAAAACCATAAAAAATAATCATAGAGAACAAAATAGACTTTTTAAAGGAGGGGATCGTTCTTAAGCTTTGCCTTGAATTTTAAAGGAACCCATCTGCATGATAAAACTAATTAGGAGAGGCCCAGTTGATGCAGAATGATGGAAATTTAAAAATATATCAGTGTTGCCTTTTTTAAATTAAAAAAGTAATATAGGCACAAAGCAAGAAATTTGGAGAAATTTAAAAGTAAATGAGTTGTATTTTAAAGTAAAATATTCTCTTAGAATATTCGATGGTGGGGTGGGGTGGGATGAGGGGAAGAAACTTATCAAACACTGAAGCAATCAAAAAGGCTTGGAGAGGTACAAAGGAGATAGGACACATCTACTTTAAGATGTGTGGGACTTGCCTTAAGGCAGTTGGATCAAATATAGAAATAAATATCAAAGAATGATCTCTCTGGAGAGATCATTAAAACGAGAATAGATGATCATTTGAGAGATTGATTTCAGTTCACTCAAGTGCTCCTGAAGTGGCACTGTCTGTTGAAACGTGTATTTGAAACTGCCTTCATACCCAAATTTTCATTGCTTTCATTAAACTTGAATGTGCGTGCATGCTCAGGGAAACACACACACACACACACACACTTAGCAGCCAGAAAGCCTGGCCTGCTTACCAGGTCCTAGCATGCCCTTGGGCAAATAATTTAATCTTTCTAAGGTTTAGCAGGTCCTTCATTAGTGGCATGACAGGATAGAATCAGATTTTCTCCAAGGTTCTCTTCAGTTCTAACACTTTTGTTCTAAGGCATTGATCTTGTCCTCTCTCTGCCTCACTTCACCATTTCCTCTTGCTTTCAAGGTAATTAAACTATTCCTAGTTCAGACAGTGAGCTAAGTGCCTTTATGAGCTTATGAACTCAAGGAATGCAGGAATGGGATAAGAAAGTGTAACTCCTGCCTAGAATTCAGAAAATGTGATTGTCAAATTGTCTTAATAGACGTGTGTGTTTGTGTTAGAAAACACATACTGGAGATGTGAGCAAATGGGCAAACTTAAAATTTTTAGTAATATTTGGAATGAGAAAAATTAGGATTGTGCAGTACTTGGTAAGATTATGGGTTTCATAAAGGGAATAAACCTGAAGGCCATTACACCTTAGGAGAGTTATTGCTTATATCTTTTTCTCACTTCTGATCTTGAAGAAGACAAGCCAGATTGTCTATGTAGCAACTATACCCAGCTACTCAAGATCTTCATTTTCTGTTGCATGTGAATGTAATTTTTGTCATGTGGAGATAGGATTTCAGGAAATTTCAGACTTTGGGAGCAGTTCTGTGTCTGGAAAAACATAGAACAAATGAAATAAAAGCTCAATACAGATGTTTTTGGTGAAGTGACTTATGAATGTCAAGGAACTACCGGCCTAGAACCCAAAGGTTTTTTTCTACTGCATAGTGATTAAAGTATTGATTAGCTAGCTACAAAGGAAAGCAGGGCTATGCTTGACTGCAGGGGTCTTTATTTGAAGAAACATGAGGTAATTGCTGTTTCAGAGATGTCATGATGCCTGAAATACCATGTTTAGTGTTATTGTTCTGGGAAATGTTTTCCATGAGCCAACAGTTCTTTTGGCTCAAAAGAACGACTTTTCTAATGGTACAGAAAACCTGGGTACAAGTGAGAAGAGAGAAAAACTAGGGGAAGTGGGAAAAGCCTCAGAGACAGAAGGGGAGAAAAGACAGTGGCTCCAAGGGGAGTGAATTCACTTTTCGTACCCTCACCTACAGGTCCTGGTGCAGGAAGAGGCATGGCGGAAGAGACCAGAATGTTGGGAGGGTATAGTTTTGAACCAAGTTCAAGAGGCCTTTAAACCCACACAAGGTGAAAAGGAAGGAGAACTGGCTCTGTTCACCTGACTGCCTTTCCCCCAGGCTCTGATAATTATATATTAAGATGGAATTGCTGCACTAGTGTGAGGCCACATGAAAATTCGCTCATGGCCTGGCATTTGGATTTGCCATTAGGAGTGAAAGGTGAATGTAGAATGATTTCCAAATGACATTCTTCTCGTGTATAAACGAGCATAGTCGGCATTTGATTTTGCCATGTATTGGAAAGCTGCAGCAAATCCAGTGAATTAATTCAATGATAGGCTTTAGCCATGTTTTTGATGTACTGGGTGGTGATAGTTGGAGGTAGGAGGGACATAACAGCATGTAGAATGAGGTCAAAAATGTCATTCAGGGCAACGTGCCTTTCAGTTCCTGGCAACCCTTGCTGCACAGCTGCAATGTGGCAGGGTGGGGGAGGGAGCAGGGGGGATGACAGGGAGATGGTACCACTATGAGCAGCAGCAGCCTGCCCTGGCCAGCCACACTGTGACAGTCAGCTGGAGAGTACCAGTCTTGGCTCTTGACTGTCGTCTGGTTACATATTACTTTACATGTTTGTAGCTGTTAGCTGTTTACTGTGCCTTTTGAATAAATCTTTATGCACGTAGTGATTAAAAGATAGGCAGCACTTAATATGCTCATTCACCTGCATTTATAGTAGGTTAAAGAGGAGATGAAAGTCTGTAACTGTCCTTTTAAATAATTCTGCATTCGGAATTAATGCATCACATTGCATCTTTACATTTAAAATTTGTCTTTGCACTGATTGAGTTTTCTTCAATATTCAGATATGTACACATATGTTAATAGGTGCCAGTCACTGATGATTAATATGATTCTAAGGTAGTGGGATTCAATTCATATGACATTTTGAAAAAGGCAAAGCTACCTCATGTGAAGAGTTGACTCATTAGAAAAGACTCATTAGAAAAGACTCTGATGCTGGGAGGGATTGGGGGCAGGAAGAGAAGGGGACGACGGAGGATGAGATGGCTGGATGGCATCACCGAATCGATGGACGTGAGTTTGAGTGAACTCTGGGAGTTGGTGATGGACAGGGAGGCCTGGCGTGCTGCAATTCATGGGGTCGCAAAGAGTCGGACATGACTGAGTGACTGAACTGAACTGACTGAAGGTAGTGGGATTGTTGGAGTTTTGGACAAAACTCTTTAAGCCTCTCCTATTTTGGCGCTTAGAATGAAACTGTTCTCTCTAGGAAACAGAGCTGGGCTTGAATCCAATGCAGCCACTGGGACAAATATATATATATATTTTTATTGTGGTAAAATATGTATAACAGAATTTGTCATCTTTAAATGTATAATTCTGTGACATTAAGTACATTCACATTATGGTATAACCATTACCTCCTCCGTCTAACTCCAGAAATTTTTCATCTTTCCCAACTGGACCTTTATACCCATTAAACAATAGCTCTCCATTCTTCCCCATCTCCCCCCCAGTTCCTAACAACCACTTTCTAACTGTGTATCTCTATGAGTTTAACTGGACTTCCCTGGTGGCTCAGAGGGTAAAGCGTCTGCTTACAATGCTGGATACCCGGGTTCAATCCCTGGGTCGGGAAGATCTCCTGGAGAAGGAAATGGCAACCCACTTCAGTATTCTTGCCTGGAAAATCCCATGGATGAATTTAACTACTCTTTACCTCATATAGAGCTTCCTAGGAGGTGTTATGGTAAAGAGCTTGCCTGCCAATGCAGGAGACATAAGAGACGCTGGTTTGATCCCTGGGTTGGGAAGATCCCTGGAGGAAGGCATGGCAGTCCACTCCAGTATTCTTGCCTGAAGAATCCCATGACCAGAGGAACCTGGCAGGTTATCGTCCATAGAATCACAAAAAGTTGGAAGTAACTGAAGTGACTTAGCACACACGCATACCTCATGTATGTGGAATCATACAATATTTGTCTTATTGTGACTGGGTCACTTCACTTAGCATAATATCTTCAGAGTTCATCCACAAACTCTTACCTATAAGACTTGCTGAGAGGCTGCCTTCCCAAGGAAATTGTCCTGCTTCTCCCCAAGGTATGTTACATGCCCCCTTTTATGCTTTTATGGCATCTCTACTACTGCACCTACCATACTGTTTGGTGATTATCTCTTCACTTCATCTCTTATTTGTAGTTCATTCAGTACATACATACTGAAATATTGACTATATGTTCAGCATTGGGGATTCAGTGGTGACACAACACACGTAGAATCTATCTGCAGAGAACTCTATCTGGACCAGTTTCTCAGGGTGTGATCTGTAAGACCATCTGTGTCAGAATCACTTGGGAGCTTTGATGACCCACTCTAGGCTCAGGCATCTGAATTGGTAGGCTTCACCTTGGGTGGTTCTTGTGCATATTGATCTGTGAGTCCGGAGATTCCGTGAGGATGGGCAGCATCTCATTCTTAGCTCTGAGCATAGTTCCTGGCACAGGTAGCCATGCAGGAAATATTTACTGCAGAAGCAGGGTACTCTGAGCTGAAGTGAGTTTGGATGGCATGCTATTTATGGGTCCTCTGGTAGGCCTGGCCAGGACTAGTATGAGGTGAGGATTAACTCTACCTTTTCCCAACATGGGAGGTACAAGTCATTTCAGTGCTTCTAAACATTTATTGATTTTTTTTTTTTTCTAACTGGGGCTTCTCTGCCTCAACTTCATCTCTAGGAAATTTCCTAAAGGAAAAAGATGGGCCATTTTTACCTCAAATTACTTCAGATTCATGCTAGTCTTTTAAATGCTAAACGTTCTTTTAGGGGTAAAATTTTTTTGAATTAGCTTTCATTAAGGATTATAGTGCTTGAAAAGCTGTATCATGCAAGAATTTGAAATTAAGTTTTCTGGATGACATAATTTATACTTTTATATATGCCCAAAAAGTCTATATGCACATAATATAAACTTGTTTACCAGGATGACACTTGCACACCAGGATTTGTAGACTATGTTTCTTTGCTGAAGTGATGTTTATTTTTGATTATAAGTGTGAAGGAGAACAAGTAGGTAGATTTGAATTATTTAAGGGTCTTATAGTTACTAACAGTCTTGATCTACTTGAGTTAATTATGGAGTGGCTCAATTGGATGGCTGGTTACTTTTTTTGATATTAATAAAATGTCACACTTTCCTCCCTCTTTGGCTTTTTGGTTTAGAGCTTAAGTTAAATATCATTCTGAAGATTACTTGTGTTTAAGGTAAAGAGAGAGTTTTTGCAGTCAGTTGTGTGGTCTCTGTGAATATTCTTTTGGATAGCTGAATTGGTCAGGCACTAGGATGAATATCCCTATGGTTGCTGAGGCCTCTTTCAGCTAATATTCCAGAGGCAAATAACTTAATAAAAACTCATAACTGTTCACGTCAGTAAACTCATTAAGTTCAAGGAAGATGCAGAAGTAATTTTGATAAACTGAGCATTGGGCTAACAGAATAACATCTTTCCTTGCATCAATGCTTGTGATTAGCACGTAGCATTAGTTTCTCTTTATCTGAAATGCTTACCCCTTCTTTTCCATCCTAACTAAATCCACTCTTCATTTTAGCTTTGTCCTCTTTCCCACCACTCTATTTTTTTCAAAGCTGAAACCACTTCATCTCCACACGTGGGTTCTGTCCTATTTTAGGTTTTGGTAACAATCCTTTTTTTTAATGATAGACTTTTCTCTTGTTCTTTGTGATCAGACTTCCACCTTGACTGGTATCCCAGTTATTCTGGGTCTGGGCTCCTACTTGGCCTCTGTAGTCTCCCTTGAAACAGCCTGGTTGGGTTATAATTTACCTGCTGCTATGTCTTCCTAATTCCAAGAGCTTAGTTATTCAGACTTTTATCTAATTCTACTGGTTGTCTACATATTCTCACCCACTTGATGTCCTTCATTTGTCTCAAAAATTTCCCCATTTCAGTGAGTGTATCTTTCATCTTTGTGCCTTAGTCTTCCTTAATATGGCCAATCCTGCTAGCCAAGGATTTGGAGAACCAAAGCCCAATTCAGTGGCCACATTATCAACAATTGTGCTTTTGATTGCTGAAAGATGAACGCCCTGGTTAACCTCTGTCTCAAGCAGCTGTTTAAATGTGCCATATGAGCACAGTAAAATATGATGTTTCAAAATGTTACTCAATAAGGGCATCTGTTTTAGCTTGGCTGCCTCTTTTTGACCTAAAACAAAATTCAGTCGTATATAAGCAAGGGTCATTACCAATTTTCTCCCCATTACATAAGCTTTATTTTCTAAGGTGATTCTGAACTGACCTTTAAAAGCAAAGCAGGCAATTTTGATTTGCTTGTTTAGTTGTGCTTTTCATTTTTTTTTTGATCCTAGAGAAAACACACATATGCACAATGCTTTGTATATGAATACAGGAGTTCATGGACCCCTAGTAGGTCCACAGGCCCATAGGCCGTAGTTAACACTGTGTTGGAACTCTGCCCTTCCTCTTGTGGTGATTATGTAAACCACATAAAGACAACCTTTAAATGAGATGGAAGTGGAGTTTCCTGAGTAAAGGTATCTTGGGTGAAAAAAATGAGATGGAAGTTGAAATAATTTCTTTAGCATCTTAGGTTCTTAGATTTATGCTTAGATCCTATGCTTAGATGATATGTTGGCTTGCTGTTACTACAGTGATAGTTTTATAAATGTTACTTTAAAAACACAATCTATCAAAACCTGCATATGCATGGAATGAATGTGAAAATTAAGAAAAGTATTTGTTTTGAACAGAATGTTATTGTCAAAACATTTTTTTGTAATTTTATTTTATTTTTAAACTTTACATAATTGTATTAGTTTTGCCAAATATAAAAATGAATCCACCATAGGTATACATGTGTTCCCCATCCTGAACCCTCCTCCCTCCTCCCTCCCCATACCATCCCTCTGGGTCATCCCAGTGCACTAGCCCCAAGCATCCAGTATCGTGCATCAAACCTGGATTGGCATCTCGTTTCATACATGATGTTTTACATGTTTCAGTGCCATTCTCCCAAATCTTCCCACCCTCTCCCTCTCCCACAGAGTCCATAAGACTGTTCTATACATTATAGTCTCTTTTGCTGTCTCGTATGTATGCACAGTTACAAATGACATAAAAATAAATTTGTTAGCAACCAAATACCATGTTTTATTTGAATCATTTGAAATTTTATTAAAATTCAAACTGGATATATTTTAATTGGAATTTTAAGAATTACAACTAGTCTGATGGTTTATGTCATGCTTAGTTATTTAGTTAGTGAAGTCACTCAGTCGTGTCTGACTCTTTGCGACCCCATGGACTGTAGCCTACCCGGCTCCTCTGTCCATGGGATTTTCTGGGCAAGAGTACTGGAGTGGGTTGCCATTTCCTTCTCCAGAGGATCTTCCTGACCCAGGAATCAAACCCGGGTCTCCCACATTATAGGCAGACGCTTTACTGTCTGAGCCACCAGGGATGTGAAAACCACTTTAAAGGACATTTCACTGATTTGACAAGTTTCAATAACCAATGTATAGATAAAGATGAAATGAGCCCTTATTTTGCCATTTCTTGCAATATTTGTGACATAGCATTTACCATCTACATTATTTTGTTTAAACTACTTTTTAAATACATTTTGATGGGGCTATTTGAAGTTTTTTTGAAGTGGTCGAACTTTGAGAAGATTGTATGTAGTATTTAGAATTCTCATACTTTTAAAAATATTTGTTGAGAACTGAATACTTTTAAAAAAATAACTTTGATAGGGATAAAGGATAAAGTCAGTAGATTTATAGAATTTTATAGCTGAAGGGACCAGAAAGGTCACCCAGGCCAACTGTTCAGATGGACACCCAGAGATGATATGTGGTTAGCTGAGGTCTCTGATCCCTTCTTGCATTTTTCCCACTATACCTGGTTGCCTAGTATGCTTTTAAACCACCACCAGTACAACCTCTGGAGCTTCAAGTTATTTTCCCCAGCAACTTAATTATTTCCCAAGGTTAAACCTTATACAGAAAGTTTGTTCTCTGATAGAAATAGGTACATTGAATAAGCTACTGCAGTACCCTTGATCAGGATTTATGACCTTGAAACCCAGCTGCAAAACAAATGATCAGCCAGTTGGATCAGCTCAGTGATGTGAAAAGCTAGAAATTCCTTGAACACTAACAGCCTGTGAAATGTTAAATGAGAAGAAATCTGGTTTCCATGTAGTAATGATTCACCTGTTTTTTAGTGTAGGTCATTTGAAAGGAGAGACCAGTAATGAATATAGCTGAGCATAAAAGCATTAGAAATTATTAAAATCTGACTTTGCTTATTCTGCATAGGCACATAGTAGATAAATATTCTGCAAGCACGAACTTAGCTATGTGCTTGTAGGAACTTGATGTAAAGACACCAGGTACAAGGAGACCAGGCCAGAGAATAAACAAAAATGCTATAGCAAGGAGACATGTAGGAGAGCAAGATAGCTGTACTCAGTTTTTGGAATACTATAACTTTGTCCATGAGAAAGTTGGTACGTAGAAAGTGGGATCCTGAAAGAAAGGAAGCCAAACCCTTATGTTCATTGCACCAGTATGTACAGTAAACATGACATGGAAATAATCTAAATGTCCATTGACAGATGAATGGATAAAGAATATGTGGTACATATATACAATGGAATACTATTCAGCCATAAAAAGAATGAAATAATGCCTTTTACAGCAACATGGATGGACCTAGAGATTATCATATTAATTGAAAGAGAAAGACAAATACCATATGATATCACTTATATGTGGAATCTAAAATATGACACAAAATGAACTTATCTATGAAGCAGAAACAGACTCATAGACATAGAGAACAGATTTGTGGCTGCCAAAGGGGAAGTGGGTTTGGGGAAGGATGGGATTGGGATTAGCAGATGCAAACTATTATATAGAGAATGGAAGAACGACAAGGTCCTACTGTATAGCAGAAAGAACTATGTTCAATATCCTCTGATAAACCATTCAGTTCAGTTCAGTCACTCAGTCGTGTCCAACTTTTTGCGACCCCATGAATCGCAGCACGCCAGGCCTCCCTGTCCATCACCAACTCCTGGAGTTCACTCAGACTCATGTCCATCGAGTTGGTGATGCCATCCAGCCATTTCATCCTCTGTCGTCCCCTTCTCCTCCTGCCCCCAATCCCTCCCAGCATCAGGGTTTTGAAAAAGAATGTATATATATGTATAACTGAATCACTGCTGTACAGTGAAAATTAATAGAATATTATAAATAAACTATAATAAAATAAATTTTAAAAAGAAAGGAAGCTGAAAGAATCCCTGATTTAGGGCAATCAGTTCGCACTTTCTTCATTTACTCAGAGAAATGGACAGGAAGCCAAGTCCTCTTGCTCCTGCTTCATAGGGCTATTGAGCAACATGAGAAATGTTTAGATGGCCTCTTTTTGGAGAACTCCATTTTCATGGGGATACATTTGGGGATATTGTAGTAGAGGTGTTTTCAATTAATATAAAATTTGGTATGGAGTAGATCACAAGGTAAAAATGAAAACATAAGAGCATGTGTTTTAAAAACAAAGGAATCTGAGCTCAGATTCTAGCTCTTTAGCTCATCACTCTTGTGCTTTAAGACAAGTGATAGCCACTCAGAGTTGTAGCTCCTCTTTGTAAAAAGGAGTAGTAATGTTAACTGTTGAAGTAAATTTCCTATGAAGTTAATGAAGCTTAGTTAATGAAACCTCCTGGGAAGGGCTGTAGCCATGTATTCCCATGCCATATGTTTCTATTAAGTTTTTTTCCATTCTGTTTCTTTCCTGTCACTTCCTTTGTGTGAGGTGGCACTGGAGTGGCCATGGACATTTTTTCCCTGTGCCCATTCCATATTTATTTGAATATTTGTTTGTTTAAAACAATTCTTTTGTATTGGAGTATAGCTGATTATCAATGTTGTCATAGTTTCAGGTGGACAGCAAAGAGACTCAGCCATATATATACATGTATCCATTCTCCCCAAACTTTCCTTCTATCCAGGCTGCCATATAACATTGAGCAGAGTTCCCTGTGCTATACAATAGGTCCTTGTTGGTTGTCCATTTTAAATATAGCAGTGTGTACCTGTCTATCCCAAACTTCTTTTTTTTTTTCCCCAGGTTTTAAAACTTTTTATTTGCATATTAAAAAAAATTTGTGCATTCCAATAATTAAAATCATTTGAACAACAACAACAAAAAATGGCACTCTGATATTCCAAACTTCTTAACTATCCCTTCCCTCTGTCCTTCCACCCAGCAGCCCATTTTTGGGTTTATTGTTATGTATTTATGCTGTTTGTAACTTTGAATTATTTTCTTATTTTTATATTATGTATACCATTTTTTTTCCCCCTAAGAACTCCCCAAATTGTACAAACTTTATGCCTCATAAAAACTGGGTCTGCCCTGGTTAACTTCATAGGATTCTTACTAAGATGAAGTGAAATAACCATGTAAAATACTATATTGGTTCTTTATTGCTAAAAACAACCCATCCTCCAAATTTAGTGGCTTCAAACAAGATTATTTCCTCACAATTCTGTTGATCAGCACTTTGGTCTGAGCTCAGTTTGTGGTTCTTCTGCTGATCTCTCCTGGGCTCCCTCTAACAGTACAGTCTGTTGGTACACTGGCAGGGACCAGATGGTCTAAGATGGCCTCATACAAATGTGTAGTAGTTGTCAGGCTGTTGGCTCCCTCAGTGGGCCAGTTCAGATCACATGGCACAGCACTCCTAGAGGGAGAGACTGAAAGCTGCGAGGCTTACAACTTCTACAGTGCCCCTTGTGCTGCTTTCTATTTGTGAAAGCAAGTTGCAAGATTAGCTCAGATTTAAGAAGTGTGGAAATAGACTCCACTCTTGATAGAGGGAGTTGCAAAGAATTTGTGGCCGTTTTTAATCTACCACAAACTTTGCCTGAAATAGAAGATGCTGATATACGTTTGCTTTCTTCTCTTCTTCCTCTTCTCAACTTGCTTCTTATTTCTGCTGAAATTAAATAAATATGGAGAGAAAAAAGGCTTCTATAGAAGAGAAAAATAAATGAGAATTCCACTGATGTGTCTGATGTTTGATTTTTTAAAATTAATTAAAAATTAATTTAAAATTGATCTTAATTGGAGGATAATTTCTTTACAATATTGGGGTGGTTTTTGCCATACATCGACATGAATCACCCATGGGTGCACATGTGTTTCCCCATCCTGAATCTCCCTCCTACCTCCCTCCCCACCCCATCTCTCTGGGTTGTCCCAGAGAACTGGCTTTGAGTGCCCTGCTTGATATTTGATCTTGTAAATTCTTTTTTTCCCCCCAATTTAATGAGATAGACTTGACATACAGCACTGTGTAAGTTTAGGGTATGCAGTATTAATGATTTGACTTAAACATATTGTGAAATGATTACAACAGTAAGTTTAGTTAACATCAGTCAACTCATATAGAGTATATGTATGTATTTCTTTTTTCCTAGTGATGAAAACTTTTAGGATTTGCTTTCTTAACAACTTTCATAAATATCATATAGCAATGTTAACTGTAGTCATAATGTTGTGCATTGTATCTCTGGTACTTATTTATCTTGTAACTGAAAGTTTGTGTTTTTTCATCATCTTTATCCAGTTCCCCTCCCTGGTAAACTCTTAATCTGTAATTTTAATTAGATTGCATTTTTAATCCATTCTTACCTTTATAAAAAATAAAATGCTTAGAATTTTTATGGTATTTTAATAAAATATATATAAAGCATTAAATTTCTTACCTTTATTCAGTTTATATCAGATAGAGAATTTACTGAAGACAATTTGATTTGTGATAAAAGGGAATTAATAATTTAAAATATAGAAAAATATATTTAGCAGTTTATTAATAAAGGCTGTGACACTTCTTTTACTAGTTTAGTGGAATTGTATACATGACATTTGGACAACTCAATAAAGCAGACTTATAGAATTTTCCCCTTTAAGTGATAGCTTTGTGTGTGTTAGCCGCTCAGTTGTGTCTGACTCTTTGCGACCCCATGGACTGTAGCCTGCTAGACTCCTCATCCATGGAATTCTCCAGGTAAGAATACTGGAGTGGGTTGCCATTTCCTTCTCCAGGGTATCTTCCTGACCCAGGGATTGAACCCAGGTCTCCTGCATTGCAAGCAGATTCTTTTACCACTGAGCCACCAGGAAAGCAATGGTCTGCTTATTGAGTAATTAAGTCAATCAGTCTAATGATAGGTGAGTTACATGCTGTGTTTAATGATTTGCTGCTGCTGCTAAGTCACTTCAGTTGTGTCCGACTCTGTGCGATCCCATAGATGGCAGCCCACCAGGCTCCCCCGTCCCTGGGATTCTCCAGGCAAGAACACTAGAGTGGGTTGCCATTTCCTTCTCCAATGCATGAAAGTGAAAAGTGAAAGTGAAGTAGCTCGGTCGTGTCTTCACGACTCCATGGACTGCAGCCTACCAAGCTCCTCCGTCCATGGGATTTTCCAGGCAAGAGTACTGGAGTGGGCTGCCATTGCCTTCTCTGGTTTAATGATTCAGATGGCATCTAAAACTTTTAAAAGCCTGTTAAATGATAGTAAGAGTCAACCAGGTCCTCCTAGTGATGTCATGATCATAATAATCAGCATCACAACTGAAAACAATCACTTATATATTGATGTTAATAGATGTTTCTCTTATAAATACTAACTTGACTTTATGACTATTGAAGAGATAGTAATGTGTGAAAAGAGTTATGGAAAATAAAAAGAAAAGGAAGCACAAGCTGTTAGTTGTCTTTAGTTTCTTTAGTTGCAAAGGCAGAAAATAAAAAATGGGAAATTGTCAGCTTATATAAAGGAATAGTGAAGAGGAAGAAGTTTAGGTACAGCTTGATGCAGGGGGCCCTAGAAGGAAATCAGGGCCCAGTTTTTTCCTCTCCATGAGCTGTGTCTCTTTTATTTGTGTTGTTGTCCTCTCAGACTTGATATGGGAACAATTTAGCTGTAATAGTTTAAATCTCCATATGCTTTTAAATTTAAGCACAATGAAAACAAGTGGCTGTTTTGGAAAAACCCTGATTAGTTGTGTGGAGTTTGGCATGAGTCATGTGTCTGTCCATTCCCAGATGGTACGACCAGGAAGATGAAGTACAAATATAAGATGTAACTCTGTCAGTCGGTTCAGTTCAGTTGCTCATTTGTGTCCGACTCTTTGCGACCCCATGAATTGCAGCACGCCAGGCCTCCCTGCCCATCACCAACTCCTGGAGTTCACTGAGACTCATGTCCATCGAGTGAGTCTCAGTGATGCCATCCAGCCATCTCATCCTCTGTCATCCCCTTCTTCTCCTGCCCCCAGTCCCTCCCAGCATCAGTCTTTTCCAGTGAGTCAACTCTTCATATGAGGTGGCCAAAGTACTGGAGTTTCAGCTTCAGCATCATTCCTTCCAAAGAAATCCCAGGGCTGATCTCCTTCAGAATGGACTGGTTGGATCTCCTTGCAGTCCAAGGGACTCTCAAAGAGTCTTCTCCAACACCACAGTTCAAAAGCATCAATTCTTCGGGGCTCAGCCTTCTTCACAGTCCAACTCTCACATCTGTAAACTGTGTTAAAAACTACTCAAAGTAGATAGCTGTATTTATTTTATTTACCTCAAACAACTTTTGAAGATGGTCTGTAACTATTAGTCTGAAATTATTGCAATTTCTTTGGGAAGTTTGTCATATTATGCTATTTGTAGAATTTTGGGACAATAAATATATTACTTTAAAAACCAGAATAGGTATTCTAATTTATTGGTAAAATTCAAGTCAGACAGGAATTAACTCCTGCCAACTTGCTTCTTTTGGAGAAGGCAATGGCACCCCACTCCAGTACTCTTGCCTGGAAAATCCCATGGATGGAGGAGCCTGGTAGGCTGTAGTCCATGGGGTAGCTAAGAGTAGGACACAACTGAGTGACTTCACTTTGACTTTTCACTTTCATGCATTGGAGAAGGAAATGGCAACCCACTCTAGTATTCTTGCCTAGAGAATCCCAGGGATGGGGGAGCCTGGTGGGCTGCTGTCTCTGGGGTTGCACAGAGTCGGACACAACTAAAGCGACTAGCAGTAGCAGCAGCAGCAGCAGTAGCAGCAGCAACTTGCTTCTTTAAGAAGATTAGGGGCTTTATACCATAAGGTATTATGAAACTGCCTTTTATCGTCATAGATTACTGTATAATGGGGCTTCCCTGATAGCTCAGTTGGTAAAGAATCTGCCTGCAGTGAAGGAGACCACTGTTCAATTCCTGGGTCATGAAGATCCCCTGGAGAAGGGATAGGCTACCCACTCCAGTATTCTTGGGCTTCCCTTGTGGCTCAGCTGGTAAAGAATCACCTGAAGTGGGGGAGACCTGGGTTTGATCCCTGGGTTGGGAAGATCCCCTGGAGAAGGGAAAGGCTGCCCACTCCAGTATTCTGGCCTAGAGAATTCCATGGACTTTATAGTCTATGCGGTAGCAAAGAGTTGGGCATGACTTTCACTTTCACTGTATAAATAGGCGATCCTATAATCAATTATCCAAATCAGGACATTCTTGTGAAGGAGAGGGCATATGACAATGGGAGATCAAAAGTAATCTAGAAAAGTCAGCACTTATAGTCACCTTATATATAAATAATATAACTTTTATTACCTGCAAACATTAAATTATCTATATGAGGAACAGCAAGAGAAAAACAGCTTGTTATATACAAGGGAACCCCTATAAGGTGATCAGCAGATTTCTCACCAGAAACTTTTCAACCCAGGAGAGAGTGATACGATATATTCTATGTGCTGAAAGAAAAGAGCTGCCAACCAAGAACACTCTACCCAAAAGTTATCATTTGAAAGTGAAAGTGAGATAAAGAGTTTTCCAGATGTGGAAAAGCTAAGGGAGTTTATCACCACAAAACCAGCCTTACAACAAATGTTAGTACCCTTTATTTCCAGGTTCAAGAAAACAATGAAAAAAATGTCAATAATCACATGTGGGTGCGTGCTAAGTTGCTTCAGTCTGTCCAACTTTTTGTAACCCTATGGACTGTAGCCTGCCAGGTCCTCTGTCCCTGAGATTCTCCAGGCAAGAATACTGGAGTGGGTTGCATGTCTTCCTGCAGGGTATCTTTCTGACCCAGGGATCAAACCCATGTCTCCTGTGGCTCCTGCATTGCAGGCAGATTTATTATTGCCAAGCCACCAGGGAAGCTCCAATAATCACATACCTATCAATAAAGGGTGCTAATTAGTAACAAGAACACATAGAACAAATCTCACCGACAAGGTAAATATACAGTATAGATAGTGAATTAATCACTTATAAAGCTAGTATAAAGGTTGAAAAATAAAAAATAACTGTGATCACAATAATTAGTTAACAGATACATGAGATACAATATGTAAAATGTGATATCAAAAATATAAATGTGCAGAGGGAGAGTAATAGTGTTGAGCTTTATAATGGGGTCAAACTTAAGTTGTTATCAACTTAAAATAGACTGTTATAAATTGTTATTTATAAGCCCCATGATAATCACAAAGCAAAAACCTGTAGTAAGTATAAGAGAGAGAGAGAAACGAATCTAAGCATACCTCTAAAGTCATCAAACCACAAAGGAAGAAAGAAAGAGAAGAAAGTAACAGAAAAGATTGCAAGAACAGCAAGAAAACAATGAACAAAATGCCAGTGATCGCATGTGTGTGCATGCTGAGTTGCTTCAGTCCTGTCCAACTTTTTGTGACCCTATAGACTGTAGCCTGCCAGGCTCCTCTGTCCCTGGGATTCTCCAGGCAAGAATACTGGAGTGGGTTGCCATGCCTTCCTCCAGGGGATCTTCCTGACCTAGGGATCGAACCTGTGTCTCATGTGGCTCCTGCACTGCAGGCAGATTTGTTACTGCTAAGCCACCAGGGAAGCCCCATCACATACCTGTCAATAATTGCTTTAAATGTAAATAGAATAAGTTCTCCAATCAAAAGACATAGAATGGCTGAATTGGATTAAAAAAAAAAAAAAACAAAGCCCATTGACATGTTGCCTACAATAGATTCATTTTAGATCTGAGGACATATACAATCTGAAAGTGAAGGACTGGGAAAAGATATCCCATTTAAATGGAAATACAAAGAAAGCTATAGTTATGTCAGACAAAATATACTTTAAAACAGAGACCATAATAAGACAGAGCAAGGCATTACACAATAATAAAGTGGTCAGTATAACCAGAAGATATAACATTTGTAAATATTTATGCACCTAACAGGGCTTCCCTGGTGATTCAGCAGTAAAGAATCTGCCTGCGATGCAGGAATCACAGAAGACGTAGGTTCAATGCCTGGGTCGAGAAGATCCCCTGGAGGAGGGCATGGCAACCCACTCCAATATTCTTGCTTGGAACATCCTAAGGATAGAGGAGCCTGGTGGGCTTACAGTCCATAGGGTCCTAAAGAGTTGGACACAACTGAAGCAACTCAGCAACTTTGCACCCATGCACACACACACATGCATCCAACATAGGAACACCTAAATATATAAAGCACATGTTAACAGACCCAAAGAGTCTGTTAATAGATAGCAATACAACAATAAGAGGGGATTTTAATAGTCTACTTACAATAGTAGATAGATATCCAGACAGGAAATCAATAAGAAAACATCAACCTTAAATGACATGTGAGACCAGATGAACTTAACAGATAGGTATCTATATGTAAATATATAGATACATGTATGTATGTGTGTATGTATATATATACACACATATATATCTATATATATATATATCTAGAATGTTTCATTCAAAAGCAACAGAATATACATTCTTCTCAAGTGCACATGGAATGTTTTCCAAGAGATCATATGTTGGTCACAAAACAAGTCTTAATAAATTTAAGAGGACTGAAGTCATATTAAACATCTATTCTGACCACAGTAGTTTGAAAATTGAAATTAATTGCATGAAGAAAACTGAAAAATTCACTAATGTGTAGAGGTTAAACAACATGCTACCAATAAGTCAAAGAAAAAAATCAAAAGAGAAATAAAAAATACCTTAAAAAAACCTAAATGCCTTTGCTCATGCTGTTTTCCCTTTAACTGAAATATTTTCTTTTCTCTTTTTGTGTTTCCAAATTCTATCCATTCTTAAAAGCCCAGTGAAAGTCTCATTTTCTCTCACTTTGCATGAGTGTAGTCCATCCTGGTCTTATTTTTCTCTGAGTCCCTGTTGCTCTTATGGTCATGTCCATAGTTTTGCATGTGGTCTTTCCCTGCTTCCCCCACTCTCCCACCTTCTAGACTGTGCTATCCTTGAGAGTAGGGAGACTGAGTCTAATATTTCTTTTGTGTCTCTTTTTAAATGTCTGGTATAATATTGGGAATATTTTGGACAGATCATTTGCTATTTTAGATGGAAGCATGGGATCTGTGAATACTTCTTGAGGTTACCCCATTATATATCTTTAAAAACAGTTTTGACCAAAAAAAGCCCAAATATAGATGGAAATGCTAATTAGCACATTAAAATAAATGAAGCATGTCAATGAAATCAAACTTTATGCTTCAAATAAAGTATTTTAACATTTTAAATATTTATTATAGATTAAGATGAGCAGAAATAAATAGCTAGGCAGAAATTTATGATAGCTTTTCTTAGATTAAACACTAAAAATATCATGAATATTTGCGTTGGCTGAAAATGATCTATATATATAGCAAGAACAAAGCTTCAATTATCATTATTGTTTAAAAACTAGTTATATTTCCTAGTACTTTCACATTGAGTTAATTTGTCACTT
This sequence comes from Bos indicus, assembly GCF_029378745.1. Taxonomy (NCBI): domain Eukaryota; kingdom Metazoa; phylum Chordata; class Mammalia; order Artiodactyla; family Bovidae; genus Bos; species Bos indicus. The sequence continues at coordinate 86,295,009 of NC_091761.1, forward strand.
ATTCTAGTGGACAAACAAAAATGAACTAATTTACCTGAATGTTGATGTGGCAGATGCTGTCAGCAGCCACTTTTATTCCTGGAACCTTTCACTCTTCTCCAGTGGATTTCCAGCTGTCAGCATCTGCATCTCTGTGTTTGAGGGCTGCCCCTCAAAGGCCACATTGTTCATGGTCAGTGTATTAGTTCTAGAGAATTCATATTCCTGCTTCCCCATCCAGAAGACCTCATCCAACTGTGTATAAAATACCCCACCCAGCTCGCTTGCCCTCAGATGAGATAATACTGACACTGTGTTTTGCATCATTTTCAAAGGTTTCCCTAGAAAATTCAGCTTTAGGTACCCACTCTAGAAGCTGATTTGAGAGCTCATCCTTTATTAGATGCTTTTTCTTTCTTATCTCTCTTCTCCACTCTTCTACTATTGTTCTCTATACCTTTCAAATAAATAATTTGTACTTGGAGCCTTGTCTTGGGGTCTGCTTCTGGAGAATCCAAACCAAATCACAACTTTATGTATTATTATTTATTACATTTCCAAGAATTTACTCCATGGAGACTGTGTTTTAGGAATTCTAAAGTGTTATACATAAAAGGCATTGTTTTGAAGCTAAAGATGGCCCTACAGGATCACTAGTGCATACTGATGGATTGGAAGTGTTATTTAGCAAGACTGGAGACACATTAGGAAACACAGGAAGTCTGGTCTTTGGAGTAGCATCTGACCTGAGCCTGGAGAGTAAGACTCAAGTTAGAGTGATGAGCCTTCCTTAAGCTGTGTCAACATTACTTTGGATTTGCTGCAGAGCTAGCAGGCAAGAGCAAGGTTTTACTCGTGCTTTTCCTTCCTTGCCTGACTGATGCTGGCAAAAATTTCATTTTATTCTTTATTCCTAAATCCTACCCAGCACTGTACACATAGTGAATATTTGTTGATTAATGGGCCACACAGTTTGCTAAACACTATGCTGTCAGGAACTATAGAAAATTTTATTATGTCAATTACTCTTTAGCATCTATGGGTCTCTTTTGAACCATAAGGTCCTTGGTGTTTGTCACTATTTTACTTTATAGAGAATTGTCAAATATTATATTTTCTCTTCAAGGAGCTTTTGGCAAGATTTTGTTGTTGTTCAGTCACTGAGTTATGTCCGAATCTTTGAGACCCCATGGATTGCAGCATGCCAGGCTTCCCTGTCCTTCACCATTTCCTGGAGTTGCTCAAACTCATGTCCATCAAGTCAGTGATACCATTCAACTATCTTGTCCTCTGCTGTCCCCTTCTCCTCCTGCTTTCAATCTTCCCCAGCATCAAGGTCTTTTCCAATGAGTTGGCTTTTCTCATGAGGTGGCCAAAGTATTGGAGCTTCAGCTTCAGCATCAGTCCTTCCAGTGAATACTCAGGGTTGATTTCCTTTTAGGATTGACTGGTTTGATCTCCTTGCAGTCCAAGGGACTCTCAAGAGTCTTCTCCAACACCACAGTTTGAAAGCATCAGTTCTTTGGTGCTCAGCCTTCTTTTGGTCCAACTCTTACATCCGTACACGACTACTGGAAAAACCATAGCTTTGACTATACAGGCCTTTGTTGGCAAAGTAAGGTCTCTGCTACTTAAATTATTTATTTTTGAAGACCAGTGATAAAATGGTGGTGAAATAAGTACTACTTTTGACTTTTTGTTCCAAATCTCTTTGGTTCTGTGCAAGGTCTTGTGAATGGCAGCTTTCATATGCTGAGGAGATCTTCCAACCTTTACTGTCAGCACTCTGGCCACCCCACTCTGCACCTTGCTTTTCTGGCTATGGTTTGCTGGGATCCCCAGGTAAACTGAAAACTACCATCCTCTTTCTTATTTGGCTTAAGGATTTCTAGTGTGGCTGATCTTGCCCAATTAGATGTTCTTATCAGCAATTTCTTAGAGATGTCACTTTGTCATTCTGATCTTGCAGAAGTACTCATAAAGATTTGAGAATTGCTATATGCCGTGAATTGCTTTTTTCAATTTGAAATCATACCTCTTTAACTACTCTTAAAGTGACAAGTGTTATGAGTGTACTGTATGCCTTAAACATGATGAAGATCGGTCCTATATAGGTAAAATACCAAACATGAATTGTAAACAAGGGGCAAGAATTTTTATAACTGAAAAACCTATCCATCTCATTACCATTAGAAATGGGCATAACCTTAGATATTATAACTTCTTTTGGAATTCTGTGAACCTTTTGTGTCCAGTCAAAACTGCGTACTCTACATATGCTTATGAATATTGCTTCAAGCTAAACAAATGTTCATATATATACATATTTTTAGTTTAAAGACATGCCAGGCATTTACTGGCAAGTGAACTGATTACCGCAGCATCATTCTTATCAGCTGTTGCTTATCTGGCAACCTAAACTAGGTGGAACCTCTCCAGGAAACAGGTAGGAGGCTGAATTTATCTCATGAATGACCTGAGAGCTATCCCAGTGTTTCTGTACTGCCTGTTTGTGTGTACTTATTCATTAAAGGGCCCCTTGAAGACCTCCATGCAACAGCTGTTCTTTTTTATTTTAAACATGATTTTAATAGATTTGGTTCAGTTCCATGATTTCTTGGTTAGGAGCAAACTAGAAGGGGGAGGAGAATGGACTACTAGAGAGAAACACTAAGAAATTATGCTTTGTTAATACTTAAACTATAAATTAGATTTGGGTAGTGGAGAAGGCAATGGCAACCCACTCCAGTACTCTTGCTTAGAGAATCCCATGGATGGAGGAGCCTGGTAGGCTGCAGTCCATGGGGTCTCTAGGAGTCGGACACGACTGAGCGACTTCACTTTCACTTTTCACTTTCATGCATTGGAGAAGGAAATGGCAACCCACTCCATTGTTCTTGCCTGGAGAATCCCAGGGACAGGGGAGCCTGGTGGGCTGCCGTCTATGGGGTCGCACAGAGTTGGACACGACTGAAGCAACTTAGCAGCAGTAGCAGCAGCAGCATTTAATTTCGGAGAAGGCAATGGCACCCCATTCCAGTACTTTTGCCTGGAAAATCCCATGGATGGAGGAGCCTGGTAGGCTGCAGTCCATGGGGTCGCTAAGAGTCAGACACGACTGAGTGACTTCACTTTCACTTTTCACTTTCATGCATTGGAGAAGGAAATGGCAACCCACTCCAGTGTTCTTGCCTGGAGAATCCCAGGGACTGGGGAGCCTGGTGGGCTGCTGTCTCTGGGTAGCACAGAGTCGGACAAGACTGAAGTGACTTAGCAGCAGCAGCAGCAGCATTTAATTTCCGAATGGAAGCTTTGAATCAAATTGTTAACCTTTCAGAGTTTAACCACCCAGGGGTGATATGGCATTAAAAATTACTTTAAAAAGCCTGTTCTTGGCAATAATTATAGTAATAAAAATACTTAAACTAGATAAACTTAGCAGACATGTGAGTTTTAGCTACATTTTAATTGAAAACTGGTAGCAATTGTATTGAAAGGCTTCAAATTGTTTATTTGGTCCTGGTTAATTTCCCAAGCAATGAAATGCGCTCTTTACAATGTTTTCTCTCATCCTTACATCCTGTCTTTGAGATAGACATTAGTTATTGCCATTTTAAAAATAAGAAAACTGAGGCTCATATGAATGAAATTATTTTCTCAAAGCCAAGTTGTAAGTGACTGAACCAGAAAGCCTGTTGTGGATGAATGGATTCAGAAGGGGATCAACTGTATGGTGACAGATGAAAACTAAATTTTTGGTGGTGAGCATGCTGTAGTGTATGTTGTTGTTTACTCGATAAGTCGTGTCTGACTCTTTTGCAACTCCATGGAATGTAGCCTGCCAGGCTTCTCTGTCCATTGGATTTTCCAGGCAAGAATACTGGAATGGTTTGTCATTTCTTTCTCCAGGGGATCTTCCCAACCCAGGGATCGAATCCGCATGCATCTTCTGAATTGGCAGGTGGATTCCTTACCACTGAGCCACCGGGGAAGTTTGCTGTAGGTTCCAAATAGGAAAAGGAGTATGTCAAGGTTGTATGTTGTCACCCTGCTTATTTAACTTATATGCAGAGTACATCATGAGAAATGCTGGGCTGGAAGAAGCACAAGCTGGAATCAAGATTGCCGGGAGAAATATCAATAACCTCAGATATGGAGATGACACCACCCTTATGGCAGAAAGTGAAGAGGAACTAAAAAGCCGCTTGATGAAAGTGAAAGAGGAGGGTGAAAAAGTTGGCTTAAAGCTCAACATTCAGAAAACGAAGATCATGGCATCTGGTCCCATCACTTCATGGCAAATAGATGGGGAAACAGTGGAAACAGTGTCAGACTTTATTTTTCTGGGCTCCAAAATCACTGTGGATGGTGATTGCAGCCATGAAATTAAAAGACGCTCTCTCCTTGGAAGGAAAGTCATGACCAACCTAGATAGCATATTGAAAAGCAGAGACATTACTTTGCCAACAAAGGTCCATCTAGTCAAGGCTATGGTTTTTCCAGTGGTCATGTATGGATGTGAGAGTTGGACTGTGAAGAAGGCTGTGCGCTAAAGAATTGATGCTTTTGAACTGTGGTGTTGGAGAAGACTCTTGAGAATTCCTTGGACTGCAAGGAGATCCAACCAGTCCATCCTAAAGGAGACCAGTCCTGGGTGTTCATTGGAAGGACTGATGCTGAAGCTGAAACTCGAGTCCTTTGGCCACCTCATGTGAAGAGTTGACTCATTGGAAAAGACCCTGATGCTGGGAGGGATTGGAAGTAGGAAGAGAAGGGGATGACAGAGGATGAGATGGCTGGATGGCATCACCGACTCAATGCACATGAGTTTGGGTGAACTCCGGGAGTTGGTGATGGATAGGGAGGCCTGGCATGCTGTGATTCATGGGGTCGCAAAGAGTCAGACGTGACTGAGCGACTGAACTGAACTGAACTGATACAGAAGTAGAAATATAATGTCATACACATGAAACTTATAAATCATTATAAATCAATGTTACCTCAATAAAAAGTACATTTAAAAATTAAATTAAAAAATAAAACCCCCTGTTTTTCTATCATACCAATTCACATCCCTATAGAACATTTTGTAATGTACTTAGTGAAATTATTGTTTTAAGAGTAATATAGTTCTTAGAGGTACTTAATAATAACCTCTTTTGATGATCTTGAATTTACATTTTGTCTTTTTTGCTCCTGAAATGATATGTAGAAATCTCGATTATTTTGGTCTCTATTTATATATGTAACTTCCCACTTTGTGTAGATCAGTAACTCTAAAAGTTTTGGCTTCAGAGCTAATGCTGTTTGAATTGCACAATCGTATACTTGCACTTTGAATGTTTGTGGTGAGGGAATAGGGTGAAGAAGGGGCAGCCAGGAAAGCATCAGAACCCTTTTCAAGATAATTGTGGCAGCTGCCACTGTGGTACAGTGATTAAAAAGAGCAGGTAGTTAAATGAAAGTAATTCCTTTGCTGAACCATCTCTGACGCAGAGAGCAAAATAACAGAAACGGATATGACTGACAGAAGTTTTGATGTTATGCTACTGTTTGATTTTGATCCCTCCCCAGCCCTTAATACTATTGATCTTTATTGGTCACATAAAAATAGACAACAACCCATAGTAGAAAGTGTGCAGTAAGTTTCATGGTGAGACTTCTTATATAATTCAGGGATCACATGAAAGAAAACCACAACATTATTTTCTAGCTTCTTATCTGATTCAGTAAAATGGTTTTGAGAATACCTTTTTTCATGGGTATTATTTATCAGAAATCATAAATGATAGAAACAAAACTTTATCAAAGATGAAAGGTGATAAAAACCCCAGGCTGCCTGGGAGGCCATGAAAAACTGTGAAGTTTTTGTTTTCTGTCTGGAGTTAAATGGTTTAATACTTCTACTGAACTTTAGTTAAAATGAATGAAAAAAACTCCAACAACTAATTAGAGTTGATTTATGGCAGAATTAGAATCATTAAAGTATGAAGAAATTGGAGTAAACTCTAAGGCAATGTCTTCCTCTTAGGGTGTTTTATCTTTTGTGAATGCTGATCTGGTCACTTAGTACCATCAATCCGTTTGATTCCAGTAGGATTCTGTGCAAGGAACACTCGAGCATATGCAGGCTCCAGACCCCTATCTAGTGTTATATCTTGATGAGCCAGATTGACCTTGTTTTTGATTTTAGCATAAAATGCAGACTAGAGATCTAAGTTATCTATGCTGTATTTTTTCTGGAGTGAGAGCCCCATCCTGGGCCTGTTGACTCAGATTCTCCTAGTGTAGGGCCTAGAAATGTCCATTTTAAATAGTCCCCAAATGAGTCTCATGAATGCTTGAGAACCACTGTGCAGACCTCCTAAGTATGATGTGTTAGTCACTCTGTCGTGTCTGACTCTTGTGACCCCATGGTCTGTACAGCACCTCCCAAACCTATAACACTTCTAAATCTCAGCAAGTGTTACTGTGTTTGTTGGGAAGGAGGGATAAGGGAAATGTGTCAACCTTACACAGTGGAGAACTCTGTGTGCCTCTTTACTTCCCAAACCTCCAAGCCCAAGTGCCTTGCCTTGATTATGTTTCTTTAACATTCATATTTTCCTTGAACTCTGATAGAGCCCTTTCTCCTCAGATATGGAATTGAGGTGGGGGTAAGATGAGCCAGACATCCTGGAATGTGAAGTCAAGTAGACCTTAGAAATCATCAGTACGAACAAAGCTAGTGGAAGTGATGGAATTCCAGTTGAGCTATTTCAAATCCTGAAAGATGATGCTGTGAAAGTGCTGAACTCAATATGCCAGCAAATTTGGAAAACTCAGCAGTGGCCACAGGACTGGAAAAGGTCAGTTTTCATTCCAATCCCAAAGAAAGGCAATGCCAAAGAATGCTCAACCTACTGCACAATTGCACTCATCTCACACGCTAGTAAAGTAATGCTCAAAATTCTCCAAGCCAGGCTTCAGCAATATGTGAACCGTGGACGTCCAGATGTTCAAGCTAGTTTTAGAAAAGGCAGAGGAACCAGAGATCAAATTGCCAATATCCACTGGATCATGGAAAAAGCAGGAGAGTTCCAGAAAAACATCTATTTCTGCTTTATTGACTATGCCAAAGCCTTTGACTGTATGGATCACAATAAACTGTGGAAAATTCTGAAAGAGATGGGAATACCAGACCACCTGACCTGCCTCTTGAGAAATTTGTATGCAGGTCAGGAAGCAACAGTTAGAACTGGACATGGAACAACAGACTCGTTCCAAGTAGGAAAAGGAGTACATCAAGGCTGTATATTGTCACCCTGCTTATTTAACTTATATGCAGAGTACATCATGAGAAACGCTGGGCTGGAAGAAGCACAAGCTGGAATCAAGATTGCTGGGAGAAATATCAATAACCTCAGATATGCAGATGACACCACCCTTATGGCAGAAAGTGAAGAAGAACTAAAAAGCCTCTTGATGAAAGTGAAAGTGGAGAGTGAAAAAGTTGGCTTAAAGCTCAACATTCAGAAAACGAAGATCATGGCATCCGGTCCCATCACTTCGTGGCAAATAGATGGGGAAACAGTGGAAACAGTGTCAGACTTTATTTTTCTGGGCTCCAAAATCACTGTGGATGGTGACTGCAGCCATGAAAGTAAAAGACGCTTACTCTTTGGAAGAAAAGTTATGACCAACCTAGATAGCATATTGAAAAGCAGAGACATTACTTTGCTAACAAAGGTCTGTCTAGTCAAGGCTATGGTTTTTCCAGTGGTCATGTATGGATGTGAGAGTTGGACTGTGAAGAAGGCTGAGCGCTGAAGAATTGATGCTTTTGAACTGTGGTGTTGGAGAAGACTCTTGAGAATTCCTTGGACTGCAAGGAGATCCAACCAGTCCATCCTAAAGGAGACCAGTCCTGGGTGTTCAATGGAAGGACTGATGCTGAAGCTGAAACTCCAATCCTTTGGCCACCTCATGTGAAGAGTTGACTCATTGGAAAAGACCCTGATGCTGGGAGGGATTGGGGGCAGGAGGAGAAGGGGATGACAGAGGATGAGATGGCTGGATGGCATCACTCACTCGATGGATGTGAGCCTGAGTGAGCTCTGGGAGATGGTGATGGACAGGGAGGCCTGGCATGCTGCAATTCATGGGGTCTTAAAGAGTCGGACATGACTGAGCGACTGAACTGAACTGAACTGAAGATGAGAATGACACTTCTCCTAGAATAGGAATTCTTAAACAATGTTAAAGAGAAAAATAGATCAGAAAAATTGCTCTCACCTTCTCACTCAACTTTACTCATTCCTCAGTCACTTGATCAGGATTCCAAGTCTGGTGAGAGTCCTTTCTCTGATTTCCAATTGGCTGTTTTCTACCTCCACAAGACAGATAGAGAGCAAGAGAGCTCTCTGGAGTTCCTTTTCTAAGGGCACTTTTTTAAAGAGTTCCTTTTGTGAGGGTTCCTTTTTTAAGGGCACTTATGAGCGCTCCACTTGTGACTTCTTATCCTAATTATCTCCCAAAGGTCCCATCTTCTAAAATGCCATTATGTTGGTGGGTAGGGCTTCAATCTATGGATTTGGGGGAGTGGGCTCAAACATTCAGTCCGTGAAGAGCTGTTTTTCTAGAGATTAGAATACTACCAAGAGTGACATACTGTATTTGTGTAAAATTTTCTTTGAGTTAGAGTTGGGAGCATTTCCCTGGGCCTGTCGCCAAAGAGGTATGACACTTACCCTCAAGTGGGAACAATGAGACACATGCACATTTCTAGACCCTAATTTAGACTTCTCCTGGAAAGTTGGCCTCCCAGGTGGCACAGAGGTAAAAAGTCTGCCTGCCAATGGAGGAGATATGGGTTCCATCCCTTTGGAGTAGGAAACAGCAACCCACTTCAGTATTCTTGCCTGGGAAATTCTCTGGATAGAGGAGCCTGTTAGGCTACAGTCCATGGGGTTGGAAAGAGTTGGGCATGACTGAGTGACTGAGTGTGAGCACACACACACACTTCTGGAGAGTTATTTGAAGGGTGGGAAGGGCCTGTAGAGCTGCAGACTCATTGGCTTGACTCCAAACAAATCCTGTGCTGAGGCCAAGAAGAAGTCCCTGGTCTTCTCCATAGCTTCTGATGTCTCTTGTACTCATCCTCAGAAAGAGGATCATAGAAAGAGGGGCAGTGTGGCCTTTCGGGCCAGTGGTAATAGGATAGGGCTGAGGTTAGTCAGTGCTCATGGGCACCAGAATCACCTGAGGTACTTGGAGAAGTGTACATTCTCAGACACCAACCTGGGTCTCCTGAGGGTAGTGTGGGAGTTTCCTAGGGCTGCCATAACATATTACCTCAAACTCGGTGGCTTAAAACAGAAATCAATTCTCTCACAGTTTTGGAGGCTGTGACACATCAAGGTGTCAGCAGAGTTATTGCTTTCTGGAGGCTCTGAGGAGAATCCATTCAGTCCTGTCTTTCAGCTGCTGGTGGCTGCTGGCAGTCCTTGGTGTGCCTTGGCTTGTAGACACATCATTCCAATCTCTGCTTCCATCTTCATACCCTCTTCTTCTCTATGTGTCTCCTGCACGTCTGTTCTAAAGACAACCGTCATTAGATTTACCCATCCTCATCTTAGTCCAGGATGATCTCACTTTGAGATATGTAATTAATTGCATATTCTTTGGAAGGAATGATGCTAAAGCTGAAACTCCAGTACTTTGGCCACCTCATGCGAAGAGTTGACTCATTGGAAAAGACTCTGATGCTGGGGGTGATTGGGGGCAGGAGAAGAAGGGGATGACAGTGGATGAGATGGCTGGATGGCATCACTGATTCGATGGACGTGAGTCTGAGTGAACTCAGGGAGTTGGTGATGGACAGGGAGGCCTGGCGTGCATTGGGTCGCAAAGAGTTGGACACGACTGAGCGACTGAACTGAACTGAACTGAATTAATTGCATCTGCAAAATCCCTTTTCCCAGTTAAGGTCACACTCTCAGACTCTGGGCAGGCATCTTTGGCAATCATTATTCAATTCATTACTGGCAGTGTCTAGGGACCTGCTTATAAACAAATTCTGCTAGTGTTTCTGATAGAGATGGTCTTACGACCAGTGCATTTTGTAAAACACTGATGTATCAGTCTCTGGGGATGCCCAGGAAGGATTCTTTTGCACAATAAACACTTGAAAAAGCAAATCAGTGTTAGAATTTCCTGTAATAGTAGCTGCGAATTTTTGAGCATTGTGTTAAATGCTTTAGTGTATGTGATTTCATTTAAAATTTACAATACTCTGAGAAAGATATTATGGACTTATTTTAAAGGGTTAAGAGACTGCCAGTGTCACATAGTAAGTGGTGGAATTTAACCCACTTCTCTCAGTCAGACCAGAACACTGAACCACTTTGTTATGCAGTATCCAAACACTTGATCCATCTCAGGCATAACCTCCCTAGGAAACTTCTTTGAACACCCCCTTCCCCCAAAACCAGTGCAAAATAAAAAACAGCAAAATCTACAACCTAAATCAAGTTAGATTGTCCCTTCCCCAAGTGCTGTTCATGCATTTCTGATCAGTCTGTTGGTAACCATTCAGCTGATAAGACCCTAGAACTGCAATGCAGATGTGTCTGACAAGGAGATCTGTGTTTTCCCTTCTGTCCCACATTACCCACCACCCCACAGAGGCCCTGAGAAGCCCTTTAGCCAGTCAACCCCGTGACCTTTCTAAGTGATTTGCCTTCAGTAGGTGAGAAGCTGGGATGGGCACTTAGCTCCTTTGACTTCTAGTTTGCTCAGCTGTACCACAGCTTTATTGCTGTTGGTACTAAATTCCAGTCTGGGTTAAAAAGATTTTGTGAGCAACTGTTTGACTAATATTTACAATGTGGGAAGACATAAAATTAAAAAAAAAAATGTCAGTTGACCTGAAGCAGTTTGTCAGGTTTTTTTCCCTCCCCCTGGATTAATCCAAGAGCTTTCTGCTTAGTTCATCAGATCCTTTGGTGACCTTCATTTTGTTTTAGGTGGCAAACTTCCTGCTCCCTGTAAGTCGAGGAAGTTCCTTGAGTTAAATACAGCAAAATCAGCACAATACCAATCACTGATCTATTTAATTCCTTTATACTAAGTCTGGAAGGCATTTAGGATTTTGAATCTCTTTGCCTGCCTGCTTCCTCCCTCCTCCTTCATTTGTTGAATAGAGTCTCAACCTGTCTCTCTTCCTCCCCCCTCTCTCCCTCCCTCTTCCTTTGTTTCTCCCTATTTCCCCTCCTCCCCCCTTCCACCTCCTTCTCCTTCTCAGTCTCAGTTTTATCTCTTTAAACTGTTGGGAGACATCTATGCCAATCTGAAGTTTATACCAAACATATGATTGGGGCCCCTTGCTGGAGAGCATTGTGTCCTAATGGTTAAGGACCATGCTGCAGATCCAGATTTGTATTCCAGCTCTACCATTTACTAGCTTGTGACCTTGGTCGAGTTATTCAACTTCTCTAAGCTTCAGGTTTCCCATTTGAAAAATAGGAACGATGATGGTGATACCTATCTCATAGGATAATGGACAGGATTAGGTGAGGGAATCCTTATAAAGTGCTTGGTGCATAATAATTTCTCATAAGTATTAGGCAGTTTCATGATTATTGTTGTTATAATAATTATTATTTTATTACGACTGTTGTCTAAACTCTGCTTTGTCTATTCTGTTTTTTTAAATAAGTGTATATAAGAGGGACTTGAGGAAAAAAAAGTGTTGTCATAATAGAAAAGAAGCCAATGACTACAGGATGATAGGCTGAAATACAACTATTTGATAATAACATTGATTAGGCTCTTAATAGATGTTCGCACCATTCTAATGTGTTTCACATGCATGATCTCATTGAATCATCATGTATGGTAAGAGCTATCACTCATTTTTTTTTCTGATGAGAAAACTGAAGCACAGAGAGATTAAGTAATTTGTTCTCAATTTCTAGCATGCACCGTGTTAGAGTCACTGTACTGGCTTTAAGAGAATCCTGGAGGGAGCATTTCCAAATTACTTATTTTTGTTACAAGATTATTCAATATGAAGCTTATGCTTATTCAATAAAAATTATCCACTACAAAATCATTCAAAAAAACTATCCAATTAAAACACATGTCCTTTTAGATTAGGGGTAAAAAGCCTCAGCCTCTTAGCCTCCAGGTGGGAGCCTACGTAGGCACAGACTGCCCTTTTTCTCTCTGGTGGCTGCCTAGGCCACATCCTCAGTGTCAAAGTCAGAGCCTGCAGCCAGCGGAGGAACAGCATGGACCCTGCAGCAAGATCATTCCATCAAAGTGTGATGGTCAGGTTCCTGAACTTTATGGTGGAGAGGCTTGGAGAGGCTCCTTGGGGCTGTGGCTGCCCACAACCAGGCTATAATTGGCCTTTGCAAAGTAGCAAGCTCTTGGGCTCTGCTACCCCCCACCCATCTGGCTGTGAGTTTTATGAATATGCAAGTAATGGAACCCTTATTTGTGGCTATCATTGGGGCTGATGAGTCACAACTCATACATTCATATGGTTCACAATGTCACACAACTAGGGGATGCAGTAAGAGGGAAATGGAGCTTTCAGATTCAGACAGTCTTCACTCTATCTGTGTCTTGCCACTGTATCAGACCACCTTCCTTGATAAGGAAAATCTTAAAAAAAAAAACAAAACAGTAAATAAAGGAGAGCTGAAATTGGTGTTTCAATCTGCTAGATTCTTGGCACGTGATAATCAAGGCTTAAATTTTGCTGAAGAACATTCTAGAAAAGACTTCAGTACATTGAGAAAATATAAACAAAACTTTGAATTCAATGGCTCTTGTAAGTTGTTTATTTATTTATTTCTTGTTGATCTCCTAGTGTAGTTCATTTCATCTTCACATTCAACCATTAAGTGACATCATCTTCTTCAAGGAAATAGTTTTTGCATTTGCTAAGGCTGACGTGAATAACACAATATTATCAATATTTCTAGAGTGGTTCTTTAACCAAAATATAAGTATAATTTCAAGCAAGCTTCTGAAATTTTACTTATAAATTTTTTTATCCCTTTCAAAGGTGGAAACAAATCAATAAGCCTATTTACTTGATGGTTTGTCCAAATATTTAACTTTATTCAGTGAGGAAAGGAAAGTAGATTATTTTTTACTATTGCAATTTGATGATGAAATAGTTTCATTAAGGAAAAAGTATCTTTGTAATAATTATAGTTTAAAAATTTTCAAATATGTAGCTAAGTAAAAATAAAAATAATTAATAATTTCTCCAGCCAGAGATAATCATTGTTAATATTTGGTTTTTATAATGGAATAACTTTTTTAAATTACTGTTTATTATAGGAAAATATATTAACAGAAAGTGAAATTTTCTGTTTAGAATAACCTTGAGAGATTTTTCAAAAGAGACTTGAGTCCTGCAAAGCATTAAAAAAAGTAGAAAAGAACCTCATCTGATTTTTAAACTGTAAAAATTCAAATTAAAAATTTTATGTTTCTTACATAGCTGTTTTAGATTTAGATTAAGTCTATGACTCAATAATTACATTTTTGTATTATGTAGCATAATTTTGTGCTTAGATAAATTTGTATGATACACTGCTGCTGCTGCTAAGTCGCTTCAGTCATGTCCGACTCTGTGTGACCCCCTAGACGGCAGCCCACCAGGCTCCCTCGTCCCTGGGATTCTCCAGGCAAGAATACTGGAGTGGGTTGCCATTTCCTTCTCCAATGCAGGAAAGTGAAAAGTGAAAGTGAAGTCGCTCAGTCTGTCTGACCCTCAGCGACCCCATGGACTGCAGCCCACCAGGCTCCTCCATCCATGGGATTTCCCAGGCAAGAGTACTGGAGTGGGGTGCCATTGCCTTCTCGTATGATACACTAAATTTCTTATATATTGTAGTATATTGCATATTTGTGCCTATTTTCAAGATTTTGAGTATTTATTAATTTAAATTTGAAACAATCAAGATAACCAAAATATTCTTCAACAGTAGAATAGATGAATAATGGTTTACATTATTATATGGAATACTGCATAGCAATGAATAAGGGAACTACAGCCATGTACAACCACAGGAATAAGTCTCACAAGCTTACTGTTGCCTGAAAGAAGCCAGACACAACCTGCTTGTGTTTATATCAAGTTCAACAATAAGTATAACTACACTATAGTTGGGATGATCAGGATAGTTACGGAGTCAGGATACTTGCTACTTTAGGGGGAGGCAGAAGGGGTTAGTGATAGGAAAGGCAGAGAAAATATCAGAATGATCTGTATGTTCACCTGCGTGGTAGTTATATAGGTTTATATGTTTATTTACTTACAAAAACAATTCATCGACCTTCACTTACATTGTGTGTACTATGCCATATGTATGATATAATTCAATGTAAAATGTAAACAATTATTAAAGAAGTCATTTATTTGATATCTGCTCTTGCTGTCCATGTGACATTCAATCTTCATATCATTTTCTTAGGGAAATACAATCTGCTTTCTTGTCATTCATTCATGGTTTCCAAGAAGTCATTGGGTTTTCTTTGTTTGTTTTTAAAAGATCGTACTGCTACTCTTTGTTTTTTTTTTCTCTATTGTGAAAAATTTCCAACTTATTTAACTATTTTCTAGGTGGTTGATGAGTTTTATTCGTTCTTGTGCACAGCAGATATGTGAGACAGGCTGCTCTTGCTGTCTCTTGTTCAGATAAGGAAAGTAGACAAAGGGGAGAAAATGTTTGGCTGAACCTGGAATTGGAATGCAGTTCTTTTAACATTCCTCTGTGCTGTCAGATTATAGAGCTCTGCTACAGTCATAGATATCTTAGAATTTCAAAATGCCTTGACTCTCAGGGAAAAAAGATTTCCATGAGCACAAAGAGACTCTAACTATAAAAATATTTTGTACATTAAATTTGTGTTTGTATCGAAGAACAATGGATAAGTACATTGCAGGGGTGGAGAAGGTACTCATGGATGCAAAAATATCTCAGAACACTGGGTGTTGTGCCCCTCTTTGGGGAAAACAGATCCAGGAGCATGACTATAATATAAAATGATGAGGGTCTGTGCAAGAATTTGTAGGACCACAGAGGAGGAGCCAGTAACCAACCAGCTTCATATGACAGGGATATTTGGGGGTCTTCTGAAGGAGTGGATGCCTGAATCTAATCTTACATATTTAAGGTTGTATTTACAACTAGATAGGTCGGTTAGATTTTTTTCATTTTTCCCTTGTGATGTTTCCATCTCCCAACTTTAGGAAACTTCAGATTCTCATAGAACACATATCTTTCTGAATTGAGAATACCAGATTGAATTTCCATAAATGACAGAGGAAAGCTTCTTGAAGACAGAGTATCTTAGTAATCCTTCACCAGGCTTGTTTTGGAAGGGACTTGTTTTTTAAAGATAGTTTTTTATAGTAGTTTTAGGTCCATAGCGCAACTGAGAGGAAGGTACCAGGGTTTCCAGAATACTTCCCTCCCTCCCACCCCAGCAGATAGATAGCCTCCATCTTATAGCATACTTCTCCAGAGTAGTGCATTTGTTACAATTGATGAACCTTTGTTGACACATCATAATCTTCCAAAGTTCACAGTTTACATTAGGGTTCACTCTTGGTGTTGTATATTCTATGGATCTGGACAAACGTATAATGCCATGTATCCATCATTATGTATCAGAATATTTTTACCGCCCTAAAAATCCTCTGTGCTCTGTAAAGGGGGCTATTTTTGGTAGGAGTAATTTCTTCAGTTGTATACCACACTTATCTTGGGTGTGTGTTAGTCCCTTCAGTTCAGTTCAGTTCAGTCGCTCAGTCATGTCCAACTCTTTGCGACCCCATGGACTGCAGCATGCCAGGATTCCCTGTCCATAACCAACTCCCCAAGCTTACTCAAACTCATGTCCATTGAGTTGGTGATGCCATCCAATCATCTCATCCTCTGTCATCCCCTTCTCCTCCCACCTTCAATCTTTCCCAGCATTAGGGTCTTGTCAAATGAGTTAGTTCTTTGCATCAGGTGGCCAAAATATTGGAGTTTCAGCGTCAGCATCAGTCCTTCCAAAGAATATTCAGGACTGATTTCTTTTAGGATGGACTGGTTAGAACTCCTTGCAGTCCAAGGGACTCTCTAGCGTCTTTTCCAGCACAGTTCAAATGCATAAATTCTTCAGCGCTCAGCTTTCCTTATAGTCCAACTCTCACATCCATACATGACTACTGGAAAAACCATAGCTTTGACTAGACAGAGCTTTGTTGGCAAAGTAATGTCTCTGTTTTTTAATATGCTGTTTAGGTTGGTCATAGCTTTTTTTCCAAGGAGCAAGCATCTTTTTATTTCATGGATACAGTCACCATCTGCAGTGATTTTGGAGCCCAAGAAAATCAAGTCTGTCACTGTTTCCATTATTTTCCCCATCTATTTGCCATGAAGTGATGAGACCAGATGCCATGATTCACTTTTCTGAATGTTGAATTTTAAGCCAACTTTTTCACTCTCCACTTTCACTTTCATTAAGAGACTCTTTAGTTCTTCTTCACTTTCTGCTGGGTTCAATCCCTGGGTCGGGAAGATCCTCTGGAGAAGGGACTGGCATCCCACTCCAATAATCTTGCCTGGAGAATCCCATGAACAGAAGAGCCTGGTGGGCTATAGTCCATGGGATTGCAAACAGTTGGACACATCTAAGTGACTAAGAAAGTTAGAAAGTGACTAAGAAAGTTAGTCACTTAGATGTCCAAGAGGATCTTCCCGACCCAGGGATCGAACCTGCGTCTTCTGCATTGCAAGTGGCTTCTTTACTGTCTGAGCCACCCGGAAAATCCCATTTACCTTGTCAGCAAATTTAAAGTGCTGAACTCTTAAGTTCAAGGTTGTTTAGATGTTTTAGTTCAGCCAAATTCTAACACCATCAAAACATGCATATAGAAATCCAATTGCAAATAAATTTATTGAGCTACATAGAGCCTTTTGATGGTAATAATTAAAAATGTAGGTACTGTGGATTTCATTTATAGGCCAGTAAATGAATGTTAAGTTTTCAAGAAGCAAAATCTCATGTACATTACATAATGCTAACACAGGCAACCTCCCAAGGTTGACATTTTTGTTTTTCAGATCTGATGTTTGCATCATCTTACTCTTTATTTATTACTTTCAGTATATGAACTCTTGTTTGTAAGCAGGCCTAACCAAATTTCAGCAATGAGATTCAGTTACAGAAGGAGAACACAATAGCATCAAAACCTTCATTCAGAAGTAGTATTTTTCCTTTCTCAATAGACACATCCTAGTATGTCTAGTGACATTCACTAAGGTGACTCCTTAAAATATTTAAAAAATACTTCTAGAGCAGTTGCTGCTGCTGCTGCTAAGTCACTTCAGTTGTGTCCGACTCTGTGCGACCCCATAGACGGCAGCCCACCAGGCTCCCCAGTCCCTGGGATTCTCCAGGCAAGAACACTGGAGTGGGTTGCCATTTCCTTCTCCAATGCATGAAAGTGAAAAGTGAAAGAGAAATCACTCAGTCGTGTCTGACTCTTAGCGACACCATGGACTGCAGCCTACCAGGCTCCTCCATCCATGGGATTTTCCAGGCAAGAGTACTGGAGTGGGGTGCCATTGCCTTCTCCGGAAAAAAAGGTGGTGCTTCTCAAATCTGAAAGAATATTTAAATATATGTAAATATGACAAGAAATACTTGTAAATATACCACCTTAATTTCTTAAAGCATGTCTTGAAAAAAATGTTTTTGGGAGGCTAGCATAAATGAAACCAAATGAAATTATAGTGGTTTTGCTGTGGAGTTATTAAGTAAGTGCCCTTGGATGAATTTCTTTAGGAGGTTCATAACCCCTTAAAACTGAATACAACATGTGGTCAATCAAAGCATTTCTTCAAGGGCAGGGTGGGTCCTTTCCTTTTATCAGGTTCTTAAAAGGATTAAAACCAATGTGATTAAACTATTGATTAAACCAATGTGACCACTGTGTTTTTATTAGAGAGAGTGAGTTAATATTTGGAAAATATAACAAGCCTGTAAAATATGTCCATGTATATGGTAACAAAGATGAAGGACACTTCTAAGTCTGAGAATGCAATAAAATGCCTGTGTTATCAAAATGTTTGGATAGAGTACTTTATTCTGTTGGTCAGGATATAAAACTTTAATTTTCCTATATGCCCTGTTGCTTTGCTCTATAAACAGTGAGAAATAACATTTGCCATTATCAGAGCTGTGAGTAATCAAGAAGTTGGTATTTTTTTTTTTCTGTTTATTCTTCTATTAGCAGTTTGCTTGTACCATATTCTAGAATGAGTGGTGAATAAAGCAAGTGTGATCTGGTAGCAGCTAGCATTTGACTTGTCACTGAGAATAATCTTATTGGATTTTGAATGGGCTGCTTCATACCACTGAGAACAATTTGCAGCTGGTAAGTACATTTTCCTTTTTGTTAAGAGCAAAGACAACTGTAATTAAGCTCAGCCTATATTTCGGTCTATAAATGTGTTTTAATGGATTTCCATTTTTTCTGGTACACACAAGCAAGATATCCCTTAACTCCACGACGGAAATGCTTCAGATTTGTAATCCTAGATCTATGGAAAAATAAAATGTGTTAGTGTGTGTGTGTATATAATTCACTGAAAAAAGTATGGTGGAAAAGTAGTATCTCCCTTAAGACCAAAGTGAAGTCTCCAAAGCATCTTTGATCCTCCCTTGACTAGACTCCCACTGTGATCTTCAACACTGAATTATAAGTTGGTGGAGGGAGCATCAAGGAAATACTTTATTGCTTTCTTTCTCCATAGTTGCCCTGAGATCTCAAACATGGCAGCCAGCTGGCTGAATCTGCCCACAGACATGTTTTATTTGGCCCATGCAGTGCTTTAAAAAATTTTGTGCCAACATTTTAATAGAAAGATTTCACATAGTAATCTACATTTCTGGCTGGTCTTGAGAAATCAGAAGATAGGGAAACACTTGGCTGGAGCTGAGAGGCAGCTGTCCCCCTCCTGCTGGGCCACAGCCTTCTTCTACAGCTCGTTCAAGTGCCCCCCACCCCACTGGCAGTGAATTCATACACTTACCTGCTGGATTCCTGAGGGCATCAGAGTTTGTGACTAATTTAAGGCTGCCTTTGAGACTATCTTAGTTTTCTAACAACTGCATTTTGTATAACAGCTATCTTCTTGATCCTCGAGAGCCTTATTATTTATTGTTGCATCAACATCTGGCCATCAAATCCAGTAATTTTCAGTTTCAGAGGATTTAGAATTCCTGACTTGGGTTCAGGATGGGAAGAGAGTGCAGATAAAGAGAACATAAATACCTAAAATACTTATCTTTCCCAACACACATTCAGTTGTTGCTATCTACCAAAACTGGTCTGAAATGGTAACTTTAGTGGTGCTACAACTCAAATGTGCTTGCTGGTTTTGAAATTTAATCCAAAACTGTGTGTGCAAGTGTGTGCTGTGTATGGTGTGTGTGTGTGTATGTGTTAAGAAAAACAGTTGATTCATTTAAAAGGC
This sequence comes from Bos indicus, assembly GCF_029378745.1. Taxonomy (NCBI): domain Eukaryota; kingdom Metazoa; phylum Chordata; class Mammalia; order Artiodactyla; family Bovidae; genus Bos; species Bos indicus. Next base: position 86,314,526 of record NC_091761.1, read on the forward strand.
ATTGAAACATGTAGACTCCTAGGACATTATACTTTCTTCATGATTTGAAGTATAATGGGAAAAATCTTGATGAAGATTTAATAGATTTTGGATTGTCTCTTTAATTCATGAGTCTGCAACTTTCTAATTTCTAAACTTTCAATTACTTTGGTGAGGATGGTGCACGAGACAAATTCAAGCAGCCTTTCTTTCCAGTTCTTTCAAATTACCGTTCCTGGTAAAGACAGAGAAATCTTGCCAGAACTCATACTCAACTTGTTGGAGGGCTAGCCTTATCTTGTTATCTAAGGTCTATGCAAACCACTTCTAATCCCAGTAAATTCTCCAGTTTTGTTAAGATAAAGAGGCTGAAACATGAGGCGTTTAGTAATGTTATGAATGTGAGGGTAATTCTTATCTAACTTTTAAAAGGAAAAATAAAAACTTTGCAAGTGTGGTAATTTGGAGCAATTATGTTTCCCTCAAAACAATTTAGTTTTCATATATTGCTAGACTAGCAAGGCAATGGAAGCATAATAGCACAAAAGCTCCAGGGATTTGAATGTGGGAATGGATAAATGTTTTATAATGACTGAGAGAATTCGTGTCCAACTTTAGGAATAAAAGCTCTGCAAAATTATGAGTGTTTTGGCAGTGCTTATTTATGAACAGAGAAGTGATCTAATGTTTATGAAATTAGGTTTCTTCAGTTCTTTCTCTTAGAGGCAGCCAAGAGAATTTGAGTAAACCACTTTACCTTGCTAAATTTCCCTCAACAGTGAAATTTCTGGAAATATATTTGAATGTTCTGAGTACAGATTATATTGTTTCTGTGATTTTTTTTAGGACTGATAGGAGACACCTATTTTTATGTGAAAAGTAAAAACAAGATACCTTAAGAAAATTGAAAAAATTGTTATTACTTTTCCACTTTTAAAGTCATATTATTTTGCTTGTCTTCAAAAGTTCTAATATACAAGGGAAAACACAAGAAAAAAATTGAATTCCTTTCCTAGGCTATTTTGGAAAAGGCAGTCTGGCTCCAAAAGAACTAGAGATGAGAATATGCCTGGTTAAGATTTTATCTAGCACACCTAGGGTTTAAGATGAGAAAGATTTATGTATAGAAAGAAAGTGGAACACATTTATAATCTCTGCAGTTTGGTCTTTGTTTCTTCACTCACAATATATTAAATACATTTATACTCTGTGCTAGTTTGTCCTAAAAGGACTAAAACATGGACTTTGTCCTTAAGGAGCTTAAATCTCCTTGAAAGACATTATTATTCTTCCCTATGGGAACATCACTGGGGAAAATATTCAAATTGTACGTACATGATCAAAAGCAAACATGTACCAGGGCCTGACAGTTTTTCTGTTCTTATAGGCAGTTGCCTTTACCTCATTTGTACCTGATGATTTACTGGTTAGAGTATAACTGTATCTGTATAGAGTATAACTGTATCTGTATAGAGTATAACTGTAATTTAGAAATAAACTTTATTTATTTATGATGATTTCTTTCTTTAAAGCCTGGAAAACCCTATGGACGGAGGAGCTTGGTAGGCTGCAGTCCATGGGATCACTGAGAGTCGGACACGACTCATCGACTTCACTTTCACTTTTCACTTTCACACATTGGAGAAGGAAATGGCAACCCACTCCAGTGTTCTTGCCTGGAGAATCCCAGAGACAGGGGAGCCTGGTGGGCTGCCATCTATGGGGTCACACAGAGTCGGACACGACTGAAGTGACTTAGCAGCAGCAGCAGCATGCGTATCGGAAAATGTCTAAATGTGCAGAAGTGATCCTTTTAAAGTGAAGTCAATCTGAATCTAGAGCTGTAATAGGAAATTTAGATTGGACTACCTTGTGGTTCTCCTTCAGAATTATTTGATTCTCGTCAGCCTGGGAGCTCCCTGAAGGCAGCGACTTGGATCTCCAACTCCTAATACATTTCTTGGCCTACAGTAAATGCCCATGGTACCTTGCCTGCTGACAAATGATGGGTTTCTGTTGCGCAGGTGTGTAGGTCTCAGCACCCTCTGAGAAAATCGAGTGACTTCGGGAGAGACAGAGGCGAATGCAACAATCATGCAAATAAACAACATTCTTACCTCACTAATCAGTTTTTCGTTTATAAGGAGGACAGCCCTCTTATTTTGTGGGCAGAGCACAATTTGTGAAATAGCCTGAGATTTTGGGTGCCAGGTGGTATCTTTTGCCTGAATTCTTGTGCACCTAGTTCAGACTAGCTTCATGGCTTTGCCAAACACCACTCTTCATTACAGCAGTCTGATTGGAAGATTAGAGCAGTGCCTCTGTGTGTGTGTATGTGTGTGTGTGAGAGAGAGACAGAGAGAGAGGGAGACACAGAGAGAGATCTGGTTTTCTGTATCATCTCTGCTACCAGCCATGTGACCTCGGCAACTCACTTAACCTCTAGGCCTCCAAGTCATTCCTTTCTAGGTGTTGTCTTGGTTTTAAAATGCTGGAGTTGGGATTCTTAATTGATGTGGCCCATTAAATTCCAATTGGCTATTTGAAGTGCATATATTAGTTTTTCTATTAGTCTGTGTGCTCTTGGAAGTCAGAGGCTATCTGACACATATTGTGTATGCTGTTTTTGAACTTTTTATTAGAGAGAATTTTGAACACAGACAAAACAGATGGATCAGCTTAGTGAAACTCCATTACCCAGCTTCAACCATCAAACACATGGCCAGTCCTGTCTCATCATGCCCCATTTTCTTATCTTCCTTTATTTGGAAGCAAATCTTAGATACGCCATTTAATCTATAAATATTTTATATATACACTGTTTTTTTTTTTTTTTTTTAGCCTCTGAGGCATCTACCACAGAACTTTGTACGTATTATGTAATAGGGTGATAAATTTTGAATAAATGAATGAGGCTGGGCTGTGAGAGGCACTCCAACCCACACTCCATATTATACATCTTTTAAATGCTTAATAAAATTTGTTAACTTATTTTTCAGAGTGGAGGAGGAAGAGAAATCAGAGTTTTCAGCTATTGGAATCTTTATGTGGTCGGAATATTAAAAGGTGTCATTACCTATTAGATGTAATCACCTCATCACTAGGGAGCCCAGCATACTCCAGGAAGTTAAAGTACTTGCCAAAGATTAGGAAAAAGCCACCTAACTTTATGGACGCATCTTGATGAACTGTCTTAGTGGTGGTAGATGACACAACTTAAAGGCTTTGCAAACAATGATTATCTAATTCACTGAGAACTTGAAAATTTATAGGAAGGACTCAGCTACTTCTCTTTATTTTATATTTTCTATTACCTGTTTCCCAAGCTTTCTCTGTCTCCTATAAAGCAGGCTGTTTACCCTGCTTTCTTTCCTTTTCATTATTTTTCTGACAATGCTCAAGTCTTCAGGGGAATTTTCTCAGAGCACTGAATTAGGCAGAATATATTTTAGCCAAAGTACCTGTGCTTACTTTGGAGGTATTACTCCCAAACTTATAGGCAATGTTCTTTGTATAACATCATGAATAAAATAGTAAAACAAGAATAAAAAATTCAAAGTGAAAAATCTCCCTTAGTATACATGGAAAGACTTGGACAAGAGTGTTCATAGCAGCTTTATTTATAATACCTAAAACTGCAAATAATTCAAATGTCTGTTACCAGAATGGATAAATGGAATATTATGCAGAAGAATAAACTATAGCTATCTAGAAGAATATGGATGATTTTTATAGGTATAATGTTAAGTGAACACTGTGTTATTCCATTTATACCAGTTTCAAAACGAGGCAACTGAATTTGTAGAATCTGAAGTCAGGACAGTAGTTAACTTTATGAGAGGATGGGTGGTGACTAGAGGGGTATGAGAAAGCATTCTAGGTGCTGAAAATGTTCTGCAACCTGACCTGGGAGTTGGTCACACAGGTGTGCTCACTTTGTAAGATTTCATTGAACTGGCTACTTAAGACCTGTGTACCTCACAATGTGCGTATTATATTTCAATGAAAAAAGAAAAAACCCTTCCCTTTTGACTACCTAGGAACACCTAAAGTTTAAGCTAGTTGTTTACTTGACCTTGTAAGAAATAAGGCTTGCCTCAGTAATCTGACTTTTTTTCTCTTTTGAAGGACAGAACTGGTAGATTGAGGAAGGAGTAATAGATGCATAATGTTTTTATTGTACAAAGCATTTGTTTCTCTGCTTAATGAGATAATCGTCTAACAAACCATGAAACTGTGGTCAAGATGAACTGTTAGTAGACCTGTTGGTGTTGGAAGCTCTGGAGAGCTTATTATTATTCTATAAGGGTCATGTAAGGGAAGGCCCTGGCTCAGTGTTAGAGTATGTATTAGAAACCATAATTATTAATACCTTAGTATGGCAAGAGGGATTCAGAAAGAAGTTCAGCATTTAATTATAAGAGACCATGTAAATATAAGTAGCATTTAATTTCTTTATTGACATGTAGTTGATTTACAATATTAATTTCAAGTGTAATTAAAATTGCATTTTAATACAAGTAAACCGAAGCTGAATGGATCAAGTGAATATGTGTATATACATTCTAAGTCCTTCAGTTGTGTCCGATTCTTTGGGACCCTATGGGCTGTAGCCTGCCAATAATAGATACATGTGTATGTATAACTAAATCACTTTGCTGTACACCTGAAACTAATACAACATTGTTAATATACTCCAATATAAAATAAAATTTTGAAAAATATAAAAATATTTCTTTTTTTAAAAAGAAAAGCAAGCATGATACAATACTGACCTTTATATAAATATAAATAGTAACACTTTTATGTAGAAGAAGTTTCTTCCTTATATCAGACTGAGTAGAGCTACTTTGGGGGACCAGGTGCAAAACTGGACATGATTGTACTATTGGAAACATTTGACTCTGGTGCCTTCCTTCTGCTTTTCTTTTTTAGTACAGGGTGGCATAGTATAAAAACATGAATTTAGAAGTCAACTGCCTTTGGTTTAAATCTTTCCGCTATCTCAAGCTGACTGACTGGGCCAGTAACTTCTCTGACGTTCAGTTTTCTCATCCTTAAAATGGAGACTCTACTAACTGGAAAATTTAATGAGCATATCATGTCTCTCTTTATACCAGGATTTATCAGGCAGGATTTTGTGTGACTGCGTAATCTGTAAGTAATTATAAATAATCTACATAATCTATAAAATAATTGTAAATATACAGGAATTTATTCCATTTAAGAGAAGCCTAGAGATTGGCAGTCCAACAATGGTGCGTCTGCTTCCTGAAATCACCAGCAATTTAGGCTTCATTTAAACTCTTTAATTAGAGATTTTAACATGTGAATTCCATTCTGAAGGTTATCACATGACTTAGATGGCTGCTGTAGGGCCAGCCATCTTCCTTATTATAGGCAGTATGAAGGAAGATCACATATAAGGCAAAAAAGATGAAACTCCCATCCAAGTTAGCTCTTTCAGTTTTTTAGAAGTCCTATAAACACTTTCGGAGAAGGCAATGGCACCCCACTCCAGTACTCTTGCCTGGAAAATCCCATGGACGGAGGAGCTTGGTAGGCTGCAGTCCATGGGGTCGCTAAGAGTCAGACACGACTGAGCAACTTCACTTTCGATTTTCACTTTCATGCATTGGAGAAGGAAATGGCAACCCACTCCAGTGTTCTTGTCTGGAGAATCCCAGGGACGGGGAAGCCTGGTGGGCTGCCGTCTATGGGGTCACACAGAGTCGGACACGACTGAAGCGACTTAGCAGCAGCAGCAACATAAACACTTTCACTTATTTCTTATTGGCCACAATTTAGTTCTATAACCTTGCTTAGCAGTAGGAAGAGGCTGGGAATCGTAGTCTTTTAGCTGGAATAAAATTGGGGTTTGGTCACTTAGAAAGACATGGTTAGTACATTTTGGGAGGCAACTAGGAGTCTTGACCACAGTGTTCACAATAGAACATCCCTCCTGATCCTCTGCCTATCTTAATAAATGGTACCACCATCCACTAGATAGCTCAGTCTGAGAATGTGGGATTCATTCACCATTCTTTTCTTTTTCTTATACTATATCCAGATTAACACCAAGTTCCACAACTCTGAAATATATTCTTAAATTGGACCTTCTCTCTATTTCCATTATTAAAGCCACAATTCAAGTCACCATTATCTCTTATCTGGATGATTTCAGTTGTTTCATGACTGGTCTTATTTCTTGTCTTGCTTCTCTACAGATTGCCTGCATAGTAAACAAGATGATTTTCTAAAAAACTAAGTGAAATTCCATCACTCTCCTGCCTAAAACCATCCAGTAGCTTCCCACTGCAATAAAAATAAGTCTCACCTTCTTACCTTGTCCTACAAGGCCTTCTGTGGTTTGGCCCCTGCCTCTCTAAACTTATCATCCACAGGTCTTCCTGCTCTAATCATGAAGCATGGCCACCTTTTTGTCCCTTGAATGTACCAAGCATATGCTACTATTAGTGAGAGAGTAATAAGGAAGTGAAAAGTGAAAGTGAAGTTAGTGTCTGATTCTTTGCAACCCCATGAACTGTAGCCTGCCAGGCTCCTCCATCCATGGGATTCTCCACGTAAGAATACTGGAGTGGGTTACCATTTCCTTCTCCAGGGGATCTTTCCGACCCAGGGATCGAACCCAAATCTCCCGCATTGCAGGCAGACCCTTTACTGTCTGAGCCACCAGGGAAGTCATAGGAAGGGATGGGGTCAAATCAGAGTATGTCATATCTTTCAGCAGTAAAATAAAAGGCAATGAGAGAAGCTGTAAGACGTGCTACACAGAAGTTTAGGCTGTGAGAATCAGATCGTGAATTTCAGAATCCCTTTGTGTTCTCTTTACTGATGATGGAGGAAAGATGAACTATGAGCTCCTCTGTCTTCACGTGGAATAAAAATAGGTTTCAATGATTAATAATTTTAATAAGAACAAAAAATGCAGGAACAAATGACTGTTATCAGGTTAAAGAAGTAACCATACAAGAGATAATAAATCAGTCAAAAAATGTCCCAGTTCTGTTTTGAAGGTAAAGACCAGTCTGAAGCACATTCTTGAGCAATTTTGCAGGATCCAAACCCTCTCTAGCACTCAACCACCAGAATAACTGGAGCCTAAGGAATGATGATACTGACCTTTGCTGGGTCCCGTGACTTCCCTCAATGAGGTGCCTGGATTTTGTCAACCTAGAGTGACCTTTGCCTAATTTTAATGGTGAAATCTCCACCCCCGAGGGCAGAGATTGCTGCCATTTTTGCACATGCAGGGTATGAGCCTGTGGTTGCACTGCACGGACACATTGAGAATGCCACGTCTGCATGGGAGATTACTCTCATCCTTTCATGAAAATGCATGCATGCTTAGCTTAAAACTTCCCTGATCTTGCTGTTCAGGGAGATAGTGCTTTGAAAGCTATCTCTTTGTCTCCTTATTTTTCATAAGGAATAAATGCTTTTGCTTTGATTAAAAGTGCTTGGCATGTTCATTGGCTATACACCCCAAGTGACTGACCATTGAGTCTGGTAACACTACCTCACACCTTTGTCCTGGAACACTCTTCTCCATTTGTGTATGATTAATCCCTTCTCATATTTTGGTTCTCAGCTCACATGTCCCTCCCTCAGATAAACCTTCACTGACTACCTAGCAAAAGAAGTTCTTTCTAACCTCATGTCTAAGTTGCCCTCTGTCCCATGATGTAATTATATTTGCTTCAGTGCTTAACTTGCCCTTCAAGAAGCACTCTTGTGCAGCACCATCAGTGCAGAATTAATTGATTGATTAAAACCTCTTTGAAGGGCAAATTGACCAGTATCTATTAGAATTAAAAACTGTAACTTTATGAGGGCAAGGGAAACTGTACCTGAAGTTGCTGCTGCTGCTACCTGCAGTAGGAGTTGAGTAACTGGTTAAAAGAATAGTGATTCCGAGGATTAAATCACTAAGTGTTTGATCCCAGTTTTTTCCCTCCTGCTTTTCTATTCCATGCCTTTCATCCAATATTTAAGGTCTCATCTGCTAAGAGTAACACATACCCTTTAAAGGTCAAATTTCTCAAGTGGGTGTATCCCTGTCCTTTGGGTAAGGCCTCATGATTAATCTAGTACATCTTCCTGGAATTTCTATTTTATTAGAAGGATTGTGAGAAAAGTACTTTTCTACCAAAAAGGTTTGGAGGTAGTTAAAGTTTGAGGACCTTCTAGGTTTCTTAGGGAAGGAGCTCAGTCTCTTTGACATTAGGGACAATTTAGTGGAAAGATTTGAGACACACTGCTTAAAGGTATTGGCTCCTGGGTGGATATTTGCATTTTAAAAGAGAATTCTCCAATTCATTATGCAGTGTCTATTGAGGAATTGTGCTTACCAGTAAGCACAGTTTAGCATGAAGCCCTAGGTGCAGAGGCAACAAAAAGTCTTCCTAAACTGTACATTTGTATATTCTCTTCAGTTTGCAAAATGCTTTAACATATATTATTTTATCTAATTGAATTGTTGCATCAACCAAGTTGAATGTAAGCATGGGAGCTGCTTGCAACCCACAAATAATCACCAGGGACTGTTGTTGTTTAGTTGCTAAGTTGTGTCCGACTCTTTTTGCAACCCCATGGAATGTAGCCGGCCAGGCATGAAGAGAATAAAACTTTTCAAATAGTGTTACATGTTAAAATAATTGAAATGTAAGTCCTCCTTACATTTTAGGGGAAAGAGAGTAACTTTCCCCTAAACCAAAGTCAATTTAGCCCATGATCAATTTTTAAAGTTTTGTTAGTAAGACAGTGAGAAAACAAAGTTTATTTTTTAATTTATTTTTATTTGAATTAATTGACTAAGATTAAGCCTTTTTATTTCGAGTATTTCAAAGTTATTTGCATTGGATTCTTCATTAACTCTCTGGTTGTCTTTTTCTTCTGATTTTCTACTGAGTTTTGGTCTTTTCCTTTTTATAATTTGTAAAGATCCAAAATACATCGAGATATGAAATCAACCCTTTCCTGTCTTATATGTTTCAAATATTTGTTCCCAAGTAATTGTTTAAGAACAACCATCGACTTTCAGTTAGGTGAAAATGTGCTTCATTTGAAACAAAGATTTATGAATGCGTAAAATGTCAGGGAGAGAGCAAGAGGTTCAGAGGAAAAGTTCAGGAGGTTGTGTAATGAATCTGGTGTTTTCTAGCCTTATGATCTTGGACAGTTAATGTCAGGGAGTCTCACTTTCCTCAGCTATAGTGTGGGAATGGTTACGGTACTTCCTCAGAGATCGTAGGGGATTATTAATATCACACATGTGAAAGTACTCTATAGTCAGTTCAGTTCAGTTCAGTTGCTCAGTCATTTCCAACTCTTTGCAACCCGATGAATCACAGCACGCCAGGCCCCCTCGTCCATCACCAACTCCTGGAGTTCACTCAAACTCATGTGCATCCAGTCGGTAATGCCATCCAGCCATCTGATCCTCTGTCGTCCCCTTCTCCTCCTGCCCCCAATCCCTCCCAGCATCAGAGTCTTTTGAAATGAGTCAATACTTCGCATGAGGTGGCCAAAGGATTGGAGTTTCAGATTCAGCATCAGTCCTTTCAATGAAGACCCAGGACTGATCTCCTTTAGGATGGACTGGTTGGATCTCCTTGCAATCCAAGGGACTCTGAAGAGTCTTCTCCAACACCACAGTTCAAAAGCATCAATTCTTTGGCACTCAGCTTTCTTCACAGTCCAACTCTCACATCTATACATGACCACTGGTAAAACCATAACCTTGACTAGATGGACCTTTGTTGGCAAAGTAATATCTCTGCTTTTGAATATGCTATCTAGGTTGGTCATAACTTTTCTTCCAAGGAGTAGGCATCTTTTACTTTCATGGCTGCAATCACCATCTGCAGTGATTTTGGAGCTCCCCAAAATAAAGTCTGACACTGTTTCCACTGTTTCCCCATCTATTTCCCATGAGGTGATGGGACCAGATGCCATGATCTTCGTTTTCTGAATGTTGAGCTTTAAGCCAACTTTTTCACTCTCCTCTTTCACTTTCATCAAGAGGCTTTTTAGTTCCTCTTCACTTTCTGCCATAAGGGTGGTGCCATCTGCATATCTGAGGTTATTGATATTTCTCCTGGCAATCTTGATTCAAACTTGTGCTTCCTCCAGCCCAGCGTTTCTCATGATGTACTCTGCATATAAATTAAATAAGCAGGGTGACAATATACAGCCTTGACATACTCCTTTTCCTATTTGGAACCAGTCTGTTGTTCCATGTCCAGTTCTAACTGTTGCTTCCTGACCTGCATACAGGTTTCTCAAGAGGCAGGTCAGGTGGTCTGGTATTCCCATCTCTTTCAGAATTTTCCACAGTTTATTGTGATCCACACAGTCAAAGGCTTTGGCATAGTCAATAAAGCAGAAATAGATGTTTTTCTGGAACTCTCTTGTTTTTTCCCATGATCCAGCGGATGTTGGCAATTTGATCTCTGGTTCTTCTGCCTTTTCTAAAACCAGCTTGAACATTAGGAAGTTCATGGTTCACATATTGCTGAAGCCTGGCTTGGAGAATTTTGAGCATTACTTTACTAGCGTGTGCTGCTGCTAAGTCGCTTCAGTCGTGTCTGACTCTGTGTGACCCCATAGATGGCAGCCCACGAGGCTCCCCCATCCCTGGGATTCTCCAGGCAAGAACACTGGAGTGGGTTGCCATTTCTTTCTACAATGCATGAAAGTGAAAAGTGAAAGTGAAGTCGCTCTGTCGTGGCCGACTCCTAGCGACTCCACGGACTGCAGCCTACCAGGCTCCTCCGTCCATTGGGATTTTTCAGGCAAGAGTACTGGAGTGGGTTGCCATTGCCTTCTCCATACTAGTGTGTGAAATGAGTGCAATTGTGCGCTAATTTGAGCATTCGTTGGCATTGCCTTTCTTTGGGATTAGAATGAAAACTGACCTTTTCCAGTCCTGTGGCCACTGCTGAGTTTTCCCAATTTGCTGGCATATTGAGTGCAGCACTTTCACAGCATCATCTTTCAGGATTTGAAATAGCTCAACTGGAATTCCATCACCTCCACTAGCTTTGTTCATAGTGATGCTTTCTAAGGCCCACTTGACTTTACATTCCAGGATGTCTGGCTCTAGGTGAGTGATCACACCATCATGATTATCTGGGTCGTGAAGCTCTTTTTGTACAGTTCTTCTGTGTATTCTTGCCACTTCTTCTTAATATCTTCAGCTTCTGTTAGGTCCATACCATTTCTGTCCTTTATCGAGCCCATCTTTGCATGAAATGTTCCCTTGGTATCTCTAATTTTCTTGAAGAGATCTCTAGTCTTTCCCATTCTGTTGTTTTCCTCTATTTCTTTGCATTGATTACTGAGGAAGGCTTTCTTATCTCTCCTTGCTAGTCTTTGGAACTCTGCATTCAGATGCTTATATCTTTCCTTTTCTCCTTTGCTTTTCACTTCTCTTCTTTTCATAGCTATTTGTAAGGCCTCCCCAGACAACCATTTTGCTTTTTTGCATTTCTTTTCCATGGGGATGGTCCTCATCCGTGTCTCCTGTACAACGTCAAAACCCTCATCCATAGTTCATCAGGCACTCTGTCTATCAGATCTAGTCCCTTAAGTCTATTTGTCACTTCCACTGTATAATCATAAGGGATTTGATTTAGGTCATATATGAATGGTCTAGTGGTTTTCCCCACTTTCTTCAATTTCAGTCTGAATTTGGCAATAAGGAGTTCATGATCTGAGCCACAGTCAGCTCCTGGTCTTATTTTTGCTGACTGTATAGAGTTTGTCCATCTTTGGCTGCAAAGAATATAATCAATCTGATTTTGGTGTTGACCATCTGGTGATGTCCATGTGTAGAGTCCTCTTATGTGTTGTTGGAAGTGAGTGTTTGTTATGACCAGTGCGTTCTCTTGGCAAAACTCTATTAGCCTTTGCCCTGCTTCATTCCATACTCCAAGGCCAAATTTGCCCATTACTCCAGGAGTTTCTTGACTTCCTACTTTTGCATTCCAGTCCCGTATAATGAAAAGGACATCTTTTGTGGGTGTTAGTTCTAAAAGTTCTTGTAGGTCTTCATAGAACCGTTCAACTTCAGCTTCTTCAGCGTTACTGGTTGGGGCATAGGCTTGGATTACCAAGCCTATGGATTACCAATAGTACTAAGTGAATATTAGTTTTGACTACTGATTTGATAACTGAACTATCTTTTATGTTGGAATATAATATTTTAGGAAATTGGAATTTCTGCCTTTAGTTACTTTTTTGGAAAACAAAACTAATTATCATTATATCTTAGATATTTTTCTGCCTTTAGTTCATCTCATGATTCCTGCTGATTCAATAGTTGGGATACGGATTTCCTTATAGCTAGGGGGCTAGAGAAAAAAAAGGCATGGTTTACTAATACTAATGAGTAATAAGGGATGATGCTAATATTTGAAAAGTGAAATAATTGTATGGTAAAATTGTATCTTTTTCCCTTTTTCAAAAATTTAGTGGGAAAGATCTGCAAAAATGAAGTTCTTTTATTTGTAGCTTTCATATATTATAAAATATGATGTGTTCAGGTTGTATGTGTGTGGAGAGTGTGCAGAATTAGAGCCGAAATTTTTTTGCCTAGAAAGAACCTACACATCAGCTTGCCCAGTGCCTGTTTTTACAGATAAGGAAGTCACAAAGTCTGAGAAGCAAAGGAACTAGCTTGAGTCATGTGGTCACTTCAAAACAAAAGGGAAGAGCTCATTCTGTCTCCCTCTTGCTTAGAATCCCTTTCACCTCCTGAGACATTTTGGAAGCATAGGTTGCATGTCTGCATGCTTGGAGTTTATGACAATAACTGCATTTCTTCTAAACTTGACAAATGAGCAGCCATATTTCTTGAACCTAGAGAATAGTAAGTTGTAGTCACATCTTACTTTTTTGGAGAGGTTGTTTTTAGCTAGGTGTAAAAAATAGCTTTAAAAATTCTTATATTTCAGTTTACTGAATTTTAATATTTTAGCAAATCTTTTTAAAGTTTTTTCCCTCTATTTACTTTATGTTTTTTTGTAGTAAGGACATTTTAGGGGAACCCAAGTAGGAAGAGTGTTCAAGTTTATTAATCTATAACAATCCATATTTTTATGTTGCTATTCTTCAAGGAGAACAGGAAAGATATACTCATTTGAATGCAGAGTTGCAAAGAATAGCAAGGAAAGGTAAGAAAGCCTTCCTCAGTGATCAATGCAAAGAAAGGGAGGGAAAAAATAGAATGGGAAAGAGGATCTCTAGATCTCTTCAAGAAAATTAAAGATAAATTAGAGATACCAAGGGAACATTTCTTACAAAGATGGGTGCAATAAAGGACAGAAATGATAGGGACCTAACAGAAGCAGAAGATATTAAGAAGAGGTGACAAGAATACACAGAAGAACTGTACAAAAAGAGCTTCACGACCCAGATAATCATGATGGTGTGATCACTCACCTAGAGCCAGACATCCTGGAATGTAAAGTCAAGTGGGCCTTAGAAAGCATCACTACGAACAAAGCTGGTGGAGGTGATGGAATTCCAGTTGAGCTATTTCAAATCCTAAAATATGATGCTGTTGAAGTGCTGCATTCAATATGCCAGCAAATTGGGAAAACTCAGCAGTGGCCACAGGACAGGAAAAGGTCAGTTTTCCTTCCAGTCCTAAAGAAAGGCAATGCCAAAGAATGTGCAAAATACTGCACAATTGCACTCATCTCATACGTTAGCAAAGTAATGCTCAAAATTCTCCAAGCCAGGCTTCAACAGTACGTGAACCAAGAGCTTCCAGATGTTCAAGCTAGATTTAGAAAAGGCAGAGGAACCAGAGATCAAATCGCCAATATCTGTTGGATCATGGAAAAAGCAAGAGAGTTCCAGAAAAACATCTATTTCTGCTTTATTGACTACACCAAAGCCTTTGACTGTGTGGGTCATAACAAACTGTGGAAAATTCTGAAAGAGATGGGAATACCAGACCACCTGACCTGCCTCTTGAGAAATTTGTATGCAGGTCAGGAAGCAACAGTTACAACTGGACATGGAACAACAGACTGGTTCCAAATTGGGAAAGGAGTATGTTAAGGTTTTATATTGTTACCTTGCTTATTTAACTTATATGCAGAGTACATCATGTGAAATGCCAAGCTGGATGAAGCACAAGCTGGAAGCAAGATTGCTGGGAGAAATATCAATAACCTCAGATATGCCGATGACATCACTCTAGTGGCAGAAAGCAAAGAGGAACTAAAGAGTCTCTTGATAAAGGTGGAACAGAAGACTGAAAAATCTGACTTAAAACTCAACATTCAGAAGACTAAGATCATGGCATCCAGTCCCATCCCTTCATGGCAAATAGATAGGGAAACAATGGAAACAGTGTCAGACTTTATTTTTTTGGGGCTCCAAAATCACTGCAGATGGTGACTGCAGCCATGAAGTTAAAAGACACTTGCTCCTTGGAATAAAAGCTATGAGAAACCTAGAGAACATATTAAAAATCAGAGATATTACTTTGCCAACAAAGGTTTGTCTAGTCAAAGCTATGGTTTTTCCAGTAGTCATGTATGAATGTGAGAGTTGGATCATAAATAAAGTTAAGTACTGAGGAACTGATGCTTTTGAACTGTGTGCTGGAGAAGACTCTTGAGAGTCCCTTGGACTGCAAGGAGATCCCACCAGTCCATCCTAAAGGAGATCAGTCCCGAACATTCATTGGAAGGACTGATGTTGAAGCTGAAGCTCCAATAGTTTGGCCACCTCATGGAAGAACTGACTGTTTGGAAAAGACCCTGATGCTGGGAAAGATTGAAGGCAGGAGGACAAGGGGACAACAGAGGATGAAATGGTTGGATGGCATCACCGACTTGATGGACGTTAGTTTGAGCAAACTCTGGGAGTTGGTGAAAGACATGGAAGCCTGGCATGCTGCAGTCCATGGGGTCGCAAAGAGTCAGACATGACTGAGCAACTGAACTGAACTGATTCTTCAAGCAAAATATATATTCAAAGCATTCAAATTTGATCCAAACTGTAGTAAATTCCAACTGTTGATTAATGAAATTATTTCTTTGTTTTTCTCTTTGTAAATCTCTTTGTGTTGCTTTTAAGGTGAATGTTGAAATTAATGAAAAAATACACATTAACTGACACATTCTTCCTGCTGCTGGAGATATAATTTGTTTTAGTTATTTTTCTTCAATTCATCTTATTTCGTGTGAAATACTAATTGAAATGAATTTTGCTTGAAAGTTTTCCTTGTAGTAGAAGAAAAAATGCTGGGGGCATCTTTTCATTCTTTCTACCTATTATTCTCATGGCAGAAGCAATGCCCCAATTTGGGGATAGCAACTGAAAGTCATTGACATATGCAAGGCCATCCATTTTTGGTATCATGCTAAATCAAGTAAAACATAGTGTTTAACAAATCATTTTGGACAGAAAGCATTATGAAAAGTGAGAGAAGAGCCAATGGGGGAAGTGAGATGAGCGTGAAAGCTGAGTTTCACAACTGAAAAAAATTGACAATGATTGTTTCTTTATGCTGAGGCTAATTGATATAGTCAAAATTGTTTCCATTAGAAGCCACAGTTTTCATTAGAAAAGTATTATGTAATAAGATATTAAAGGACATTTAAATATTTTTCTAAGTCCCAGACAATAGGAGGAACATTGATGAGAGCCAGTTGCTAAGGACTACCCATTTCCTATGTTCTTCTTTCTTAGCAACACCACCACCAGCCTTTGGATCATTGCCAACATCTGGATCATTGCCAGCTTTGGAAATCCCTGTCCTTGGAAGCTGAATAAGTGAAGCCATCATTTGCTATAAGGACACTCATTCCATAAACATTTACAATAAGACTAGCTTTAAAATATAAAAGTATAATACTTATGAAAATTCAAGTAATACATACAAAGAAGAGAATAATGTCATTTGCAATCCCATCACTCAGAAATAACCACTGTTAACATTTTTGTGTATATTCCATAAGATTATTTTATAATGTGTTTGCAATTTGCTTTTTTTCACTATAAAAAGGAAGGATTGGGGTATCCTTCTAATCAATAAATAGTATCATCATTTAATGAATACATAGCATTCCATTGGATGGTTGCACTGTAATTAATTTAGGTAGTTCTCAAATAATGGAACTTTGTTTCAATTTCTTTTTTCCTAGTATGAACAAAGATGCAATAAATCAGCAAATATTGAACACTTACCATGCCAGATACTGTGGCAGATGTTGGAGATACAAAGATACATAATACACATTTCCCATGTTCAGAGACTCCAATGGGAAACAGGCATGGAAGCATGTAATTCTAATACGATGTGAAGTGGACAACAGACATGTATATGGGGCCAGTGTTGGCACTAAGGCACGTGCTTGGGTGCATTGGTAGGAAATTGACTGAGGATGAGAGACTTAGTCCTGAAAGGCTGGGTGATCGTTTCCCAACAATCACCTGGGAGAACTGGTTAAGATCACTCCTTCCCAGTTCTGTTCCCTAGAGAATATGATTCAAGGATGAGGCCTCAGGTGGTTCTGTTGTGGGTAGTGTTTTCTATGGTGGTGGTGGTTTAGTTGCTAAATTGTGTCCTACTCTTGTGTCTCCATGGACTGTAGCCTGCCAGGTTCTTCTTTCCATGTGATTCTCCAGGCAAGAATACTGGAGTGGGTTGCCATTTCCTTCTCCAGGGGAATCTTACACTTTGAGAATAGGCATTAGGCATGGGAAGGGGCTAGGGTGGAGCACCGAATTGGAAAGGGCGTTACTTTCAGATGACAGGGGACCTTGACAATCAAGCTAAGAACTTTAGACTGTATAGGGTAGGTGATGAGGAGTCACTGAAAATTTTGAGTGTCATTATTAGAACTGTGATTTAGGTAAACTAGTAGGAAAGGCAGAATATTATGGAAATGTTTTCCTAGTGTTTGATATGGAGGTAATTAAGTTTTCTTGGCTTGTTGGTTATTTATATGAATATTAAATCTAAATGCTAGTTGGGTGGGAAAGAGTGTTTCTCAAACTTTAATGTGCCTGTGAATCACTAGGGATCTTGTTAAAATATAGATTCCTACTCAGTATGTCTGTGAAGTTAGGACAGCTGACCTTCTGCTTTCCTAACAAGCTTCCAGGTGATGTTGATGGCTATGCTGTGTACAAGATGTGCTTATAGAGGGTTTCAGTTAAGTGAGGATTTCCATTTCATTCTTTACATTTGAATGTGCCCTGTGGTCTTAGGACTTTGGTGAGCTCACTTTGCAAATCTGTTATACAGCAAGTTATATTTGAATTGACTCCTTTCTCTTTGCAAATAACATCTGTTTACTTATGATTTACTATGTGAGAGCTTAAACGGGGAGTCATTCAATATATGTATGTAACTTGGAGCCAGTTTTTGAGTTAAATCTTAAGCCTTTTCAAAGAACAGAAAAATGCTATTGAGTTTTCATAGAATAAGAGGTTTGAAATTGGTTAAATGCTAAAGCTGAAACTCCAATACTTTGGCCACCTCGTGCAAAGAATTGACTCATTGGAAAAGACTCTGATGCTGAGAGGGATTGGGAGCAGGAGGAGAAGGGGACAGCAGAGGATGAGATGGCTGGATGGCATCACCGACTCAATGGACAGAAGTTTCGGTGAACTCCGGGAGTTGGTGATGGACAGGGAGGCCTGATGTGCTGCAATTCATGGGATCGCAGAGTCGGACACGACTGAGCGACTGAACTGAACTGAACTATATTGAGTCACAAAGTCACTATTGGTTATTTCTTGGTATAGCTGTTCTTTAATTAAATTTTTAAATCAAGTACAACTAACCAACAGATGAGTTAAGCAGTAGGACTTAGAATATCTGTAACTTTACAGTACCTCTTTTGTTTGCCATGACTACACTTATCCTATGGACTTTCCAGGTGGCACAGTGGTAAAATCCCTTGCCAATGCAGGAGACACAAGAGGTGCAGATTTGATCACTGGGTCAGGAAGATACCCTGGAGGAGGAAATGGCAACCCACTCCAGTATTCTTGCCTGGGAAATCCCATGGACAGAGGATTCTAGCAGGCTATAGTCCATGGGATTGAGAAGACTTGGACATGACTGAACAACTGAACACAGCACACATACTTATCATTTCTCTCCATTAGATTTGAGCCCCTTTGGTGTATAGATTCTGTGTTGGCTAGAGAGGTAGCATAAACATCTTTTAGAAAAGAACAATTAAAAAAAAACATTCAGTTCAGTTCAGTTCAGTCGCTCAGTCGGGTCCGACTCTTTGCGACCCCATGAATCGCAGCACACCAGGCCTCCCTGTCCATCACCAACTCCTGGAGTTTACTCAAACTCATGTCCATCGAGTTGGTGATGCCATCCGGCCATCTCATCCTCTGTTGTCCCCTTCTCCTGCCCCCAATCCCTCCCAGCATCAGGGTCTTTTCCAATGAGTCAACTCTTCGCATGAGGTGGCCAAAGTATTGGAGTTTCAGCTTTAGCATCAGTCCTTCCAAGGAACACCCAGGACTGGTAGTATCTTTTTAGTGTTCTTCAGTAAACTCAGTGCCATATTTGCTGCAGGATTTGAGAGTGGGAGAGGTGGCAACTAAAGATTACAGCAGCATATAACTTTTATATTCATGATGCACTTTAAGGTTTATTCAGTCAGGTCCTTCACTTGACTTTATATCAGTCATGTGATGTAGGCAGAGCAGACATCACTTTACAAATGTGAGAAGACTGAAGCTTAGAGAGGTGAAATAACTTGCCCTAAGTCAAAGCAGTCACTGTCAATGCCTAGTTTAGAGTCCAGTGTATTATCAGTCTCAGCATGCAAAACTAAAACTCAGAGTGATTCAGGGGGTTAAGTTTTTTAAACTTAGTGGTTTAAATTTTTTAAGTGAAAGTTGCTCAGTTGTGTCTGACTCGTTATGACCCCATGGATTATACAGTCCATGGAATTCTCCAGGCTAGAATACTGGAGTGGACAGTCTTTCCCTTCTCCAGGGGATCTTCTCAACCCAGGGATCGATCCCAGGTCTCCTGCAATGCAGGTGGATTCTTTACCAGCTGAGCCACCAGGGAAGCCCAAGAATATTGGAGCAGATAGCCTATCCCTTCTCCAGGGGATCTTCCCAACCCAGGAACCGAACTGGGATCTCTTGCATTGCAGGTGGAATCTTTACCAGCTGAGCTACCAGGGAGTTTTATCTGTTAGGGAAATGTTTAGCTTCAAGCAACAGAAAGCTTGACTTAAAGTGGCTTAAACAAATAGACATCCAGTGTTTTCATACAATTAGAAAACTGGAGGTAGGCAGTTGCCAGTGCTGGTTCTGCTGCTCAGTGACCCAAGCTGTTTCTGATGTTTTGCTCTGCTGTTCTTGGACTCACTGACATTCGTCCTCATGTTTGTCTCTTCATAGTTGCAAAATGATTGCTCCAGCTTTGGGCAGAAAGGGATGGAGTGTGTGTGCAATAGAGGGGCTACCAGCTTCATCTGTCCCTCTTATCATGAGAATCAAAAGCTGCCTGAAAATTTCACCAGTGGACTTCTATTTGTCATATTGGCTAGAGACTTGGGCTTCCCTTATAGCTCAGTCAGTAAAGAATCTGCCTGCAGTGTAGGAGACCCAGATTTGATTCTTAGGTCGGGAAGATCCCCTGGAGAAGGAAATGGCAACCCACTTCAGCATTATTGCCTGGAGAATCTCCATGGACAGAGGAGCCTGGCAGGCTACAGTCCACGGGGGTCACAAGAGTTCGACATGACTTAGTGACTAAGCCACCACCAGAGACTTAACACACATCCCTGAGTCTCCTGTTCCTATCCTCCACCTTGTGAAAGAGTCAGGGAAAGTCAGTACTCGCTTTGTCAGCCTTAAAAGTAGAGCTAAGCAAAGGAGAAAGGTGGTTGGCACTGGGTGTTGAGTGAGCCAGTTTACAGTGTTTGTCACAGTCTTACTGTAATTCCAGATGGAGCAAACAGAACTGGATAAACACCAATTGAAAATCCCTGTGCGTTCCTACTGCTGTGTGAAGTTTGTGATTACTGGTTCTGAGTGCTAGGCAGCTTTTCCGTAATCAACTCCTAAGAAAGTAAAATTTGAATAACTCCCATATCACTTATTTTGGTATAATAACATTGGAGAGGGGATACTGTGGTTCGTTGGATTGTTTGCTTTTTGCTTAGTGGTTCTTTACTAGCATATCTATTTCATGAGACTATTTGCAAGATAGTTACACAACTACTTTATCATCCTTTGTAAACATTTGGTTTTTGCATGCTTGTAAATTAGGAAGGAGTAGGAATTAAAATGCATTTGCTGTCCTTAAGAATGGTTGTGTAGGATCAGCAGGCCCCGGACTGTGTGTGTTTGTCTAGAGTTAAGTTTTTGTGGCTAAGCACAGGCCTGTTCATGAAACTATTTTAAGTTATAGCAGAATGATGGGACGTATTCCTTTTTTTTTCAGTTGAGTGGAGTAGGAGAAGTTTTGGAATCAGATGCACTTGTGTTATAGTCCTGGATCACCTTCTGACCCTTAGTCTCCTTGTTTTTCAGGTGAGGGTGATGACACTCACCTCACAGCTCTGAGGATTCCTGATGTGCCCTGTGACTGGAAGTACCACAAAGCTGGGGTTAGAGAAGGCGCTTGTGTTTGCAGCTCCTTTTTCTTTCTGCAGTTCCTTGCTTCCCCTACAACACCCTGGCTTGTCGAACTTGGAAGCCGTTTATCTATTTCCCTTGATAACAAACTTTGAGTTTTTGTTTCTTACAGAAAGGGGAAGTAATTTAGAAATTTTGGCCCAGTGGACTTCCCTTCTGATTAAGTATACAGCAATCCTGTGTAGTGACAGAAAGGCAAGTACCTAATTAAATTATTATTAAGTTATCATTTAAGAGAAAGGATATCGCTACTCAGGCTAAAAGTGCTCCCTCAAAATGAAATCCATTGCTGTCTTTCCCTCCCTTCTTCATCCCACCCCAGTAAGCTATCCTGAGTCAGAGAAAGTATAAAAAATGCCATTGTTAAGGTCATTTTGAAAGGAAATTCTAATTTGTGTGTGTGAATCTAAAATAAGAGTATGGGTAACTCAAAGATCATTTTAATTTTTCTTTT
The DNA here is from genome assembly GCF_029378745.1 of Bos indicus. Taxonomy (NCBI): domain Eukaryota; kingdom Metazoa; phylum Chordata; class Mammalia; order Artiodactyla; family Bovidae; genus Bos; species Bos indicus. The sequence continues at coordinate 86,335,635 of NC_091761.1, forward strand.
TGTTGTATATTTTTCATTTATATGCAACAAAATGTTCATATGTAGCAATTCATGTAATTCTTAATGAAGTCAATGAGGGCTGTTTTCTGAGATAGATAGTATTGTGATGTTTGTAAAACAGGTTGTAAAATAAAATAAAATTAAATGATACTGTCCTTTTGGTTTGCTGGTTTCAGTGAACAAATTTCATTATGTTTACTTAATCAACATATCTTGAAAACATTTCTTTTTTTTGCACAAATTTGGTTAACAACCAAGAAGCACTTCAGTAATAAGTTGGATTTCACCACACAAATGCCATTGTATTTATTTAATAGAAGCAAAGTTGGGAACTTTGCAGTTTGGTGTCAGAGAACAATCAGGAGAACCAAAATTAACATGTGAAATATGAGCTTTGGATGAGAAGACTTAAAGGAGAATGAAACACATCAGTGGACATTCCAAGACATGGTGGCTTAATGGCTGATTCATGTTGATGTTTGACAGAAACAACAAAATTCTGTAAAGCAATTATCCTTCAATTAAAAGATAAATTAATTTAAAAAAAAAGTGTATTGAAACTATACTCGACAATTCCTACTGAGAGTCCACCATCTTTTGGTGGTACTGTCACATATAATGAAGTCTTTTATTGGTCATTGCTGTTCTCATTCAAGAATTATACATCACTCTTTGCTTTACAGGACAAAATAAATTCTTAAAATGGCTAGCTGAGACTAGAATTATACAGCTGAGGAGCAAAAGAAATCAAACTATACCTTAAAAAAATGGAACCTGTGACATCGACCCAGGCTTTCCATGAACTCAGAGAGGCAGATGATAAGCTGTACATGCTTTAGTGATGGCATCTGTATTCTGCTCATACTCTGAATTTTAAATTGTTGTCAGAGATCATTTTATCTGGTGGACAAATTATACCAACAGAAACACAAGTAGGATAATACTTTAAAAACTCTTCAACAGGTTAAAAAAAATCTTTCATTGTGGGACGTGTCAGATATATGCATAAATAACTAGAACAGTGTCAATAAAGCATAAAGACTATCATATTGTGAGACCTCTTATTTCTGTCCCCCAGCTGCAACAATTCATAGCTCCTGGCCTATTCTGTTTCTCTGCTCCTCCTTCCACTGCTTTCTTTTCCCAATACGAAGTGTTTTGAAGCAAGTCATATCACCCATAAATATTTTGGAATGTGACTCTAAAAAAATAAAGACTATTCCCAATATTAAACAGTTTGAAATGGCTTCTTTTATGTGGGAGAAGTGTAAAACGTGTGAATGGTGTTTAATATCAGGCATACATATTAAATTGCATATCCATATGACTCCACACCTCTGACTTCTTCCAAGCTCATTTTCTACAAACCACTGCTTTTACTGCTTAGTGTTTGGTGGTCTTTATTTATGTAAAATCTAGTGAAAATGTTAGAACAGCTTTGGGTTTGTTTTCCTTTCATTGGTGACTTTTTTTCTAGATAGAATTTTTGTCTCTGCAGAGTAGTTGCTCTTGTTTTATATGGAAGTATTATTGATGAGAAGTGTTCCACATGACCTCTGGTGACTCTCTAATGGTGCTCTTCAGTCTTGAAACCACTCCCTCTATTTGAGAGCAGATGGAAAGAGGATGTTGTTGTTGTTGTTAAATTGCTCAGTTGTCTGACTCTTTGAGACTCATGGACCCCAGCACACCAGGTCTCCCTGTCCTTCACCATCTCCCAGAGTTTGCTCAAATTCATGTCCTTTGAGTCAGTGATGCTATCCAACCATCTCATCCTCTTGTTGTCCCCTTCTCCTCCTGCCTTCAATCTTTGTAAGCATCACGGTCTTTTCTGATGAGTCAGCCAAAGTAGTGGAGCTTTGCTTCAGCATTAGTCCTTCTAATGAATATTCAGGGTTGATTTCCTTTAAGATTGACTGGTTTTATCTCCTTGCTGTCCAAGGGACTCTCAGGAGTCTTCTCCAGCACCACAATCCAAAAGCATCAATTCTTTGGCACTCAGCCTTCTTTACGGTCCAACTCTCACATCTATACATGACTACTAGAAAAACCATAGCTTTGATTATATAGACCTTTGTCAGCAAATTCATGTCTCTGCTTTTTAATATGCTGTCTAGATTTGTCATAGCTTTTTTTCCAAGGAGCAAGCATCTTTTAATTTCATGGCTGCAGTCATCATCTGCAGTGATTTTGGAACTCAAGAAAATAAAGTCTCTCACGTTTCCATTATTTCCCCATCTATTTTTCATGAAGTGATGGGATCAGGGCCATGACCTTAGTCTTTTACATGTTGAGTTTTAAGTCAGCTTTTTTAGTCTTCTTTTTCACCTTCATCAAGAGGCCCTTTAGTTCATCTTTGCTTTCTGCCATTAGAGTGATGTCATTTGCATATCTGAGGTTGTTGATATTTCTCCTGGCAATCTTGGTTCCAACTTGAGCCTCATCCAGCCCAACATTTTGTATGATGTACTCTGCATAGAGGTTAACAAGCAGGGTGACAATATACAGCCTTGATGTACTCCTTTCCCAATTTTGAACCAGTCTGTTGTTCCATGTCCATTTCTAACTGCTGCTGCTTGACCAGCACACAGGTTTATCAGGAGTCAGTTAAGGTGGTCTGGTTGTCCCATCTCTTTAAGGGTTTTCCTCAGTTTGTTGTGATCCCTAAATTTAAGATTTGGTATTTAAGGCACATATGCTATTTTTATTAGGAAAACTGTACACAGTACTGCTTTTAGTATTTTCTTAATAAGCTACAAAGTATAGATGAACATTTTCATAACGATGCTTTTGCGGATGGGACAGTAACTTGTTTTTATGTTTTTGCTTTTGTTTTGTTTAACCTATGTAGTATTTACTTGTGCTAGATTAGAGGATTTGATTTGACATGGATGAATATGCGGATTAATGTAAAAGGATTTGTATAATAATGATGTTTTATTTTTGTAGAAGAGAATGGATGCAATATAGAGTGTTTTTTGGTTCAGATTGTGGTTCTGGAGACAAACTGCCCAAGTTCTGAGTAGCCGTTCCACCAACTAATAGCCACGTGGTCTTGGATAAGTCACATAACTTCTCAAAATCTCAGTTTCCTTATCTGTGAAATCAGGATAATAAGAGTACTTATCCCTTGTATTTTTTAAAAATATGAATTCAGTGAAATGGAAACAACATTGTTATTAATTTTGGTTTAAATCCAGTAGGGATATTTGTTATTGAACATTTTTTGAAGATGCTGTAATCACATTAGTTTCCCAAAACTTAAGGGTTGTTGGTTTCTGGAAGTCAGGTGAATGTGAATTATAAATCAAGAAGTATTAAGAGACAAATTTGTTACTCTGAGGTCTGGTAGCTACCAAATAGTTTATATGAGAAGTTTCATGCACTTCAGGGGTGTGATCTATTAAGATATAATACTGTATATACCATATATCTTTTCAAGAAGCATTTGATGGCTGAAAACAATTTTCTTTGTCATGTTAAACTCTAGTTGACCTTGAATCCCATTTAGATTAAGAAGCTGTTAAACATCCTGGTATTTTGGTTTGTGCCATATGTTGTAGTAATGAGTCCAGCAGGCTAATCATCTCCATGCAGAGTAGCCAGGCATGCGGGCCAGAGAGGCTTGCGTCCACTTTGAGAAGGTAGAGCCTTGTACAGTGTTCTGGCACCTGCTCCTTTGGGGACTATGCCAGGCTGGGCTCTTCCTAGTCCACAGGGCTTGATAACCTGTCCTGAACCCCAAGGCTTGATCAAGTTGAATTTCTTGGCCTGCTTGGTGGGTCTTTTCCTGGCTTGGTGGGTCCTTGGGGCCTTTAGCCTTAGCTTTTCCCTGGGATAGATGACCCCATCCAAGGGCCTCAACAGATCAGGGGATGGTAGGACACACTGAAAATGGAAGCAGTACAAAAATGGAAAATGGAGAGACACCTACCTGCTTCATGGAGTTGCCAGATCCCATTCTTGGGTCTTGTGAACTTAGAGCTCGTCACTCTCTAAGTATACTTTGTTTTATTTTTGTCAGGTTGGCATTTCACACCCTAGAGATGCTTAATGTGTCATTTGCAAAATTTGAAACATCAGATTACTCAGTCTCTTCTAGTCCATTTATAAAACGTACAGCGAGGCTGATCTTGGCATCACTCCGAGAACACTCATGCTTGGCCCTTCTTGCATCTGAGAAGTACCTCTTCATCCCTAAATTTATACTCCTTTCCTGTTTCATGTTCCTAATGGAACATGTCCCATAATACCTATAATTTATTAAGATGAGATTGTGCGTGTGTTTAGTTTCCTTCCTCTTTGACTCACACATCCTGTGTTCAGATCTCAGTTCTGGCACTCACAAATTGGTTACATTCTCCTCTCTCAGCCTCTGTTTCCTCAACTGTAGCATAAGGATAATGATAGTATTTACTCTGAGAAGTTGTGCATACTGTATATTGCACCGCAGAGCACTCAGTGCAGTGCCTGCCATCTCTTCCGTCTGTCCTAAGTCGCTAAGTCGTGTGTGACTCTTGCAACCCCATGGACTGTAGCCCGCCAGGTTCCTCTGTCCATGGGATTCTCCAGGCAAGTATACTGGAATGGTTGCCATTGCCTTCTCTAGGGAATCTTCCTGACCCAGGGATTGAACCCACGTCTCTTAAGTCTCCTCCACTGGCAGGCTGGGTTCTTTCCCACTAGCGCCCCTGGGAAGCCCTGTCGTATCTTAAGGACTCACAAAATATTACTAGTTTTGCTATTGTCATCACCACACCAACATATACTCTGACCAAAATCACAAAGCACATTTCTATCTTGTAATTGTCATATTCCTGTTTGCTCTTCAATATTTATTGAATGTGGACAGCTCAGGTACTATTTTCTAGGCCCTGGGAATAGACAGCAAAATAGAGTTGCCACTAAAATCACACTTTTGTTTTTGCTACTTTGGTATTAAATAAATTGAATTGGCAAAGATCTCCAGTGACCTTCTTGATAAATCTAAACAATTCTCAGGTCCTGCTCTTATTTGGTGCTTTGTAAAATTTGGAACTGTTACTTATTCCCTTCTTTAAACTCTGTCTTTCCTTGAAAGCTCTAATACCATACTTTCTTTTGATTCTTTTCCTAACTTTCAGACTTTTTCCTCTGACCATTGATCTAATTTTTTTTTTTTTTTGCCTGCCCTTTATTCTTTAGGTTTCTGCTCCTGATTCATTCATTTTTCCTCTTCTACTCTTCTCAGAGATTATAAACTGGTGACTTTGGAGGAACTAAATTACCCTCACACAAAGTCACATGTCACATTTAGGATGCTTTAGAGTCAAGTTTTCTTCATCTGGAACTATCTGAATACTTAGTGGTTATCAGCAATAATTATCAAGGGGGTGGTATAGTTTAGATGATTTTGCATTTTACCTGGCCATTTCTGTTGTGAAAGTAATTAAAAAAATAGTAGAAAGTTTATGAACCTTAATTAAATGAAGACTTTAGCTGGTGCAGTCTGATGAGCTGCAGAGTTTTCTAATTATCCACTGTTGTTCATTGACCAGATCAAGCAAGCTCTTGTTTCAGGGCTTTGACAGTCAGCTTTTTTTCCTCCCAGGAATGTTCCTCTTCTAGATTCTTGTAAAGTTTGTTCCCCCACTTCACCCTTCACCATGCTACTTAAAATAGTGCTCTCCCCCAGCACTTTCTAGTGCCTTACTCTGCTTCACTTATTTTTTTAATAGCACTTAATACCTCCTGACATGTATGTGTCTGTGTCATCTGTCTCTCCCACTAAAATTTAAGCTTCTTGAGAGCAGGAATTTGTGTGACTTGACCACTGCTATATTCTCAGCATCCAGAATAGTGAATAGCATATAGCAAGAGGTCAATAAATAGTCACCAAATGAAGAAGCCAATGCAAAAGAGTTTACTGACTTTGCAGAAGAAATGTTTTAGGATGTATTAACTAATATTAATTAAATTGCAAGTTTAGGTGAAGTGAAACTAAAGATCATGTTTGTTTTTATAAGAGGAGTAAGGCAAGTCGTGATTAACAATAAGTGGACTTAGAGGAAATAAAATAAATCTTAGTTGGGGAAATAAAGCAAAGAGTTAAAAAAAAAATCAAGGGAGGAAGCTTAATGTTATTCATTTGAGTGCACTGTCCCAAGAGTCTAAATATTCAGAAATATTTGAGTGTAGAAGTTGAGGGGCTCCCATGAGTAGCGTGAAAGAACAGAACAGTCCCTGGACCTTGGGATCATTAGCTAAGTTAGCCTTGCTACAAAATCACTAAAGAATCTGGGCAAGAAAAATCAAGTGATTGCCATTTCCTTTCAGTTTTTATTATTATCTCTTAATCACCTATTCTCTTATTGTTGATGTTTTTATTTTCTATTCAACTATTATTTATTGGAGCTTACAAAGTGAAAGGTAATTGTCATAGATAACTTTTTTCCCAATCAGGAAAAAAGCTTAATTTCTGTAAACTAGTAAAACCTAAGGGCTTTTCTCTTGCTTCAAGGTGCATGAGAGGTTTGGTTGAAGTGGATATCCTGTCACCACTTGCAAAGTTTCCACACCTACAGTGATTTTTTTCTCCTAAGATTGTAAATAGTCTTTTTTTTTTTTTTAAGCCCATCATTGTCATCCTGTCTGTCACAACTTTACCACATGGGATTTTGAAAACATCTCTAAACTAGACAAACAAAAAAGTGGATTAGGTACATATACATTGAGAAATGATTCTTTTGAAATTGAATCTGTGACTAGCAGATAATTTGCTCAGTAATAAAGATATGCTTTTCTAAAATGTACCTCTTTCATGGTAGGGACTGCAGACAATAGTGGTTAGCTTTTACTAATCAGAATATGGAATCAGTATATGAGGAGACTTTCAATCTATTTTATTCATCATTACTCAGTACAGATTGAATGCTTATAATGTGTGAGACATTGTTAAGTATACAAAATTGAGTTAGAAATAAGTAGTTTATAATCTACCAGAAAGGACAGGGCAAGAATGCAATCACTGCAATACAAATGAGCCCCATAATAAATAAATAAAATATGAGATACACAAGACAAAGGCATTGCTCCTAGTCAAGATTCAGAAAAGGCAAGAGGCAAGAAGTGATGTTTATGGTGAATCTTGAATAAGATTTTCTGATGAATGGAATGGCAATCCATATGAGCAGAGGCACAGAGGTGAAAAAGTATAGGTCATGTTAAAGCAGCAACAATCTTCCAGAAGAGGCAGAAGGGGATGAGGTCAAGAGATAGGGTGGAAAATTTACCTGTGATAAGAAAGAAGAATACTTCTAATGGAGAGAGAGAAACACAGACCTCCAGGGAGAATATTCAGAGTAACTTGAGGTATAGGGATAAAGGAGATCATTTCATAGCTTCAGACTCATTAGATTATGGGCAAAGTGATCTGTTGAGAAGGAAGGGGATAGAAGGTATCTTCAGATCCACTTATTCCATGAATTTTACTTTAGAGATATAGGTCTTGAGAGGTTATGGCCTTGTCCAAGGTGACAGTTTAACACAAAAGAAACTAGAATCTACATCCTAGTGATTTCAACTCCAAGTGTTCTTTCTTGGTAAAAGTAAAAATTCTCCCAAAGACCTATATACCAAAAATAATTTTCTAAGTTAAGCGTTTCTTATCAAATAAGTAACTTTCATCTGTGAACAGGATAATTTAGACTATAAAAGAAATTGGATGAACCCTTATAAACCTGTCTTCTTAGAGGGTAAAAGAAAGATTTATTGCTTTCAACTGACATACCACAACAGAAGCAGTATATTGTTAGAGCAAGGGTAGTGTCCAGACTGACTGAGGAGACTACTGGGGCCCCTGAGTAGTTCCTTTTCTTTACTGTCACACTGTTTTTGTGGGGCTTGTGTCCAGCTATCCTGCTACAACCAAGAAAGAGAATTCTGGGTCTGCTGCTCTTGTGGATCTACAGGCCCTGAAATGGATAGTTCCAAAAAGTGTCTTATTTCCATTTAAATTCATGGGTTTTCCATAATTTGAAGTTAGACATTTAGAATGGTTTCTGGTCATTCATGCCATTTGATCATCAAGTGATCAAATGATGATGGGGTGGCAACATCAGTAATTGTTGGATTTCAGGCAACATTGCAAGTTTGGGGTAGGCAGCTATGTCTCAAGTGTGAATGCAATACTGTATCATTGCCATTACATGAGCTTGGAGAAGAACAAGAAGTTAAGGTTAGAGACGAGAAGTTTGGGTAGACAATATAGTCCTATTTTTTTTTCTTCTTCTTAATCTCTGGCAGAGGCAGCTCATCAATAGTTTTATAGGCTGAAGGATTGTTTGCACAGATATAGAAATGAAGAAGATCAGAATGGATTTTTCACCCTTGGCATTTAAAAATGACAAATGCCAGCCTTTTCCATGTGTACACATATGTAAGCTAAGACACTGATAATCTTGAGATAATCCTTTTGTTAGCATGTGGGGAAACAGTAGATCAAGTCCTGAGAATAAACCTTTCTGATTCAAAGTGAGCTGAGAACCTTCACAAGAGGATATTTTAGTTTCTGAAATTTCCCAACCTGGATTTTGCTTATAAGATTTAGTTTCAGAGGCAGATCTTAATATCCAGGGCAGGAGATTGCTGATTCTGCATTTGTGTTACTGTTGATGTAAAAGAAGCTACATTTTGCACAAAATCTGTGTCTAAAATCTGTTGATGTGGTTCATGAGATTTTATAGACTGTGGGATAGTTAACATAAGGAAACATTTATGGAACAAACAAAGAGAAAGTTTGATCCATTATTGGGCAAACTGGTGTTAGCATGCTTCAGTACATTTTTTTTTTCTTCATTTTAGTCTTTATTAATTAGGAGAAGTTCTAGTAGTTCTTTAGCTCAGAGTTGAGAGTCTTTCCTTAAATGACCAGATAACAAATATTTTAGGATTTATAGGTCAGATGGTCTTTATTGTAGGTACTTAACGGGCTTCCCAGGTGGTGTGGTGGTAAGGAAATGGTGATAGTATTCTGTCCATGAAATCCATGGACAGAGGAGCCTGGTGGGCTACAGTCCATGGGTTGGACACATGAGCGTGCATGCGTGCCCATAGACACAGACACACATACACGGCTAGCCACTATTTTAATGCACAAGCAACTGAAAACAGTAAACAAATGAATGGGTTTGATTATGTTTCAATACATCTTTGTAAAAACAGACGGTGAGCCATGGTCTGGTGACCATTTCTCTAGTTCAATGTCTATAGTTTACTAAATCTCAGAAAAGGTCTGGCTCAAGGTTGCACAATGGCAGGCTTGGGACAGAAATCTAGATATCTTCCTTTCTACTCCATTAAAAGATTTAAATTATTAAATAATTATGAAAGAGCATTCATTAGGTATGTTGAAGGTATGAAAATAACAATTGAATTTTCATGTAACCATCATAAATTCAGCTTTAGAAAGGACACATTATCATTTCCTTTGAAGTTCTGTGTGTGCCCCTTGCCAATCCCTTCTCTTTTTCTTTCCACTCTACAGGTATTCACCTGCCTGAATTTTGAGCTCTTTATTCCTTTTTCTTCTTGATTTCACCCATGTATTTCTATCCTGTTTGCAGGGTTTTAAATGTTATTCTGATATGCTTTTATTTCACTTCTCTAGTAGTATTAGAAAGTTTGGAAGAAGACAGCCAAATTCTGCTCAGTAAAGAGTTGCAGATTTCTCTTTTGTTTATTCTTGGCAGTATTCTGAGAAGGTCCAGGAAGCCAGAGTAACATGCCTACAGTATCTGCCTTTAATTCACCTCCTGCCTGTTCTTAGGTTTCTCATGCCAGAGCAGGGAAGGTCATGGGCTGACAGACAAGTGTAGGAGTTTAGTGGCTTTCTACTTCCACCCCCTTTCCTGAGGAAATTGCTGTGGTAAATCGGGGCTGTTTCTAGGAATGGCAAAGTCTATTGGTCTGACAGTGATTTTATCTGTGAACTAAACGCATGTGATAGTACCATGCTTTTCCAAGTTCTATTAATTGGAGAACTAAACGCATGTGATAGTATCATGCTTTTCCAAGTTCTATTAATTGGAGAACATTTTTTAAAGAGAAACTTTGTGGCATATAATAAACAAAAGGATCAATCTCAAGCATAATATTTGGGCAACAATCAAAAATATAAATAATGCTAACATTTGTGAATACTGGATATGTGAATATCCTATATCAGACTAATTTTAGACAAATACATTTCCTTACTTTCTAGGAACTTGAAACATTTTTAGGACCTAATTTTTAGGGCATGTTTTTGGTGACTCTGTATGAAAAACACTGTGATCTACTTACACAAATGCTCCAATTGTTTTCATACTTCTGTAGGTAATTCCCCTGGCTCACTATAGATTGTTTCCCCAGGGATGGTAAAAAGTTTGAGCTGATCCATCTACATATCTTACCTGGTCCCCTCTGTGAATTATTGCAACTGCAAAATAATTGCAATTATTTGGTCCTTTGTAATCTCTGACCATACCTGGGATGAGAAGAACTGAGGTTATGCCTTGAAGATTGGCGTTTTCGTGAGAGATATGTTCCAGTATCTCTCTCAGTTGTCTCAAAATGTTTTTCAAATTTCTATCCAAACTGCACCCACCCTAGTCCATAATGTAATATTTCAATTTTGATTTAATTGGCCTGGGGTACAATCTGCGCATATTAAAACCAATGCATTTTTAAAAGCTTTCCAGATGAGTCCCATAAGCAGCTAAGTTTGAGAACCACTGCTCTAGTGTAACAGGGTCATCTGTTTTAACCTGTCACCCGCCGGAAGAGATTTTTGAGAGGGAGATGGATAGGACTTGGGGAATGATCACATATTTGGGGTGAGGAAAAGGGATGCATGTAAGATCTTGCCTAGGATGGTCCCATCTACTGAGATAACAAAATAGGCATGATGCTTAGGAGAGAAAACATGATTCAGTTTTGGACTGAGAAACTGAGCAACCCATGGGACAGCCATTTGGAGATAAGAAAGAACATCTCAAATATTAGAGCTGGCCAAAACTAGGATAGGACTTTATCCTTTATTGCTAAATATATTAAAGAATGCCTGCCAGATATTTATTGACTTTTGCTTAAATATTTCTGGCAATAGAGAGTGAATTATCTGTTCTATCTTGGAATGGCTGAAATAGTTCAAAAGTTCTTCCTTATATTGACCTTGAATCTGTTTTGTTCTATCCAGTGATCCTTTCTCTGCCTTTGGAGCTATTCATAGCAAGTCTTTCTCTTCCATGCCTCAGGAGAAACTTATTCTCAAATATTTTCTTCCTTGGGATCAAGGTTACCTGTTCTGCATTTAACATGTTTGTAGTACTGATACTTTCTAAGGTGTCTTCTTACCAAGCTATCTAAAATGTAAATGTTGATTAAACTTGATTAAGGGAATATATACTTTCTGATTACGTCTTCATCTAATGACATTATCTATCATAAGTCTTTTTAAAAAGCTGTCTGTATGTTTGTAGTATGGAAGAGGTATAGTCTCTGAAACACGTTTTTCTTTCTTTGTATACTTTCTTTATATACCAGTCAGATTTAATAAATTTATGTAAAGTACATTATACTTTGTTAAAGAAAAGATCACTTACAATTATCTTAAGACTTTATCCCAACGTGGAGAAGTTTTTGACCTCTTTGTTTCAAGAGTGAAGACAGTGATCATTTGAAAGTCTGTAAAGTTGTAGAAAAGCATAGTCACAAAAAAGGCCAAACATGAGACTTACTCTAGTCCTTTTGTGGAAGATTTAATCTTCATGGATAAATGTAGCAGTCTCCCATTTCTTGTATTTCAGAAGGTATGCACCCATTTAGATAACTAATCTCTCTTTCCTTCCCTTGGAAATGGTTTTGAGCTTGGAATTAATTGTTTAGATTATCATTCATACATCAACTGTTTTGATCTTGGAATTAGTTGTTTAGATCATCATTCATACATCAGAGAAAACTGGAGAGTCTCTTTTAGGTACTTGGCCTAGCCAGGACATGTTTCCATTTATAGCTGGAAAAACCTTTGTCATCCATTCTGGTTTGAGAGAATGTTATTAAAAGTTCATTCCTGAGTTCTTTTTTTGCCAAGGAATAGCAGTGGACACTGAAAATTTATACCCGGAAGAACCACAGTTTGCTCCAACATAGAGGACTGGCTTTGTGTCCTAAGAACTGGTCCGAGGTATCCTCAGCCGCTCCCTTCATGGCGATTCCACGTGCATTTGTAGATGACTGTTACTGATTCCTTCCTGACCCACTTCCTACTCATGTCACTAGGAAGCCTCACAGACAATTTTGCAGAGATGAGTCAAGGCGGTGCTTACTCTCCTGACTCATAGCCAGCAGCTCCTCAGTACTCTCTGAGGATGGGATCTGTTTACCTTAGAGTTCCCTCTCTGAGAGGGTATTTGGAATTTTGGATGGTGGCCTGGAATTTTGGAGAATGGAGTTCTCTAGGGAAAAGTTGTGTTAGAAGCAGTCAGCTTGTAAAGTTTACACTGTCTGCACTTTGATAAGGGTCATATGATGTAGTAAATGTTCTTTGGGAAAATTAAAAATCCAGTAGACCTTCAATTCTGGCTTTGCACATACTGTGTCCTCCAGGCATCAGTACAGGAAGCCAGAAGAGGGCTCTTTTTACCTTTCCTTCCATCCCCACCTGTTGCAGTTCTATTCTGCTTTCAGGCTTATCTTCAAGTTAGAGTGAGACAGACATGTGTTTAAAACTTGACCCTTGCTCAAAGTATGAGACTTTGGTCAAAGTTAATTTGCTTCTTTGGACTTGTTTTCCTTACTGGAGAAAGGAGGTTAACTAGCCTATTGCACAGGGTACTGGGGGGGACTAAATGAGATTAGATGGTTAATATATCTAAAGTGGTTAGCAGATCTTCTCAGGAAAGCAAGTGTTTTAAGTTGAAAAGCATGAACTTTGGAACCATTCACATTTGGATTCTGTCTCATTCTGTTCTTTCCTAGCTGCATAGTCTTTAATTAAAGATGCCTAAGCATTTATGCTGTGTGATCCTCAGCTCCATCCTATGTAAAAAGGTATATTCCTATTTTAAGATATAAGTGAACCATCTTTTCCTGCTTAGGCATCAATTAGTAGGTGCCTAACAAAAGTTTGCTCCATTTCTGCAAAAGCTTTCCCCAAGTTCTACCTCTGCCCCACAACTCCTCACACTCCTCAGAAACAATTATTCCTTTTCTTACCCTTTCATAACCTTACCTCATAACTTACTGTTTATAACCTTACCTCATAACTTAGTTTCTCAGTGCTTGTCTGTCTCTTCTCCACTTGTTAGCAATTACTTGGAAGCAGAGTCTTCACCTCTTTGTTCCAGTAGGTCTCAGATACTGTACCATATTTTTTTTCCCAGTGACCTGAACCCCTCCCCCGCCAAGTTCTCTTTAACTTGAACTCCAGGTTAATGAGTTAATTTCTTAATTCTTTTCTGCCCAACTCAAATATCCTGCAATAAATTACTGCTGCTGCTGCTGCTAAGCTGCTTCAGTCGTGTCCTACTCTGTGCGACACCATAGGTGGCAGCCCACCAGGCTCCCCCGTCCCTGGGATTCTCCAGGCAAGAACACTGGAGTGGGTTGCCATTTCCTTCTCCAATGCATGAAAGTGAAAAGTGAAAGTGAAGTCACTCAGTCGTGTCCGACTCTTGGCAACCCCATGGACTGCAGCCTACCAGGCTCCTCCGTCCATGGGATTTTCCAGGCAAGAGTACTGGAGTGGGGTGCCATTGCCTTTTCTGGCAATAAATTACTAGAGAAATAAATAACTTTGTGTTCAATGTAATCTTCATTGCATTTGGTATTTACTTCAAAATTCAATAACTTGGTGTCTTTGTTTTTGCTCTGAAAAGTTCTAAGCAGGAAGTTAGAATCAATAAAGACTATCCAGAAATGAAAGCTTTGTACTTTGATATAAAATTAATGGACATGATATTCATTTAAAACAAATTAAATTTGTGCACATTGTAAAATGAATCCTAATCCTGAAAGTTGATGTTTGGGGTACAATGCATTTTATTTAAAAGCTGCAAGTGGAGGTTTGTATTTGTGATATCAATTTACTCATCTTTAATAACAGTTTAGTAATTTGGAAAAGACACCTTTGAGAGAATATGCAAAAATCAGATTTTCTATAGGAAAAGAAAAAAATCAGATTTCCTTCAGAGATGATAAAGATTTGAAAACAAATTAGAACTGTGTAGCATAGTATATTTGATTTGCCTTCTGAGGATCATCCATTCCTTGCTTCTATCATGAGTATTATGTTGGCAGAATTTGAGAGTTCCTGATAATGTTTATCATTTCTTTCTTTTTCTCTGGCATCCTTAGCATCCTATTTAATTTGTATGAAATGCATAATTTCCTGAGCCTGGTACTTCAGTACTTTTGGAGTATAAGGTTGTTTGGAACAACAGATCAAGCATGGTATTCAGTAAATCATTGGCCATTTGCTCAGTGACCTGTAACAGCGCCTGTGCTTCTTGTCCCAGGCCCCCATATCTGCTGCCCCTGAGTCCATGCCAGAACACACAGAGAAGCATTCCAGGCCCCCCTGAAATGCATTCTTTGCATGCATAGCAATCTCTGGAAAGTTATGCTTTTGAAGAAAATGGATAAATGTGCTTTAATGTCATACATCTTAACATGACCAAGGTTATTTCCTAGTACCAGATCCTTTAGGCCTCATTAAAACTAGATTTTCATGGGTATCTTGGACACTGCTACAGGGAATATTGAAGCAATATTCACTGTCTTAACTACCGCATGAAGTCATGGTTGAGGAAGAGAGTGCTGACTGTGAACTATTAACTTGGTTTTCTGATTAGGCAAGGAATGTTAAAACCTTTCTCTTTTCTGCCAGTCTTTAGATTTTGGTTTGGAAAAGGTCTATTGACTTCAACGATATAATTTTAATTAGATAATGTAAGCTGAAATACAAAGAAGTAAAATGATGGGAGCAAAGCTGAAACTGCATTTAGCAGAAAAGAGAGGAAGTAAATAGCTTTTCCTGGGCGGTGTGACTTCATGGGTGTTCCCTACTCCTTCCTTCTGGAGACACAGGTGGCTTTTAGTTACCAGGCAAAAAATGTCCGTGTTAAAAGACTTAGGAGGTTTTCAGGTATGTGTTAATTATATTTGTTACTCCGAGTGCCACTTTGCCAAGTTAAGAGTCCCATACCCTAATGAAGTTGTTAATTCTGTTTGTCAATGATATATTCAATTGTAGAAAAGATCGCTTCATAGTTAAAGCTTTTTTAGCATAAATGCAAATAAAACAAAAGCAGCAAGAAACAGCAACCAGTTTATAGGGTGTTGCAAACTGACCTAAACCAATGTGCTATGTTATTGTAAAAAAAAATATGGTTTTTTGGTACACATTTAGTTTTATTGTAACAAACCAACTTGTACACTTTTAACATTTAAAACTGAGCATCATCTTTCCATTCCAGTGAAACAAAAAGAAAAATTTGAAAATAAATAGGATCAAAATTACAATAGAGAATGTCAATTGCAAAAAAGATCCTACAGCTTTTGTTGATCCTCCCTTCGAGTGGCAGGGCTCAAGTCATCATTAGGAGAGAATTTTATTTTAAAAGTGTCATCTTAAACTGCAAGGATGTCTGTTAAACATCACAATTAAACATGCCAAAGGACAAGCCATGTTGTCAAAAGCCCACTTAACCCACCCAAACAGCTACCAGTAGTCAGGGCTTCCGTGGTGGCTTAGCTGGTAAAGAATCCGCCTGCAATGTGGGAGACCCTGGGTTCGATCCCTGGTTTGGGAAGATCCCCTGGAGAAGGGAATGGCTACATACTCCAGTATTCTGGCCTGGAGAGTTCCATGGACTGTGTAGTCCATGGGATCGCAAAGAGTCGGATATGACTGAGCCACTTTCACTTTCACCAGTAGTTAGGGATGGGCAAAGGTTACCTTCTCCACCATACTCTCCTACCAGGCTACAGTGACATTAAAACTTGACCAAATTTCATCACACAGAGAGAAGTATTTCCGATGTGTTAAGGTAAACATTAATTAGATGACTTGGTCTGTAAACTTGATGAATCTGGAATTGGTCAGGAAAGAAATGCTTTGTCCACACATGGCAAGGCAGATTCTCTCAAGATAAGACAATATTCGTGGGACAGGATTCAGTTAATTCTTTCCCAGAATCCTCCAAATTGAAGTACAGTTAATTTGGGCTTCCCAGGTTGTATAGTGGTAAAGAATCTGCCTGCCAGTGCAGGAGATGCAAGAGATGCAGTTTTGATGCCTGGCTCAGAAAGATCCCCTGGAGTAGGAAATGGCAACCCACTCCAGTATTCTTGCCTGGAAAATTCCAGAGGAGCCTGGTGGGCTACAGTCCATTGGGTTGCAAAGAGTCGGATATGACTGAGCACACACATATGCACACACACACAGTTAATTTACAAAATTACAGTGTATAGCATTAGTGATTTAATATTTTTTTCATATTATACTCCATTAAAAGTTATTACAAAATAGTGGCTATAATTTCCTGGCGTGCTGTAGTCCATGGGGTTGCAAAGAGTCAGACATGACTTAGCGACTGAACAACGACATGAAAACTCATTTCTAACATTCATTATGCTAATTAGTAAAGCCTCTGGTTTTGACTAGAGATAAAGAGATTCAAAGCATTTGTATTTCTGTGCAAATGCATAGATCTTATTTGGTTCGTATATATTTTTATGTTGAAATAGGTCCTCAGCATGTGAAAGAGATACTATTAGACAGATTTATCCAATAAGAACCCCGTGTGTCTCAGTGTGGTTTATTGTCAGTTAACACAGTGTTCATTGAGTACCCACTTTGTGCAGCAGATATTGAGATAAAAGGGCACAGCTCTTGCTCTCGGCCCACTATTACTGGCACAGATGGGGTCATGACACAATGCAATGGCTATACAACTTGAGGGGGTGCCTTACAGCTGAATGGTGGGCCCATCTTAATGCCTAAAAGGGAGCAACACAGTGGCTGAGCAATGCCTATTGTTTTCTCCTAGAGTAACCTGGAACATGACTTATCTTGTTGGAATTAAGAATGGGATAAGGGAGCATAAGTTTAAAACATTGTTAGGGACATGGAGCTCTTCCCAAGGAGCCAAAATACCACTTAGAGTTCCAGCAATCCTGGATTCTTGTTTTGACCTTATTCCTTGGCTTGCAGTTTAGGTAAGAACAATCCCTTTTTCCCATAGAGATTCAAGTGATTAATAAACTTAGAGCTCAGAAAGGGTTTCAGTTCAGTTCAGTTGCTTAGTTGTGTCCAACTCTTTGCGACCCCATGGATTGCAGCACTCCAGGCTTCTCTGTCCATTACCTAATCCTGGAGCTTACTCAAACTCATGTCCATTGAGTCAGTGATGCCATCCAACCATCTCATCGTCTGTCGGCCTCTTCTCCTCCTGCCTTCAATCTTTCCCAGCATCAGGGTCTTTTCAGATGAGTCAGTTCTTTGCATTAGGTGGCCAAAGGATTGGAGTTTCAGCTTCAGCATCAGTCCTTCAGATGAATATTCAGAACTGATTTCCTTTAGGATTGACTGGTTGGATCTCTTTGCAGTCTAAGAGACTCTCAAGAGTCTTCTCCAACACACAGTTCAAAAACATCAATTCTTCGGTGCTCAGCTGTCTTTATAGTCACTCTCACATCCATACATGACTACTGGAAAAACCATAGCTTTGACTAGATGGACCTTTGTGGGCAAAGTAACGTCTCTGCTTTTTAATATGCTGTCTAGGTTGGTCATAGCTTTTCTTGAAAGGAGCAAGTGTCTTTTAATTTCATGGCTGCAGTCACTATCTGCAGTGATTTTGGAGCCCAAGGAAATAAAGTCTGTCACTGTTTCCATTGTTTCCCCATCTATTTGCCACGAAGTGATGAGACCAGATGCCATGATCTTAGTTTTCTGAATGTTGAGTTTTTTTTTTTTTTAATTTTATTTTATTTTTAAACTTTACAGTATTGTATTAGTTTTGCCAAATATCGAAATGAATCTGCCACAGGTATACCTGTGTTCCCCATCCTGAACCCTCCTCCCTTCTCCTTCCCCATACCCTCCCTCTGGGTCGTCCCAGTGCACCAGCCCCAAGCATCCAGTGTCGTGCATCGAACCTGGACTGGCGACTCGTTTCATACATGATATTATACATGTTTCAATGCCATTCTCCCAAATCTCCCCACCCTCTCCCTCTCCCACAGAGTCCATAATTAAGCCAACTTTTTCACTCTCCTCTTTCACTTTCATCAAGAGGCTCTTTAGTTCTTCTTTGCTTTCTGCCATAAGGGTGGTGTCATCTGCATATCTGAGGTGATTGATATTTCTCCCGGCAGTCTTGATTCCAGCTTGTGCTTCATCCAGTCTGGCATTTCTCATATACTCTGCATATACTCTGCATGTAAGTACTCTGCATATAAGTTAAATAAGCAGGGTGACAATCTACAGCCTTGACGTACTCCTTTCCTAATTTGGGACCAGTCTGTTCCACGTACGGTTCTAACTGTTCTTGACCTGTATACAGATTTCTCTGTATACAGAGGCAGGTCAGTGATACCAACGGAACATTTAATTAGATTAGAGCTAATTAGATTAGAACATTTAATTAGAGATATCAAGGGAACATTTCATGCAAAGATGGACATAATAAAGAACAGAAATTGTATGGACCTAACAGAAGTAGAAGATATTAAGAAGAGGTGGCAAGAATACACAGAAGAACTATACAGAAAAGATCTTCATCACCCAGATAACCATGATAGTGTGATCACTCACCTAGAGCCAGACATCCTGAAATGCGAAGTCAAGTCGGCCTTAGGAAGCATCACTATGAACAAAGCTAATGGAGGTGATGGAATTCCAATTGAAATATTTCAAATCCTAAAAGATGATGCTCTTGAAGTGCTGCATTCAATATGCCAGCAAATTTGGAAAACTCAGCAATGGCCACAGGACAGGAAAAGGTCAGTTTTCCTTCCAATCCTAAAGAAAGGCAATGCCAAAGAATGTGCAAAATACTGCACAATTGCACTCATCTCACACAGTAGCCTCATAGCTCAGTTGGTAAAGAATCCACCTGCAATGCAGGAGACCTGGTTTGATTCCTGGGTCGGGAAGATCCACTGGAGAAGGGATAGGCTACCCACTTCTGTGTTCTTGGGCTTCCCTTGTGGCTCAGCTGGTAAAGAATCCGCCTGCAATGCGGGAGACCTGGGTTCGATCCCTAGGGTGGGAAGATACCCTGGATAAGGGAACGGCTACCCACTCCCTGGGTAACCAGGTCTGGAGAATTCCGTAGACTATACAGTCCATAGGGTCGCAAAGAGTCTCACACCGTTGAGCAACTTTCACACAGTAGCAAAGTAATGCTCAAAATTCTCCAAGCCAGGCTTCAGCGCTACGTGAACCATTAACTTCCAGATGTTCAAGCTGCATTTAGGAAAGGCAGAGGAACCAGAGATCAAATTGCCAACATACGTTGGATCATTGAAAAAGCAAAAGATTTCCAAGAAAACATCTACTTCTGCCTTATTGACTACGCCAAAGCCTTTGGCTGTGAATCACAACAAACTGGAAAATTCTTAAAGAAAGGGTTTAATCTTCAAATCATCTGCCTTTTTTTTTTTTTAATGTTTGGAAGCAATAATGATTCTCATGATTTAAGCTGATCTCAAGGACAAGCCATTAGACGTAATGGCAACATCAACCATGCAGAATAATGTAGCAGGATTTGTATGTACACAATCCCATTTTACAGAAAGCTGGGAAGTCCATATCCTACTTCCTTCTCATATTTAAATGGAGAATGAGTTTAGGAGGGATTTTAAGTATTAAGTATGAAAGAAAGAGGTGAAATAGAAGATGTTCTTTCCAGAAACTCTGTGATAAAGGAAGGTTTTTGTCCAAATTTAAAATTTTACTTTTTAGAAGGAGATTAAAAAGAAAAAAATGTCCTAGTGACAAGAGAATATGAAATTCCCAGTTGAGTGGTGTTGAGACTTAAGCAGAGGAAGGAAGAGCATCTTCTTAACAGCACGTACTTTCAAAGAGGTAGCTGGCTAATCCTCGGCGAGGATCAGGTGTTCTAATGATTATTTCTAGCCCAGCAGCATTCACCTCCATGAGGCACTGACACCTCATTTGTATCTGATAAAGAGAGTAATTTCGTCTCTATCTTAGAGCTCAATGCATTTGGCTGGTGTGGCTTGGTGATGGGGAGCTGGGAGACACTGAGGGAGGTGATATGAAATTTTGCCAGTGACATTTCCTGAGGTGTCTTAGCTGCTCTGACTTCTAGAATTAGCATATTTTTTTCAGGGAACAATAGGATAAATGGCTAAAGTAGCATCAAACAACACAGCAGCTTTAGTTGCTATAGTTGCAGAAGCTGGTAGGCATAGTTCTGTGCTGCTTGTGGTCATATAATTTTTATGACTTGGAGGTGCTGCAACCTTCCTTTGTGCTAAGCATTACATCCCTGAGGCAAAGACTGTGCTTCTCTGTATATCACTTCTTCTCTATCTTATTAAGTAGCAGTATATTTCCAGCATTAAGATACATTATTCTGACAACTCAGCAGTTGTTTGTAGAGATGAGTGGTTGTTCCACTCCTGTTTCATAGGTGGTGATGATTTTTTTCATAATTTCCAAAAATGATTGATTTGGTGTCTCACAGGAAGTATTTTTAAGAATTGAGAAAGAATATTTTAAATAATTGTTTTTATCTTTTCAACCCTTAGTGTCTAGGCAGTGTGAATATTCTGTAGTGGTTAAAATCACAGGCTTTGGACTTTACCTCTCTGGATTCAAATAGTGGCTCAGTTGCTACTAACTGTAAATATGGGCAAGTTTCTTAATGTTCTCTAACTTTATGTACTCAAGTTTATGAAACAGGCATGCTGATAGCACCTACCTTTTAGGGTTGTGAAGAGTAAATGAAATAATCCATGAGGTGCACTCCGAGTATCTGGCACATGGTTAGCACTCAGAGCTTAGTAACATGATCGTCACAGTCACTGTCCTCACCGTTTTACCATCATCACCAGCTGCTTCAGCTGAGAGCACAGGACGGAATAATCATTAACAGGGCAGGCAGTTAGAGAAAGCCAGTTCAAACTGAATACCAAGTGCTGCTCAAAAACTAAAGTGAAGGACAATCAAGGATGGATTCTCATATCCAGTGCTGAGGAAAATAACTTTTTATAATAAAGAGCTATCACTAACAGACACCTCAATAAAGGAAGTGTACAGATAACAGAAAGAAAGAGGCTCAAAATCATGTCGTAAGGGAATTTCAGATTAAAACAACAATGTGATACCACTGCACATCTTTTAGATTAGCAAAAATAAAAAAAAAATACCCTGATAATTTCTTGCAAGGATGTGAAGCAATAGGTATTTTCATTCATTGTTGGTGAGAGGCTGGCAGTTTTTTACAAAGTTAAAAATAATCTTACCATACAATCCAACAGTTGCACTCCTGGGCATTTACCAAACTGATGTGAAAACTTATGACCACATAAAAACTTATATGTAAATGCATATGGTAGCTTTATTAACAATAATAGAAAAAAGTCAACCAAGAGGTCCTTCAGTTGGTGAATGAGTAAACAAACTGTGGCATACCTATACAATGAAATATTATTACATTTTCTATGTGGCTATGAGTAAAGATTTCTGGTGCTGTGATACATATATTTTGAAAATGAACAATTAAATAAGTGAGTGGTAGATGGTGGGAGCCAGTTTTCCCACTGTCGGAGTGAGAGTTTATAAATAAGCCAGGGGAGGAGACTAATGTGGTAGTAGATTAAAGTTGGAAATATCAATATGAACTCATGCTTAGCTTAGTGTGGATAACAATCTATACATATAGAAATATTTATAGATTTGTGTATATACATGAGTTAGTATAGACAAATATCTCCTTGCCCTGCTGACACTACCTAGCAATGACATTTCTGTAGCAACAAGCATACTTCTTGTACAGATCTTGGTTTCTAATACCATTCTCTAATGAAAGGAAGCAGGGCTCCTTAGAGAAATAGATGATTCTGGGACTGGGCAGGATGCATACAAGATGGGCCTGTAGCATCTTGTAGTACAAGAAAGTAAAGAAGTGCTCAAAACTAAAACGAGACAAAATGGCAACAGCAATAACAAACTGCAGTAAACACAAAAACAACAAAAAACCTCAGAATGATTGGTTATGTCAAAGGGATATAAGACCCAATGGAAAGACTCATAGTGGACAAATTGGAACTGTTTGAGCAACAAAATAAAGTAGTTTTGGATTATAATCTGAAATAAAATAAATACCCATGGATCCATACTGAGTACAGTGCCAGATGGAGGGAAAAAGTAACTTTTCAATGTGGAAACTGACCAGTGTTAGCCAGGTGATTGAGGTCAACGTCAGCAGTAATAAGACATTTGCTAGCATGTATTTTTTTTTATATATGATGTGATAAAATGGTACTTTACCTCTGTAATCTTCTTTCAAACCTATAACCTCAGTCTGATCATGAGAAAAGTATCAGACAAATCCAAGCTGGTGGACAATATACAAAATTTTTGACTAGTACTCCTCAAAATTATCAAAGCTGTCAAAAACAAGGAAAGTCTGAGAAAGTATCACAGTCAAGAGGAGCTTAAGGAGACATGATAATTGAATGTAAAGTATTACAAATGGGATCCTGGAACAGAAAAAAAGACACTAGATAAAAACAAGTGAGATCTGAATACATTATGGACTTTAGCTAATAATAATATATCAATAATGGTTCATTAACTATAAAAAATGTACCGTTCTAATGCAAGATGTTAATAGGGGAAATTAAACAGGGGGTATGTGGAAACTGTTTTATCTTTATAATTTTTCTAGAAATCTAAGATAGTTTTAGAAATTAAAGTTTACTATAAAAAATAACGGTTTAGTTAAAAGATAATTTTTAAAAAGACAAATTATGACTCTCATAGAGATATAAAAATAATGGTCATGTTAAAAATTTTGTTTAACTCATAATGAAAAAACCAGAAATATGCTATAATCATTTAGAGGATCTAATAAAAGATCAGACACACTTATAGATCAAGAATATTGAAATGAATGTGCAAATAGAGGCAAAACCAGCTTTTTTCACTGTGAGGGAGACAAGTCAATTTGACTTCTATTGGACAAAATGGAATTTGCAAATCTATAGGCAAAAATTATTTTGCATTGCAATCAATTACCTACAACTGATGGTGTTGTAAAATAACATCCATAGAATCAGAATCAGGTAACCCAGAGGGGTGGTAGACAGTGCAGTTTTCTACTGAAGCATGTTTTTTTTTTTTTTTTTTTCCCTATAGGTCATTTATCCCATATACCATTTGCCATGATCATGTTTCAACATAACTAAAAAATAATTGTGGTTGTTCTTGGAAGTTCCACCTTCCTGCCAATTCTAATGTTGTTCCTTTTGTCTTTGAAAGCCCCATTCATTGACTTCCTTAATGGCTGTCATTAGTTCTAGTCTGAAATATTTTGGCTCTCTGCCTTCCTGGCAGAGAGATTGCATTTCCCACCTCCTTTTTTGGCACAGCCACATGACTTGTGATGACCAATGAAAAAAGAGAGGAAATGACATTTTTTATTTTCCTGGAAGAAGTTTTAAGAGCTAGTGTGAGATTTGTCACATTTATTTTTCTTGCCTTTGTGAGTGAGGAAATATGTATCTAGCTTTTGTATACCTTCTGAATGCCTGATTTTTCTGAGTGGCTATGAAGAGCATAACCATTCCCCACCCCTGCCACTTGACCTGTGTAAGACTTATAGCATGTTTAGAAATAGGGCTTCCCTGATAGCTCAGTTGGTAAAGAATCCGCTTGCAAAGCACGAGACCCCAGTTTGATTCCTGGGTCAGGAAGATCCACTGCAGAAGGGAAAGGCTACCCACTCAATATTCTTGGGCTTCTCTTGTGACTCAGCTGGTAAAGAATCCACACACAATGGGTTGGATCCCTGGGTTGGGATGATCTCCTGGAGAAGGGAAAGGCTACCCATTTCAGCATTCTGGCCTGGGGAATTCCATGGACTAGTGCATGGGGTTGCAAAGAGTCTACACGGACTAGTGCATGGGGTCGAAAAGAGTCTACACGGACTAGTGCATGGGGTCGCAAAGAGTCTACACAGCTGAGCGACTTTCACGTTTTATGTTAAGTAAGTGGAAGAAAAATTGCAACATCTTAAATCAGATTGCTTGAATTTGAATCTTGGCCAAACCATTTCCTAGTTTTGTGATCTTAGGCAAGCCTCTTAACTTTTCTGTTTTGATTTCCTCATGTGTTAAATGAGAATAATAATAATGCCTATGTCATAAGGTCATTGTGATGATTGAATAAGATAATATATGACTTGCCTTGACACAAAATTATTAACAACGAGGTCCTTGTTTATCATTTTGTCTATTTGGTTCTGTAACTTAAAATTCATCAGTGGTCTCTCAAATTAAACTTCTGAATATTAATATTAATATTAAGCACAATGCTGCTCAGAATAGTATAGCTTTTCCTACGGGGTTGTGTCATAGGGACAGACAGCTATTCCACAGACTGTCTCAGAATGCTCTCCTAGAGGCTCACTTGTATCATCTTTCTCTCTAGTGCTTTTGATGTTGAGTGGTTTGCAAAACATGAGGAAATTCGATACCACACTACAGTATGAGATGCTACATCAGTGACAGGCAGAGGACAGAGTGCTTGAGGAAGACAGATTTCTTTCTTGGAATTGGAAATTGTTACTATTTTTCTAGCTCCGGAAACAGTATCCTTATATTTTCTTTACTGTTAACCAAATGGCTGCTTCATTTTATTGTAACTTTTCTGCTGAGTGAAATTGAGAAAATGATTGCAAAATAGATCAAGTGTATAATAAAATATGCAAAAGTACCTACTTTGGCTCACATACTTTAATGGGTACTCAAATTATTGTGGTTATTATGGTCAGTGTATAGTGTAAAATGATAAAATGATACACTTGCCATGGTTTTTTTGCCCTCTAGAAGAATGTATATCTATCTTTCTATATGAAATGAGTTTGTGTATTTTCTGTAAATATATTGTAGCTGTTTTCCAAAAGTGGACAAATATCAAGCACTATATGTAAGCCAATTTGATGTTCATTGCAAACCAAAGCACATAAGCCCTGTGTATTTTGATTTATGAACAGTTTAATTTCCCAGCTCAATGAAAAAGGATATAGAGCTGAAACTGAAGGAATACTTATGCCTTTAGTATCTAGTGATTATATTTCTTTGAAAAGTTGGCAAGTATCCTAGTCCATGTGGGCAGCTGTAACAGAATACCATAGACAGGTGGCTTACAAAACAACAAATTTACTTCTCCTGTTTTTGGTATCTGGGAAGTCCAAGATCAAGGCCCTGGCAGATGTGATGTCTGTAAGAGCCACTTCTTGATTCATAGATGGTCATGTTCTTGCTATAACCTCACAAGGTGAAAGGGGCAAGAGAGCTTTCGGGGATTCTTTTATAAGGACAACAGTCCCATTCATGAAGACTTTGCCTTCATAACCTACCGACTTCCTAAAAAGCCATCTATAAATGCCATCACATTGGGTGTTAACTTTTAACATATGAATTTTGCAGGGACACAAATATTCAGAATATAGCAGCAAGCCACTCAGATTATGTAAGGCATCTATAATTTGCTGTGTGTTAATTATAATGTCATGAAACCTATGAAATAGAAAAACAAGAGGCATCCATATTAATTGGAGTCCTTTTCAAAGTTTGAGGGTAAAAAGTTTTTAGCTGTGGTAAAGTGCCTTGATTAAAAATACTGGCATTCAGAAATGTACTTATCTTTAATTCTGACAGATGTAAGCTTCCAATAAAGGCAATGTAATCTAATTAAACGAACCAAAGTTGGAAATAAAAATATAAATATAATTTTCATAAATAAGCATTTTTTTAAGCTTATGTTTGGAGAAATACATCTGTCCTTACCCTCAAAGATCTTTATGCTTTGTTGCTTAATTTCTATGCCTCTCCACTCCTGTTCCCACCTCTGTACCTTTGATCACACTGTCTCTCCACATGAAATGCACTTCTTTGAGCTAAAAGTCCAACAGAAATTGTGTATCTTTTCCAGAATATCAGCTGACTTCTGTGGTCCACAATGATCTTTCTCAGAATCTCTACAAGTCTTGTGGTTGGTATCTTACAATCTAGTAGTTATGCAATCTTGTGTTATTATCTCTGTATTTCATGTTTCTGAATTTTCTCTGCTTGCATTTGGGCTATGTTATTTAAGGAAAGCCCCCTATTTGTAGAGTTCTGGGCACTGATAAAGATAATCATTGCAGGTTGAAGGATGAATTTTTAATTGCTGGGGAATTGAAAGCAGCTATATCACAATACACAAACATTTTTTCAAGTGACTCTTCCATTGATATTAAGCATTCAGGAAGCTCTGATAGATTCACCTTTAGATTTGAGTTAATTTTAGCAAATTCTAAATAATAGTAGTGGTGGAAATTCATATAGCACTTACTCTGCCATGCATTATACAAAGCATTTTACACATATCATTCTATTTAAGCTTTACAACAACCCCATGAGCAATACTGCTATTGTCAACACTTTACAGTCAAGGAAACAGAAACACAGAGGGCCCAAGCTGTTTCCTGAAGGTCCAAAGAGTTGAGGCTGACTCCACAGTCAAAGTCTTAAGCACTATTCTGACCTGCCTGTCCACAAGAGGAAGGTGGCAGCTCAATTAAATATTTTTCTCATTTTGTTGGTCTTCAGTAGAAAAGTAAAGCATTACCTTCTGAGGACTTAAGCAGTTAACTGAAAATTCTGCACAGTGAGAGACTGAACAGTTAAGGTTTCTTAATAACTGGGGATGATCTAGAATTGAACATAGAATAAAGTGAAGGAAATATAGATTTCTAGCTCTAGATTTCCTACCAATTTGTTGAATAAATTAGGGCAGTAGACCATCCTGAGATGTAGCATGAAATGGCTCTTCTTAAGATGGAAAGAGTGGCTTATCAATCAAAAGATTAGGAATCCCTCTTGACTTTTTCTGATGGACTTTTGTGAATAGTGATATAATTATTAATAATATCCAATTTATGAATGTACTGGATAGGAGGTTACTAACAACACATACAGTTTCCCACACTGAAAACATTTAAATGTCTAGAAAAAATTTGTTTTTATTTGGGTGATAAAGGAAAAATTATAAAATAAATTCTTCAGAATTGTATAGATTTATTTATACACTATAGAACTGTATTGAGGAAGTTTGAAAAATCAGTTGGCTAAGAAAATCAGTTAGTTTGAATTTTGGGTGGGATAGTGCTGTTCTAACCAATGGATTGCTTAATCAGTCATCAGTGCTCAGCTTCTGGGAAGAAATTTCTTCTCAAGCGAATGCAAGTAGACTCTTAAGTTTTCCCAAACTTAACATTTTCAGTTTTCATTGTTTAGGAATGTACCTTAAGCTCTGCAGTGCAGTGCTTTATAATTCTGTCAAATCATAAATATGACATGGAGAATGCAAGGTTGGGTTTTTGGAGCCATTCACAACCAAGGAGAAAGTCTATAGGCAATGGCACCCCACTCCAGTACGAGCCTGGTAGGCTGCAGTCCATGGGTCGCGAAGAGTCGGACACGACTGAGCGACTTCACTTTCCCTTTTCACTTTCGTGCACTGGTGAAGGAAATGGCAACCCACTCCAGTGTTCTTGCCTGGAGAATCCCAGGGACGGGGGAGCCTCGTGGGCTGCTGTCTATGGGGTCGCAGAGAGTCGGACACGACTGACGCGACTTAGCAGCAGCAGTAGCAGCATATCTTCTCATGTGTGTATTTTATAGAGGACATCATGTGCCATTTTGGTAATTACAAAAGCCTGAGGACATCCATCACAAATGTTAATGGTCTATCAGTTATGCTTAAATTACATATTTTTCCATTTACTCACTGATTTACTTACTCATTTACTCACTCACTCCCTGAGACCTTCTCTGTGCCTGCAGCACCTCTTACCGAATCTCATACCTTTGTTGTTAGCCTCTTCTCATTTTGATCTGTCTTTTAGCCCATGGCCTGATTTTTCTACTCACTTTCAAATACTCCAGAGTATAATATTTAAAATTGCTTCTTTATACCTAGCACGTTCCTACATAGCACATTCATCTTTTTTTCTTCTGTATTCCCAACACATTCTAAATCAACTTCAATCTTAATTTGAAGGTCGTCTCTCATTGTATTTGTGCTATGTTGTCTGCCTGTTCATGGTTTTTGGTTTGTCCTTGCTTTCTCTTTCATCTTTACAAATCTTGTTTTTTCTCTCATCTTTTAGGAATCCTTATTTGCTGCTCTACACCGTTTGTGAACTTCCTGTTCACAGCATGTCAGCAAATAACTTGTCAGGGTTCAGTGGACTCTTGGTGATTTCTTTTAACCTCTAAAGAGTATATAAAGTAAATAGTATCAGGACAGCAATGCTACAGAGCCTCCAAACAACACCTGTGGGAGAGATCAGAATTGCTCTTAGCTCCTGCAATTGAAATTCAGGAATAATTGGTGACATTTGAACAGAGAATATCAGTATGTGTCAAGTATGGAATGAACCTTCTTGACTTTGCAGTACCATTTTACCACTCCTAAACAAAATAACAGATTTCTGTTTCCTGATCCCAGTCTCTCCCTTTAGAACGTTTCCATGTTAACATTCTTGTTCTCTTTCTGCAAAGTTTCCCAAATGTCAGCCATTCACAAACACATTTTTTTGTTATAAGCTTTCAAACTGAAATGATAATTTCCTTGATATTAAAAATTTGTCAGCCTAAATATTCTCATGTGATGTTTCTCTTTCTAATCATTACTGTCAGTAAAAACTCACTATCAATTGCCATAAATATAAATAAGATGAAAAGACAACCATCTGTTTATACTTTCTGCTATTGGCCCGTGCACTTACTGAACTTGCACCTTTTCTCTTTTTCTTGCAAAGACAGAGCAGGAAGTGTTCAGGTTATCAGTTGCTGCAAAACAAACCACCCCAAATTTGTGGCTTAAAGTGACATTTTACAGCTGTCGCTCATGGTTTTGTGGGTTGACTTGGGTCATCTGGTGGTTCTCAGTTGGGATCTCTCCTGCGGTTTTCAGTTAGCAGCTGGAGCAGGAGTAATCTGAAGGTTCAGCTAGGCTGGATGTCATGGTGGCTGTCATGATGGATGTCTTGTTGGACAATAGATGCTGGCGGTTTGCTGAGACTTCCCTTGGGATTGTACTGTAGTGCCTACACATTGCTTCTTCATGTGGCTTGTCCTTCTCACATATGGCAGCTGGGATCTAACAGTAACTGTTCAAAGGGGTGTGGTGGACGCTATGGGGCTTCTTATGACCTAGACTCTGAAGTCTTATGATATGTTAGTTACTTTCTATTGGTTAAAAAGTTATTCAGGCCAGTACTTTCCTGGTGACTCAGAGGGTGAAGAATCTGCCTGCAGTGTGGGATACCCAGGTTTGATCCCTGGGTCTGGAAGATTCCCTGGAGAAGGGAATGGCTACCCACTCTGATATTCTTGCCTGGAGAATTCCATGGACAGAGGAGTCTGGTGGGCTATAGTTCATGGACTTCAAAAGAGTTGGACATGACTGAGAGACTAACACTTTTAGTTTCGAGGCCAGTACAGATTCAGGGAAAAGAATGGCAAAGAATCTGTGGTCATCTTTAATCTATCACAGGTTACTGTTAGAGTGGTGTTAAAAACTAGCACCAAACTTAGACATTCTCTGTGATGCAGTCAGAACCAAACCAAAAAGGGAATGACTTTCTCACGAGTAAGTCAGTATCATTTAATTCTGTCTCTGTTCACCACCTGAAACTCACCTTGGTGCTGCCAGTGGTGGTGAGCACCTCCTCAGTGTATTCACCCTCTTCTGTGCCTCTTGCCTTTGATATTTCATGTATTAATTTGGCAGGTATGTTCTTACATTTTCATTCAGAGGGTTACCTTCTGCCTTTTGCTAATGCTAGTAATACAAAGAAGAAAGGTAGAAAGCCAAGATAAGCATTGTAATAAAATAAGACTAGTTTTTTCAAGGCAAACAGCTAGGTAATAGCAATTTAGAGGGCATCTTTACAAAAATTCTGGAGAAATAGCTATACAGTTTTAGCAACTTCTCTGGCTCATTTGGAAGGACTATTTGGGAAGAGGGATTCTCAGTAGACATCTTTCTTCATGGGTCCAATGTCTCAATCAAATATGTAGGTGAGATTTTAATATTTTTCCCAGGGGTTAGATGGTATAGTTCTGTTCCTTAGGTAAAGTAATTTGAGGATCAACATCTGTTTGCTCTAGTGCTAGTGCTAAGTTGCTTCAGTCATGTCCAACTCTTTGCGACCCTATGACCAGCAGCTTGCCAGGCTCCTCTGTCCATGGGATTCTCCAGGCAAGAATACCGGAGCAAGTTGCCATTGCCTACTCCAGGGGATCTTCCTGACACAGGGATCGAACCCGTGTCTACTGTATTGTCAGGTGGGTTTTTTTTTTACCCCTAGTGCCACCTGGGAAGTCCATCAACATCTGTTTGCATTATGGAAAATTTGAAGGTTATGCAGCTTGTTGGGAATAGTCCAAACAGATATTTATACTTAGCATTAGTGAAGTTATGCCAAGTTAGTGTAAAAATTGATAAACAAATAGGGTGTACTTTTTCTTTTCTCTTTTATGAAAAGAAAGAATAAAGATTTATTTATTTATTATTTTGGAAAAAATGCAAAAACTTAAGCTTAAATTTAAACCAAAGTCATTTTTATTGAAGTTTGACAGTGTGAAATACTTTTTGAATTGGTGTATTGCTTTATATGGCATCCCTTGTGGCTCAGCTGGTAAAGAATCCTCCTGCAATGTGGGAGACCTGGGTTTGATCCCTGGGTTGGGAAGATCCCCTGAAGAAGGGAATGGCTACCCACTCCAGTATTCTGGCCTGGAGAATTTCTTAGACTGTATAGTCTGTGGGGTCACAAAGAGTCGGACACAACTGAATGACTTTCACATTGCTTTATATTTGCATCTAGTTATTATGTGTATATATCTCAAATAAAGATATACAGTTTCAGAACCTTCTGTTCATATAAATGTCAGTATTTCCTTTAGCATTGCTGAAAACATTGTGTTGTGGATAAACATGCAGGATAATATATTAGCTTTTTATTTTGGACAAGCAGTTTCTTCTAATTTACATTATTACTCAACATAAATGGCTTAGCTGTCAAGGTTAAATCTCCTTGGCTGTGTCCTTAGTGGCATTAAGCAAGCAAATGGTGTTTATTTGCTAGTGAGTCCTAACTGCAAAGAGCTATTAGGAGTTTCCAGGCAGTTACTTATACAAAATTTCTCTCTTGACCCCATTAGATTTTTAAAGAAGGAAGATAGATACTAGCTAATGCTTGGAATATATTTTAGATAAATATTTGAGATGTTGCGAGTGGAATCCATGCTAACATTATTGTTACTGGCACAGTTTTTAGCTCTCAAAATTTCTGAAATGAATTGATTATAATTTTTTTGAAAGTGCTGTTAAACATGGTTAGGGGCCTGTATATCTCTGTCTTTCTCTTTTAAATTACACTAGATCCCACAACTTAAAAAATACTTATGAGAACAGTATGATGAAATGTTAATGTTGGAGATATATATTGAACTTTGTTTATGTGTGTGTATTAAATCACTGATGGGTCACTCTACTGATTTGTTTTTCTACTTTTGCTTAATTCAAGATTAAGTTCTATCATAAACATATTTATTGAGTTGTTAGTAACTTAGATGCAACAATAGTAAATGAAACAACAGAATCATAATTATGTATATATTTTGGCATAGCAATGTAAAAATAAATATAGCTAGAAAAATATCTGAAGAAACTATATCACTATGTAAATAATCATTGTCTTAATATGTTTGGATGATATTTTCCCCTTTGGTAATTTTTCATTATACTTTTATTTCATTTTCTTTCATTTTAACTTTCTAAATGAGAATATTTTTAGCATACTGCTGCTGCTGCTGCTGCTAAGTCGCTTCAGTCGTGTCCGACTCTGTGCGACCCCATAGATGGCAGCCCACCAGGCTCCCCTGTCCCTGGGATTCTCCAGGCAAGAACACTGGAGTGGGTTGCCATTTCCTTCTTCAATGCATGAAAGTGAAACGTCAAAGTGAAGTCGCTCAGTTGTGTCCAACTCTTAGCGACCCCATGGACTAGAGCCTACCAGGCTCCTCCGTCCATGGGATTTTCCAGGCAAGAGTACTGGAGTGGGGTGCCATTGCCTTCTCCAATTTTTAGCATAGGCATATGTCAATTAACTAAATGAAATCACTTAATTGCTAGTGTTTATGTTTCAACTGAATTGTTAGTTTTTTAATTATGTTCATAAATAAATGATTAAAGGAAAGGCTTCTAGGTCAGTCATTTTCTAGCTTCTTTTGTGTCACAGTGACATTTGGTATACACATCTCCCCTCTTTTAGTTTTATTTATTTTAGTAGTCTTATAAACACTCCCAAGTGGAAACAGCTCTGCCTTCCAGGTGATGAGGCACTATGCTCTTCTGCCTGTGAGTGAAGATGCTTCTCTTTCACTCCTGGTTCAGTGGCCAGGAAGGCTCCCATTCTTCACTTGGAAGTGACTGCAACTCTGTTATTAGCAGACCAGCTGAAGTGACCTGGCCCATTTCTATGACTTACAGTGACTCATTGTGATCCTCAGCAAAATTCCTTTCCCTTGTCTTTTCAGATATTAGGAGCTTCTGAAGGTTAGGTAGAAGGAATATGAGTGATTAAAGGATATTTTTATAGGAATAGCTGAAAGCTGGGCGTTTTATATATTTTGATCTAGGATAGAGTATAGGAATGGTTTGCATTCAGATTCTGGGCAGATACAAATTCTCATGAGTAACCATGAGAAAGATGAAAACAGTGCTAGGTAACCAGCAAAGTGAGTGATACAGAAAACTTTGTACTTCTGCTTCTTCTGCCTTTGTTTCTCAGGCTTTAACTTGTATCATCTCTTATCCTTTCTCTAACAGTGTGAGGTTGTAGAATAATGGAAAAAAAACAGAAAACAATATACTTAATGCTAATCCATTTATTTAATAAAATTTGTTGCCTGAAATTGTTCTACTACATTTTTTTTTTCCTCCTGTAAGGCACACGTGTTTTTGAGTGAGAGAGAAGAGGAAGACATTCCCATGGGAAGAATCTGCATGGAAGAGTGTGCATTAATTTGTGCAAATGACTACTAGTCATAAGACTTATGGAGTAAAGAAAAATCCATTACTACTAGTCTGTATAAGTATGAACAATCAAAAAGTATTTGATGTAGTTTGAAATGGACTGTGTGCCATCTTTTAACCTGATTATGGTTAAAAGATGGTGATCTTTTAGCACATATTACCATATATCCCACCTTCCTATTTTAAGAAAGGTGTTTTTGAAAATATCAGTTAAGGAGAATCTCCAATTACTACATTGCTTCAAGAACCCATACTATTTTGGTCATTAGAAACACTACTCCATCAGATCTGTTCCTCACAAAATAGAATACATACAAGTGATGTGACTGAACTCAACCTGTGTTGCAGTTGAGCTATTCGGTGCAGTATCTTGAGAGAAAGATGTTTGGGTTATTTTATATTTGATAACTTTGAATATGTGAAAATTAAGGGGTTAAAAGCAAAATGAAATAATTAGATATTAATTTTTCTTCTTAATAGGTTATCATGTACAGAGACCTCATTTTCCTACTAGGTCTTATTCTTTGATACTCTTCATTTTCTTGTTAAGTTTAGGAAAAGTGATACATGTTCTAAGATCTCTAGTTTATTGATTTGTATCAAACAGCTGCTTTTATCAGTGGTTGGGTTTGCTGAGCTACAAAGGACAGACATTGAAGGGAACTTTGTAATCGAGTAGGTCGTTTGCCTCCAGAATTTTCAGACAACCATTTTGCAACTGTCAGGACAAATCTTGAGGGGGCATGTTTGCAGTTTTAGTAATTGCATTTATAACTCACAGAAGTTCTTACATAAGGAGAAGGATGGGCAACTTTTTTTTGTTTTTTTGTTTGTTTGTTTTCCTGTCTGGAAGGGGATTATTTGGTTTATTGTATCTTCTGTCAAATCTTTTCTATAAAAACATTTTACTACATGATGCAGAAAGTTA
Organism: Bos indicus; assembly: GCF_029378745.1. NCBI lineage: Eukaryota > Metazoa > Chordata > Mammalia > Artiodactyla > Bovidae > Bos > Bos indicus. Next base: position 86,369,939 of record NC_091761.1, read on the forward strand.
TTCTTTATGATATTCATGCTTCTTTTGTTATTTGTTGTTCTTTCTCTTAAGTCATGTTTGACTCCTTGTGACCCCATGGACTGCAGCATGCCAGGCTCCTCTGTCTTCCATTACCTCCTGGGGTTTGCTCAGACTTATGTCCATTGAGTCAGTGATGCCATCCAACTGTCTCATCTGCTGTCACCTCCTTCCCCTTCTTCTCAATCTTTGCCAGCATCAGGGTCTTTTCCAATGAGTCGGCTCTTTGCATCAGGTGGCCAAAGTACTGGAGCTTCAGCATCAGCAACAGTTCTTCCAATGAATATTCAAGGTTGATTTCCTTTAGGATGACTGGTTTGATCTCTTTGCAGTCCAAGGGACTCTCAAGAGTCTTCTCCAATACCATGTTTCAGTCTATTATCAAGGGTCTGAGTGATCAGGGGCTGTGGACAGCAGAGTCCCCAAGAACAGGTTGGCTGGAGGATAGTAGGGAAGATAAGTGAGTTTGGGCCAAGTCACATTTCATGTTCACTCTTTTAAATTTTTTGTGGATAAATTACACCTCAAGTGAAAACAAGAGCCACCTTGACAGAGAAAGGAAAGTGGGAAGTGTCTCAGAAGGGAAGACAGAGTCTATGCAGAGTTCATTGCCAGCAACCAAGGTTTGCTTTGTTCCCATAAAAGTGTTTAAATCAGGCTGATGGAAGTCATTATATAATTTCATTATATACTTTCCTGTTGCCTCACCCACCTCAGAGCAGTGGTTTGGAATTGGTTCTGTGATGTATACTACTCTGAGAATATTTATTTTTCTTTTTTAATAAAGAGGATAAAGTCATTGAACTGGATTAGAATCACAAGGGGCTTAGCTATTGCTTTGAGCAGTAACTTATATGGCTGGTCCTTACTAATTTTTCCATCCAAATTCCACCCATACTTTTCTCTTTTAGGCAGACATTACCAGTACCTTTATGAAACTGGTCTTGATGAAGTTTCTGCCTTCCTGTCTAGAGATGGCTTTACTGAATATGATCTCAGGGACATTAGAATGGACTTTGTGTCCTCCTTCAACCAATTAGCCAAACCACTGACCAACCAGCTCACCAACCAATCTTTTTACCATGGGACAGAGCCCTTTATTTCCAGGTTTAAATTCATTGTGAAGTATAAAGGACTATGGTAAAACTCTTTCTTGAATGTTTTTGTTACTGTAAGTTCAGTTGAACATGAAAGTGAAAATGGAGAGGCTGTATATTGTCACCCTGCTTATTTAACTTATATGCAGAGTACATCATGAGAAACGCTGGGCTGGAAGAAGCACAAGCTGGAATCAAGATGGCTGGGAGAAATATCAATAACCTCAGATATGCAGATGACACCACCCTTATGGCAGAAAGTGAAGAGGAACTAAAGAGCCTCTTGATGAAAGTGAAAGAGGAGAGTGAAAAAGTTGGCTTAAAGCTCAACATTCAGAAAACGAAGATGATGGCATCTGGTCCCATCACTTCATGGCAAATAGATGGGGAAACAGTGGAAACAGTGTCAGACTTTATTTTTTTGGCTCCAAAATCACTGCAGATGGTGATTGCAGCCATGAAATTAAAAGACGCTTACTCCTTGGAACAAAAGTTATGACCAACCTAGACAGCATATTCAAAAGCAGAGACATTACTTTGCCAACAAAGGTCCATCTAGTCAAAGCTATGGTTTTTCCAGTAGTCATGTATGGATGTGAGAGTTGGACTATAAGGAAAGCTAAGCGCCGAAGAATTGATGCTTTTGAACTGTGGTGCTGGAGAAGACTCTTGTGAGTCCCTTGGACTGCAAGGAGATCCAACCAGTTCATCCTAAAGGAGATCAGCCCTGGGTGTTCATTGGAAGGACTGATGCTGAGGCTGAAACTCCAATACTTTGGCCATGTCATGCGAAGAGTTGACTCATTGGAAAGGACCCTGATGCTGGGAGGGGTTGGGGGCAGGAAGAGAAGGGGATGACAGAGGATGAGATGGCTGGATGGCATCACCGACTCGATGCACATGAGTTTGAGTGAATTCCAGGAGTTGGTGATGGACAGGGAGACCTGGCGTGCTGCGGTTCATGGGGTTGCAAAGAGTCGGAGACAACTGAGCAACTGAATTGAACTGAACTGAAAGGTATTTTGGGAATTTATTGAAACTGCAGGGCTGTGGTCATTCTACACACTGTATATGTGTATTTCTGGTTTTGTTTAGGTTGGAAGATCAAATATTGTTCATGTATCAGGACCTGGCTGTTTTAGAAGAAATTCTCTTGAGTGATGAATAAGTAAGACATGATGTGACTAAAAGATTCAAACAATGACCAGTTTTTCCATTTTAAGCTTCAGTGGTCCTTCCCACAGTTTCTCTGGCCATTGCTACTTGCTACTTGCAGAACCCTTGCTACTTGGCTACCAATTCCTCAGTTACCGTCTGATGAGGTGTGGCTAGTTTCTGTGCTGATCTTGTGGAAGGAGGCTGTGTTGGGAACCTGGGTGTTTTCTTCAGCTTGTGATGGTTGAGAAACTGCCATTCTAAAATGAAAACCAAGTGGGGCACCATCGAAGTTGAGAACACCACTCACTGTGAGTTTGCTTACCTGCGGGACCTCCTTATCAGGACACACATGCAGAACATCAAAGACATCACCAGCACCATCCACTTCGAAGCCTACCGCGTGAAGCGTCTGCATGAGGGCAGCAGTGCCGTGGCCAACGGCGTCGAGGAGAAAGTGCCGGAAGCCCAGGAGATGTAGACACCATCCGCCCCGGGACCCTACCCTGAGTCTTTACCGTCTCCCGCCACCTGCCCCATTTTTATTTTATATAATTTTCTCCTTGTGTCCTCGATCTCCGCCCCTTCACACCTGCCAAGTAACAAGATGATGAGTGCCCTCTGGAAAAAAAAATAAATAAATAAAAATAAAAATAAAATGTCTCTTTACTGCACTGAATACAGTTATTTCCCATTTCCACAGATTTGTGCTTTCTTGAAACCTCATGATTGTGTGTGTGTGAGTGTATAGAAGGATGGTTTCAATTTTTAAATTCAAGAACTGTCCTCAGTCATCTACTGTTAGTGAGATACTCCGCCTGGTATTGGAGGGGTTCAAGGCGACTGTTGCCTTGAGTCAATATTAAAGCCAGTGGGGAGATTTTAAGCACTCCACTCTAAGTGTTGAAAGGAAAAAGCAGTCACATCTAATAGGGAAGGCATTCTGATTTGTTCAGGTCTGCTGGTTTGGGCTTTGTTATTTTCTTCTCTTTTTTGGTGAGGCTTAGGGTCAATTCATAAAAAGTGAGAAACTAATGAAGGAAATATTTTAAAGTACCTGCTCCTAGAAACAAAGCATGTGTGAGGGTCTCTGCTTTTTCAAAGGCTTGCCCTTGACATAAAGCTATGGAAAGAGAGCTTTTAAAAATTCCAGTGAGTGGAGTAAGCACCATTTCTTAGCTGATTCTTAGTTATTTAGGAGCTCGTTATATAGTTGGAGAATTATTTAAGTTGCCCTCTTTTTTCCCTCCTTTTCTTTTTGCCTGCCTCTTATTTGATCTTTGTGTCATTTCTTTATATTTATTTCTCTATAGCTGGTAGAAAGGAAACTAACAAGATTAATTGAAAATCTTTAGAAAGATTGGCTGAGGAAAAGCTGTGATGTTTGGTCAAAATTAGAGTAGTAATTAATAAATTGGCTATCTCTTCTGGTTCATCGTTGCCATTATGGATAATGACTGCAGAAGCCAATGGCGCTAGGCTGGCTAGTGACTGAAGATCAAGGTGTATCTTGGGCAAGAGTGGGAGGCAGGTTCTTTATTTCACATATTGTCCTGAACTATGGCTATGTTATATAACAATTTTAAAAAATTACGTTTTTCTTCTTTTTTTGTTGATACAGTATTTAAATTTCTAATCCTAAAATAAACTTCCTGGAAGAGGAAGCTGGGTTAGAAATGGTTATAGCTGCTGGGATGCATACTGTGAGATGCTTCCAGAAATCTGTAAGGCAGATGTAAATGCATTTTGGCTTGATACACTTAACTCTAATGTACCTCATCAAATTAGGTTTTATGCCAACTGTCATTCAATATTAGCAGCTATAGTTAAAAAATGAGTACTTTAAAATGAATGTGTTTATGCTCCCTTCTCTTATCTCAGGAAACACGCTGGCTTGCCAGCAAGTGTTTTTTTTCTTTTGTGAGGATCCCTTTTAGGTTGTAAATGGACAGGAAGCTGTCTTCCAAGGGCTTTCTTTCTTCAGCTCTTTTCAAAGTAGTGTGAGCAAGGGATAATATGATAAAAACACCTAATGCATCCCCGAACCGCCTTTCACTGAGTTCACGGAAGTTATAAATGTGCTGTGGTGGGGGAATGTTCATTAGCGCTGAGAGGAGATTGCTATTCCTCCTTTGGACTTTGTGAAGGCAGCATATCCACGTCCAGGATGCCTTCCCCACAACCACAGCAGTCAGGTCAGGATGTTTCTTTTTTCTCTCATGTTGAAAAGCACTATTAGATCCTTGATACTATTTGGATGAGTATATTTGGATAAGAGAGGCATAAGTTTGAATTCCTCTGAATAAAATTTTCTAAGGCCCATTTCTCTCTTTGTCTTACTTGTCTCATTGGCTGCTTCTATAGCTTACCATGTCCCAAGCTCCCTATGATGTTCTCTGCCATAATGGCTTCTAAATTTAGAGATTACTTGGGCAAAGACATTTTAGAAATAAATGTTAGCAGAAGTTTGAAAACAAACATAAGCTACACACAGTTACTATGAAAGAGTAAATAGAAGTTAATCAGATGTTTGATACAAGGATTAAAGAATTTGATGTCAATTTAATCCCAAAGAGAATTAAATGAGAATTTAATCCCAAAGAGAAAGGCTGTAAAATGAAACCAGATGTGTTAGTTGCTCAGTGATGTCCAACTCTTTGCGACTCCATGGATATAGCCTGCCACCCTCTTCTGTCCATGGAATTCTCCAGGCAAGAATATTGGAATGGGTAGCCATTCCCTTCTCCAGGGGATCTTTTTGACCCAGGGATCAAACCCAGGTCTCCTGAATTGCAGGCAGATTCTTTACACTCTGAGCCACCAAATAAAACCAAGGTAAGATTCAAAATAATTATGAATTTTCCATGTAGAGGAATGACTGATTTGAGACCTCATACTCTTCTCTGAGCATTTGACCTATACACACCATTATATATAAAATAGGTAACTAATAAGAGCCTGCTGCATAGAACAGGGTACTCTACTCAATACTCCATAATGATCTATATGGGAAGGTCATTACAGAGTCATTTCAAGAATCTGAAAAGGGGTGTATATTATCCGGGTAGCTTAAAAAAAAGTAAAGAACACCAATGCTTAGGCATCACATTCAAAAGTTTGATTTGATCTGGGTAAAAGGAGGTATTATTAGTTTAAATAAAGGCTCTCAGATGATTTAAATGTGTACCCAGGTTTGACCAGCACTGTCCTAAAATATGTTTCTTAACTATATAAACAAAAGCATATTACTTACCTTTCTCTAAGTTTTTTCTTTGAGAATTTGTTAAGAAATACACCTTCTTTCTATGAAAGATGTATATCTACCACAGTACAATTCGGGTCTAAGAAAAGAGCTAAATGCTTCTGAGGTGATATAGTTTCAAATGTCAAGCATGGAGTTTGATATTATCTTACATGTGACTTTCAGGTTTTTTCTCCACTTAATGGAAACAAATCAAAGGAACTTGGGTGTATCACTTAGAAAGTGAGTGAAGTGAAACAACCGACACTGCAATGATTAAGTTGACTAAAATGTCATAACCTTTAGTGAAATTTCTTGATGAAAGACATGTTTTTCAGCTTTCAGGAGGCTAGATTTTATGTTCCCGATGATATAAATATCTGACAGAAGTTCATTGATTTAATCAGGCCAGTTTCTGTGTGTTGAACTAAAGCCACTTATCTGGCATTTTTCATTAAGGTTTCATGACATCTGGTTGCTTCCGAGAATGCAGTTCTGTGTCAGAGATTATTTTATAAACCCATGGATGAGCTGCCTTTGTAATTTGCTTAAATTAATTACGTATGTAGTTGTTCACTGTCCAGGCTTAGAAGAAGGCTGAACTTGGGTGAGGAAATAGTACTATTGTTTCAATTACAAAAGACCGTTTCTACTGTGCTGTGTTACACACGGGCACAGTCTTTCCCATTGTGCCTTAATACTATTTTGGGTTTCTTTCTTTTTTTTTTCTCAGAAAGTTATTTTTAAATAGTATGATTTCATTTTGACTGAATTATGTAGTTTTAGTCAAGGGATTTAGAAATGGTATTCAAGATCAGAAAAAGCATCATTTAAACTTTATATAGAAGTGTACATAGAAGTGTACAGTTCTAGGAAAATAGTTGATTTTATTTGTCCTTTCTCTCTCTTGATTTCTGACACAGAGATTTGAGAACAGAAGCTTTTATCTTAAAACTATGATTGCATCTCTGCATTAAGTAAGCACTTGCTCAAAGCTCTGCAAGAATTCAACAGACTGAGATTAATCTAAACTTCAATACATCAATACATTTAGAGAGTTCATTTTAAAACACTTAAGAATTCAACCTTAGAAGTTCACTAGCAAAGTACCCAAAGGTGAAACCAAATTGTGTATTTTACTTTAATTGAAACTAAGGACTGATCTGGGACATAAGTGCCCACTCGGACTAAGATAGTGATTTTCTTTATGAAGGGGGCTGCTTTTGGTTAAAAATGGATTGAATAAAAAAGAATGAGAAATGAGGTTTTTTGTTTTGATTTTTAGCTTTTTATTTTTCTTTTTTAAATCACGGAAGCAAAAGTGACATTTGGTTAGCAACTGAATGCCACTGTAATTCCCAATTACTGTGTGGATTATTAGCCCTCATAATTCTACTTTTTTTCATTGTTGTAAGAAAATAGCAAAACCTCGCATATATTCCTCATTGCAAACTGTTCACATTTTGGCCTCATGAGTTCTGTTTGGAATTCTTTTATTTGTACCTCAGGGATCCCAAGCTAGTGGCTTCCAGATTTAGCTTCTCATAGAGATCTCCTGGGGAGCCGGTTAAAAATTGGTCCCCCAGTTTCATCTTGAATGTGTCAAATGCTCCTGAGGACAGGGCTGGGGAGTCTTTCTGTTTCACTAGTTTCCTGGGCAATTCTTGATAAGATCAACCTTTCTCTGGTCCAGGGAATGAATGGTCTTTGGGGACTCCTGGTGGTTTGCTCTGCTGCTGCTAAGTCGCTTCAGTCGTGTCCGACTCTGTGACCCCATAGACGGCAGCCCACCAGGCTCCCCCGTCCCTGGGACCCTCCAGGCAAGAACACTGGAGTGGGTTGCCATTTCCTTCTCCAATGCATGAAAGTGAAAAGTGAAAGAGAAGTTGCTCAGTTGTGTCTGACTCTTAACGACCCCATGGACTGTAGCCCACCAAGCTCCTCCATCCATGGGATTTTCCAGGCAAGAGTACTGGAGTGGGGTGCCATTGCCTTCTCTGGTGATTTGCTCTAGGAGAATGACTATTCTCAATTCCTTCCACTCTTGGAAATTCCCATTTCTAATTCCCCCCTTAGGAGATGACTGGTCCTTTCCTTCACTTAAAAAAACTAAAGCCATCCAGGAAATATTCCTCATATTCTCTTCTGTTTACCTCAGAAACATGTTTCTAGGTATCATCTTTCTTTGAATTACACAAAGAAGGACTTTCTGGTTGAAAGTAAACTCCTCCACTTATGCTTTTCAGTTTACCCATTTCCATCTTTAGTTTCCCTTCATACTATCATCTAACATCTAATCTTTTTTCTTTTAAAGTTAACTGAATCTTTTCCCTTTGCCTTTGAACAACCCAGATTTCCCCATCTGAAAAATTCTGTCTCTCATGACCCTTGCTACCACTGAATTTCTCAGTCTTTTCCCCGCCAAACATCCAAAAAATGATTTATTTCTTCCTTACCACTAAGATTTTTGGCTCTTCCTCCCACTCTAAACCACCCGCCTCAGTGATTTCCTCTAATTATGAAATCAGTTTTCTTTTCTAGCAGTTAGATTGGTGTTTCAGAGCAGAAAATAAAATCATGACGAGAACTATGAAAAGGTTTTTCTTCATCTTCTTTAGAAAATGAAATTAGAAATACACAAAGGATGCATAAATTTTATCTATTGTGAACATTTTTATGACTAAGTATGGTTGCCCCAGTAAAGGTTCTGCCTTCCCCCAAAAGATAAGATCAGAAGATAAATCTGTATTGCTTTTATCCTTAGCATGTTTCTCACAGGTTCTCTTGTTTAATGTCCCATAACTTAGATTTTGATTATTGTACTTGACAATGTATACTCATATAATTTATTGTAAGAGGTTTTAACCAGATCTCTCCTGATTAGGAAAATTTCCTGTTGCTACAATAGGGGAATCCCTTTATTATGAGAATATCAGAATAATTTCCACATTCTCTGGAGTTGCCTGTAACTTATATTTTATTTTTCTCTGTATTTAACTATGTAAATTAAAAATTTTGATGAAAGTATTACATGAATATGATTGTCAAATACTTATGTAAAGCATACTTAAAACCCTCCAGTATTCTTTTCTCTTTTCTCCTACTGCCTTGGTCCACTTACTAGAAGAATCACTTCAGTATTTTTAGCTCCTTGTTCTAGTGTTTACTTCCATACTTGAAAAGAATAAGCTTCTTGATTAGTCAGTTTACTTCCTAATAGGGTATATTAGGATCTTCACTCACTTATACTTCCTCTTCAAAAGTTCAAAATCTCATCATGAACAGCTATAATTTCTAAGCATGCCTTGATCTGAAATGAGTATATTACAAAGCTGCACTGAATAATTTGGTCTATGTATCAAAGTAAAAACTTTTACTTCTTCACTGTATAGTTTATTACATCTAAATGTTTGGTTAACTTTTTTCTAGCATCTTATTATATCTATTTTAAGTGCTTCCCACAGTTGAGTAATCTATGTATGACTGCATTTCTTATTTTCATTGTGATTTTTTTACCTGGAATGAATAATTGCCTCATTTTTTCTTGTTTAATTTTCTTTGAGTGCTAATTCTTCCAACATCCTATAACAGTTCTGTAAAATGTCTCCCAGTACAGTGTTCCACATGATCAAGCAGTCAGATAATTTACCAGTTCCTTTTTTTTTTTTTTTAATTCTTTCAGCCTCTACTTCCTGCCCCAGGATGTACTATCTTCACTTGGCCTGAGGCACAGCTGTTACTCTGGCAATGCCCGTTGCCTCTTTCCATTGGACATCCTTGTATTTCTTGGCTTATTCCTTTGTTTTGGTGAGGCATACCCTGAAGTGGCTTGTTGAGAAAGGTGCTTCGGAAAAGAATTTTTACACTTTGTGTGTCTGAATGGACTAATTCATTGTAGTCTGATCAGATAAGTTAGCTAGATTTTTCACTGAGACCCACCACCCCTTCCACCTCCCTGAAAATATCACTATTTGTAAATACTTTCTTTTGGGCAGTTTAGTTTCTCCAGAGAATGTTCAGTGTCCTGCCAGAGGAATGCAGTTTGAAGGTGAATATTCTTGGTTGTTTTCTCTTACTTGCCCTTTATCGTGACTACTGTGCCTGAGCCAGAAACCTTCATGGTTCACTTTCTCTGGAGAATAAGTCTCAGAGTTCTAGTGAATGGTAAAGATTAAGACTTGGAAGCTATCAGTTCAGTTCAGTTCAGTTGCTCAGTCCTGTTCTACTCTTTGCAATCCCATGAACTGCAGCACACCAGGCCTCCCTGCCATCATCAACTCCCGGCCGGAGTTTACCCAAACTTATGTCTATTGAGTCGGTGATGCCATCCAACCATCTCATCCTCTGTCATCCCCTTCTCCTCCTGCCCTCAATCTTTCCCAGTATCAGGGTCTTCTCAAATGAGTCAGCTCTTCGCATCAGGTGGCCAAAGTACTGGAGTTTCAGCTTCAACATCAGTCCTTCCAATGAACACCCAGGACTGATCTCCTTTAGAATGGACTGGTTGGATCTCCTTGAAGTCCAAGGGACTCACAAGAGTCTTGTCTAACACCACAGTTCAAAAGCATCAATTCTTTGGTGCTCAGCTTTCTTTATAGTCCAACTCTCACATCCATACATGACTACTGGAAAAACCATAGCCTTGACTAGATGGACCTTTGTTGGCAAAGTAATGTCTCTGCTTTTTAATATGCTATCTAGGTTGGTCATAACTTTCCTTCCAAGGAGTAAGCATCTTTTAATTTCATGGCTGTAATCACCATCTGCAGTGATTTTGGAGCCCCCAAAATAAAGTCAGCCACTCTTTCTACTGTTTTCCCATCTATTTGCCATGAAGTGATGGGACCAGATGCCATGATCTTAGTTTTCTGAATGTTGAGTTTTAAGCCAACTTTTTCACTCTCCTCTTTCACTTTGGTATGGTGGGCTGGTAAATGTTTAACTGCTAGGTCTCTGAAAAAAAATCAAAACAAAAATTCTGATTTGTAGAATTTGCCAATTCCTATAGTGTTAATTTTCCCACTATGGTTTATTTCAAGCTACCAATGTGAGATAATGGCAGAGTTGGCTTTTGCAAGCCAGTACAACCAGCTTCAGTCCACCAAAGATTGAGAGCCTGAACATGCCTTCATTTTCAGCAACTACTCTTATTTTCTTCTTCAAAGTACCCAGTGTCTCCATTTTCAAAGCATGTACATGGGCAAATTGGCTTGCTTCTTGTAGTCATTGGCTTGATTTTTCTCCACTCTGCTGAAATGTTTCCTCCATCTGCTTTCCATCTTCAAATGTTGGATTATAGTTACTTCATTTTGTTGAAGTTGGAGTTTGTGTTTTTTTGTTGCCTGTCATCTTTGTGGCTTTAGAATTTTGAGAGAAGAAGAGTAGTGAAACTGTCTTTACTTTGCCATCATCAAACTGAAAAGTCTATTTATTTTTCTAAATAAAAGCTAGAGTTATAAAATGATACCTGTTGATTATCATATGATATCACCTATATTTGGAATCTAGAAAATTGATACACATGAGTTCATTTACAAAACATAAACAGACTCACAAACATAAAAAAAAAAAAAAAAAAAAAAACTTAGGTTGCCATAGGGGAAGGGAGGGGAGGGATAAATTGAAGTTTTAAATTAACAGATACACACCACACTACTATATATAAAACAGATAAACAACAAGGTCCTATTGTATAGCATGGAGAACTTTATTCAATGTCTTGTAATAACCTATAATGGAAAAGAACCTTAAAAAGGAAAAGAATACATTAAAATGATACTGGTCATTGTTAATAATATTTTGAGTAATTTTATCTACATCTTTAAAAAATCTAATTTATAATATAAAATACTGAGAAATAATTTTTGACCTTGCTGGGCCAAATTATTCAGTGCAGCTCTGTCCTACTAATATTTCAAATCAGGGCATTCCTGGAAATTATAGTAGCTTGTGGTGGGATTTTGAACTTAAAAGGTGTGAAGGAATGTGGCTTAGTTGAGAAAGATATCAAATTTTGATTTACCTTGTGTTGGACCTTTATAGGTCCTTTGTCAGATATTGTAGCCAAAGGCATTATTGAGTTCTGACGTAAGTTTTTTTTGTTTGTTTGTTTGTAGAGGTGGGGGAAGTTGGGTGAGAATGGGGATAGGGACATGAATAGAAATACAGAGTAGGAATAAAAGAATGTCCTAATGTGAACACCCTTTAGGTGGTAATAGCAAAAACACCCTGTTGTTCTATTTTGTGGTCAGCAGTGATCTTGAGACAAGATAACATAGTGGTTAAGCCATAGGATACTCAATGCTTCTGTCTCAGAGTGTGACTCTGCCAACTGCTGGTCATCAGTCCTTCTTATATCCTAGTGCTTCTGTGTTCTCATCTGTAAAGTTAAGATAGAATAGAAACTCATAGGCTTGCTTTTTGGATTAAATGAGTTAATATGTTAGCACTTCTAGTGTGTGAAGCATAAGTGCTCAGTAAACAGTGGTTATTGTTATTGTTATTGTTGTTGGCATAGAGATAACAAAACTGGTATTAGTTCACACATGTCTACTTTTCTTATTAAGATTTACATTGACATACATTAATATCCAACCAGTCCATCCTAAAGGAAATCAGTCCTGAATATTCATTGGAAGGACTGATGCTGAAGCTGAAACTCTAATACTTTGGCCACCTGATGCAAAGAACTGACTCATTTGAAAAGAGCCTGATGCTGGGAAAGATTGAAGGTGGGAGGAGAAGGGGGCGACAAGAGGATGAGATGGCTGGGTGGCATCATCAACTCAATGGACATGAGTTTGAGTAAACTCCAGGAGTTGGTGATGGACAGGGAGGCCTGGCATGCTGCAGTCCATGGGGTCACAAAGAATCAGACATGACTAAACGACTGAACTGAACTGAACATTAATATCACATTAATGTCATACAAAACATACTTTCTTTGGGGGGGTTGTATTGTTGTATGTGATAATTCAATTGCTATTTTATAGCTTCATCACCCTTCTAATAATTCAGTTTAACAGACATAAATTGAATGTCAACTATATATATAATTTTCCTGGGCTAAATGCTGAGTTATAGTTTCCCAGATGAACTTGGCATTTGGAAAAAAATACTAGAAACTTTCCTCAACCTTCACACCAAAATGAACTCCAGATAGATTAAAGATTTAATCCAAAACCCCCCCACCCAAAACCAAAAAGGGCCATTAAAGTACTGGTAGGAGACATGGCTGAAAACTTTAATGTATTTGGAGTAGCGGAAAGTTTACTATTTATTGACATTAAAATCAGAAACTTTAAAGTAAAAGACTGGCTCATTTGACTAAATAAAATTTTAACTTCTGACTGAGGGGAGGAAACAAAACAAAGTCAGGGGTGAAACGCAAGCTGGGGAAAATGATGACAGTGCATGTAAAAGGCAAGAGTAAATTTAATTGCCAATCAGTTGGAAAATGGCAAGCAGCCTAAAAGAAAACTACAGGGACAGTCCATTCACAGAGAAAACCATTACAAATGGTGAGTACAGATATGAGAAGGTCCTTACTATAATTTAGAGAAATTTAAATCAAATAAAAGATATTTTTTACTTATTGGGAAAGGTGGCATGGATTGAGGGTAGGAAGAGACACAAGTTCACCACTGTTTTCATAGTCAAAGGAAACTATCCTTTGCGGGTGGGATCACCTTGGCCTCTGAGCTGAGTACCAGCCTCCTCTGCATCTCTGCTTTCAAGACACCCTCTTAAGTGCTCTTCCTCTGTATTTTGTTTCTTTGGAAAAGCGCCCTGGTAGGTACTTGAGATGTAATGAGGCCTTCCAGCTCTGCATTTAATCACTGGGAACAATTACCTCACATTTATGTGAGCCAAACATGTTCAGCGTGTAAAGAGGCTGCCTTCTGAAGAGCCAGAGTTGGCTATTTGTGGCTATTTGATTGGATTTTGATGTTGTTTTCTGAGAACTCCTGTAGATCCCTGTGCACATGTTCTTTTCTCTCTGCATCATCCGTGCCAAGTCACTTCAGTCGTGTCCAATTCTTTGTGTCCCTATGGACTGTAGCCCGCCAGGCTCCTGAGATTCTCTGGGCAAGAATACTGGAGTGGGTTGCCATGCCCTCCTCCAAGGGATCTTCCTGACTCAGGTATCGGACTCACATCTTTTGCGTCTCCTGAATGGGCAGGCAGGTTTTTTTTTACCACTAGCGTCACCTGAGAAGCCCCTCTTTCCTTTCTAGAGGAAAGTAAAACAGAACGGAACAAAATCTTAGAGCTTCTGGGGGAGAAAGGGACCAGGTTGATTTGTTTGTAGATTAATTTATTCAATAAATATTTATTGAATACTTGTTGTGGGTCAGATACTGTTCTGATCATTGAGCATATAGCAGTGAACATAAGTTTCCATGGAGCTTGTATTTTAGGGCGGTAGGGACAGTCAATTAAAAAATTAAACAACAATTTCAGATGACTGGTAGGAAGAAGAAATATATACATATGTAAACATAGTATGTACGCATCCATATGCACACATACACACAATAGTGCTTCTCAAACTCTAATGTGTGTCAAAATCACCCTTCAACTTTAAATTTAAACAGATTGCTAAGCCCCTCTCCCAGTGTCTCTGATTCAGTAGAGGCCTGGTTGTGGGGCTCAGGAATTTATATTGTAAACAAGTTGTTGAGTGCTGTTGCTGCCGCTGCTCTAGAGGCCACACTTCGAGAACCACAGGCATAGGGTATTGAGTAGCTCCAGAAAAGTTCTCCAAAGAGGTGGTATGTGGTTAGAGACCTGAATGATGGATGAGAAGGAACCAGTGTTGTGAAGCTCATCAGTGGTGGGAGTAGAGAGTGGGAATGAAGAAGAACTTTCCAAGTAAAGCAGAGAAACTGTGGGTTGAAGGAAGCAGAGGGGCTAGTGAAGTTCCTGTGTAACCAGTGGAAGAATGGAAGGGACAGTGGCAGCAGGGGAACTCAGAGAGGAAGATAGACAGGGGCAGGACATGGAGAACAGTGGTCCTCTATTCTGAAAGCATACTTTAAAAACAAGCCATGCCAAGCCCACCTCCAAATTTAATGAATCTGGGAGGCAATTAGTTATTTTTAAAAGCTTCTTAGGTGATTCTGATAAGCAGCCAAGGCTGAGAATGATGGATACAGGCTGCTTGTATTAATAGTAAGGCAAAGTTGAGATTTTATTTCAGATGTGATAAAAAGGCATTGAACAGTAGAGGACATAATTGAATTTAGTTTTCAGCTGTTAGAATGAATTTTGTAAGACATTAAAAGTAAATGAAGAGACCAGTTAGAAAATGTTGCAGTTCACATGTACATCCATGGCTGATTCATGTGAATGTATGGCAAAAACCACCATAATATTGTAAAGTAATTAGCCTCCAATTAAAATAAATTTTAAAAAATTAAAAAAAAGAAAATGTTGTAGCTGTCTGGGTTAAAAGTTATATTGGCTTTAGTTTGATGGTAGTGGTAGGGATGGTGAGAAGTGGCATGTTGGATGGTAGGTGGGATTTGAGGTAGAAGAAAAAGGATCAGTGGATCCACTTGCCAATGGATCCTTGGATAAGAGAACTGTGAGACAGAGGGAGAAGATTCAAATATGACTCCAGGGGCACTTTTCAATTGGGTGAGAGGTGATACCATTAATTGAGAACATTGGGGTAGAAACAGGTTTGAGGAGAAACTAAAAAAATTTTAATTTTGGTTATGTTGACTCTAAGATACCTTGTAGTATCAGTCAAGAGCCATACTGTTTTTAGGGAAAAGAAGTAGGACTGAGGGTGAATCAATGCCTTGCTCTTTTGACAGGCCCATTGTGATCACTAGCTAGGATAGGGTTAATTTTTATGTAGTTTTCACATGAATCTTAGAAAATGTAAACTCTCTTGTAATGTGTAGCTTTTTAAATGGGTAGATAGAATCATGCCAGGAGCTTTCAAAAGGCTTAAACCCATGAGCTTAATATGATGGGCATGTGGTAGGCACTCAATATGTATTTGTTGAATTAATCAATGAATGAATGAGTGAATTTATTTTTATACATGAAGTCTGTTTATCATTTTGATGGGCAAGGTGTGTTCAGATCACATTGTATAAGGCACACCAAATATCCAGTGGTTAAAGATTATGTCTTGACTAGATTGTCATAAAGTATTAAACTGAGACTTCCCTGGTGGCTCAGAGGTTAAAACGTCTGCCTGCAATGCAGGAGACCTAAGTTCAATCCCTGGGTCAGGAAGATCCCCTGGAGAAGGAAATGGCAACCCACTCCAGTATTCTTGCCTGGAGAATCCCATGGATGGAGGAGCCTAGTGGGCTACAGTCCACGGGGGTCGCAAAGAGTCAGACATGACTGAGCGAATTCACTCACTCAGTGAATCCATGGAATCCAAAGGGCAGAGGGGTTTTGGTGTAGGCAGTTTTGTGTTCCTTCAGTCAGTCAGTTCCAGAGAAGGCAACTGCACCCCACTCCAGTACTCTTGTCTGGAAAAATCCCAGGGATGGAGGAGCCTGGCGTGCTGCAATTCATGGGGTCTCCAAGAGTCGGACACGACTGAGCGACTTCACTTTCACTTTTCACTTTCATGCACTGGAGAAGGAAATGGCACTCCACTCCAGTGTTCTTGCCTGGAGAATCCCAGAGGCGGTGGAGCCTGGTGGGCTGCTGTCTATGGGGTCACACAGAGTCAGACACGACTGAAGTGACTTAGCAGCAGTAGCAGTCAGTCAGTTCAGTTCAGTCGCTCAGTCGTGTCTGACTCTTTGCGACCCCATGAATTGCAGCACGCCAGGCCTCCCTGTCCATCACCAACTCCCAGAGTTCACTCAAACTCAGGTCCGTCGAGTTGTTGATGCCATCCAGCCATCTCGTCCTCTGTCATCCCCTTCTCCTCTTGCCCCCAATCCCTCCCAGCATCAGAGTCTTTTCCAATGAGTCAACTCTTCGCATGAGGTGACCAAAGTACTGGAGTTTCAGCTTTAGCATCATTCCTTCCAAAGAACACCCAGGACTGATCTCCTTTAGAAAGGACTGGTTAGATCTCCTTGCAGTCCAAGGGACACGCAAGAGTCTTCTCCAACACCACAGTTCAAAAGCATCAATTCTTCAGCGCTCAGCTTTCTTCATAGTCCAACTCTCACATCCATACATGACTACTGGAAAAATCATAGCCTTGACTAGATGGACCTTTGTTGGCAAAGTAATGTCTCTGCTTTTGAATATGCTATCTAGGTTGGTCATAACTTTCCTTCCAAGGAGTAAGTGTCTTTTAATTTCATGGCTGTAATCACCATCTGCAGTGATTTTGGAGCCAAAAAAATAAAGTCTGACACTGTTTCCACTGTTTCCCCATCTATTTGCCATGAAGTGATGGGACCAGATGCCATGATCTTCGTTTTCTGAATGTTGAGCTTTAAGCTAACTTTTTCACTCTCCTCTTTCACTTTCCTCAAGACGCTTTTTAGTTCCTCTTCACTTTCTACCATAAGGGTGGTGTCATCTGCATATCTGAGGTTATTGACATTTCTCCCGGCAACCTTGATTCCAGCTTGTGCTTCTTCCAGCCCAGCGTTTCTCATGATGTACTCTGCATATAAGTTAAATAAGCGGGGTGACAATATACAGCCTTGACATACTCCTTTTCCTATTTGGAACCAGTCTGTTGTTCCATGTCCAGTTCTAACTGTTGCTTCCTGATCTTCATATAGGTTTCTCACATTACTATGATTCCCTAAAATGTGTCTGGTTTCTACTTCTGTGTCTGTTCTTTGGCTTATTTTCATGGGCTAGAGTAATCTGTGATTTCAGCAGAATTAGACCAGACTTATAAGCTGATGTTACAGAAATTTTTCTTGCTTTTGTGTATGCTAGAACCGGCCAGGCACAGCAGGGAGAGGGTTCAGGGCAATGGGTTCTACAAGCCATCTTGTTGCAGTGTGGAATGTGAAATCAGAGCTCACTTACCTGAGCTCAACACCTGCCTATAAGTGCTTCTTGTGATGAACCAAAAGGCAGAATTGTTTTCTGAAAAGGGGAGTCAGTTCCACAACTAGGGAGATCGGAGAAGCTGCTGAGAACTCTTCCCAGACTGTATTCAGGTGCCCTGACTTGTGAATGAATGGGTGAAGTCTTTCCCTACCTAGTCAGGCTGCCTTATCCCTAGATTATGGAGTGGAGCACCACCCAAGCTCATTTCTCCTCATTAGCTAATCCAGGGACCAATGATTCCAGTTCAGTGTTGTGTAATGAGAGTTAGAAGTTAAATCCATGATCTTGACAGTGGTCACTGAAGTTCTGAAAGGAGGATATCCATCTGTGAAAGCCTTGGTAATCCATGTAGATGCATGAAGCAAAATTGGAGAACCTTCTGGAGGCTAGAGCCAAAGTAGGAGGGGAGAGTAGTTAGCACCCTGACCTAAGGAGGGTATTTTGTGATGGTTCTTTGAAGGAGATATATATAGATAGGAAGGTAGAGAAACTTGCAGATGCTGCAAAGTTGGGTGAAGAGATCTCTGGAAATAATCTGGTGTTAGGGTTATCAAAAGAAATTTAAGAAGCATGCATGCATTCTTAGTCGCTCAGTTGTGTCTGACTCTTTGTGACTCCATGGACTGCAGCCTGCCGGGCTCCTCTGTCTTTGAGGATTCTCCAGGCAAGAATTATGGAGTGGGTTGCCATGCACTCCTCCAGGGGATCTTCCCAACCCAGGGATCAAACCCAGGTCTCCCGCATTGCAGGCAGATTCTTTACTGTCTGAGCCATCAAGGAAGCCTTAAGAAGAGAGATGTTCAATTTGAAATTGTTTACTTTGCTGTCATGTAAACTGCTTTTATACCTCCCTCTGAATAACTGACAAAGTCTCATATTCATGTAAGCTTTATGTGAGTGGAGAAATGGATGGGGAACTCAAGAAGGCTTGAGCTTCATGTTGGGTCTAATGGTGGAGAACAGAGATGGGGCTATGCAAGTAAGTGCTGAGCTGATGCAGAGGCACAAGTTCTGCATCTTTTCCACATTATACACACCTAAGGAATCTTCAGAAATTTTGGACAGAGCTTTGGTGGGAGACCCAAACTCCAGGTGACAGTTGGATTATAGAGTTTTGGGTAACAAAGATGATTTCTCTCAAAAAGATTGGGTTCCAGCTCATTTAAAGTGATTTGGCCCCAGTTGCTCTTCTTCAGCTTTACCAGCTGTTTCATTAAATCTGTGCTCTGACTCATAATTTCTGTACTGCTTCTCTAACTGGTGTGGGTTTCCTTTGTTTAATCTCCCTTTGATTGCATCTGGTTTTCTTCCTTTATGGGCTTCTCTGGTGGCTCAGTGTTAAAAAAATAATCCACCTGCCAGTGCAGGAGACATTGGTTCGATCCCTGTGTTGAAAAGATCCCTTGGAGAAGAAAATTGTAACCCACTCCTGATTGGCTGCCATCTGTGGGGTCACACAGAATCGGACACGACTGCAGTGACTTAGCAGCAGCAGCTAGTATTCTTGCTTGGGAAATCCCAGGGACAGAGGAGCGTAGTGGGCTACAATGCATAGGGTTGCAAAAGAGTTGGACACAACTAAGTGACTGAACAACAACAACAACTGCTTTCCTTGTTCCTGTGTCCTTGGGGGAGACTAGTTCTTTCATTCCACACCTAAGGATCTACTGTACCCAACCCAGCACCTGAACCTGGGAGACATCTGGTCACCCAGAAAGAGTGGTCAGACATGACTAATATTCTGGGAGACTGTTTTCCTGAGCATTAGTATGGGTCGGGCATTTGTTTTTCAAAGGTCATATATTATAGACCACATGGATTTAAATGGGTAAGGTTTTACGACATCAAGTAAAATTAAAAAATCATTTAGCATGAGAGGAAGAAGGCAATAAAAGATTCATTCTCAGTCATTTTGTAAGTCCCAGAACTAGCAGTTTGAAAATACTCTGTATACTGTAAACCTCAAAATCAGCATACATATTTGTTGAGGAAATAATTACAAATGCTGATATAAGGTAATTAAAAATATTTTAATATTTCTGTTGTCTATTTGCTACTTTAGAATTTGCTATATCTAAGTAGGCATAATTATAAGATAGGAATATAGTTTATAGGTGGATGCTGACCTTTTGACTTCCCTCTAACAGTTGCCTAATATTCTCCTATAATGAAATTGTTTCTAGTAATGAAATTGCATTGCAAAAATTGTTTAGGTTATCTGAGGCCAAAATGAGATAGCTAGAATAACAAAGAAAATGATTTTTTTTTTGCCTGAGGATTGCTCTAGACAAGAGAAACATGGTTGTGCAATCCTTGTGAATGTATCCCCTCCTGTAGACGTTTCTACTTAGGAGGTTTATTGTGTTCCAGCTAAGTAAGAGACTGGAGGTGGAAGTGGTGGGAAATAGTGAGCTGACAAGACCAGCGATACAGTAGATGACCTGACTTGAATGGCTATAAAATTTATGGCCCATGGTTAAGTTTGGTGGAGGTTTATTTACAAAGTGAAAGAACACATATGTTTTCATAACATACTGATACTTGAAATAAAATTGCACATATATACCTGTAGCAGTCTGCCGTTGTTGTTTCCACAACCCTCCCCTCAGCTTTTCTTCTGGGAACAGCACCTCCTTTACTTTGGGGATGGCTCAAGCTTCCAGTGGGCACTGCCTTGTGCTTTATGTGATGCTGCCCCTTCCCTGCTCCCATCTTTTCTTTTACTAGGGCCAGGAGAGGGCATCTGACTCAAGATGGTCCTTCCCTGGAAGTGTGCAAGTGAATTGGGAAAGTGTCAGTTCCTTTTGGCTGGGTAATTTATTAGATATGAAACCCAGGAGCTTATGATATGATAGTCAGGTTTGCTGCCCAGAGAAAACAAAGCCAGTCTACAGTGAGAGGATCAGAAGGTAGAGAGATGCATACTTCCGGCAGCTTAAGTATTCAACCCTTCAAAATCATAGGATACTTTGTACTTCCTATGTATTTTCACATTGCTACAACTAATCTAAGCTGAATTTCTGTCACTTAACCAAACACATGGGCACTGTACACAGGAACAATACTCAAGGCTGGGAGACTGTGGCATCAAAGTAATCCTGAGGCTTAATAACACTCTGAACTCGTCAGTTGTTGGACATGATGGAGGAACATTGACTTGTGTCTGTAGGTAGAAATCCTATTGACTGAGTGACTAATTATCTTCTGATAAATATTTAATATTCTACAAGGCTAATCCAGAAACCCAAAGACTAATCAGTCTCTTTTGATTAGTTGGTACAGCTGTCCAAAGTCATTCTGTCTGTGTGATGAGCATTCACGATTAATACACCAAAATTGATAGGACCCTGTCACTCTGTGCCCTGGAGAATAGGTCCTTTCTGAAACCTCAGTCAGGATAGACTTGAGGCTATTTATTGGCATTATAGGCAAGTAGTTAAAGTTTATGTTCTGTGTTAAACCTCTGCGCTGAGTCAGTACTCTTCTGCTGATCAGCTAAAGAATTTGGTTAACTACTCTGCTGAAGTGAAATTCATTAACAATGGCTTATTTTGTTGCCTTCTCCAGTTATTGCTTACTTTTAAGCTCACTGGAGTGAGCTGGTTGTGGACTTAAGATACTATAATAATAAGAAGGGGGAAGTGACTTTTTGTGGAAGTGGCACCCAGTTATCAACAGTAAAAGTCATTAAATTTATTGATGCTGAAATTCTTCCCAGGGTTGAGTCTCCCATACAGCATAACCATTCTTGGTAAATATTTTATATCATATATATATTCTGATGTGGAGCCTACATCTTTGCTCTTATATAGGTAAGTCATACCTGCATATCGAATAAAATAGGTATCATTTGTTGAAAACTGCCATGTCTAGACACTGCTGGTGCTTTCACACTTTATCTCATTGAGTTTGATCTTCAGGACAACACTATTAAGTAGATATTATCCTCGTTTTACAAGAGAGGAAAACTAAGCACAGAGAAGTTTAGTAGCTTGGCTAAGGTGATTTGGCTAAAGAGAGAACAAAACTCAGAAGACGCTCATCAGTGCTGCTTCCTTCAAATTGGACTCCTTGCCTGTGTGATTTACCTCCTTCCCTGTCTTTAGGTAGCCAGTAAGGAGTGGTTGCCATGGTAATCCCAAGGGAACAGAAAGCCTCTGGCATCTTGCCATGGATCATCATCTAACCCAGCTGCGGAAGAGTTTTGATATTAATAAAAAATCCCTAAATGATACACAGACTGAGCGCAGACTGATTGTCTGCTGTTCTGTTCAGAGGGTAATTCCTTGAGAGTATTGGGAATTGTTGGGTGATAACCTTATGGTGATTGAGCCACTGATTGAGAACCTATGGGTCTTTTGATAAATTCTTATAATTCTGATTTCTAGAGGTTTGTTAGGGATAGTTCTTTCTGAAAGTTCTAAGTGGATTACAATACTACTCTTCCGTTCAGTTCAGTTCAGTCCAGTCGCTCAGTCGTGTCTGACTCTTTGCTTGTATATTATTCATAATGTGTAAATAATCAACATCTCATCATTAACTCCATTTTAGAGATACCTTCATTAATATTCTAATAACTGAGTTAGACCTGTAAGGATAAAAATCATTTCTAAGTTCTTTTATTATCTTTTCTAAGTGTTTTAAACAACACCTTGTATATTCCAGAGTTGTTTTTAAAATGTTCTATTTTTACTAACTTCCTGCCGTAGTGGAATAAATCTGCATGAATCTTGCCTGGCCCATAACCTGGAAACAACATACATCTTCATGGTGGGAAAAGGCTGGTGCAATCTTGCCCTGTGTGTCCATGGCTGAACTTCTATTTTTCTTCCTTGACCGTGATCCATGATATAATACTGGGGCTGACACTCCATCATTTGAATACATGGATATTTAAAACTGAAGGCTTGTGAAGACAATGTGGAGGGCAGTGAAAGAAACCTTAAACTGTCAGTGAGAAGACTTATACTTTGCTGTATCAGCTGTGGGACCTTGATTCTCATTTTTCTTGGCCTTAGAAGGAAGTAACTGAGAGAAATGATCTGCAGGTTTCATTTAAACTTTAAGGCTGGAATTCTGTAGTGCCAGGTAATTGGACCTTTGTTTTCTGGTATCTGATCACAAACCCTTTTGGAAACAGAAGAAAACACCACAAATTATGTCGTTCAGTGTGTTGGAATAGAAATTGAAGGCAGGAAGGCCTGCAGAGAGCCTCAGCCTAGTTTCTCCTCAGATGGCTTGCCTCCTGTTTCCTTCAAAAGGACAGGGAGAGATTTTAATCTCTATCAGTTCAGCATCTGTGGTTTCTTTCATGAGCAAGCATCACAGTAGGTGTCAAAAACTATGTGGTAATTTACAATTATTCCACTGCATCATGTAGTTTATATTTAAGAATGATTGTTCAGAGGTGCTTGCTTGCTGAAGTATGAATATGTTCAGAAAGGAGGAGTTTTGTAAGTGGCAGAAACTCCAGAATTCTACAGATTTCACGTTTAAATTTACTGTTGACAGGCAGAGGCTGTTTTTGGAGTTCTCAGATGTGTGCTATTCCTTCCTCTACACGGCAGTGGGAAAACCTCAGACAGAGATAATGGTGAATTATCTTAACTTAGAAGCTAAAAAATATTACAAGAAAATTTCTCCTTGAGAAGAAACATTAGAGGAATGTTTTAAAGACTCGAGGCTAGTATGTTGGGAATTATGCTGGAATTAGGAAGTTTCTAATTACATTGTGCATATTTATTTTCTTGGTAATGTATATGCTAATTAATATCAGAAAATTCCACATTTTAGGAGCAAGTACCACATCCATCAATCTTTCCTTTCCCATATACTAATTACCTTAATTTAGGTTTTTACTAGTCCTCTCATGGATTATCATGAGTCTTTTAGTTTTTCTCCTGACTCTCACTCTTTTCTAAATACCACCTTGTATCTCATCAGATAGATCAAACACAGCTATGATCAGGTCAAAGCCTTCAGTGGTTTCCTGCTGCTGCTGCTGCTAAGTCGCTTCAGTCATGTCCAACTCTGTGCGACCCCATAGACTGCAGCCCACCAGGCTCCCCTGTCCCTGGGATTCTCCAGGCAAGAACACTGGAGTGGGTTGCCATTTCCTTCTCCAATGCATGAAAGTGAAAAGTGAAAGTGAAGTCGCTCAGTCGTGTCTGACTCTGTGCGACCCCATAGATGGCAGCCCACCAGGCTCCTCCGTCCATGGGATTTTTCCAGGCAAGAGTACTGGAGTGGGGTGCCATTGCCTTCTCCGCAGTGGTTCCCTACTATTTAGCAAATAAAACCGAAACACTGTAGCTTAGCAGTGAAGGCCTGTGACAGTCAGATGAGATTCCTGTCTTGTCCCCTGTAATTCTGCTGCCAGTCCTCTAAGATCTAGTGGATTTGAATATTTGCTTTAGTTAGTTGTTCTCTGTTCTTTCCCTTATAGACATCTGCCTGTGCCACTTTTTAATGTATTGTTCTCTTTCCATCTTATCAAGTCAAGACTGGGTGTTCAGGTCTTCTCAAAAGCCTTTAAACTCCATTCATTCATTCCGGTTCACTTCTGTTAGAATAATCTTTCTTTCCTTTCATTCTGCTGGAATACTGAAACTCACTTCAAGCATTATGATTATTCCTTTGTGTTATTATTGTTTCTTACATATATGTTCTTTATATTATAACCTTTACCTAGATGATCACTTTTGCGGCCAGGGGCCATATCTTTTTGTAGTTTTTATTTTTCCTTTGAACAGTAGCTTGCACAGGGTTGGTTTTGATAACTTAGGTACACAGGGCAGTGAATGAAGGGTTTTGTTGAAACTGTTTCTCTTGGAGCTTCTTTATTCTTGCTTATTTCATTGGTTTAGAAATCTCTCATTAATGTGAGGTTGGTAAGTTTTGTGTGATGCTGGGCACATGTGGATGTGTTAGTCTCCTTCTAGGCTGTGTAACCACTGGTGTTCTAGTTCAGAATCTAGTTCTTGAATTCCTGATTCTCTCACGTATCCTCAGACCATCTCCTTTACAGGGAACAGCCACCCTGCCCTTGGCCCATCTGCCTCTGCTCAACTGGGATGCTCCCTGCTAGAGAACCCCTCATCTTGATTCAAGTTCTAAATGAAATAATGATACTTTTTATTTCTGAAGCCTTATTTTGGCCATATCCTTGTTTTTTTGGGGGGCATATTCCTTCTGTTCCAAGTCAAATCTTGTGGTTATTGTTGGCTTCCATTATTTATATTTTTCACCTTCAGGTTTCTTAATTGTGCCACATGTGTGTGTGCATGCTAAGTCGCTTCAGTCATGTCTAACTCTTTGCGACCCCATGGACAGTAGCTGGCCAGGCTCTTCTGTCCTTGGGATTTCCCAGGCAAGAATGCTGGAGTGGGTTGCCATTTCCTTCTCCAGGGGATCTTCCTGACCCAGGGATCGAACCTGCGTCTTCTGAATTGCAAGCGGTTACTTTACCACTGAGCCACCAAGGAAGCCAGTCTCTATATGTATGTCCAGTCTCTATATATGTGTATGTGCTTAGTCGCTCAGTTGTTTCTGACTCTTTGCTATCCTATGGACTGTAGCCCACTGGGCTCCTCTGTCCATGGGATTCTCCAGGCAAGAATACTGGAGTGGATTGCCATGCCTTCTTCTGGGGGATCTTCCCTACTCGAGGACTGAACCCTTGTCTCTTGGGTCTCCTGTGTCTCCTGCATTGACAGGCATGTTCTTTACCACGAGCACCACCTAGGAAGCACCGTGTGCCGCATGGTATCTGCAAAATCTTCTGTATGTTCTACGTTGTCCTAAAACAGATCTGCTCTGTCAAAAGACTTTCTCAAATTCAAATGCAAAGTGATCTCAGGTTTATATTTAGTGCCGAATGATCCAAAAGCCTACCATATTTCTGGTCTCACCCAATTTTGTCTCATACAGCTTCCTTTTACATCTCTTGTTAGCTCTTGTATTTGTGCAGTTTCAATTTATTAGCTGATAACTGCTCTCAGGTTAAGAGTTGGCTGAAATAAAAGTTTGAAAGATGAGTGAATTTGGCTTTCTTCTTGGTGGGGGAGACAAATATTCCATGTGTCATTATTTATAGCCTCCTTTTGTAACTTCTGTTTGTATGTCCTTCTTTAGATATTATCATGAGAATTTGTTAGTGAAAGAGTGTTGGATCAAAGCCATTATGTTAGTGTGAAAATTTAACTCAAAAATTATTTATATTTGAATGCCTGTTGTGGAGGCTGTCTGAGCTAGGGACTGGAGAGCTAAGGCTTAAATAAAATAAAAAAAATAAAATATAGCCTCAATCCTTATAGGAATAAAGAAAGAAGATCAGTAAACTGCGGAAAGACCATGGTAAGAAAATCTCTCACTGTCTTCACACTACATGGTACACGCATATAGCTAACTCTGTTACATGTTATAGTCAGATGTGGTATTCAGGTTTATCAAATGTTCTAATCTCTAGAAAAAGTTACCGTTGATGTTATATGCAAATTATCAAGTTACAAAGAATTTTCATGAAATGAAGCATCTAACCACATTGATCTTTGCTTTAGCAAGTATTTCAAGATCTTAAAGTGCCACTGATCATCACTATAAATGTTGATTAGCATGATACTGAAAAGAACACCTGTGATGAGAGAGTTTAGTAATATCTACCATTAATTAAATTCTAATTATGCACCAGTGTTTACAACCTTACCTTGTTCAATCCTCATGTCATCTCTGGGATGTGAGGTGTGAAGTGTACTCTAGTTTGAAGCACAGGGGTTAAGTAGTTGGGCTTCAAAGCCAGGCAGTCTGACTCTAGAGTCTGTGCTCTTTACTGCTAATCTATTTTGCCTCTTGATTACTCCAGTGTTATCATACTTTGATGTGCACAGGAACCATGCTGGGGAGCTGCCAAGATGTAGATTCCTGGGCCCCAACTTAGAGAGTTGTATTCAGCTCATCTGGAGCTAGACCTAGGAATCTGTATATGAACAAGTATTTATATGATTCTGTAGCATTGCAGCTACACTCTGAGAAATACACATTGTATGTGCTGTCTCTGGGTATTGTAATGTATATACATGTGCTGTGTTTAGTCGCTCAGTTGTGTCTAACTCTTTGTGACCCCATGGACTGCAGCCTGCCAGGCTCCTCTGTCCATGGGGATTCTCCAGGCAAGAGTACTAGAGTGGGTTGCCATGCCCTTCTCTGGGGGATCTTCCCAACCCAGGGATTGAACCCAGGTCTCCTGCATTGCAGGTCAATTCTTTACCATCAGAGCCACCAGAGTCTGTAATGCCATTTTCTACTTTATAAGGATTCCTGCTCCAGTGTAGTAGACTGGAACATATTCTAGGGAAAGAGAACAATTCATTTAAAAATTTCCCCAAACTAGTTTTGTGACTTTGGCCAAATTGTATTGGTTTCTCCAGAAAACAGAACCAATACAATGTGCATATATTTATTATAAATGATTGGCTTATACAATTATGGAAGCTGATGAGTGCAAAATCTGTAATGTGGGCCAGGCCAGCAGGCTTGATATGCAGGAGAGCTGGTGGTGCAGATGAAGTTGGAAGGCATTCTTCTGGAGAATTCTCTCTTGTTCAGGGAGGCCACTCTTTTTGTTCTATTCAGGCCATCAAATGAGTGGGTGAGGCCCACCCACATTATGGAGAGCAATCTGCTTTACCCCAAATTCAATGATTTAAATGTTGATCTCATCCAAAAACTCCCTCCAAATTGACACATGACATTAATCATTATATCATTTATTCCCTCTGGGTCCTGTAGGTCAAAATCCCATTGGTAAAATCATAGGGGATTGGGCCAGGTGATCATAATTATATAATAGAGGGACAAAACACATGACCAGTGGGACACACCCTGACAACTAGTGGCTTTAGTTTGACTCACCCAGACTTACCCCACCCAGTGTTTTTAAACATTTGCATTACTGCTTGGTAGTTGCTAACAAATTTCACACGAGAATCTGTGTTTTAGGTTTTCTTTTTTAAAATAATTGGTGATCTGGCAACATCGTATGGCCACAGGGTAGCTGAGTCACAGATGTCACCTCTTGGCAGGGTTTGCTGTCTCCTGGATCCCCACCACTGCCTGTATGTCACTTACTTTGTTCATGACATTTATTTCTGTGAGCTGCTGAGCTGCTGTAGGCATTTGAGTTTTGACCCTTGTCTCGCTCGCTACCAAACATCTGTGGCAGCTCCACCTCCCTGATTAAAAATGACAGAGGGAGAAGTAGGATTCCTCACATACATGAAAGCTGTTGCGTGGTCTGGAAATAGCTATTTCTTCACCGTGCACAGTGTGATTTATCACCCTTCCCAGGGTTGCCCTCTCTGGGCTCCCAATATCACTACTTTTTTTTTTTTTGAATTAATAAAAGAAGTGCTTTTATATTTCTGCTTGCTTTTTTTGGGTAGGCAGTGATAGAAATTATGAACTGAGTTCTTCAGAGTCACTGAATGGGGTCACCAGATACAAAGATGGAAGAACATCTATGTAAGAAGAGAACCTGCTAATTTTGCATGGAGTCGAATTAGTTCAACAAGCAGTTTCAAATGTGAGAAATATCTTTCCAATAGCCAGGCTGGCTTTATAGGAAAATAGAATGGGAAGTTGTTTAAAGTAAGATTTCAAAGGTAAAATAGTTTTACGACTTCTGCAGTTGCTCTCTGAATGCTGAAATGACTTCAACCAGGACAAAACCTTTCATTTTGTAGTGAGAAATAAAGTACAGCATTTTATTCCATCATGGGAAAGAAAGCAGACACCTCTGAGAGTAGCAAGTCACAGCCTAAATTGACACAGGAACAAAGTGGTGATATTAGATCCGTATTGCAAATATGATTTGATGGGGCACTAGGGAAAAGAAACAACCCAGGGGCCTTATAGGTCTGAAAATAGTAGAAAATAGAGAAAGTAAGGCAGAGGCATAGAAGACCATAATTTTCTTTACTAATGGTTTAGTATGGCTAAGCCAGTCACATCCTTTATGCATGTTAACATGCCTATGGCCACTTTTTTGGGGACAAAATATATACAAATTTTCTTAAGGACCTTGAAAATTAATTCCATGGGCCTACAGTTTGCAAACATGCTGTTTTTCTGAGTTTAGAGAAATGTATTTCAGATGTATGGAATTATTATGGTTTCTCTAGAAGTCAGTCTTCATGAAAGTAATTCAGGACAGTTAGCTTCTTTGTCAGTTTTTTGGCAAACAGTGTTTGATTATATATTTACACTCCATAGGACACACAATTTTAAAAGTATTCTATAATGCTTCTAAATTTTATTTTGGAATTCAACATTTATTACTCTTTATTAATCCTAATCAATAATAGTTTCTAATAGTCCTAAATATGTTAGCTCTAAATAGCTGCTATATTCCATTTCATCAAGAATGTTTTCCTTTTTCCCAGGGTGTATATTTGAATATTAAATTTTGTATGCAGTTTTTTTTTCCCTTGATACTTGAATTCTTGTGGATAATTTGTGTGAAGATCTTTCAGAGAGAGAATGCATAGGTTTTAATGTCTAATGTTAGATTTTCAGCTTGGGAGGCATATGTTTGCCTCTAGATTTTCCATTTTTTAGAACATTTCTTATTACTTTTTCTTTCTATTAATTTTGAACATATTAAGGTCATCATTAACTCTAACCAATTGCTAATTTTCATCTTGAATAGATTTGTAGCTTTCTTATTTTTAAATCTACCTAGTAGTTTATTTTTAAATCCCTTTTCCTTTAAATCATAGGAAGGGAAATATTAAACTAAGCAAAAGTTTTATGCTTCCTATGCTGTCTTTTGGAGTAATTTTAGTAAATTACTGACTATAGCCCTTGGAGGATTGCTTATTATGCTATTCTGTTAGGAACTGTAGTCTTGTTTGGCTCAGAGACAAAATAAGCTTGGGTCCTAGGGCTATGGCAGTTAACGTCTTTTCCTTCAATCAGATAATAGACTCTGTGTGAGAGGTAGTTTTGGAAATGAAACTTTAGACCTCAGGGGGTTATTTTTGAGCTGCAAGGATAAGTAATAATGATGCTTTCTCTTGGCCTGAAGGCTGAGCTACTTCCTGTTTCTACATCAGGTAAAAGGTAGAAAGTAACAAGAAATATATTGTGTTTTAGCAAAATAAATAAACGGGCTTGGAGAAATACTGTAATTCCATTATAATTAGAAACATGAATAATTTGTATTTGAATAATAGAAGTAATTAAACTATCCTTGGAATTTACATGGCATAGTATTAATATGAAGCTTTTATTTTGAAATGAGAGAAAAAATTAAACTGTAAAAGACTATGCTTTCAGAATAGCTTGCAGATTTTGTTTTTAATGGCTTTATCTTCATTCTTGTCCTCCTTCTCCCTTTAAAGAAATACAAACACAAAAGGAAAGATGGTACACGTATTGAAAGGTGTGTTGAAAGGTAATGTAGATGTCAGTGGAAAGACCTCCCTTGAGCAGACCGCTGATGTGCAGGATTGCCACATACAGTTTTGAACATTTGGTAGAACACATATGGTTTGTCTGTGTTACCATTTGGTTTAACCACAGGTGGATTATCCATGGTGGTTTTAAATCTCTGAGTTTTTTCTTTACCTCATAGCTCTTCTGACCCACCTATCTTCATGTGCCAACTAATGCCAACTAATTTCTTATACAGCCTCAGCTGTACAGTAGTGGCAGACTCAGGGGCTGAGGCAAACCTGGAAGAGGAGGTTACTGCTCCAATTTGGAAATTACAAGGGCCGGAAGTTGAGTAGTTATTGACATTATGGAATCCCAGGGAGGATTTGTCTCCGCAGCTGTATGAAAATGTGCTATTCTTTGTGCAGGTGACTGCCATGTTATGTTAGAGGTTTTGTTCTCTTTCTGCTCACTCGTTGATAACTATCCTAAGTTTAGAAGCAATCTGGGTTTCATTACATACATACCAGCAACCAGAATACATTCTGACCTGAGTAGTTAGACCTGAAATTATTAGTGTGCTCAGAGATGGGAAAACCGCTTTTAATTTTGTTTGTTAATTTATTTTAGGGGTTTCTTTGGTGACTCTCTGATGACTTGTATGTATTCATTATCTACTTGACAGTTAAAAAAGTTATATCTCTCCCAGGGTCCTAGATGAAAAGATAAGAAACTCAGAAGAAAAATTATATGCTTTCTCTTGGCTTATTTTTAATATGAGTAAAATGTCAGTGCTTTTGAGATGCTGAACTTTATAATGCACATGCGGTTTGAATTCTTTTGTTCAACAGAAAATTTCTGGAAGAAAATTCTGTGGTTCCTTATGTGGCTCAAAGTACTAACCCATCAAAGCTGGAAAAGTTATAGGTGTCTTGGGTGACTTTCCATTTCTCCCTTGTTCTTGTAAAGTCCACTCTCTTCCACACACTCATCTCTAATAGCTTCCCTCTACTAATGTGTGTCTGGTTAACATAGTGAACATAGCCATTATTGAGCTGAATTGTTTTTCACTTATTATTCCAGTGACATTCTATTACCTCAAAATAACTTATAAGTCTAATTTACCTATGTGGATATTGCCTTTGTGCATTACTTTATGCCTAGATTTTCAGGCATAATGATTATTTTCTTTGATTATTTTCTTATTTTTTAAGGATCCAAAAATCAAGCTGACATCCATTGTCTTTTTTAATCTTCAAAAGTAAATTGAATCAAGTTGGTTGGACCTCAGGTATTGGTAGCTCAATTCAGTTCAGTTTAGTCACTCAGTCATATCTGACTCTTTGTGACCCCACGGGCTGCAGCACACGAGGCCTCCCTGTCCATCACCAACTCCTGTAGTTTACTCAAACTCATGTTCATTGGGTCGGTGAACGCATCCAACCATCTCATCCTCTGTAGGTCCCTTCTCCTCCTGCCTTCAATCTTTCCCAGCATCAGGCTCTTTTCAAATGAGTCAGTTCTTCGCATCAAGTTGTCAAAGTATTGGAGTTTCAGCTTCAGCATCAGTCCTTCCAATGAATATTCAGGACTGATTTCCTTTAGGATGAACTGGTTGGATCTCCTTGCAGCCCAAGGGACTCTCAAGCATCTTCTCCAATACCACAGTTCAAAAGCATCAATTCTTCTGCGCTCAGCTTTCTTTATAGTCCAGCTCTCACATCCATACATGACTACAGGAAAAACCATAGCTTTGACTAGATGGACTTTTGTGGGCAAAGTAATGTCTCTGCTTTTTAATATATTGTCTAGGTTGGTCATAACTTTTCTTCCAAGAAGCAAATGTCTTAATTTCATGGCTGCAGTCACGATCTGCAGTGATTTTGGAGCCCCCAAAAACAAAGTCTGTCACTGTTTCCACTGTTTCCCCATCTATTTACCATGAAGTGATGGGACCAGATGCCATGATCTTAGTTTTCTTTGAGTATGTCAAGGCTGTATATTGTCACCCTGCTTATTTAACTTATATGCAGGGTATATCATGAGAAATGCTGGGCTGGATGAAGCACAAGCTGGAATCAAGATTGCCGGGAGAAATCTCAATAACCTCAGATATGTAGATGACAACCTCCTTATGGCAGAAAGCGAAGAACTAAAGTCTCTTGTTGAAAGTGAAAGAGGAGAGTGAAAAAGTTGGCTTAAAACTCAACATTAAGAAAACTAAGATCATGGTCTTGGTAGAGGTAAGATCAAGTGGTCACATAAAATCCAGACTATGGAGGGCCTAAGAGGCCAGGCCAGAGGTCCTGGTAAAGTGAATGCACTTCTAGAATGATCAGGGACCTCCTGATAATGATAATAAAAAGAACAGTCAGTTATCATTTTTTGGATGCTTATTAGGTCTTTGGCTCTTTATATACATATCATCCTAAAGCAATTAGCTGGAAAAGTAGGAATACAGTTCTAACTCTTTTTGTTCTCATTGAAGGGCTGCAAGCATACCACAGGGGCAACCTAGTTTTCCAGTTTTAGTTTCCATTTGTCACTATAAATTTACTTTATCTGGTCAGAATGGTCTATTTATGGTTCTCTATATTAAACACACCTTGCATATTTAAAAAAACTGTTTTATTAAGATAAATTCACATAACCATGTAATTCTCCTATTTAAAATGTACAATTCAGTGGTTTTTAGTTTATTCACAGAGTTGTTCAACCATCATGGCAATCAATTTTAGAGCATTCTTATTACCTACCATTCCCACAAAAAACCATTAAGAGTCACTCCCTGTCTCCTCTCCACCCACTCTTCTGCAAGCCACTAATCTACTCTCTTATCACTATGAAAGTGAAGTCACTCAGTCATGTCCGACTCTTAGCGACCCCATGGATCCTACCAGGATCCTCCATCCATGGAATTTTCCAGGCAAGAGTATGGGAGTGGGTTGCCATTTCCTTCTCCAGGGGATCTTCCCTGACCCAGGGATCGAACCCGGGTCTCCCACATTGTAGGCAGATGCTTTACCATCTGCACCACCAGGGAAGTCATTTAGATTTGCCTATTCTGAACATTTAGGGTTTCCCTGGTAGCTCAGCTGATAAAGAATCCACCTGCAATACGGGTTTGATTCCTGAGTCGGGAGGATCTGCTGAAGAAGGGATAGGCTACCCACTCCGGTATTGTTGCCTAGAGAATTCCATGGATAGAGGAGCCTGGTAGGCTACAGTCTATGGGCTCGCAAAGAGTCGGACACAGCTGAGAACTTTCACTTTCACTTTCAAATAAATGGAACCATACTGTATATGGTCTTTTGTGATTAGCTTCTTTCATTTAGAATAAAGTTTTAAAAGTTTATCCATGTTGTAGCAAGTGTCAATATTTCATTTCTTCTTATTGCCAAATAATATTTTATTGTATGACTGTGTCATATTTTTTATCTACTCATCAGTTGATGGACATTTGGGTCGTTGCTGATTTTTGGCTATTACAAATATGCTGCTGTGAACATTCACATTCAAGTTTTTGTGTGGAAACATTTATTTCTCTTGGGTATATACCTAGGAGTAGAATTGCTAGGTCATATGGTTACTCTGTGTTTTGCCTTTTGAGGAAATACTAGACTGTTTTCAAAAGCAGCCACACAATTTTACATTCTCATCAGCAGTAGTTGCTTAGGGTAGTAATTTCTCTACATCTTGCCTTCTTATTATCTATTTTTGGGTTATAGCCATGCTAGTGGATATGAAATGGTATCACATTGTGTTTTTTATTTGCATTCCGTGATAACTAATGATGTTGAGCATCTTTCCATGAGCTTATTTGTCATTTGTATATCTTCTTTGGAGAAATTTGGAGAAAATTTATTCAGATCCTTTGCCTATATTTAAAATGGATTATTTGTTTATACTGATGTGTTCTGAGAGTTCATTATGTATTCCAGATAAACATTCCTTATCAGTTATATGAGTCAGCATTTTCTCTCCTTCCATGGGTTGTCAATTCACTTAATGGTGAAGCACAAAAATTTTTAATTTTGATGAGATCCAACATCTCTATCTTTTCTTTTGTTGCATGTGCTCCTGTTGCCATAATTTAAAAATCATTGTCTAATCTGAGGTCATGAGGTTTACTCCTCTGTTTTATTCTAAGAATTTTATAATTTTAGCTCTTACATTTATGTCTTTTATCCATTTTGAGTCAATTTTTGTAGGGAGTCAACTTCAGTCTTTTGCATATGGATATCCTTGCTTCAGCATATACCTTGCATTTTGGGGCTTTTACTTTTTTCCAGAATGTTCTTCTGTCTTTTTCTTGTCTGTAAAATCCTTTGAGTCAGCCCACCTTCTGCTTCTTATGAGATGTGTTTTGACCACCTTAACTTAAAGCAGTTTCTCTCCTTTTAGCTTTTCATGGGTATGTAATTTTCCTCTCTGCTAGTCAGGAAACTATATCTTATACTCTCTGTAAGCTATAAAGTGTTAACTGACCGGTGTCCCTTTATGCCACTGTCAAAGTCACTGAAAGACTGGAAGATCAATAGATTGTATTTGGTCCTGTAATTCTGACATTTTTTTTTTGTCCCCAAGTGGGCATGCTGAGTCTTCGTTGCTGTGTGCAGGCTTTCTCTAGTTGCAGTGAGCAGGAGCTAGTCTTCACTGCAGTGTGTGGGCCTCTCATTTCAGTGGTTTCTCTTGTTGCAGCTCCTGAGCTCTAGGGCTCGGGCTCAGTAATTGTGGTGCATGAGCTTAGTTGCCCTGCACCAAGGGGGATCCTCCCAGACCAGGGATGGAACTCATGTCCCCTTCATTGGCAGGCTGATTCTTAACCATTGGACCATCAGGAAAGTCCCTCTGAATTCTTAATAGTTGCAGATGTGACTATGTTTGAGATGCAAGAAGTAATCAGAGGTGTTATACCTACTTCATGGCAATATTCTGTAGATCCTTATTGAAAATTGTTAAGAAAATTAAAAATTCTATTATATACTGCATTTTTATAGAATGACAATATTGACATTTGTTTAAAGCCTTCAGTTCAGTTCAGTTCAGTCGCTCAGTCGTGTCCGAGTAATGTAATGTCTCTGCTTTTTAATATGCTTTCTAGGTTCCTCATACTTTTTCTTCCAAGGAGGAAGCGTCTTTTAATTTCATGGCTACAGTTACCATCCTCAGTGACTTTGGAGCCCAAGAAAATAAAGTCTGTCACTGTTTCCATTGTTTCCCCATCTATTTGCCATGAAGTGATGGGACCGGATGTCAAGATCTTAGTTTTTTCAATGTTGAGTTTTAAGCCAGATTTTTCACTCTCCTCTATGCTGCTGCTGCTGCTGCTGCTGCTAAGTCGCTTCAGTCGTGTCCAACTCTGTGGGATCCCATGGACTGGAGCCTACCAGGCTCCTCCATCCATGGGATATTCCAGGCAAGAGTACGGGAGTGGGGTGCCATTGCCTTCTCCGCTCTCCTCTATACTGCTTAGGAAATTGAAATTGTCTTTTTGCTACTGTGTTTGGTTTTTCTTCGCATTTCTTATTTTGCTGGACATTCCCAAAGCATGGTACAGTA
This sequence comes from Bos indicus, assembly GCF_029378745.1. Classification (NCBI taxonomy): domain Eukaryota; kingdom Metazoa; phylum Chordata; class Mammalia; order Artiodactyla; family Bovidae; genus Bos; species Bos indicus. The sequence goes on from NC_091761.1 coordinate 86,405,447, forward strand.
TTAGTCACTGCAGAGGACTTCCCTTCCTCCTCCTTTTCTGAGACATTAGAATGGTCTAGATGATCTAATGGCTGGTTCAGAGATGGCTGTTTTATAATTTCAGAGTGAGTGGTTTAAAAGGACAATTTCCACAGAATTACTCTCAAAGTGAATGTTTGAATCTAGTATATATCGTGCTGTACATTTTCACGGGTTGTATCCAGCAGCAATTTGTAATAGAGGTGAGATATCTGGTTTCTCAAGGCTAGCTTCTAGGCTAATTAGGTGGGACTGCCTTCCAGATGTGTAAGGTGGTTCCAGACAAGCCCTTACTATTTATAGCTGCTTCTCTGTTGGTGCCAGAAGTCACTTTACTCTCCCCTGAACTCCTTTGGCATTTTCTCTGTCCCATGCTGAGTCCTCTCATCACCTTCCACCACCTGGTGTAGCTTAACTCTAGCTGTCTCCCTCTTTATCTTCCTTCTTGCTCTTCCCATTGTTTGACTCTGGATGTTTGCCCAAGAGATGTGGCAATCACTGGCATTGGGCAGCAAATATTTCAGCTCTCGGTTTTCTGGGCAGGTGATAGGATTGCACTTCCCAGTGCCTTTGGCTGCGAGTTTCCTTTTGTCACAGAAATAACGCATGTCATTTTCAGGTAGGAAGCACTTGATAGCTGGTGCTCAACTCCTGCTTCTCATTCTTGTTAACTATGACTGTGTGTTGATATGGTGCCTGACTCCCCTGCTGACCTACAAAGGACATGTAGCTTGAGCGAAAAATATATTTTTGATGCTTTCAGCACCTGAGAGGTTGGGTTGTTTGTACACGGCATAATCTGGGCTCTTCTTACATGCACTAATCCTATGCTTCCAACGAAGTAGTTGTTCATATATGGCTGGTGTTGTTAGAGATGTGCTCTGAGCGCAAAACACACACTGGATTTTGAAGACCTAGTATGCAAAATATCTCACTAGTGATTTTTAAGTGTTGTTTATATTTTGAAATAGTATTTTGGGCATATTGGATTAAGGTATATTATTAAAATTAATTTCATGTGTTTCTTTGTACTTGAAAAAGTATCCATGTGTCTTGCATTATTTTTTGTCAAACAATGCTGCAGTGACCCATAAGCTTATTGAAGGCAGGAGCTCTGTCTGTTTTACCCTTATTTTCCCACAGCATCTAACCATGTCTAGGGTATGGGATATGGTAGAATCATAAGTTTAATGAGTAAAATATTTCCCCCTACATATTTAGCTTAAGATTAAAAATAATGCAATCTTCAACATGAATATTATTTGTATTTTGTGTTTAATAATCCCCTCTTTTATTTCCTTTAGCTAAAGAACAAAATCCTTAATCTTTTTTAAACCTTCAGAAAATTAAATGATATGTTTATATATATTTATGTTATTTAAAAAAATGTTGCATGCTGCAAATATTCTGGGATTATGATTATTAAATACTTGTCCTGATCAAATCTTTAGTGAGGTCATTCTTTAGGGCCAGCATTTTCTTATCTTTGTAAAAATAATCAAGAAGTCCTTGTTTGTTCAGTCATAATGGTGACCTTTATGTACTTGCCAGTGTCATCATCCATGTTATTTATTATATTGACTTGCCCTTTATCTGAGGCCTTGTGCTACAAATCAACAAGAAACAGAAAGGGAGAAACAGGGCAGCCCTGAAGGCCTTCTGCAACGTCAGGTGTGGAGGATCCCTCTCGTGAGGAGGCAGGGCTTTCGGTTTCTAGATGAGTGCGATAGATAGCAAAATAGGTGGTGAAAGGGGCCCCTGAGGTTAACACACATCTTTAAAAAAAAATAAAGGGTGGAGGAAATACCAAGTAACAAAGATGCTGGAGAAAATTTTAAGCGCTTAATAAATTGTAGCTCTTGGCATAAAAATATATGAACCTAGCAAGGAGATCCAACCAGTCCCTTCTGAAGGAGATCAGCCCTGGGATTTCTTTGGAAGGAATGATGCTAAAGCTGAAACTCCAGTACTTTGGCCACCTCATGCGAAGAGTTGACTCACTGGAAAAGACTCTGATGCTGGGAGGGATTGGGGGCAGGGGGAGAAGGGGACGACAGAGGATGAGATGGCTGGATGGCATCACTGACTCGATGGACAAGAGTCTGAGTGAACTCCGGGAGTTGGTGATGGACAGGGAGGCCTGGTGTGCTGCGATTCATGGGGTTGCAAAGAGTCGGACATGACTGAGTAACTGAACTGAACTGAACTGAACTGAGAGGGAATTAGGCTGTTCCATTGGCTAAGGAAGGGGCAAGAGGTGGCACAGGAGATGGGGGGTAGATGGACTGTAGACTAAGGATGAACTTATCCACAAGCCAATCTTTATATGATTTTATTTGCTTAAAAGTATATGTTATGTGTTGCATGGAAAGATATACAGCATGTCGCTTACCAAAACACTAGTGATGATTCTCTCTCTGGATGGTGGCTGGATTTCAGGTGCTTTCTTTGTTATACATTGTGAATTTTTTCCCCAAATTAGCATGTATGATTTGTATAATCAGTAAATAATTTTGTTCAGAATTTTTGCTTTTAGGAGTAACATCAAGACAGAGTTTAAGTACCCAACCCAGAGGTTGCCTATATCATTTGCATTCTGTTGAAACAACTATCAAATTACTATAAATTTAAAAAAAGGAATGAGGGAGGTAGTTGGTGAGGGAAAAATTGGTGAAGGGGATTAAGAGGTGTACATCTCCAGTTATATTATAAATAATTCATGGGAATGTAATGTACACCATAAGGAATATGGTCAATAATATTTGTGTGTGGCCAGATGGTTAGGCTAATTGTGGTGATCATCTCATATATCTCATATATGCATATGTAAATAATTTTATATAATTAATACACCTATATTAATAATATAAAATATTAATTTTATATAATTAACACATATTATGAAACTAACATAATATGGTACATCAACTATAGTTCAATAAAAAAATTAGTAATGTAACAAAAAAATTTCATAAGAAATGTATTGAGTGAACACATTCATTTTGGTAATCAAGGAATTTTTAAATACTCACATTTAGGTGCGGTAGTCTCCTCCCTGAATAAGGCTCCAATTGACTTTCTCACTGACAAAGGGAAATAACTGATTCATATCATGGAAGTGTCTTATCTGAAAGTGAACATTTCTTTAGAAGGAAAGAAAATGCTTTTGTAAGATTATAGAGGATTTGGGAATTATGCCATGAGGGCACATGCTGAATAATGTCAGTTTTCAAGGCAGGCTGCCAAGTTTTGTCAAAGAAAGGCAAATATGGGGTTTGTTTTGCAATATCTGGAGAACTTGGAACTCTAATTTCTTGGAAAATCTTTCCAAGATAAATTTAGTGTGAAGACATTCTACTTCAAAAAAAAAAAAAAAATTACATGTAGCAAGAAGAAAAGAAAAACAAAATGTAACAAGATGTGAGGTGAGAAAAGGTTTTTCTTCCCTTGCAAGAGACTGTGACCTTGTTGAATTCAATTATGTGTCTGACAACCTCAGAAAACATCCTCCTAAGGTTAATTCTACTGAAACCCCTGAGCAAGGGCAAAATAAAGAAATTATCCTTCACGATCAGTTCATTTTTTCCCCATCTTAAAAAATGGGCAAAATATAAGGTGTTATGTATGAAAAACATTCTGAATTGTTGGGGGATTTTGAGTCACTTAAACTTTCTGGGTTCTATTTTTCTTATTTATCGAATCTGGAGAATTTGGATTGTAAAACCTAGTATAGTCTTTCCTGGTTTTATGTTATTTTTATTTTTTTAATTGACATATAGTTGATTTACAATGTTGTATTAGTTTCAGGTGTACAGCAAAGTGATTCAGTGATATATATATATATGTGTGTGTGTATATATATGTATATACATGTGTGTGTATACACACACACACACACACATATATATATATATATATATACTTTTCAGATTCTTTTCCCTCATAGGTTATTAAATATTGAGTATAGTTTTCTGAACTATACAGCATCTGATTCTTTTCAAACCCATGGACTGTAGCCCACCAGACTCCTCTGTCGATGGGATTTCCCAGGCAAAATACTGGAGTGGGTTGCCATTTCCTCCTCCAGGGATCCTTCTGACCTGGGGAATTGAACTGGGGTCTCCTGCATGGCAGGCAGATTCTTTACCATCTGAGCCACCAGGGAAGCCCATACTATACAATATGTTGTACATTTTACATATATCGCAGTGTGTATCTGTTAATTCCAAACTCCTAATTTATTCCTGCCCCTGCTCCCCTTTGGTAACCATAAGTTTGTTTTCTATGTCTGTGAGTCTATTTCTGTTTTATATATTAGTTGATTTGTATCATTATCTTTAGAGTCCACATACAAGTGGTATCATATTTCTCTTTGTCTGGCTTGCTGGTTTTATTTTTAAAAGTAAAACACAATTTATTCTATGATATGTTATATATTCATATACCATTTGATACATATAAGCAAAAACTAAAAAAAAAACCTCAAGGTCAGCTTCTTCTCATGTGTGGAAAGCATTGTGGGTAACTTTATAACACTGCCCATAACTATGACTCTTCTCAAAGTCCCTTCAAGGTCAGCTTCTTCTCTTGTGTGGAAAGCCTTGTGGTAACTTTATAACACTGCCCAGAACTATGACCTTTCTCAGAGTCCCTTCAAGTTATCAGCACATTTTGAAAGCCTTTGCAGGATTGTCACAAGAGTCATGATGATTGACAGGAAGAATCCAACCAATTCTGGTTCATGTCTGTGTCTGTAAGATGGCTGTACAGAGAAGGAGATTTAGCAATATTCCCCATTGCGGGGCAAACATTCCTTGTCCTCAAGTCTTTTTTTTTTTGTTTTTGTTTTTGTTTTTTTTTCTAATTTTATTTTATTTTTAAACTTTACATAATTGTATTAGTTTTGCCAAATATAAAAATGAATCCGCCACAGGTATACATGTGTTCCCCATCCCGAACCCTCCTCCCTCCTCCCTCCCCATACCATCCCTCTGGGCCGTCCCAGTGCACCAGCCCCAAGCATCCAGCATCGTGCATCGAACCTGGACTGGCAACTCGTTTCCTACATGATATTTTACATGTTTCATTACCATTCTCCCAAATCTTCCCACCCTCTCCCTCTCCCACAGAGTCCATAAGACTGTTCTATACATCAGTGTCTCTTTTGCTGTCTCGTACACCAGGTTATTGTTACCATCTTTCTAAATTCCATATATATGCGTTAGTATACTGTATTTATGTTTTTCCTTCTGGCTTACTTCACTCTGTATAATAGGCTCCAGTTTCATCCACCTCATTAGAACTGATTCAAATGTATTCTTTTTAATGGCTGAGTAATACTCCATTGTGTATATGTACCACAGCTTTGTTATCCATTCATCTACTGATGGGCATCTAGGTTGCTTCCATGTCTTGGCTATTATAAACAGTGCTGCGATGAACATTGGGGTACACATGTCTCTTTCCCTTCTGGTTTCCTCAGTGTGTATGCCCAGCAGTGGGGCTGCTGGATCATAAGGCAGTTCTATTTCCAGTTTTTTAAGGAATCTCCACACTGTTCTCCATAGTGGCTGTACTAGTTTGCATTCCCACCAACAGTGTAAGAGGGTTCCCTTTTCCACACCCTCTCCAGCATTTATTATTTGTAGACTTTTGGATCGCAGCCATTCTGACTGGTGTGAAATGGTACCTCATAGTGGTTTTGATTTGCATTTCTCTGATAATGAGTGATGTTGAGCATCTTTTCATGTGTTTGTTAGCCATCTGTATGTCTTCTTTGGAGAAATGTCTATTTAGATCTTTGGCCCATTTTTTGATTGGGTCATTTATTTTTCTGGAGTTGAGCTGTAGGAGTTGCTTGTATATTTTTGAGATTAGTTGTTTGTCGGTTGCTTCATTTGCTATTATTTTCTCCCATTCTGAAGGCTGTCTTTTCACCTTGCTAATAGTTTCCTTTGATGTGCAGAAGCTTTTTTTTTTTTTTTTATATTTATAGTTTTTTTTTTTTTTCTCTAATTTTATTTTATTTTTAAACTTTACATAATTGTATTAGTTTTGCCAAATATCAAAATGAATCCGCCACAGGTATACATGTGTTCCCCATCCTGAACCCTCCTCCCTCCTCCCTCCCCATACCATCCCTCTGGGCCATCCCAGTGTACCAGCCCCAAGCATCCAGCATCATGCATCGAACCTGGACTGGCAACTCGTTTCCTACATGATATTTTACATGTTTCATTGCCATTCTCCCAATTCTTCCCACCCTCTCCCTCTCCCACAGAGTCCATAAGACTGTTCTATACATCAGTGTCTCTTTTGCTGTCTCGTACACCGGGTTATTGTTACCATCTTTCTAAATTCCATATATATGCGTTAGTATACTGTATTTATGTTTTTCCTTCTGGCTTACTTCACTCTGTATAATAGGCTACAGTTTCATCCACCTCATTAGATCTGATTCAAATGTATTCTTTTTAATGGCTGAGTAATACTCCATTGTGTATATGTACCACAGCTTTCTTATCCATTCATCTGCTGATGGACATCTAGGTTGCTTCCATGTCCTGGCTATTATAAACAGTGCTGCGATGTACATTGGGGTACACATGTCTCTTTCCCTTCTGGTTTTCTCAGTGTGTATGCCCAGCAGTGGGGTTGCTGGATCATAAGGCAGTTCTATTTCCAGTTTTTTAAGGAATCTCCACACTGTTCTCCATAGTGGCTGTACTAGTTTGCATTCCCACCAACAGTGTAAGAGGGTTCCCTTTTCTCCACACCCTCTCCAGCACTTATTATTTGTAGACTTTTGGATCGCAGCCATTCTGACTGGTGTGAAATGGTACCTCATAGTGGTTTTGATTTGCATTTCTCTGATAATGAGTGATGTTGAGCATCTTTTCATGTGTTTGTTAGCCATCTGTATGTCTTTTTTGGAGAAATGTCTATTTAGTTCTTTGGCCCATTTTTTGATTGGGTCGTTTATTTTTCTGGAGTTGAGCTGTAGGAGTTGCTTGTATATTTTTGAGATTAGTTGTTTGTCGGTTGCTTCATTTGCTATTATTTTCTCCCACTCTCAAGGTTGTCTTTTCACCTTGCTAACAGTTTCCTTTGATGTGCAGAAGCTTTTAAGGTTAATTAGGTCCCATTTGTTTATTTTTGCTTTTATTTCCAATATTCTGGGAGGTGGGTCATAGAGGATCCTGCTGTGATGTATGTCGGAGAGTGTTTTGCCTATGTTCTCCTCTAGGAGTTTTATAGTTTCTGGTCTTACGTTTAGATCTTTAATCCATTTTGAGTTTATTTTTGTGTATGGTGTTAGAAAGTGGTCCAGTTTCATTCTTTTACAAGTGGTTGACCAGATTTCCCAGCACCACTTGTTATAGAGATTGTCTTTAATCCATTGTATATTCTTGCCTCCTTTGTCGAAGATAAGGTGTCCATATGTGCGTGGATTTATCTCTGGGCTTTCTATTTTATTCCATTGATCAATATTTCTGTCTTTGTGCCAGTACCATACTGTCTTGATAACTGTGGCTTTGTAGTAGAGCCTGAAGTCAGGTAGGTTGATTCCTCCAGTTCCATTCTTTTTTCTCAAGATCGCTTTGGCTATTCGAGGTTTTTTGTATTTCCATACAAATTGTGAAATTATTTGTTCTAGCTCTGTGAAGAATACTGTTGGTAGCTTGATAGGGATTGCGTTGAATCTATAAATTGCTTTGGGTAGTATACTCATTTTCACTATATTGATTCTTCCAATCCATGAACATGGTATATTTTGTCCTCAAGTCTTTCTGGAGCTACACTGCTGCTGGTGACACTGCTGCCTGGGGTGGAGGAGCTGCTCAGGTTCTTCAAGATACACATTCTGAGTCTTTGTCCAGAGAGTCCTACCTGCTCTGAGAGGCTCTTAGCCAGAACAGTGCATGCAGGTGTGAACTATGAAGTGACACAAGGCCAAAAATGCATTTTACTCTGAGACTTTGACCTTTATCCCTTCTCATCAACTTGGGAGCTGATGGGAGTCAATCCAGCAGATTTTTGAGCAACTCTTGAGTTGAAGGTGAGTGCCAGGTGATCTTGAGATTGCATTGTTCCAAGTTAGGATGCTATTTTAAGAAAAAGTATACATGGTTTATTAACTAATTCTAGATTTATTGAGTGGCTATTATATACTATGTTGGTGACAACATATATGAAAAAATAAAACTATGTAATTCAATAGAGGGGCTTCCATGATGGCTTAGTGATAAAGAATCTGCCTACCAATGCAGGAGACATGGGTTTGATCCCTGGGTCAGGAAGATCCCTGGAGAAGGAAATGGCAACCCACTCCAGTATTCTTGCCTGGAGCATTCCACGGACAGAGGAGCATGGCGGGATATAATCCATGGGTCACAAAAGAGTCAGACATGACTTAGTGATTAAATAACAACAACAATTCAATAGAGACTTAAAGGAGATAGTCATTAAGATTGGAATAGCTTCATTGGGCTTCCCTAGTGGCTCAGATGGTAAAGAATTTGCCTGCAATGCAGGACACCTGGGTTCAGTCCCTGGGTTGGGAAGATCTCCTGGAGAAGAGAAAGGCTGCCCACTTCAGTACTCCGGCCTGGAGATTTCCATGGACTATATACAGTTCATGGGGTCGCAAAGAGTCAGAAATGACTGAGCAACTTTCACTTTTTCAGCTTCATTGAAGGGCAAATATTTCCTTCTTGATGAAAATGAGAAGCTGGCCATGAAAAGGTCTGGTGTTGGGATATTCCAGGCAGAGGAAATAGCAAGAGAAAGATGAGGATGAACTCCACATGTCTGAGAAGAAGCAAGGCCAGTAAGGCCAGAGTGCAGTGTGTGCAGGGGAGAATGGCAGGAGTTGAGGTCAGGGACCTGGGTAGGCATGCAGTCAGGTGTACCTTGTAGGGAAAGTTTGGATTTTATTGTAAAAGCAATGAACCATTGGAAGGTGTAAACTAGAGAACAACACTTTCTGATTTGTACTTTTAAAAAATGGTTTCTCTTGCTGTTTGGTGGAGAATGGATGGTGGAACAGTAGGAAAAGTGACTGAGAGTGAAAGTCCCTCAGTTGTGTCCGACTCTTTGCGACCCCATGGGCTATACAGTTCATGGAATTCTCTATGCCAGAATGGTGGAGTGAGTGGCCTTTCCCTTCTCCAGGGGATCTTCCCAATCCAGAGATCAAACCCAGGTCTCCTGCATTGCAGGCAGATACTTCACCAGCTGAGCCACAAGGGAAGCCCAACAATACTGGAGTGGGTAGCCTATCCCTTCTCCAGTGGATCTTCCCAACCCAGGAATTAAAATGGGGTCTCCTGTACTGCAGGTGGATTCTTTACCAACTGAACTATCAGGAAGCCCTAGGGAGAGTGATACAGAGAAGGCAATGGCACCCCACTCCAGTACTCTTGCCTGGAAAATCCCATGGACGGAGGAGCCTGGTAGGCTGCAGTCCATGGGGTTGTGAACAGTCGAACACGACTGAGTGACTTCACTTTCACTTTTCACTTTCATGCATTGGAGAAGGAAATGGCAACCCACTCCAGCATTCTTGCCTGGAGAATCCCAGGGACGGGGGAGCCTGGTGGGCTGCCGTCTATGGGGTCGCACAGAGTCGGACCTGACCGAAGTGACTTAGTAGCAGCAGCAGCAGCAGCAGGGAGAGTGATAAGGGAGTTCAGTTCACTTCAGTCTCTCAGTTGTGTCCGACTCATTGCGACCCCGTGGACTGCAGCACACCAGGCTTCCCTATTTCATCACCAACTCCCGAAGTTTACTCAAACTCATGTCCATTGAGTCGGTGATGCCATCCAACCATCTCATCCTCTATCATCCCCTTCTCCTCCCACCTTCAATCTTTCCAAGAAGCAGGGTCTTTACAAATGAGTCAGTTCTTCGCATCAGTTGGCCAAAGTATTGGAGCTTCAGCTTCAGCATCAGTCCTTCCAATGAACACCCAGGACTGATCTCCTTTAGGATGGACTGGTTGGACCTCCTTGCAGTCCAAGGGACTCTCAGTCTTCTCCAACACCACGGTTCAAAGGTATCAATTCTTCAGTGCTCAGCTTTCTTTATAGTACAACTCTCACATCCATACATGACCACTGGAAAAACCATAGCCTTGACTAGATGGACCTTTGTTGGCAAATTAATGTCTCTGCTTTTTATTTAATATTTTTTCCTACCTCCTTTCGAAGAGTTGGGTTGCTTTTCTGGGTGCCTGATGTCCTCTGCCGGCATTCAGAAGTTGTTTTGTGGAATTTACTCGACGTTTAAATGCTCTTTTGATGAATTTGTGGGGGAGAAAGTGTTCTCCCCGTCCTACTCCTCCGCCATCTTCAGAGCATCTGTCTCTGCTTTTTAATATGCTATCTGGGTTGGTCATAACTTTCCTTCCAAGGAGTAAGCGTCTTTTAATTTCATGGCTGCAATCACCATCTGCAGTGATTTTGGAGCCCAGAAAAATAAAGTCAGCCACTGTTTCCACTGTTTCCCCATCTATTTGCCATGAAATGATGGGACCGGATGCCATGATCTTAGTTTTCTGAATGTTGAGCTTTAAGCCAACTTTTTCACTCTCCTCTTTCACTTTTATTTAGTTCTTCTTCACTTTGTTTTTCTTTGTGAAAAAGGCTCTTTTTCTTCTTCACCCTTTGCCGTAAGAGTGGTGTCATCTGCATATCTGAGGTTACTGATATTTCTCCCAGCAATCTTGATTCCAGCTCGTGTTTCTTCCAGTCCAGCATTTCTCATGATGTACTCTGCATATAAGTTAAATAAGCAGGGTGACAATATACAGCCTTGACGTACTCCTTTTCCTATTTGGAACCAGTCTGTTGTTCCATGTCCAGTTCTAACTGTTGCTTCCTGACCTGCATATAGGTTTCTCAAGAGGCAGGTCAGGTGGTCTGGTATTCCCATGTCTTTCAGAATTTTCCACAGTTTATTGTGATCCACACAGTCAAAGGCTTTGGCATAGTCAATAAAGCATAATTAGATGTTTTTCTGGAACTCTTTTGCTTTTTCCATGATCCAGCGGATGTTGGCAATTTGATCTCTGGTTCCTCTGCCTTTTCTAAAACCAGCTTGAACATCAGGAAGTTCACGGTTCACATATTGTTGAAGCCTAGCTTGGAGAATTTTGAGCATTACTTTACTAGCGTATGAGATGAGTGCAATTGTGCGGTAGTTTGAGCATTCTTTGGCATTATCTTTCTTTGGGATTGGAATGAAAACTCACCTTTTCCAGTCCTGTGACCACTGCTGAGTTTTCCAAATTCGCTGGCATATTGAGTGCAGCACTTTCACAGCATCATCCTTCAGGATTTGAAACAGCTCAACTGGAATTCCATCACCTTTACTAGCTTTGTTCGCAGTGATGCTTCCTAAGGCCCACTTGACTTCACATTCCAGGATGTCTGGCTTTAGGTGAGTGATCACACTATCATGATTATCAGGATCGTGAAGATCTTTTTTGTACAGTTCTGCTGTGTATTATTGCCACCTCTTCTTAATATTTTCTGCTTCTGTTAGGTCCCTACCATTTCTGTCCTTTATTGAGCCCACAAAGGCTTTAGCATAGTCAATACAGCAGTAGATGTTTTTCTGGAACTCTCTTGCTTTTTTGATGATCCAATGGATATTAGCAATTTGATCTCTGGGAGTTAGTATTCCAGTAATCCAAGTGAGAGGTGATTGTGACTCAGGCAGAATTAGTAGTGATTGAGAAAGAGAGAACCATGTGTGGCTTTAAGACATATTTTAGAGAGGAGCCCACAGGGCTTGTTATTGGATGCTTGTAGGACACTAAACAAAAGTATGACCCAAGGATGATTCCTGTGTTTGGGGCTTGAATAACTTGGTAAATGGTGGTGGTATTTATTGAGGAAGGGGAGACTTGGGGAGGGACTGGTTGGGAGGCATACCAAGAGTTGTGTTTTTACCATTCTAAGCTGGGGCTCCTTATTTGGTATTGAAGGTGAGATGTCAGAGAGGTCTCTTGGGCCTCAATGAAAAGGCCTGGACAGGAGGTTTAAATTTGGGAATCACTGGCCTGAACCTAGTATGAATTGTGAAAGGCTAAATAAAATTGTAAACCAGTCCCTGGGGACTTCCCTGGTTAAGATTGTGCTTCCAATGCAGGGGAGCACAGGTTTGATTTCTGGTCAGGGATCTCAGATCCTACATGCCTCGCAGTGGGACCAAATATAAAATAAATTTAAAAAAAAATTGTGATCTGTCCCAGTGTGTCTATAAACCACATACAATCTTGAGTGTGTCCTAGTTTCAAAAAAAAAAAAAAGGAAAGATCTTCTTTATCAAATGATATAGTAATTATTACTCATTAGTTAGGCTTTTTGTAGTAGTTGATTATCAAGCAATTAGAATAACTACTTTTATCTGATAATTAGAGTTAATTTGCAAGTGCTGATAATAGGCTGACTCACTGAATAAACAAAATGCACAGCACAAAGTGCCTCTGCCACCACGTGTACAAAATTCCTTTTCAGGTCTTTTTAGGTTTGGCTGCTGAATTATTGAGTTTAATTCAGAATTTTCGTTCTTTTTCACTGTTGAGCCAATAGCTCAGTGGTATTTATCTTTATCTTTATCTTCAGTGGTATTGTAGTCTTCCCAAGTGTCTCAGTGATCAAGAGTCAGCCTGCCAATGCACAAAACACAGGTTTGATCCCTGGGCTGGGAAGATCCCCTAGAGAAGGAAACGGCAACCCACTCCAGTACTCTTGCCTGGAAAATCCCATGGACAGAGGAGCCTGATGGGCTACAGTCCATAGAGTCGCAAAGAGTTGGACAGTGCTGAGCATGGACGTGTACCAGTGGCCTTGTGTACTCTGTGGGGAATGCTGTTGGTGAAGGTGCTTAAGCCTCCTTCCCTGTGGCATGTCCTAGAAGCTGACTGGCAGGCCAGCAGCCAAGAAGCTAGCTGTAGTCAGAGTGATGCTTCTCCTGAGCCAGTGACCATGAAATGTTACATAAATTATTTTGAAATTGTATTCAAACCTCAGCAAAGTCTGAGTTTTTAATTTCCATTTTAATGATGAGGAAACAGAAGCTTGAGGTCACATGGCTAGTAAATAGCAGTCAGGACTCAGATCAGGTCTGTCTAGTTCTAAATTTATTTGCATTTTTTAATTTGCCAGACTGTTAAGCTACCAAAATCTGCCTTCATTTATCCCCTCTGTCTTGTTTTCCCCTGTCAACCCTTGTCTTGCTAGCCAAATACCCAATTAGATGCCACCACATTTCTGTCTTTAAAAATGCTCTCCCAAGGTACATGTGCCCATCTCTCATGCTTCTGCTCTCTGCCTGTAGATTTTAAACCCCAGCCCCCATTCCATACCTGCCCTCTCCCCTCCCATGCCTTTCTACTACACTCTGGCACTTTACCTATTAAACAAAGTTCACATTCTTTAACCTTTCCCTTCCACATATCTTGCACTTTTGCTGAAACTCAATCTTGGCTTTATTCTAAGTTCCTGAGCCAAATTTATCACTAGTGGTCACTTCTACTTTCTGTGTCTCTCAGAGTAAGGAACAGGGGTCAGCTAATTTCCTGCTTCCCACTGTCACATCCAGACTAGTATTATTTGTTCACTACCTCTCAAGAACTGTGTTTTAAGCACCACTCTATCCTTGTATACCAAATTTCTTTCATCTTATATTCAATTCACATGTTGTGCTTGCATCTTACTCCATTAAAAGTCTACTTTTGCTGGCTTCCTCTCTTTCTTCTCTCATCTTGAGGACACAGAACACTTATCTGCTGTGCCAATCCCGGTCCTCAGAGAGCTTCAGTTTCTGAAACTTAAGTTTATTTCTATGATATCTTGTTCCTGTAGGCACAGGCATAACTCCTCATGTGAAATGATCTTCTCAGGCCATATAGGTTATGGTTCTACCTATTCTTAATCTTTTCTTGTATTAAATCTTGGCTTTCTTCCAGTGGAACAGCTCCTTGCCCCATTCATTGCCTTGACATGTCACATTGGCCTCATCTGCCTCCCTATCCATAGGACCTTTTTGCTTGCTATTTAAACTTGGTTCTTGCTAGCTTTATGGACTTCAGGTTTTGTTCCCTGTGTCCTATTTTATTTGCTTTGTAAATCACCAATTCGGACTAGATTCCACCATCTGATTTCTCTATTCTTGCTCTCACATTACTGAGCTTAAAAAAAAAAGTCTTATGACTGATTTTACTTTAACATTTTAGCATATAGCTCCAAATCCCATGGTTAGTTATCAGTGACTCAGTAACATCATTAAAGAACTGGGATCTTTCCATCCTCCCTCCACCGGATTGATCCTATTAGGTCAGTTTCAGTATGACTAGTTATCGACCTGATTGCATGACAGCTGCTGCAGTTCCAGGGGCCATCCAGAGATAAGACAGCAGAAAAATTGGTCTGATTGATCTTGCCATGAATATCACCTCCTCAATTAGACCTTTGGCTCCATTGCTTTCTCATTGCTAATTAGCTCCCAACTGATTTCCCCAGTGGGACTAGTCTGAGTCTTTTCCAATCCAAATCATGGTAAGCCCTGTCTACTTTTTTTATTTTTTGCCTCAAATTTTTCTCTCATATGTGTTCCAATTGCTCCTTTGCTATTGTCCCACCCATTCACCCCATTTTGCCTACCTATAAGTGACTTCCTGAAACCTGGTGTGGAGCATGCTACATTTTGTTCAACCCATTTTTAGAGGCCTTCAAGTTCAGACTCCTTCGTGTGTGGCATTCAAGGTCTATCATGACCTGGCCCCATCCTACATTTTCAGTCTTAATTTCCACTATTTCTGTTTATGTTCCCAGTGAGCAAATCAAATTGCAAATCTCCGGCCATTCCTTCAATGCTACCCAGATTTTCCCACTTCTGTCATTGTTTCCTTTACTGAAGAGGACTTGCCCTCAGCTCCGCAAATGAAATTACTACACACTTTAAAGTATAACTCCAGTGTCGCTTATTGTAAAAGCTTTCTTCATTTCCCAAGAGGAAATGGTTTTTATGAATTTTGAAGTCAATTATCTTAGGTCATTTTTAATTTTGGATGATTATTTATATTCCTCCTCTATTAATTGCTCTTTAGCCTTAGTTTTCAATGTTTTCCACTCATATCATTTGAACAATTCTTCAAGTACTTGGTATTTGGTTATTTTAGTTGTTATTTAGACTTTTATCAGGCCCCTGATCCTTCCTAAGTTAAAAGTATCTGTTATGTGCTTAGAGGACATCCGGCTTTGTGGCCCTTTGGGACTGCACATAATTTTTCCTGGAAAAAACCCAAACGCTGTAGTGAAAATTGTTTCCCTGGGTATTTAGTTCTATCGATATGTGTTTTCAATTTTAATATAGTGTTTTAGTTAAGGAACAGCAAAAAAGATTTAAACAAGTTATCACCAAGTTAACATTGAGGTACTGTTTTTTCTAATGTCACCTAACTTTATTGATTCTACCTTTAAAATAACTGTGATATCCCTCTCCTTCTCTCCATTCCCATCGCTGATGCCTCATTTCTGACCCTCATCACCTCTCTCTGCCACCAGTTTCTTCCCACTGCTATCTGTCCCCAGCAGAGTTGTCTCCACCCAAAACAAAGTGGTGATACCACTCCTCTGCTTATAAACATTTTCTGATTCTCTGTTGCTTCTAGAAGTTCAATCCAAATTCACCTGCGGGATCCAAAGATCCCTTTAAGTTCCCAGTTGCCTTCTCCAGGTTCACCTTTAACCACTTATTCGGCTATCTCTCCTGTCCTGGTGATGCTGAGAATTTCACTGCTCCCAGAAAAGCCCATGATCTTCTGAGGCCTGAAATATCCTGCTTACTTCTTACCTTGGCCAGTTCCCACTGATCATTTAAAACAAGCTCAAATAGTGCCTTGTCTGTGAGGCTTTTCCTGACATCATCAGAGTTGCTCCTTTTCTGTTTTCCTATACCATTTGCTCATTCATTTATTCATCCTCATATTGAAATCCAGGCTGTGAAAAATGCTAGGAAATGACACGTAAGTCCTTCCATATGGTTTCTAAGAGGTTGTGCAGGGAAATGTACAATACACAGGGAAATGACAATACACAGGGAATAGAAGGGATGAAATTTGAGAAATCTCCATGAACTAGATAAGAAATACTTGGAAAGAAATACTAAGACTGATTAGATGTGGTGAAATGCACAAAGTGGAAGACAATAAAATAGCCTCTAGATTTCTGTCTTGAGACACAAGAGATATGTGAACACCAATGGAGATAGAAGTAAAAGGGAAAAGCAGTCCAGGTGAGAAATATTAGTTCAATTTTAAGATGCCTCTAGGATATCTGAGTGGTCCTGTCTAGCACACAATGGGGTATATGGATCTCATCCATCCCAGAGTTCAGATGGAATATATTTTGTGGAGATTCCAACACATAAAATGGCAGCTGATGGCTGGAAGCCTTCTGAACATACAGGTACTTGATTTATACCTTTCTTGTGATTCCATACCATATTGTAACATAATTATCTATTGATGCCTTGGTTCTGCTGTAAGGACACAGACTCACTTATTAATTTGTCTTGTATGTATCTTGTCACTTTTTATGCTTTGTGCATAAAATTTCAATTGAGGAAATGACTATATGAGTTCATTCAGCTGTGCCGTAATGATGAGTGAGAGAAGAATGCAACAATTTATTTAATAAATAATTTATTGAGCACCTTTTATGTATTGGCAGTGTCCTAGACACTGGAAAGATAGCAAAGAAAATAACAGTGAGGGGACAATAAGAGAGAAAATTAACAAAATAATGTCTGATAATAGCTAATACTATGGAGTTTTAAGTGTTAGGCTTTATTTAACATGGATTTAAAATGTTAATCCTCACAAAATCCTGTAATGTAGGTAGTATTAAATCCTATGAGGGGGATTAAGCAGGCTGATATGGTGGCAAGTGACTTGGTTTGGTTAGAATGGTCAGAGAGGGTTCTCTGAGATTATATTGAGCTAAACTGTGAAGGAGCCAGCCATCAGGGAATCTGGAGGAGGGATGTTCTAGTTTAAGCAAAATTAAACATTTTCTTTTTTTTCTTTTAATGTTAAAAGACTGAAGACTTTTCTTATGCATTGAAGTTGCATTTGCTCACCTTCAAATACACTACACCTCAAGCCAACTACAATCAATCAAACCAACAGTTGTTCTTCTTATACAATGTAAGGTTAGGGCAAAGGAACCTCTGGATGGGGAGTAGGGAATTACACCTCTTTTCTAACTGTAATATGTAATGAAGTTTATCAGAGAATTTATATGAAAACAAATGTAAAGAGTTGCCAGTCCAGGTTCGATGCAGGATACTGGATGCTTGGGGCTAGTGCACTGGGACGACCCAGAGGGATGGTATGGGGAGGGAGGAGGGAGGAGGGTTCAGGATGGGGAAAACATGTATACCTGTGGCAGATTCATTTTGATATTTGGCAAAACTAATACAATTATGTAAAGTTTAAAAATAAAAAAAATAAAAAAGAAATGATTCTGATTTCAAAGTAGACTAGGTTTTGAAAACACTAGGTTTTCTCTCTCTGAAAAGAGAAAAATCATAGAGGCATGCCTGCTTTGCCTGCTCACCTGCTCAGACTAAATTATTAATGAGAAAGTTCTCAATAACAAGCAATTTTAAGTCATCCATTTTTAATTCATTTTCCCCTCTTCTACATAGGTATTTTGCAAATAAATCACATTGACACATAGCTGTTACTTTTTGTCCACCATTTAGGGGAACCCTGAAGACAAGTAGCTAGAATTCTACCTTTATTTTCCTTCCTATTCTCATATGGAGTTTTTAATGAGACTGTGATGGCTAAAGGGAGAAATTCTTTAAAGGCTTGATATGTGTGTTCTTGAAAGAAGCCTCTACTTTCAAAAATGAGTTTATCCATAATAATCAATTAAATAAATCCATGTAGAAAGACCTTTCAAACCATGGGCATGATGGAGAAATTAGTTCCATAGTATACGAAAGAGGTTGAGTAAGGATCTTCTGATTCAGTTGCCCTACTTTACAAATGAAGAAAGGCCGAGTGTCTTTCCAAAGTCATAGCCTTGAAGTGATTGTATTCTGGGTAGCATTTCTTGTCAGACTTGTGCATTTGCCTAGAACCTTGCATTTATAATCTTACCTATAGATTTTAATAATTTTAGATTAAAAAGTCTGTAATATAGTTGTAAATTTTGGGTTTAATTGTAGTCTTTTGTCTCAAGGAATAATAGATTAATTTATATGAGCAGTTTGTACTTAACCACTAGAAAGTAAAAACTCATATCCTATTTGACATTAATTAATGAAGCAACTAATTTCTGCTTGAATTTTTATTAAAAGTGATATCCTTTGACCAGTGGAATTGGCACATATATTGTATTAGTCAGCTTGGACTGCCTTAAAAAAATACCATAAACTGGGTGACCTAAATGATAGAATTATTTTCTTACAGTTTCAGAAACTGAAAGTCCAAGATTAAGGTGCTAGCAGAATTGGTTTCTGGTGAGCTGTCTCTCTGTGAATTACAGATGGCTGCCTTCTCTCTGTGTGCCCACATGGTCTTTCCTTGGTGTGCATGCAGAGGGCTAGCAACTGAGCTCTCTGGTGTCTTTATTATGACTGATCCTCTGGGATCAGGAGCCCCCACCTCATGACCACATTTATCTTTAATTACTTCCTTTAGAGGCCCCATCTCCAAATATAGCCACACTGGAGTTAGGGCTTCAAAATATGAATTTAGGGATGCGGGTGTACAAATATTCAGTCCATAACATATAAAGAGATCTAAAACTGACAAAATAAAATGACAATGAACATTAAGTGGCCCTGTATATTTCTTCCATCTTTCACATTATTTCCACTTCCATTGATGCCCAAACACTTTGCAAATTTAAGTGCATGATCCCAGAGAATAGTTAGGAATTTGCTGAAGAACATAGAGAAAGCTTTACTTTATTTTTTTAATAACTTAGGCAAAACATTTATTAGTTATGCTGTTCTGTAGTTTCCCTGGGCTCAGCTGCATTGTTTGCACTGGGTCTCATATACAATGCTAGTCATATAGCAGATGGTGCTAGAATTAATCATCTGAGGCTTGATTGGTATGGATGATCCAAGTTCATTTCTTTACTAAAATGTATGGTGCCTCCACTCTTACATGTGGTGATTTCTCTTTCTCTCCCTCATCTCAACATATAAGGTGCCAGGATAGCCTGGACTTCTCACTTGTAGAAAACTGAAATATCAAGGAGATATAATTTTGTGTTATCTAATTTTAATCTTCATTGTCTTTGAACTGTTGTTGTTCCATTGCTAAATTGTGTCCAACCCTTTGTAACCCCATGGACTGCAGCATGCCAGGCTTCCCTGTCCTTCACTGTCTCCTGGGGTTTGCTCAAACTCATGTTCATTGAGTCTGTCATGCCATCCAACCATCTCATCCTCTGTCAATCCCTTCTCCTCTGCCCTTAATCCTTCCCAGCATCAGGATCTTTTCCAGTGAGTCAGCTCTTCGCATCAGGTGGCCAAAGTATTGGAGCTTCAGATTTAGAATCAGTCCTTCCAATGAATATTCAGGGTCTATTTACTTTAGTATTGACTGGTTTGATCTCCTTGCTGTCCAAGGGACTCTCAAGAGTCTTCTAGCACAAAAATTCAAAAGCATCAATTCTTTGGCACTCAGCCTTCTTTATGGTCGAACTCTCACATCCATATATGACTACTGGAAAAATCATAGTTTTGACTATACAGACCTTTGTCAGAAAAGAGATGTCTTTGCTTTTTAATAGGCTGTCTAGGTTTGTCATAGCTTTTCTTCCAAGGAGCAAGCGTCTTTTAATTTCATGTCTGCAATCACCTTCTGCAGTGATTTTGGAGTCCAAGAAAATAAAATCTGTCACTGTTTCCACTTTTTCCTCACTTATTTGTCATGAAGTGATGGGACCGGATGTCATGATTTTTTTTTTCAAATATAAATTTATTTATTTTAATTGGAGGCTAATTACCTTACAGTATTGTATTGGTTTTGCCATACATCAACATGAATCCATGATCTTAGTTTTTTGAATGTTGAGTTTCAAGCCAGCTTTTACACTCTCCTCTTTCACCTTCATCAAGAGGCTCTTTAGTTCCTCTCTCCCTGGTTGCTCAGCTGGTAAAGAATCCACCTACAATGCAGGAAACTCTGGTTTGAATCCTGGGTTGGGAGGATCCCCTGGATAAGGGATAAGCTACCCACTCCAGTATTCTTGGACTTTCCTGGTGGCTCAGCTGGTAAAGAATCTGCCTACAATGCATGAGATATGGATTCGATTCCTGAGTTGGGAAGATCCCCTGGAGAAGGGAATGGCTACCCACTCCAGTATTCTGGCCTGGAGAATTCCATGGACTTATAGTCCATGGGGTCTCAAGGAGTTGGATACGACTGAGCAACTTTCACTTTCACTTTTCTGCCATTAGTGATATCAACTGCATATCACTACAATCTGAGATTTTTGCTATTTCTCCCAGAAATCTAGATTCCAGCTTGTGCTTCATCCAGCCTGACATTTCACATGATGTACTCTGTGTATACGTTAAATAAGCAGGGTGACAATATACAGCCTTGACGTACTCCTTTCCCAATTTTGAACCAGTCTGTTGTTCCTGTCTGGTTCTAACTGTTGTTTCTTAACTCACATTCAGGTTTCTCACAACACAGGTAAGCTGGTCTGGTATTCCCGTCACTTTAAGAATTTCCCACACTTTGTTGTGATCCACAGTCAAAGGCTTTAGCATAGTCAGTGAAGCAGAAGTAGATGTTTTTCTGGAATTCTTTGAACTATTTTACACTCTGTAAGTTGCAGTAACTGATAGCAATGTAAAATAATTCTTGTTTATAGACACTTAAAACTGGCATAGGATTATTTTTGTTGTTACTCTACTAAACAAAGCAGTCTCAGGGCCTGTCTACATTCAAAGAGCTGGAGAAATAAACTCCTCCTCTTGATGGGATTATCAAAGTCACATTTGAAAATAGCATGTGGAATTGAAGGTAATTTTATAGACATCCTTTGGAAAACAGTCTGCTGCAATGTATTTCAGCAACCCTCTGACTTAGACACTATTCGTTAGTATTTTACTGATCCTATTTGTTATTATTTTATTGATCCTGTGGTATAGAATTTATTAGATTTTTAAAGAGTAGTCATATAAATTCATTAAAGAAAATAGAGCATTATTGGCTTTAAATTCTCAAAGAAAGCCACGGTCAAAGAAAGCTTTACTTTTAACTGTCTCTAAACTTCCCCCGTGGAAACAAACAAAATGTCCTTCAATGGATGAATGGATAAAGAAAATGAAGTATGTACATATATACACACAACACACACACAATGGATTATTGTTCAGCCTTAAAAAAGAAAGAAGTACTGGCATATGTGACAACATGGATGAACCTAAAAGACATTATGCTAAGTGAAATAAACTAGTTACAGAAGGACAAGTACTGTACGATTTCACTTATGTGAAGCATCGAAAATATTAATAGTTAAGTTGGTAGAAGCAGAGAGTAGAAAGGCCATTCTCAGGGGTTGGGCGAGGGAGAAAGGGGAGGTTGCTCTTCGATGTTATACAAGTTTCAGTTATACAAAATGAGTAAATTCTAGAGATCCATTGTTGTGCAATGTTGTGCGCCTATGGTTAATGATACTGTATTATGCACTTAAAAATTATTAAGGGCAGGTTTTGTGTTAAGTTCTTATCACAATGATAATTTAAAACACCTTTCCCATGCCCTCATACTTTCTAAGAAATCTTTTTTTCAACTTTTTGATGTCTTTGTTTGTTTCATCTGGCCAACTCTGGCCAACTCTGTTTCATTGGCCAACTCTTGCCAATCTCCTGTGGTTTAATCCAAATTATGTTTCTAGAATTTTATAGGTCTCCCAAATTTGAAAACTACTGACTATTCTGAATCATGATTAGCTATTGGCTTCCCTGGTGGCTCAGAGGTTAAAGCATCTGCCTGCAATGCGGGAGACCTGGGTCCGATTCCTGGGTCGGGAAGATCCTCTAGAGAAGGATCTTCTCTAGTAGCACTCTAGTATTCTTGCCCGGAGAATCCCATGGACGGAGGAGCCTGGTGGGCTACAGTCCACGGGGTCGCAAAGAACCGTATATGACTGAGCGACTTCACTTTGACTTTCATGGGACTCTCACAAGTATAGACTTTAATGTACACATCATATTTTAAGTGGGCCTTACCACTGTTTTGGTTCCTTTTGTGATGTGAATATGAGGTAGCCTGAGCTGTTGAGACAGTAGCTGTGATCCAAAGACGTGAGCTGAGTGACTTGACCAGGATAATACAAGCCAGAATTGGAACCTTGAATGAACTAGCTTCTGTCCTTAGCTACAAGTCAACCAGCCTCTCTTAAGAAAAGGAGAGCCTTAACAATTTGTTGATTCAATCCTTTTAAATATTAATATTTTTCCACTAATTATTTAACTTGTCTATTTTTTAAAGTATGATCTTTCTCTTAGCTAAATGGTGGAGTAATTTTAAAGAAAAAGTATTAAAAAATTGACTTACAAATTAACCATTTTGATAAAATAGATTTTGGTTCATCAGTTCAGTCGCTCAGTCGTGTCCAACTCTTTGTGACCCCATGGACTGTAGCATGCCAGGCTTCCCTGTCCATCACCAACTCCTGGAGCTTGCTCAAACTCATGTCCATCAAGTTGGTGGTTCATAATTTATAAAATATTTTTCTTCCCTGTTGTACTTTTATTCAAGTGAGGAGGTAGGGAGGGCAGTGACTATTTGCATTGTACTTATAAAATGGACTTGCCCAGGAGCTCCTTGTAAGAACAAACTCCTTATTTTATTTAAATTACAGTTACAGATATATGGTGGCACTAGTGGTAAAGATCTTGCCTGCCAGTGCAGGAGATGTAAGAAACTCAGGTTCAGTCCCTGGGCTGGGAAGATCCCCTGGAGGAGGGCATGGTAACCCATTCCAATATTCTTGGCTGGAGAATCCTATGGACACAGGACACTGGCAGGCTATAGTTTATTGAGTCACAAAGACTTGGACACAACTGAAGCAACTTAGCATGCACAGATACTTAAGTGAATATATTTGTTCATTTATTTAAAATTTACTTAGCAGTTAGTAAAATTGGGTTTTGAGGCTTACACAAGAATTTTCTGTGAAAGACTTAACTGGCACAGAACTTGCCGTATGGAAAGGATAGAATTTCTGTTAGTCGTTGCTTTTACCATTATTGCTGGACCTTGCACTAAACACTGAAGATAGAAAGAGGATGAAAAGACACTATTTCAAAGGGATCAAAGGCTGCTGAGAGACCTGGAGGGATGTGGTTAGAATTACCATTGTTCTCTGAAAATAGAAGTTCTGCTATTTTGTAGGTTGGATTGAAAGCCATCTGCCAGTTTACCCTCCAGGTCTGTGTAATTAGTCTTTAAAGTAATATGCAGATCTACAAAATGCATAAAAGATTGTAGAAGGATGAATAAAGTGTAATATTTTCATCATGAAGTACCATTAAATCCCAGAGTCTTCTAGTTAGAAAGGTTAACTATGCTTCCCAGGTTTTTCATTTTATCAGTTGCATCTTTTATATCCCTTCAAGGGAAGCATAACTGGAACACAACTACCAGTTGTATTTATATTAAGCTTCAACTAGTTGGTTATCAAAGCACAAATCTTGCTTTGCTGAGGAACTTTTTGGATTTGTTTTTATTAGTGTAGTGATTAAGCAGATCTGTGGAAAATGGGTACTTTCCAACTTCTTGAAATATAACATGTTTTAATGGTTTGTTTCAACATGTTTTACTTCCTATGTTTCAGTAGTTAAAGGCATATTACTGATTCAAAGACAAAGAAGCTCTTTTAAATTACTGGATTAATTTTATATTTGTCCCTTATAGTAATTTGTAATTAGAAAACTTTGGTTATCTTAAAAACATTTGAAACTAATTTTTCTTAGCAACTAAAATAGCAATGTTCAAATATGTTACAAATCCTTCAATGGTGACTGGCTCTGGTTTTCAAGGAAGTTAAAGCACATTACTACCTTAAAAGTCAGAGACAGTAGGTTGGACTTCACAAATGAACTAAGATCCACTGAAAACATTTTCACTATTAAGGAAATGCATTTAAAAACCCATTTAAATATGGTTTATTTATCAGATCCTCAATAAAAAGAGTATCATGTTCATAATTTCTTCGTGATAAATATTTGATTTTTTTTTTTTTAAATAATGGAGTTCTTTCCTTTTAATGATTGTCTCCTGGGTGGTCCATAACACTGACTATTAAGTTTGCAAAATAGATTTGTATTTCAAATTTAAGCCCAAGAGAAGGTAAAACATGTTTCTGGTGATATTGTTTGTAGTGAGAGAGTAGGAAGTCCCAGCGAAAATGCCAGAAAAAAAATGATTTATCTGTTCTACAAAAGTCTACTGTATTAGAAAGGGGCCTGTGATTAGTTCATTGGCTTCTTCTACCTAAGGCTTTACACATAAAATTTATAGGCTCAATCGAAAGCAAAAGGATAGTGAATGGAATTTAGTCTTACGCTTCCTGTTGCATGATTCATTCAAGCTAAATTTTTTCATACTCACTTTCATTATGAACATTTTTTAATGAAAGTTTAATGAGTTTCTATATCTCAGATTAGCTCAGGAATTTTTGGAGACATTCAGAAATTCCTGAGTATACCACATGAGCAGCCGAATGCTTTGGTGGAAAGACAAGGTAGGGTCAGAGAAACCTAGGAGAAATCCTGGCTGTCATTCACTAGCTGTGTAACTGAGCTGGTTTATTAAAGGTTGCAGAATCTCAATTTCTTCACTTGTAAAGTGGGAAGCACAATAAACCCCTCGTAGGGTTGCCTTGAGAAGAAAGCAAACTCCATTGTGTAAAGCATCTTGCAGTATTTCCTTAGTTTCCTTGGCATCCTTTATCATAAAAATAATTCCTCAACAATTCAGTATCAGATGATATTGACTATAGCTCACAGAATGAAGTGAATAAATAGCCCAACGCAGGGGTTGGTAAATTGTGGCCTTCTACCTTTTCAGTAAATTACAGTTTGATCACAGCACAGTGTGCTCACTCAATTAGGTGTAGCCTGCGGCTGCAACATAGTTGTGACAGAGAGCCCTGTGGTCCACAAAACCTGTAATATTTGCCACCTGACCTTCTACAGAAATAATTTGCCAACCCCTGATTGCTTAATCGAGATTATGGAAAGCTCACTTTCAGTGAGGCGCCATGGGCGTGGACCACAGGATTACTTAGCTATTCTTGAGGTTAACTAGAGAAGTCTAAGGGTTCTCTGTAATTAAATGGCAACCCACTCCAGTATTCTTGCCTGGGAAATCCCATGGATAGAGGAGTCTGGCAGCCTACAGTCCATGGGGTAGCAAAGAGTTGGACATGACTGGGTGACTAAAACCATAAAACCATCCCTGGAATAGTTGAGAATAAGAAATCTAGGAACTCCAGAAGTGGACTTGGATAGGGCTGAAACTCTTCTTGTGGTTCAGTTTCAGAGCAAGGACTGATCAGATCCTAGTCTATGGACAGATACAGCATCCCCTCTGTATCCTTTATCTATGGACAGATACAGCATCCCCTATGTATCCTTTATCAGCCTATAGCCATGGAAATTGCTCAGAGCTTTCGTCACAGTGTGTATTCTGTCATTCTTAACAGGTCCTTGTGTATCATTCTGAGTCCTGAGTTTCAAGATTCCCACCAAGCACCTATCTAGAGACCCTGAACTGAGTAGATTTTGCCTGTTTATTTGAGTGGATGCTTCAGGGGCCAGAAGAGATTAAACTCTGTGTATGTGCTACAAATTACCTGAAGGTTTGATACCACATTTCACTTACTTTAGTATAATAATGTTTGTAGATGTAACATTTAACATCAGAACAAATTGTTGGCCTCTGAGAAGTCTTTTTTCATTATTATTATTTTACCATAAGTGATATTCAGTTAATCTCAAAGTCTGATTTTTTTCCTGAATTGGTCTTTGGGGAGTTAGACAATATAATATCACCCCTGAGGGCTGTTTAGTGCTTTAGAGTTTACAAAGTGCTTCCATTTATACACTTTCATTCAAATATCAGCATCAGCCTACAACTTAGAACTGTTGGAATTATCCATATTTTACTGATGATGAAACTTAGTTTCCCAAAAGGTAAGCTGCTTGCCTAAAGCCATATAGCGCTGAAGAATGAAACGGAGACTTGAATTGGTCTTCTGACTTTACATCCTGTGTTTCCTCTGCTATGTCATTTTGTCTGGTGTTCCCTTTCAGCCAGATTTCTTAAAAAATGGGTAAAATATAAAATCTTATTAGTTTATAAAACAAGCATACAGAGAACACGTAGAGAATTTTGTATAAGAAAGCAAGAAAGGAAGATCATTTAAACCTGAGGTTGCAAACTGTTGGGCCATAGGTTTCATCTGGCCCACAGATGTGTGTGTCTTCTCCAACACCGCAGTTCAAAAGCACCAATTTTTTGGCACTCAGCTTTCTTTATAGTCCAACTCTCACATCCATACGTGACTACTGGAAAAACCATAGATAGCCTTGACCAGATGGACCTTTGTTGGCAAAGTAATGTCTCTGCTTTTTAATATGCTGTCTAGATTGGTCATAACTTTCCTTCTAAGGAGTAAGCGTCTTTTAATTTCCTTACTACTGAAGAATAACAGAACAGCAAGAGCATAGGGATAAGTCAAGAAAGCATGCACAGGTTTTTAAAAAACTTTATTTTTGTTTTTGGTTGTGCTCGGTCTTCACTGCTGCAGGAGGGCTTTCTCTAGTTGCAGTGAGTGGGGGCTACTCTCTGGTTATCGTGTTGGGCTTCTCATTGCAGTGGCTTCTCTTGTTGCAGAGCTTGGGCTCTAGGTAGCTGCAGTACGTGGGCTTCAGTAGTTGCGGCTTGTTGGCTGTAGAGTGAGGGCTCAGTAGTTGTGGCACATGAACTTAGTTGCTCCATGGCATGTGGAATCTTCCCAGACCAGGGATTGAACCCACATCCCCTGCATTGGCAGGCAGATTCCTATCCACTGTATCACGAGGGACTTCCTGGATGCACAGTTTTTAAATAAATTGATAATGTTTCAGGTCTGCTATATATATTTTTTCTATTTATGCCACACAAGTCATGTGTCAAATATTTCATTATCAGACTATGGTTTGTAGGTTTCAGTTCAGAAAACATCATGTAAATTGAACAAATGGGTTTGTTTTCCATATTGGAGAAATTGGTTGGAGGGTGCATTTTTGAATGGATTTCAACACAGAGACTGAGTTTCAGTTTTAGGAACAGAAATTTGTTTTAATGGAAACATCATCAGGCATGTGATAAGTGTCTCCTTTATGGAAGACTTCCTGCTACATAATACTGTATGTTAAAGAGGAAAGAGAGTCTGAGAGACCAGGGAGAGGAGTGTAGACTGGGGTCAACCGGCAGTCTGTCAGAAGGAGGAATAGGCAGAGGCCAGTGAGCGTGGGTGGTTTAAAGGAACTGATGGCTGGGACCTACTCAGAGGTAGGAAAGGGTGTCAGTTATACAAATGGGCTGAGTGAAGCAGAGCACTTATCACTTATTTTTCCTGAAATGTAATTTCTAGGATGGATTATATAGTGCAACCCCAAAGGGATAAATTATATCCTATCAAATAAAGCAACTAACAGGGGGACTTTTAGAAAATTACTGTAATAAACAAAGACTCGGCATTCTTTTTTGAATGAATCTTTAAAATGCATAAAACAAAACGTTAGATGAATACATTTCCAGACAGTTATGATTGCTGTTCTTGTTATTATTCAATAATTATTTGTGACAGCTTGCTATGTGTAAGATACATACTCAGCAGTGTGAATACTAAGCAGTGGAACATCCAATAATAGAATCACTAGTCCCCGTCTTTGGATTGCTTTCAACCCAGTTGGGCAGTTAAGACAGGAAGGTTGGAAAATTCTATACAAAACAAGCCCATGTGAGGCAATGTTTTGGCAGTTTAGGGAAAGAGTCAGTACTTCTCTTGGCTTGATCTGGAGAAGGACTTTCTGAAGGATGAGAAC
Source organism: Bos indicus (assembly GCF_029378745.1). Taxonomy (NCBI): domain Eukaryota; kingdom Metazoa; phylum Chordata; class Mammalia; order Artiodactyla; family Bovidae; genus Bos; species Bos indicus. Next base: position 86,433,620 of record NC_091761.1, read on the forward strand.
TAGGGATTTGCACTAGACCTTGAAGGATGAGTAGGATTTGAAATACCAAAGGAATGGTAGAAATTTCTTTAGAGTGAGCTAATGGCAGATCAAAGGCCCAGCAGCAGTGAGCTTATAAGACGAATGTGACTGTGGTTCATGAACTTCCTGGCAGAGTGGAAAAGAGAGCTGACCCATTAGAGGGTACCAAATTGTGAAGGGCCTTGATTGCCTGGCTAGAGAATTTGTTGATCAAGGGAGCTTGGCGCCATGATTAAGGTGTTCATTTAAAAGTGTCTGGGAAAGGGTAACTCTCAGTGGAACTTGTAAAATGCCTTTGTTAATAGTTGTAATTTAGAAGACTGTTTGCTCAGGAGAGAATCCAAACCTTTCTAAATAGAAATAACTCTGAGACTCTCACTTGGAGTTTACTCGGAGACTCCCCAAGGCATAACATATGATGTGCAGAGACTAGTGTACCACATGAAGGACAAATGTGCAGGGCAATGCCTACCAGGAAAAGAATACAGTTGGAGAATCTTAGTTTGTTAAAGATAGTGTGGGTCTGGATTGGTTATTTTATTGTCAGTCTCTGTATGTGCCTGTGGGAGTTACCTTATATTGGAATCCTGATAAAGTCTCTCACATTACAGGGCACTCATTCAACTACTTTATTTTGAACAGCAAAGTACTATTTGGGGAAGACACATTAGACTGAAATGACCTCAGTCAGTGCTATTTTTATTTGCTCACAGAGGTGTGCTGACATGATGAGTAAAAAAGGAGGCAAAGAAATGCAATACAGTTTCTGTTATTACTCCTGGAGGTATGAGTTTGCAATGGCAGGTGCTGCATATAATTTTAACCATGCCTTTTAAAGCAGTATGGTAGGTATTTATATTGTGGGTACCATAAATGTGTACCTCAAGACAGAAGGAAATAGCTTTCTAACTTAATATGACTGGAAAGTCATGACTTGTAGTAAAATTTCCAGTGAGGGTAGATTCAGAAAATGTTGTTAACAATTTAGACATATGTGAAGATGTGATTTTTAGAAAGCTGTTTGATTACTTAAAGTTTGCACAGAACTGGAGAGTCCAGATATAACTGTTCCATAAGAATTGCAATATTCAAAAATTAATACATAATTCTGTAGGATGTGCATTTTAAAACATAGGCAATTAAATAACTCATATAACTATTAGGTTTGAACAAGTATTTATCATGGAGGGTCATCATAAAGCAACTTAATTTTTGTCACTTGCGTTTATTCTGTGCTTCTACTGATTCTTCTTGTTCTTGTTTGAAATTTAGATATAGCCTCATGCCTCTCCTTGTCACTTCCGCTTCCTCTGGAAGGTCATGAGACACAGTCTTTGTTAGTAATTCCTGATTTGTCTCAAACTTTCCTGTTACCCCAGGGCAGGGCTGTTGGAAGCTGGCCATCTATAGTGGGGGGAAGCTAGGATGCTTCTCTCTTTCCCACTCAGTGCTTCAGTTTCTCTTTGCAGCATGCTTGCTAACCTTGAAGCATGGTGGTTTGTGTCATCAGAGAGAAGAGAGGTTGGGCAGGAAAGTACTCACTATTTTCCGTGGTTTCTGGAAATCTCTCTGTCACTGGAGATGACTCAATTTTACTTTCTTTTGTGGGTAACAGCACTTCTCCTGGCCTATGCCTTAAGATGTTTTGCTAGCTCCTAGGCTTCTGGCTGTACACATCAGGGTCCTTTTGTTGAGGTCTTTCACTTGGTTATCAGCATTCTTTTTAAAAAAAAAATGTGGTAAATATATATATGTAACATAAAACTTACCACTTTAACCATTTTTAAGTGTACAATTCTGTGGCATTAAGTACATTCCCATTGCAGTGTTGCTATCATCATCATCCATCTCCAGAAGTTTTTAGTCTTTCCAAACTGACTGTGTATCCATTAAACACTAACTCCTTGTTTCCCCTTTCCCTGGTCCCTGGTAAGCACTATTTTACTTTCTGTTTCTATGAATTTGATTATTCTGGATGCCTCATATCAGCAGAGCCAAATACTGTTTGTCCTTTCATGACTGGCTTATTTCACTGCGCATAATGTCCTCAAGGTTCTTCTATGTTGCAGAAAGTGTCAGAATTTCTTTCCTTTTTAAGGCTGAATAATATACCATTGTATGAATATACCACATTTTGTTTATCCATTCATCTATTGATGGACACCAGAGTGCCTCCACCTTTGTCTGTCGTGAATAATGCTGCTATGTACATGAGTATAAAAGTATCTGTTCAAGTGTTTGCTTTCAGTTTTTTTTTTCTTTTTAAATGTGCTCAGAAGTAGTTTGTGGGTTGTATGGTAATTTTAATGGTAAAACTTAAATGTTTAAGTTTTTGAGGAATCATTATACTGAACTCCATAGTGGCTACACCAATTGATGTTGTGTACCAGTGGTGTACAAGAGTTCCCCACCAACACTTGTTATTCATCACTTATTTTTAACAATAAAAAATCCCAGTGGGTGTGAAGTGGTGTCACATCAGGTGGTTTTGATTTTTGATTTGCATTTTCCTAGTGACTAGTATTGCTGAGCAGCAATTTATGTGGTTATTTGCCATTTGTATTTCTTCTTTGGAAAAATGTCTATTCAAGTCCTTTGCCCATTTTTTTATTTATTTTTTTAATTTTATAACATTTTATTGCAAAAAAATGCTAACCATCATCTGAAACTTTAGTGAGTTGTCATCATTTTGCTGGTGAAGGATCTTATCTCCATGTTGCTGCCTGTTGACTGATCAGAGTAGTGGTCACTGAAGATTAGGGTAGCTGTGATAATTTCCTAATATAATGCAACAGTGAACTTTGCCACATAGATTGGATCTTTCTTTAATGAATAATTTCTTTGTAGCATGCAACACTGTTTGATAGCATCTTATCCACAGTAGAACTTCTTTCAAAAAATTAGAGTCAGTATTCTCAAACTCTGTCCCTGCTCTATCAACTAAGTTTATGTAATATTCTAAATCCATTGTTGTCATTTCAACAATCCTTATAGCATCTTCACCAGGAGTAGATTCCATTTCAAGAAACCACTTTCTTTGCTCATCTGTGAGAAACAATTTCTCATCCATTCAAGTTCTGTTATGAAATTGCAGCAGTTCAACCACATATTCAGGCTCCACTTCTAATTTTAGTTCTTTTGCTATTTCCACCATGTTTGCAGTAGCTTCCCCTACTGAAGTACCGAATCCCTCAAAAATCTTCCTTGAGGGTTAGAATCAATTTCTTCCAAACTGTTGTTAATACTGACATTTTGACCTCTTCTCATGAATCCTGAATTTTCTTAATGCCCTCTAGAATGGTGAATCCTTTACAGAAGCAACCTAGATGTCCATCAGCAGATGAATGGATAAGAAAGCTGTGGTACATATACACAATGGAGTATTACTCAGCCATTAAAAAGAATACATTTGAATCAGTTCTAATGAAGTGGATGAAACTGGAGCCTATTATACAGAGTGAAGTAAGCCAGAAAGAAAAACACCAATACAGTATACTAACGCACATATATGGAATTTAGAAAGATGGTAACAATAACCCTGTGTACGAGACAGCAAAAGAGACACTGATGTATAGATCAGTCTTTTGGACTCTGTGGGAGAGGGAGAGGTGGGGAGATTTGGGAGAATGGCATTGAAACATGTATAATATCATATATGAAATGAATCACCAGTCCAAGTTCGATGCATGATACCAGGTGCTTGGGGCTGGTGCACTGGGATGACCCAGAGAGATGGTACGGGGAGGGAGCAAGGAGGGGTGTTCAGGATGGGGAACACATGTACACCCGTGGTAGACTCATGTTGATGTATGGCAAGACCAATAAAATATTGTAAAGTAATTAACCTCCAATTAAAATAAATAAATTTATATTAAAAAAAAAAGAAAACCTTCTGTAAAGGATTCACCATTCTAGATGCCCATTTTTTAAATTGGGATGTTTGTGTTGTTAAGGATCAGCATTCATCAGCATTCTTGGTTAGAATCTAAGGAGACCTCATGCTGGTACCTGTGTGCTCTGTCACTGGGTCAGGAGTGGGGCACAGATGGCACATTCCAGTAGAGGAATTGAGAGTTCAGTGAAGGGACTCTTCACAGAAATGTGGGCAGGGTTAAGGGACACAAGAAAGGGATGTGAAACACCTATTAACAGCATAGAGCCATTATGGCCCCTGGGCTTGGGAGACCAGGGAAGGATGTTGACAGAGAGAGTAGAGAGACCTATATCTGCAGGAGAGGACTGTCCAGCAGAAACAGTGGACTTCCCAGGAGCCTCTGTTGACTCAGCCAGCAGGTGGGAACTAGGGAGAAGAAAAATCCCATCTTCTCTCTCCTCCCTTGCTCTTCTGGTACCTCCCATTTGGCAAACCTAGCAGCCAGTTTGGTAGATACAGTCTGTAGAGGTCAGCTTCCAGGACACAGAACAGCATGGTAAAAGGTAGAAGCTGGATCTGGGCTGGTAAATCAGATTTCCAGTGCATGTGCGGAGCTCCCTTTGAGTCCACAGGACCTTCCACCCGTCATAGGAGTGCAACTAAACCCCAGCTACTCCTTTGCTGCCCCAGGCTGCTTCCACCAGCCTCTTGCCCTTTAGAGCTCTCGGGCGTGTAAATCAGTTGCCATTCTGCTGCATCCAGGAAACACAAGTTACTCTCAGTGACTCTGTTGAGGTTCCTCACCCTAGGCTTGAGGTGAGGGGCAAGTCCTTTCCTGGCTCCTCCCCCTTGTGGGGAGGATGAGACACACAGCACACCAGTAGCTTTCTCCAATATTCTCCTTTGCTTTCTAACTTACCTACACTCAAGAAAGGTGAGGAGAAGGGGTAATAGCCACAAAACTGTAGGTTTTGAACAGTGTCTCACTCCTCATTCTGGAATATATCACCTCTGCCCTTGGGACTTCAGCAGAACTGGGACTGAATTAGTTCAATTTTCACCATATGCAATTTGTATCCCCAAAAGTTTGTGTATTTGGATTAATCGTGAATACACTTTTTTCCCTAATCATCTCAATGGGAAATTGGGAAGATTGATTTATACTTGAGATCCCTTTATATTAAGGAACATACAATATGCTTTTGAAAACTTTTCTGATATTGAAACACAAGTCAATTACAATAGCTCATGATCCCATGAGATTACTTAGATATTATCTTTACAAGCTTAAAGATAAACTAGGAGAATAAAAATATTTCAAATTGGTAAGGCGTGACCAAATTAAAGTTTCTACTAGAAATATTCTTGTTCAATTATTGGTAAGTTTAATAGAGTATCTTCCCGGGAATAAACAAGTTCACATCTGATTTGTTTATTCTCTTAATTTTTTTCTAATCATGTAGGCCTGACTTTTGAGTTTATTTTAGAATGAGCTTTAAGCCATTTTCTTCTTCATGTGTATGATCATTCCAAGCAGATGTGTTCTAGGAACCCATTTCCTTATGTTTTCAGAGTAGCAGTGGAGAAAAGAGAATGCTGTCATCTGCCTTCAGAAATAAGATATTAGGCTGTTATTTCTCAAGGCATTCTCCTAATACTTGTCCCATAATTTTCAGGTTTTAGGTAGATTTAGTGGAACTCCGAAGCTTTAACTTGTGACACATATCCATGACTAAAAAATTACAAATACTAAATTTTGTTCTTTCTAGTACAGCTGTGTTGTCATTTTGTTCTGTTTTCACTTATAACTTCAGCCTTCCATATCTCTTATAGCTTCAGCCTTTTTTCTGAAGTTTCATGTACTGCCATTTTAGGTAAAGCCTTTCCTGTTCTCTCTTGTGAATCTCTTAAGAATGAACCCATTTTGAGAACCAGAGGTTCCTGGAGAATGGGAGTGGGGAAAGCTGTCAGGATGGGGAGGTGAAAGAGCATTTTTTGGGTAGTGAAGCTATCCTTTATGATATTGTAATGGTAGATAGATGACATTATGCATTTGTCAAAATCTATAGAACTATACAGCACAGTGAACCATAATGTAAACTATGGATTTTAGTTAGTCATCATGTATCAATATTGGTTCACATACCACACACTGATAAATGTTCCACATTAATGCAAAATGTTAATAACAGGGGAAACTGCAGCGGGGGAAGGGAAGTATATGGGAACTCTGTGGACTTTCTGCACAATTTTTCTGTAAATCTAAAACTGCTTTTAAAAATAAAGTCTGATAATTAAAATAAACTTTTGCCTGTGAAGATCGGTTCTGTGCATAGCAACTTTACTTTTGCAGAATCTCTTTGACAATATTCAGGCTTATATAATACAGTTAAAAGAAAAAAAAAATAGCACCCCTCTCAAAGGGAAATAATCAGTTGAACAAATCGGTAGTTATCAGAATGTAGGCTGTAGCACATCCTGTTTTTCTAACTCCTCTAATTTACTAGTAAAGCAACCCAAATTTCATGGAGGAAAGAAGGACATTGCTTGCTTTTAAAGCTTTATAAATGGTGTTAGGGCCCATTAGAACACTGGAAGAGAATCTTCAGTACACCAGATTCTAGCATTTTGAAAGAGTCTTATATAGGGGGTTGGGAAGAGGAGAGGGGGGAGGGGAGAGGAAGAGAGAGAGAGTGAGCCTGTGCTTTGTTCCATTACCTGAAGGAAACTCAGCTGTAAAATAATTTTAGTGTCTTTTTTGTGCTCACTGAATACCAAGTAACCACTCTGTGCCTGGACACTCCTACTTCGTTTTTTCTCTTCTTGGTGTTGAAGCTCAAATGGCAGCTGGGTGGTTTCTTCTGGTTTACTGAGGTCAGCTTCTAATGGTCAGAAGTGATAGGTGATGACTTTCTCTTCTTAACTTGCAACAGAGCTGCGTCTGCACATACTGCACCATTCCAGTTCTAAACAATGGATAATAGCAGTGGTGCTTTGCTAAAGAAGCTTGTTCTTAGCCCTGGATAATCTTCCTGATTCACACAGAGACCTTTTCGTGACCCTGCATCTGCCTATGTCTGTTCCAGATAGACAATTTCAGGGGCCAGGAACTTGAATCTCTTCAGTTCTACTTGGATTCTGAAACTGAACTAGGTTAGATAGAATAGGGTGCATTATAGGTTTGAGGGAGCATGCTGTTCCCAATCTCCATCTTCCATTCCCATGGAATATTGTCATCAGAGGGGGAAAACAAAACAAAACAAAAAAAAAACACAAGAAAAAAGGCCTTGCATTAGCCTGATGAAGTTGTACCCCATGCAGTGAAATTGCAGGAGCTGCATGAAAGGTCCCTTTGCCTCTGCCCCCATCCCCTCCCCAAAACTATACTGAGAACTGGTTCCTTTAACTCTGTAATTAATAATGTGTTTAGTGGCCACAGGACTGGAAAAGGTGAGTTTTCATTCCAATCCCAAAGAAAGGTAATGCCAAAGAATGCTCAAACTACTGCACAATTGCACTCATCTCACACGCTAGTAAAGTAATGCTCAAAATTCTCCAAGCCAGGCTTTGGCAATATGTGAACCGTGAACTTCCTGATGTTCAAGCTGGTTTTAGAAAAGGCAGAGGAACCAGAGATCAAATTGCCAACATCCACTGGATCATGGAAAAAGCAAGAGAGTTCCAGAAAAGCATCTATTTCTGCTTTATTGACTATGCCAAAGCCTTGACTGTATGGATCACAATAAACTGTGGAAAATTCTGAAAGAGATGGGAATACCAGACCACCTGATCTGCCTCTTGAGAAATTTGTATGCAGGTCAGGAAGCAACAGTTAGAACTGGACATGGAACAATAGACTGGTTCCAAATAGGAAAAGGAGTAAGTCAAGGCTGTATATTGTCACCCTGCTTATTTAACTTATATGTAGAGTACATCATGAGAAACGCTGGACTGGAAGAAACACAAGCTGGAATCAAGATTGCCGGGAGAAATATCAATAACCTCAGATATGCAGATGACACCACTCTTATGGCAGAAAGTGAAGAGGAACTAAAAAGCCTCTTGATGAAGGTGAAAGTGGAGAGTGAAAAAGTTGGCTTAAAGCTCAACATTCAGAAAACGAAGATCATGGCATCCGGTCCCATCACTTCATGGGAAATAGATGGGGAAACAGGGGAAACAGTGTCAGACTTTATTTTTCTGGGCTCCAAAATCACTACAGATGGTGACTGCAGCCATGAAATTAAAAGACACTTACTCCTTGGAAGGAAAGTTATGACCAACCTAGATAGCATATTCAAAAGCAGAGACATTACCTTGCCAACAAAGGTTTGTCTAATCAAGGCTATGGTTTTTCCTGTTGTCATGTATGGATGTGAGAGTTGGACTGTGAAGAAGTCTGAGCCCCGAAGAATTGATGCTTTTGAACTGTGGTGTTGGAGAAGACTCCTGAGGGTCCCTTGGATTGCAAGGAGATCCAACCAGTCCATTCTGAAGGAGATCAGCCCTGGGATTTCTTTGGAAGGAATGATGTTAAAGCTGAAACTCCAGTACTTTGGCCACCTCATGTGAAGAGTTGACTCATTGGAAAAGACTCTGATGCTGGGAGGGATTGAGGGCAGGAGGAGAAGGGGACGACAGAGGATGAGATGGCTGGATGGCATCACTGACTCGATGGACGTGAGTCTGAGTGAACTCTGGGAGTTGGTGATGGACAGGGAGGCCTGGCGTGCTGCGATTCATGGGGTCGCAAAGAGTCGGACACAACTGAGCGACTAATCTGATCTGATTTGATCTTAGTGACATTTGAATCAAGGATGGTCTTATGTTAAAGTATAAATGTCTCAAGAGTATTACTCTTTTCAGTCATACTCTTAATGGTGAATGATTTGCTGAGCTCAGATACTGATAAGGCAAATGGTGAAGAAAGTCTCGTATGGGTGAGGGTGGTGGAGACTGATTCTAAGGGACATAGGAAATGAAAACTCTAACACCATATACAAAAATAAATTCAAAATGGATTAAAGATCTCAACGTAAGACCAGAAACTATAAAACTCCTAGAGGAGAACATAGGCAAAACACTCTCTGACATACATCACAGCAGGATCCTCTATGACCCACCTCCCAGAATATTGGAAATAAAAGCAAAAATAAACAAATGGGACCTAATTAAACTTAAAAGCTTCTGCACATCAAAGGAAACTATTAGCAAGGTGAAAAGACAGCCTTCAGAATGGGAGAAAATAATAGCAAATGAAGCAACTGACAAACAACTAATCTCAAAAATATACAAGCAACTCCTACAGCTCAACTCCAGAAAAATAAATGACCCAATCAAAAAATGGGCCAAAGATCTAAATAGACATTTCTCCAAAGAAGACATACAGATGGCTAACAAACACATGAAAAGATGCTCAACCTCACTCATTATCAGAGAAATGCAAATCAAAACCACTATGAGGTACCATTTCACACCAGTCAGAATGGCTGCAATCCAAAAGTCTACAAATAATAAATGCTGGAGAGGGTGTGGAGAAAAGGGAACCCTCTTACACTGTTGGTGGGAATGCAAACTAGTACAGCCACTATGGAGAACAGTGTGGAGATTCCTTAAAAAACTGGAAATAGAACTGCCTTATGATCCAGCAATCCCACTGCTGGGCATACACACTGAGGAAACCAGAAGGGAAAGAGACACGTGTACCCCGATGTTCATCGCAGCACTGTTTATAATAGCCAAGACATGGAAGCAACCTAGATGTCCATCAGCAGATGAATGGATAAGAAAGCAGTGGTACATATATACAATGGAGTATTACTCAGCCATTAAAAAGAATACATTTGAATCAGTTCTAATGAGGTGGATGAAACTGGAGCCTATTATACAGAGTGAAGTAAGCCAGAAGGAAAAACACCAATACAGTATACTAACGCATATATATGGAATTTAGAAAGATGGTAACGATAACCCTGTATACGAGACAGCAAAAGAGACACTGATGTATAGAACAGTCTTATGGACTCTGTGGGAGAGGGAGAGGGTGGGAAGATTTGGGAGAATGGCATTGAAACATGTAAAATATCATGTATGAAACGAGATGCCAGTCCAGGTTCAATGCATGATACTGGATGCTTGGGGCTGGTGCACTGGGACGACCCAGAGGGATGGTATGGGGAGGGAGGAGGGAGGAGGGTTCAGGATGGGGAACACATGTATACCTGTGGTGGATTCATTTTGATATTTGGCAAAACTAATACAATTATGTAAAGTTTAAAAATAAAATAAAATTAATTAAAAAAAAAAGAAAAAAAAAAAAAGAAAAGAAAACTCAGGCCAATAGAAGATAAATTGTATTTGTTTATACAGTTTTCCCTGAGAGTTTCCTTGAGAAGGGTTGTGCAGGATGTATGTGAATTGAGTGTGTGTGAGTCTATGTGAGATGTGTATGTGTTAAAGGGTACTGTGAGAAGGTTGGGAAGAACCGGACATCTAGTCTACTCTTTGTAACTAACATACATCTTCTTAGAATAATGCTAGGTTCCCTGAACATTTTATGATCATGAATGCAGAGTCTGTGGGCCATGTGTGTGCGTGTGTGTGTGTGCACGTGCATGTGTGTGTGTGCTTGTGTGTGTATAGGGAAGCAGGCAGTATACAGTGATGCTTTCATGAATATCCAGCATACCACCTTTGTAAAATCACCATCTGTCTTGGTATCTAGCCTGTCACATAGCCATGTATTTATTGCACACTCAAACCACTTCCTCCTTTCCTGGTGGCCTCTGTTTCTGTGGTAACATAGAAAATCAGGACTGTGGGAGATATTGCATCAGGAAAGCTTTGATCTCCGCTTGGCTTACACTTGACCAAGAAGTTGGCTGTAGAGCACCTCCACAGACAGCTGATCCAGAGACTTAAAATGAACCTGCCTCTATACCCTAACTCTCCATGATTATTATCTGCTCGTTCACCTGTCCAACCAATTTAAAGTGTACAACTCCTTTACGTCTATCCCTTTACCCTCTTAGAACATTAACAAACAGATGACACACTCAAAGTGCTAATGAAGAAGAGTTTACAAAGATGTTGGGAAAGGAACCAACAAAGGATGGTGAATCACTCAGGGACTGGCAACAGAAGGAAACATTGCCACCCTTAAGTCTAAAGGGGCCAGAAGAGAGAGAGTTTGTTTTTGAAACTTTGGGTGAGGGACCTCCCAGCAGGAGCTGTGGCCATGGGCAGAACTCAAGCATTTCAAGACCTTGGCCTGGCTGGGACAGAGGAGGGGAGGAATCAACATCCTGCTGTTTCTCTCTTCAGCTGATCCCTTCATTAGCAGAATTCCAAGAGCAGCATGAGGATAAGGGTCCATATGGGTGGGCTTCCTGGGGTACAAAGCAGGGTAGGGAACGGTGAAGGATGGTTTAGGAGGGGCAAATAGAAAATAGTACCATCCCAGTTTTCCCATCTATAATATGAAGATATAGATTGCCAGGATTAAATATAATGATCTATATAAGCACTTATTATGCACTTGCAACATAATAAAGTGTGTCAAAGTGTTAGTCACGCAGTTGTGTTTGACTCTTTGTGACCCCATGGACTGTAGCCTGCCAGGCTCCTCTGTCCATGGGATTATCCAGGTAAGAACACAGAAGTGGGTAGCCATTCCCTTCTTTAGGGGATCTTCCTGACCCAGGGATCTAACCCATATCTCCTGCATTGTAGGCAGACTCTTGACTCTCTGAGTCACCAGGGAAGCTCCACAGCATAATAGGTACCCTGTAAATGTAGGCTAGTAGTAGTAAGAGTAGGATATTTTTACTATATTTTAGCTATATCATCCATAGCTGGCTCTACTTATACCTTAATAATTAACTTCCCTTTCATATCCCAGTGTTACTGTAGAATAGAATTAAGTAAAAACTATTTATTTTATCACAGTCATGTCTGTAGATGTGAATATATAGCTTGTTGTTATTTAACTGCTAACTTGTGTCTGACTGTTTTGTGACCCCATGGACTGTAGCCTGCCAGGCTTCTCTGTGCATGAGATTTCGCAGGCAAGAATACGGGAGTGGGCTGCCATTTCCTTCTCCAGGGGATCTTCCCGACCAGGGATCGAACCCATGTCTCCAGTATTGGCAGGCAAATTCTTTACCATAGAGCCATCAGGGAAGCTCAAATGTATAGCTACATACCTCTTGAATTTTGACAGATGGAAATGTGCATACTTATAATTTACTTATTATTTCAACTGTATGGAATTCTGTAGATTAGAGGCATAGGGTATTGAAGCCCTAATGGATATCTATAGGAAGAAATGCCCAGTCTATTCCTTTCTTAATTTATACCACAATGCAGATTTTGGAAAGGAGAGGATGGAACATGTACTTTGCGTTGGATGAATAGATGTGGTTATGGAAGTTATATAGAATCAACTTTCCTTTTTTTCTCCCCTCTATTCTATCTTATGTGGCTGTGTGTGTATGCATGTGTATCTACAGAGTGTGAGTTTGAGAAATAAAACAGAGCTTTAGATGCCTAAGGCAGTGCAGTTGCAAATAGCTAGAAGATCTATTGAGTTGTTAATTATATTTTTGTTTGGAGCAAATTATTAAATGTTGAAATTTCCATTTGCATTGTTAAGTTACCTAAAATGTTATCTCCAATAACCTTTGACCTCCCAGAGTTGATGACAATTTTATGCTGAAAGTAGAATCTTTTTTGAGCACCCCATGGTGTATCTTAGATTATCTATAAGAAAGATGATGCCAGAATGGTTAAGGGGTGTGGTTTCAACTTTTTCCCAGTTTAGTCAATTATAATTGCAGTACTTTGTACCCCATAGATAGCTAGTACAGAGATGTCTGCTTAATTTGGAGTTGGGTTTGATCCCTGGGTTGGGAAGATCCCTTGGAGAAGGCAATGGCAACCTACTCAAGTATTCTTGCTGGGAAAATCTCACGGACAAAGGAGGCTGGCAGGCTACAGTCCATGGGGTCGCAAAGAGTCAGACATGACTGAGAGACTAACATACACACATGCAGAAGAAGAAACTGAGGTTCTTCTTAATGAGAATTAAGAAGAATTCATTAAACTTCTTAATGAGTTTAACATTAGAGATATTCCCTTCTCTTTCAGGCCAGTTTAGTGAGCCCAAAGTTGACAATATAATGAGTAGCATTATGCTCTTGTCAAAGTTACTTTGACATTTAATATTCATGTGTGGGGTCTTCTATGTGGTCATGGATGTCTAATGTAACACATGTTGAAGAAATCAGAGAAGTCATATGGTTTAAACCTTCATTTTATGAACAGGTAAACTGATGTTCACAGAGGCCAAGTGACTTATTCAAGGTCACAGCATTGATGAACTACAGAACAACCAGAAATCATTTAACTTACTTTCAGTTTCTTTTTTGGAGACTTTTACTAAAAAGAACCATTTGAATTTTCTTTTAAGCCTATATTTATGAAGACTAAGTGTCCTAATTTACTTATTTAATCAAAACTATTTATCAGTTTCTATTATGTGACTATATGGGCTTCCCTGGTAGCTCAGCTGGTAAAGAATCTGCCTGCAGTGCAGGAGACCTGGGTTTGATCCCTGGGTGGGGAAGATCTGCTGGAGAAGGGATAGGCTACCCACTCCAGAATTCTAGGACTTCCCTTGTGGCTCAGCTGGTAAAGAATCCTCCTGCAATGAGGAAGACCTAGGTTCAATCCCTGGATTGGGAAGATCCCCTGGAGAAGGGAAAGGCTGCCCACTCCAGTATTCTGGCCTGGAGAATTCCATGGACTGTATAGTCATGGGGTCACAAAGAGTCGGACATAACTGAGCAACTGTCACTCACTCACCTATGTGCCTATATGCCAGGCACTGTGTTATGGAAATGTAAAAGCAAGAACTGAGTCCTGTATATGTTCTCTCATTTATTTAATGGCAGGAGAACCCTGTAATAAAGACCACTCTAACAGCAACAAGGGGTACTTGAGATCAGACTCTAGAGGCACAATGACTAGTACATGAGAACTGCATCAATTTTGCTCTCCAAATACCGCTGGACTGAGAGTTAGAAGACTAGGCTAATGACAGTTTAGCTAGTAAGCCAGTTATTAACTTAGTTAAACTAATTAACTTTTTGGACCCTTGAGTTTCTTGTAGACTCAGCAAACTCTGTTAGTAAGAACTTGGGGTTTGAAGGCAGAGAGGTCTAGTGTGGTTTTTCTGTTTTCTAGCTGTGTTACCAACTCACAGAGAAATAATAGCTCTTACATGGAGTTGTTTAAAGGATACAATGAGCTAACCTATCTAAAGTATGTATTGTTTATTCCCTTCCTACTGCATCTATTGATACAAGTTGGGGATAATATTGCCTGTCTGGCACACACGATTTTGATGCCATGGAAACAATGGATGGGAAAGGGCACTGTAAACAATGAAACATTAGTCATACCACTTACAGAGGGATTTTTAAAAGTTTATTTTGTTATTTTAATGTAAGTTTTCCATTAAAGTTTCACATGCATACATTCAAAAAGTACACACATCGTTAGGGCACATCTCCACGAATGTTCACAAAGTAAACATACCTAGGTAACCAGAACCCAGATCATAAAATGGAACATTCCAGAAGGCCCTGTGGCACCCTTTCCCTCTTGTTGCCTCATCACAAAGATGATCATCGTAACTTCTAAAAGCATAGCTGCAGATCAGTTCAGTTCAGTTCAGTCTCTCAGTCGTGTCCGACTCTATGCGACCCCATGAATCGCAGCATGCCAGGACTCCCTGTCCATCACCAACTCCCAGAGTTTACCCAAACTCATGTCCATCAAGTCAGTGATGCCATCCAGCCATCTCATCCTCTGTCATCCCCTTCTCCTCCTGCTCCCAATCCCTCCCAGCATCAGGGTCTTTTCCATTGGGTCATCTCTTCACATGAGATGGCCAAAGTATTGGAGTTTCAGCTTCAACATCAGTCCTTCCAATGAACACCCAGGACTGATCTCCTTTAGGATGGACTGGTTGGATCTCTTTGCAGTCCAAGGGACTCTCAAGAGTCTTCTCCAACACCACAGTTCAAAAGCATCAATTCTTCAGCACTCAGCTTTCTTCACAGTCCAACTCTCACATCCATACATGACCACTGGAAAAACCATAGCCTTGACTAGATGGACCTTTGTTGGCAAAGTAATATCTCTGCTTTTGAATATGCTATCTAGGTTGGTCATAACTTTCCTTCCAAGGAGTAAGCGTCTTTTAATTTCATGGCTGCAGTCACCATCTGCAGTGATTTTGGAGCCCAGAAAAATAAAGTCTGACACTGTTTCCACTGTTTCCCCATCTATTTCCCATGAAGTAATGGGACCAGACGCCATGATCTTCATTTTCTGAATGTTGAGCTTTAAGCCAACTTTTTCACTCTCCTCTTTCGCTTTCATCAAGAGGCTCTTTAGTTCCTCTTCACTTTCTGCCGTAAGAGTGGTGTCATCTGCGTATCTGAGGTTATTGATATTTCTCCCAGCAATCTTGATTCCAGCTTGTGCTTCTTCCAGCCCAGCATTTCTCATGATGTACTCTGCATATAATTTAAATAAGCAGGGTGACAATATACAGCCTTGATGTACTCCTTTTCCTATTTGGAACCAGTCTGTTGTTCCATGTCCAGTTCTAACTGTTGCTTCCTGACCTGCATATAGGTTTCTCAAGAGGCAGGTCAGGTGGTCTGGTATTCCCATCTCTTTCAGAATTTTCCACAGTTTATTGTGATCCACACAGTCAAAGGCTTTGGCATAGTCAATAAAGCAGAAATAGATGTTTTTCTGGGACTTTCTTGCTTTTTTGAAGATCCAGCGGATGTTGGCAATTTGATCTCTGGTTCCTCTGCCTTTTCTAAAACCAGCTTGAACATCTGAAAGTTCACGGTTCACGTTAGTTTTGTCTATTATGGAAATTTTTATAAATGGAATGATCACTTTCATTTCTGGCTGTCTAGCTCCCATTATGTTTGAGAAGTTGATCCATTTTGTTCCATGTAGTTGTAGTTCATTAATTCTCATGGCTTTAGAGTGTTATGTTGTATAAATATACCACAATTTATATATTCATTCTTTAGGTGATGGACATGTGAATTTTATAAATAGTCCTGCCATGATCATTCTTATACATGTCTTTTGAACGTATCTGTGCATTTTTGTTGAATATGTATCTTGGAGAGAAATTTCTGGATGACAGTGTATACATATATTTGATTTTAATAGATGTGGACACATTATTTTCCAAAGTGATTGTACCAATTTATACTCCCACAAAAAATATTCTTTAACATCAGTAAAATTCTGTAAATCCATAGTAGAATTTTACAGAAATACAGTTGGAATTGTGTGAAAAATGGGGATATGATTTTCTCTTTTGTTGAAATCCTATGCTCTTAAATTGCATGGAATAGAGCCTCATTTCTATTAACTTAGCTTGCAGTGAGGGGGTTGCTATTGTAGTCTTATACACATTAAATTAGGAAAAGCTGAACTGTGTAGTTTTAGAAAGGCCATAAAAATGCAGAGTCTCTGGGCTGTGTGATCTTGAGTGTTCTGCTGTTTAGTCTCATTTCTTCCTGTAAGATATCCTGGTGTCCTAAGGGGCAGTCCATCCTCCCTGGGCCCGTTTTCAGCAGGCAGCTACCACAAGTACTCCTGTGAGCCAGCATCCATTCTGCCTGTTCCTATTGGTTACTCCCTTGCCATATGCTTTATTAAACGTTTGATTATCACCTCTACTTAACAGGAACTATTCTTTGCAATCAATTGGAAGGATTTCCAGCCTTCTGTCTAAACTATGCACCATTCCTAAGCCAGTTAGCCTTTGGAAGCTGCATGTTCCAGTCAGTTCCCAAGGAGTAGATGCGTGCCAGCTGGCCTTCTAGATTCAGGGGCCTATAGATATTTGTTTATAACGGGTGCCAGGTGAATTATACAGAATCATAAGAAAGTCATAAGAAAATATTAGTAATCATTATTTTGAACTAACAGAACATTTTTTTACAGCAGATATTTAATGCAGACCTCTACTAAGACTTAACAATTTTTTTTTTTTTTTTATTCTTTATAGTTTAACAAACCAGGGGTAGGGTTTGCCATTTTGTGCTAACTTAGTCTATGCTGGTTCAACTAGTATTGGTCAAGGGAGGAACCCATTACTGGAGGCAAGGAAGACAGGTCTAAACAGTTCTGCACTTCATGGTCAAATGAGTATATTTTGCAAGGTGTTTCTTATGGAACCCAAGCTATGAAACCCATTCCTGAAACTACCATATCTTGGAGTAACTTTCAGATTCCTTTATTAGTTCAATGGGTTTAGCTGTAATGTGGAGTGATAGAAAGTTACACTCTTGCTTCTAGCTTTTAGTCTCTCTATTCAAGATAGAGGACCTGTTTATTTCACCTCATCTACCTTCTGCTATTAGAGATAATTTCCCCTGGGCACCTTCTTGACCCAACTTACACTTAATATTTTAAGCTAATGCCCACTTTGTCACATCTAGGTGGTTTGTAGAAGAACATGTGGCCTATGAACATAATTTCTTACTTTGCATTCTTTATACAGACCTTACAAATATTAATATTTCCACAGCACTTCTGACCTGGAGGTGGAGCCATTACTAAGTGTTGTGGTTGGACAACATTGGCCTTCTAATGAGTTCAGGTTGTCCTTCAAGACCTCTTTCCACCACAGGCACACAACTGAAGATCCTAATTAGGGAATCTATTAAAAAGGACTTGACCTACTCTGTGGCTAAATTTATACATGTGATGCCTTTTGAAAGGGAAGTGATTAATATTAGTCAATGCCTGCATAGGACCAGAAAGTCTTATTCCAATATTATTAAACTAACAGTAATTAAAATTTGGGACTAAAATGTCATTTCACTGCTGTATTCCTATAAATTAAATTAAACTTTACACATTATTTAAGGCTTCAATGTAACACATTTAGCATTTTTTTTAAAGCAAGTCTTGAAGCCAGGCCTATTTCTATAAATATTCCCAGTAGCTAGCCTTTTGTGGGAACAGTAGATTTTAAACACTTGGTTTATTTAAATTACTCTTATCACTTTCAAGAAAGTTTGAGAAGCGTTACAAGAAATTGAGTGAATTAGTCATTCAGTTCCTTGATGGATCATTCACAAATGTACCAATGCCAGGAAACATTTAATTGACTAAAATATTCTGAATGAATTTGTCATTTGAGTGTGCTCTTTGAATGAATATCTTTGTTATATTGAATGTATTCTACTGATATTATTTAGGCTTGCTTCCAATATTAATTCATAAGAGACTTTGGCTGTCTTATCCATAGAATGTGTGTCCAAGTTAAGACTATGCTGTATTTGGGTAGAGTATGTGTGTTCTTGAAAGAAATACAGGAATTTAACAGTCAGTTTTGTCTATAAAACCTAGGGTGGTCATGTTTAAATGATAAATTTAATGAGATGATTAATTTTACAACCATGTTTATGTAACAAACCTTAAATATTGGGAAATGTAGGTTCTTTAAAAAATCTTATTATTTAAAACCCAAGTATTTAAACATGTATCAGTCTTATATATAAAAAATTCTTAACTTCTAACATTGTTTATCAGCATTAGCACCTCCTGAATCCTTCTGTTTAAGAGGTATCTTAAGAGGGAATAGATTTGCCATGTCAGACTGATTATTTGAAATCTAAGCTCTGTTTCCAATTTCAGATACTTAAAAAGGTCTGGCTTGGCTGGTGAACATGAAAGTGCTTACTGCAAAATTAGCTGTTGCTGCAGAACATGAAAGGAAATCACGGGGCCATTAACACATCTAGAAATAGTCCTTTCTAGCCTTTGGTTCCTAAAATAGCTTAGTGAAAATACAATTTTCAGATAAGGTAGAAAGGTGAGTTTTTAAATTATTTTCCTTTTAAGCTTTCCTTCTTTCCCATCCTTCCTCATTTCCACCCCTCCTTCATTTCCCCTTCCTTGGAGGAAAAGTTATGACCAACCTAGACAGAATATTAAAAAGCAGAGACATTATTTTGCCAACAAAGGTCCATCTAGTCAAAGCTATGGTTTTTCCAGTAGTCATGTATGGATGTGAGAGTTGGACTTTAAAGAAAGCTGAGTGCAGAAAAATTGATGCTTTTGAACTGTGATGTTGGAGAAGACTCTTGAGAGTCCCTTGGACTGCAAGGAGATCCAACCAGTCCATCCTAAAGGAAATCAGTCCTGAATATTCATTGGAAGAACTGATGCTGAAGCTGAACTCCAGTACTTTGGCCACCTGATGCAAAGAGCTGACTCATTTGAAAAGAGCCTGATGCTGGGAAAGATTGAAGGCAGGAGGAGAAGGGGATGACAGAGAATGAGATGGTTGGATGGCATCACCGACTCAATGGACATGAGTTTGAGTAAACTCCAGGAGTTGGTGATGGACAGGGAAGCCTGGTGTGCTGCAGTCCCTGGGGTCGCAAAGGGTCGGACACAACTGAGCAACTGAACTGAACTGAACTGAACTTATGTGTGTTAACTTAAAACTTCACATTCTAGATCTTCTTGAGGCTGAGTGACGGGAGCAGAAAGTACACCCTTTATCCCTGTATATGCAGTGAGTCAAAAAGAAGGGAAATTATAGAAAATTCACCATCAGATTTCAGATGTTAAAATTAAGTTAATGATGTTATGATTCAGAAGTAAGTTACTACTTTGAGTGATAATTGGATTGATTTTATGAAGATGGGCTGTTTTTTTCCCCATTGTGTGTGTGTGTGTGTGTGTGTGAACATGTGTATGTATCTGTATATGCTTGCGTGCTCAGTCACTTCAATTGTGTCCGACTCTTGTCACCCTATGGACTGTAGCCCCCCAGGCTCCTCTGTCCTTGGGATTCTCCAGGCAAGAATACTGGAGTGGGTTGCCATGCCCTCCTCCAGGGGATCTTTACAATCCAGGGATTTAACGCATGTCTCGTGTGTTGTCTTAGTTGCAGGCAGGTTCTTTACTGCTGAGCCAACAGGGAAGCCTGTATATATGCATGAAGTGAAGTGAAGTGAAGTCCCTCAGTCATGTCCGACTCTTTGCGACCCCATGGACTGTAGCCCACCAGGCTCCTCCATCCGTGGAATTTTCTAGGCAAAAGTACTGGAGTGGGTTGCCATTTCCTTCTCCAATATATGTGCATACTTGAGACCAAATTAAATTTTGGTAATAAATGACGGTAGGGTTACCAGATTTTCTACATAAGATAAAAGATGTACCAATAAAAAAAAAGATGCCTAAAATTGAATTTCAGATAAACAAAGAATAATAGTTTGTATACAAAGGTCCCAAATATCCTACCAGAGGCTCATTTTCCTCTAAGAACTTCAGGGGTAAGTTGTCCAGTTTCCCAGACTTTAAGCCATTGCTTATACACTGTGTATATTTGTATTTATTTCTTCTCAGTTCATTCCTGCTGCATATATTTTTAGAATCTGAATTTTCTCAACAGTCTGGAACCTCTATTGAGTGTGCTGTTACATGGTTGGAGGATCCCATTCCAGATAACTTATAGCTGAGGCTCTGCCTTCTGGCTCTGGGCTTCTGTATCTCCAGTGTTAATATTCCAAGAATGAGGCTGGAGCATTTTGCTGACTGTGGTGCTCTTTGGAGCACTGATTCAGAGGGAAGCCTTTGCTACAAAAGCCACATAGAGTGATTGTTGATCTGTTTTCTAAAAACTGAGCTATGCCCTTAAGCCTCTAATCAGTTTCACAAGGCCTGTATCTGCTTCTTCTGATGGAAAGGTCTTTCAGGTGAACAATGGGGACCTCTGTAGCTTTGCAATGCTAAGTACACAGCTCACTATGTGTACATACCATGAAATAGAAATAGATCTATAAAGTTTAAAAAGTAATCATTACAAATGGTATCTTTTGCTTTAGATAACAGAATTTTAAAATGTTCCTCAATATTGATGATGATGTTGATGAATTAAAAAATAGAATCAGATTAGGACACATGAAAGAAACAATAGTGTATATAATGGTCTGTTTTTCTAAAGAGGAAAGTAGAAATTTAAAAACTGGGATGTTTCTATGAGGATTGTTATGTCAGATGAAACACAGTCTATAAAAATGTTTTGTAAACCATGAAGTAAACCATACCTGAATAGTTTAAAGATAACACATTATTAGAGTCAATAAATGCCCTAAAATGAGTAAAATTTTGTGCTTTAAATGTCAAGACATTTTGAATGAATACTGTAGATCATCAAAAGCTGGTAAGTGGCATTAAAGATAAGCTGGGCTCCTACTTCACTGATGTGGTTTCAGTTCAGTTCAGTCGCTCTGTCGTGTCCGACTCTTTATGACCCCCATGGACTGCAGTACGCCAGGCTTCCCTGTCCATCACCAACTCCCGGAGCTTGCTCAAACTCCTGTCCATCGAGTCGGTGATGCCATCCAACCATCGTTTAGAAAAGAGAAATGATTTGTTTTAGGGTCATCTGGCAGATTACAACCTAGTAGAGAAACCTGATATCCAGGTGAACTCTCTAGCGCTCTTCCTACTTCACTTGGCTACATTAGTTTTGAAGTTTCCACTATTGGGCTCAAATCTGTGTTGTTAAACTTTCATACAAGGCACTGGTTATTTGGCATATTTCACACATAGCACAGCTTACAGCCCAAAGGGATTGCATGGTGTATTAGTTTCCTGAGGCTGCTATAACAGATTATTACAGACTTGGTGACCTAATGACAAAAATTTATTTTCTCAAAGCTCTCGGAGCTAGACGTCTGCAATCAAGGTCTCAGCAGGGCTACACTGCCTCCAGAGTCTCTGGGGGGAGAATCTGTTCCTTGCCTCTCCCAGCTGTTGCCAGGTGGCTGTTGGCATTCCTTGCCTTGGGGCCACGTCACTTCAATCTCCACCTGTCTTCGCATTGCCTCCTCCTCTGTGGCCTGAGTATCTTATTCTTTCCCCCTTTCTCTTATCAGGCTACATGTGATGATATTTAGTGCCCACCAGATAATCCAGAATAATCTCCTCATCTCAAAATCTTTAATTTATTCACACCTGGAAACATTCACACCTGGGTCACCATTCAGCCCACTACACACAGGAAATAAAATTCCTTCAGTTCAGTTCAGTCACTCAGTCACGTCCGACTCTTTGCGACCCCATGAATTGCAGCACGCCAGGCCTCCCTGTCCATCACCAACTCCTGGAGTTCACTCAGACTCACGTCCATTGAGTCAGTGATGCCATCCAGCCATCTCATCCTCTGTTGTCCCCTTCTCCTCCTGCTCCCAATCCCTCCCAGCATCAGTCTTTTCCAATGAGTCAACTCTTCGCATGAGGTGGCCAAAGTACTGGAGTTTCAGCTTTAGCATCATTCCTTCCAAAGAAATCCCAGGGCTGATCTCCTTCAGAATGGACTGGTTGGATCTCCTTGCAGTCCAAGGGACTCTCAAGAGTCTTCTCCAACACCACAGTTCAAAGGCATCAATTCTTTGGTGCTCAGCTTTCTTCACAGTCCAACTCTCACATCCATACATGACCACTGGAAAAACCATAGCCTTGACTAGATGGACCTTTGTTGGCAAAGTAATATCTCTGCTTTTGAATATGCTATCTAGGTTGGTCATAACTTTCCTTCCAAGGAGTAAGCATCTTTTAATTTCGTGGCTGCAGTCACCATCTGCAGTGATTTTGGAGCCAAAAAAATAAAGTCTGACACTGTTTCCACTGTTTCCCTATCTATTTCCCATGAAGTGATGGGACCAGATGCCATGATCTTCGTTTTCTGAATGTTGAGCTTTAAGCCAACTTTTTCACTCTCCTCTTTCACTTTCACCAAGAGGCTTTTTAGTTCCTCTTCACTTTCTGCCATAAAGTTGGTGTCATCTGCATATCTGAGGTTACTGATATTTTTCCCAGCAATCTTGATTCCAGCTTGTGTTTCTTCCAGTCTAGTGTTTCTCATGATGTACTCTGCATATAAGTTAAAGAAGCAGGGTGACAATATACAGCCTTGACATACTCCTTTTCCTATTTGGAACCAGGAAATTCCTTAGAAACCTAGAAATTGAACCCAAAAGTGTCCTACTTCCTATATTTGTCTGTATTCTTTTCTGATAGTCTACTAGTGTTAGTTATATTATAAGGTGGTTTTGGAGGTCAAGAACCCATACAGAATAGCAGGAATTACCACTTTTAACAGAGACAACTAACATATATGTGTGTGTTTCAATACATGTATTAAAAATTGCATGTATTGCACCAACAAAAGAACCTACTGATGTGAAGTTTCACTGAAATGGTTCAAGAAAAAGATGTTAATTAAATATCACTTTGTTAAAGTAAAAGAAACCATTATATGAATGGAATGTTGGCCCTCTCTTTATGAGTCAGTTATGCTAATTTCATCAAAACCCCCAAAAATACGTTTGGCG
This sequence comes from Bos indicus, assembly GCF_029378745.1. Lineage (NCBI taxonomy): Eukaryota > Metazoa > Chordata > Mammalia > Artiodactyla > Bovidae > Bos > Bos indicus. The sequence goes on from NC_091761.1 coordinate 86,456,981, forward strand.
CCTGGTTGTACTAAAGATTTCTGTAACTGTTTTCATCAGGAAGCTGTTTAAAGTTCTGATTCCACTTCTCATTCTCCACAACCATTGATACATCCTAATTTATTTGCAGTTTATACCCTGACTACCTCTACAGAATATAAAGTGGCTTATAAAAAAAGGTATATGCAATTAGAAATAAAATTTCAAATAATTATTTAGGGAGAGGAAACAAAGGACCCTCCGAGACCTAGGCTACTATATTCATTCAGAATGAGTATTAATACTTTTTTCTAAGCTCCCGGACAGCCAAGGCAAAAGAGGTCTCCAGTAGCAAAATTAATGCTCATTGTTTCAATGTTTACTTTTACTGTTTCCCCCTTCCCAAGAAGAGATCATTATAGAAGTGTTAGTAATCACATCCAGTTTTAGTTATTAACTCCAGGAACAAATTTAAAATTTGATTTTCCATAGCAATAACCTCCTTCCCAATTTTTATGCACTCTGTTACCCATTTATTCTATTACATTTACTTGAATAATTTCTTGGGCCTTGTTTGAATTTTATACAGAGATATTGAAAATCAATCTGTGATAGTAAGTGCTATGACTCAATGAGACTGTTGTCATTCTCCTTTATGAGAATTTTATTAAGATGGGTGCTTTCCCCTCTGGGTTATTTTTTTTGTTTCCAGCTGAATCCCATTAGTTGACTCAAGGCACCTTTTGAATAAATCTTACCTGGAGACTCTGTGTACCATGTTTATAAATATTTATAAATATTACACTGGGAAGTGGTTTGCTGTTTTATCCAATCATAACTGAAAATCTTTATGACTTTCACTAAGAAAATCTGGGAAAGCATGCCATAGGTAATCTGAACTGAAGGCAACTATATGCAGTGATTAGAACGATTATAGATAAAAAGGTAAGGAAGCTATGAGAATATGTATCAGATGAATCATTATCAAACACCAGTAAACCAGTACCACTGGGGATTTAGACATCTATGTGGGTTTAATGCATCATTTTATATAGCCAAACCAAATTAAAATGATATTTTGTGTGAACATTAAACTTTTCTTTCCTGAGACTGAATACTGTGGGAGATTTGGCATAATAGAATTACTAATTTTTGGTCCAAGTAGTTCACCTCTTTTGATATTTTAATGTGACTTGTGGCCCAATGAGCCCATGGAGTTGTGAAGCAGTAAACTCTTTCTTTTGTGGCCACAGCTTTTGCCCCTAATTCCTGTGGCCTGTTTCAACCTGTGTATTACTATTTCCAGGCTGAATCAAGAAAAAGAATGTTGAAAACTGGTGTGCTATCTATGAGGTTATGCTCTGGTTTAGAGATTCTCTGGCTATCTTAGGTAGAAAAGTTTGGATTAGAAAGAAAAGTGACATGTTTCAAAGGAATGGAAATTCTTAGGGATTAAATATAGTCTATTAACTAAGAGCTTAGCTCTGGCTCAAGTTTCAGACTTCAGTTCAAATTCACATTGCTTCGTTTATCATCTCTGTGACCTTGGTCAAAGTATTTTTCCAGTCATTGGTTTCCTCAACCAAAAAAGGGACACTCTGAAAGGACCACAAGTTAGTGGATTCTGATTAGAATTAAATGTACTAATCAGTGTAAAGCTGTGATAAGTACAGTGGTGCATAACAAGGTCTGAAAAGCATTAGCTCTTTTTTTTTTTGTTTGTTTTAGTTGTAGTTATCTTCATTATTATCATGCGGGAATGTTTGTGCTGAATAGTAAATGACACTGGATTTTTCTTTTTAGAGAGAATATGTGATAGCATCTATAATGAATGCATAAACAATTCTTGCATTTCCCCAAGTGCCTAATTTATTTTGAATGAAAGATTCATGACTCAGTTCAAATGTACAAGGAGATTAGCCTTTGCAAGTAATTCATTTAATACCAGCTATAATATGTGGCAAGTGATCTCTGGGAGATGTGCAGAGGAGGGCTATATGTGCAGACTGCTTTCCTTTTTGTTTCAACTCTGAAAACATTACTTGATTGAAGGAATTTTTTCTCCCTCAATTTTTGAAACTTATGCAATCGGTTCTAGCCAGTAAAGTTAAGCTTATTGCTTTCTCTGGCAAAGTCATTGAGTCATTTTGTCTTAATGTTGCAGAATTTACTATCTGCTTTGCTCTTGGCACTTACATGTTCAGAGCCTCAGAAGAAAATAAAATGAAGGAGTTCTTTGATTTTCATCCTGATAGAAACAAGTTGGCAAAAAAAGGGGCAAGATATATATTATATATATATCATGTTTTCTTTTTATTTCGTAAAATCTGAAGCCTTGAGGAGATTATGGCTATCTGTTTGGTATCTTGCTGTTCTTGCCTCAGTATTGATCTATCTATCCATCAATCTGTCTATCTACTTACCTAATCTATATCACTTGTTTTAGGAACACAAATGAGTTTAGCAGGATTATAAAAGCTGAGTAAAGTGTCATTGGAAGATGTTTATACAAGAGTGGGAAATGGTAATTACTTAGCTAAAGAAGTATAAAAATTTCCTAAAGTATAATTTTTCACACATTCTTCAAAATTTAAATAATCATTTGAAAAATCAGAAAGCAAAAATGTATGTGGTTTGTAGAAAATCTTGGTTTCAGTGAGAAACCAATTAATAACTGTTAAGAAATCACTAAGTAAGAGATATATTGACCGTGTTTTTTGGTATGAAAATGATTAATTTCTTCCACAAATATTTATTGAGTAGGTTAGATACTGTTTTAAACACTGGTAATACAAATGGTGAATAAAATGATCTCCAGTCCAGTGGGGAGATTGGCAATTCCAAGTTAAATAAAGTACAATCACGTGTGTAATGCAGGTAGTGCAATACGGTGAGGAGTGGTGACTGTGGTGGTGGTCGTGGTGATGGTAACCTACCTTAACTAGTGTGCTCAGAGTATTGTGCTTGACAAATGATGTTGTCACAGCATGTTTAAAACATTGGACCCAAAATTTTGAGCACCTGTCTGAAGTCACTTTTTATGGGCAAGGAGTTGCACTTAGGATGGTGTATTTAAGAAATGTATATGTTAGTGTCAATATATGACTCTCTCTCCGAAGGTAAATAAATATATCTTACAACTTCACCTGACAAGATCTTTTCAAGATTACAATGGATTGGAAAACATTCAGGTGAAGTGTACAATGAGCCTAACATGAGGATTAAAAACAATTTTTTTCTTTTCTACTTTCAAAATTGCTACTGTGCCCTGTCTAATATCTTGTGAAATAGCGACACTAATGCCTTGCTCAGCAGGGAGGCAGATGCTGTTGGGGTGGGACAGATGAATGGTTCCAGTTGGTAGCAGCACATTTGAAGTTCTGCCTGATCAATAGAGTCTTTCACTTTTAGGGTCAAGGTGGTAACAGCTAATTAACAGGAGAGCAGGCTGGAAAAAGAATAAAAGATCTGCACGTTAATGTTACTGTGCTGTTCACAAAAAGAAAACCAGTTTTCTGTGAGAAAACTGTTTTCCTCTAACTTGAAAGCATTAAGAATTTGTTCACCCTGGAGCTTTCTTTGGTGTGCCTCCCTTCAAGTCCCATGGCTCTCTCCCTTCTAAGAAAGCCTTTATAAACTGCAAACTCTAATGCCGCTGTAAGCACCAGAGGCAGTGGCCTACTGGAAATGTTTGGGGGTCAAAAGTAGTTCTGAATTCAAATCCTGGCCATGACTCTTTCCTGCTGTGTGACTGGAGCAAGTCATTTAACTTCCTTGATTGACAGTTTCCTTGACTCTTAAATGGGGGGAGTATGAAACCTCCCTTATAAGGCTGTGTGAGGCTTAGTGCAGTAGTCATAGGGAAGCCTTATAGTGTTGGGTGCTTAGTTCTACTTAATACTGAAGGCTCAACTCTGAAAGCACTTGAGGTTACAAAGCTCAGTGTCAGGTTATTTTCATGTTGTCTCATCTGAAAGCCTCATTTCCCCCACAGTGTGGTGAGAATCTTGAGGGCAGGAAACATTTTTCATGCTTCTTTTCTGCCTTCCATTGCACCTTGCAGAGTCCTTAGTGCCACATCAGCACTTAATAAATGTTTGTATTACCACTTCTGGTCTGTGTTTTGAAAAATTTCTTAAAATTAGAGACCGTGAGAAGCATAGATTGTGGTGCTTTTCACTCCGAGCTCCCACAAATTTTGGTGGGGGGTGATCATATGGGAAAGAAGGTGGCACCATAAGATATCAACTCTTAAAATCATGATGATGAGTAGGAAAATAAAGTATGCCATATCGCTTGATAATCTCTATGAATAGCCAGACTGCATGATGTGTTATGACTAAAACGACAGTGAAATATCTGATGGTCACTGAGCCTGCTCCAAAACATAATGGGAATTCACCTTGATAAAGAACAATAGTCTTGGGGCCAAGACCTTGGATTCTGGCCAGTTTTAAACATCTGCTTCCTCCCGAGACAATCTAGAATTGTGACTCAAGTCTTAGAACTGGGCTGGGGAGCAGAGGGCATGATTTAGATTAAATCTGAGGAGACCTAGGTTGGATGACCATGTAGGGTGGCAATGCCCTTGTCCCACTAAATCTGCAGAGGTTACATTCTGTCCTATGGTGCAATTTTCCTGGAATTTCTGTCAGCACCTGTGTTAGCTATTATAATAAAGGAACTTGGGAAAAATCTTCCACATAGCAGGCTCTCAATGTTACAATGAAAGGAGAGAAAACAAAGAGATGTTCTCTTTGTGTATCTCTGTGTGCTCAGTCGCTTCAGTCATGTCCAATTCCTTGAGACCCCATGGACTGTAGCCCACCAGGCTCCTCTGTCCATGAGATTCTCCAGGCAGCAGTACCAGAGTGGGTTGCCATGCCCTTCTCCAGGGGATCTTCCTGACCCAGGGACTGAACCTGAGTCTCTTATGTCTCCTGCATTTGCAGGTGAGTTCTTTACCACTAGTGCCAGCTGGGAAGCCCGTATATACATCTCTATGTAACCCTAAGATTTCCAAGTTGATTTTTGCTGTTACTCTAACATAATATAAAGATATGGACAGGCCCATGTAGTATGTTGTAATGACATTGGCTTGTTGATTTCTCAGCTCTAAGGAAGTCTTTGCTTCTGGCAATAGGGACAGATAATACATAGTGTTCTTCTCTTTAATACTTTGGGAATAACATAGTTGTCCAAAATGTTAAACTTTATTCTGCAAAGTTACTACCTGAAACAAATTTTTTTTTTTTTTTTCTGAAACAAATTTTTAAAGTAAGTTTGTTTTCCTTGAGCTGCTGCTGCTGCTGCTAAGTCGCTTCAGTCGTGTCTGACTCTGTGTGACCCCATAGACGGCAGCCCACCAGGCTCCCCCGTCCCTGGGATTCTCCAGGCAAGAACACTGGAGTGGGTTGCCATTTCCTTCTCTAATGCATGAAAGTGAAAAGGGAAAGTGAAGTTGCTCAGTTGTGTCTGACTCTTCGCGACCCCATGGACTGCAGCCTGCCAGGCTCCTCTGTCCATGGGATTTTCCAGGCAAGAGTACTGGAGTGGGGTGCCATTGCCTTGAGCAATACTGGTCAAATATTCATTCATTCAAAAGTAATTGTTTATTGAAGTGCATACTACATCCTGTTGCAGGTTGTGTGGGAGTTTCAAAGATAAATGAGGTTCTGTCTTTGCCATTTAAGATATTACAGTTATTTATTTTAGATACACCAAAACAGACACCTTGAAGCAATTGATGGTTAAGAATTATTGCAATGAAAGGTATATGTTTTTATAATAATATCTCCTTTATGTGACATCATGAGAAATTCCAAATAGATGAATTTCTCTAATTAATTTAATTTCATTTTTCCTAGAAACTAACATAATTTCTAATGATAATACCATTAAATAACAGGATACTGAATTTAGTTCTCAAGATTTCTTTGTTGTTCTTTTGATTTCCTATTGGTTGTTAATCAGTATTTGGTATCTTAAAGTTACCTTCACATACAATTAGGTTCATTTATTTATTTTTGTCTTTATTTTTAACTTTTTCCCTTTTAATTTAACTTTGTTTTTTAATGATCTAGAACTGAAATCAAAACTATAAGGGACTTTGGAGAAATCATTCCTGTTCACTTTATACCCATATTTAAAAACTAATTTTTAGTTCATCTTATTTGCTTGCTTAGTCTCTTTGTTTCTTTTTGATAATATAAGCAAGTTTATACACATATAAACATAAAAGACAACTATGTGAATATTTATACATATATTTATTCATAAATCCTTTTCCATTCTTATAAAAATATCGTATAATAGATACACTCTTTTAAACCTTGCTTTTTCTGTCTAATAATAGAATCTGAAGATCACTCCATTGCTTTGCACAGTACCTCAGTACCATATTACTTGGTTACATAATGTTTTATTCATTAGGTTGCCTGTTGAAAGACATATGGCTTCTCGTATCAGACTTTGAATGATGTTTCCCAAGTGGGAAAGGAAATGGGTTGATCTTACTGTCTACCTCATTGGTGGTTATATTTCTCATTGCAGATTAATATTTAATATAAGTCAGTTTTTTATGTGTGTGTGAATTTGAATATCATTTTTTTTAGTTTTGGCACAAGCCTGAGAAAAACACTGGAGTCCTAGACTTTTGCAGCCAGTATAACTAAAACTGCTGAGACACAATCCCTCACGAAGGACATATCATGGATGGTCTGGGAAAACTCCTATGTAAATGTAAAGAGTCAGTAAAGGAAGTGTTTGAGGGTAGTAATTATCCCTTAGGACTTCTGAAAGTCTGAAAAATATTTAATTGTGAATTTTCAAAATTGTGGTAAATAACCAATATTTAGATGACATTGGAGCAAAAGTTTTGTTCAAACTGAAAATAAGGTAGAATTGGTTATATTTGTGATTGGGATCATTTGTTGTCTCTTAATAGGCTTGGTTTTTAAGGCTGCCATTAGAATCTTTATAAAAAATACTGTCTGAGATCTCGGTAGAAGTGATCAGGTGGGTGGTGGTGTATTTATTGGTTTCATGGACTCATGCAGTATCTGCCAGTGTCCTCTTGGGAACACAGTACACGCCTGGGAACAGAGTTCCATGAGCAAATAAATCTAAAATCTTATGGCTTAGACAAGTTTCTTTACAGCAAGATTTCTTAGAGCCTTTAATAACTAATCTATACATGACTTCTGGGGACAGGAATGTAAAATGCTGCTTTTCATAGACATGTTTCTTCATGGAGCCTATCAGTACATTTTAGGAAGGCTGGGTATAATGGGTAAGCTTTTTATACTTATGAATGACTTAGAGAATGAGTTGGAGGGAGAGAGGATGAATTGAACAGAGTACTATCATTCCTGTGTTTCGGGGTTAAGACTGGCTCAGGTGTCAGTGACATGCCTATCCTGGATTGAAGGCAGATCTTCAGGCTCTTTATCACATGAAAAGATTTGAAGTCATAAGAAATCTGAAAAGAATTTAGTAAAAATATCAGTTTCTATGTCTAATGCAAGATTTTCCTAGCCTCACTGCTGCTGCTGCTGCTAAGTCGCTTCGGTTGTGTCCGACTCTGTGCGATCCCATAGACAGCAGCCCACCAGGCTCCCCCGTCCCTGGGATTCGCCAGGCAAGAACACTGGAGTGGGTTGCCATTTCTTCTCCAATGCATGACAGTGAAAAGTGAAAGTGAAGTCGCTTAGTTGTGTCCGACTCTTAGCGACCCCATGGACTGCAGCCTACCAGGCTCCTCCGTCCATGGGATTTTCCAGGCAAGAGTACTGGAGTGGGGTGCCATTGCCTTCCCCACCTAGCCTCACTAGGACTTTTTTATTGTAAAACATTTTCTAGGCCATGTATACTTTCAGTAGGAATGGGATTGAGATTGTCACTGCATTTCCTCTTTCTGTACAGAATTTAAGATGTATGTCACAGAGTTGGACACGACTGAATCGACTTAGTAGTAGTAGTAGTAGTAGTAGTAGTATAGACATCAGATGGTGGTTCCTTTGCTTCCAAAGCCTTGTAATCAAAATCCTGATAGGCAGGTATATCCTGTTTTCGATTTAGCGGAAATAAGGAATTACTTTGATCCTTCAGTTACTTTTTTCACTCTGATGTTTCTCATTTCCTTATTTTTTCTCCTGACCAGAGTAAAACGAGTTATCCTTCATGTGACAGTGGAAGAGAAGCCACAGTTATTTTTTGTATACAACCTTCTGTACATCACATCACTGTTAACCTTTTTCTGTTTAGGGGGAATGGTATTAATTGCCTGCTGCCTTCTCACCAAGTTCCTTAACTTCTGATGTTGAGTTGTTACAGAAGCAAATTTGAAATTTTGTTGAATTGTTTTCCTTGATTTAGGTGACAGAGTTTTAATGTGGCTTCTCTCTGGCCTATTCATGCCAACTATTCCATCTTGGAATTTTCTTTTCATAGAATACACATTTAAGTCTATTTAAAGAGGTTCCATTATTTTGTATAACTGAATCACTTTGCTGCACAGCAGAAATTAACACAACGCTGTAAATCAATTGCACTTCAATAAAGAATATATATTTAAAAAGAGATTTCAAAAAAACATTCAATGATTAGATGCAGTTGGATTTAGATGAATTGAATAATAAATGAATGACAATTCTTACCTTGATATATTTACAGCATATCAATGAAGGAGTCACTGGCTTTGTTTTGTCATTCAGAGCATGGTCATGAATTTTAGCTGGTGTTTGAGAACTTTCTGATGCTGAGACCAAGAGTAATTCGTCTTCCTAAAGACCTACTATCTTTAGGAAGGTGATAGTCCTGTCTGACTTCTCTGATGGTTCCTACAGCTTAATTATATTTGGCATGTCCCATTGCTTACTTCATTGTATAGGTCCAAACTAGAAAGTCAGATTGATTTTTGTCTGTCTTATCAAACTTAGAAAACATAATTGTTTTAGAGTGTAGTTTAAAGATTTTCATAAACACAGTAATTTTCTACTAGATAGCATCATTAGAAATTATATTTTTCTTGCAGCATGGTTGAGCATTGCATTCTGTGTGGGATCTAAATTGCTTTGGCAGCAGGCATTTTTGTATATTGTCATCACTGTACCTTTGGGAAGCAACCAGAGCACAGGAAAAGCAGTATTTTAGGCAGCTGATAGAGGGTTGTACCACTTGGAATGATGGGTACCCGTGGCATCACCAATGGAGACCAAAAGGTCTCTACACCAAAAGGTGTATAGGCTGCATATAGGCAGCAGCCAGTGCTGGAGTGGCTGATCATTCTTCATGTCCCTTTCTCACTTGCTTTGACTGAGCTGAGGAGTAGCGAATACTACCTGGTGCTAGTTCTGTCCTTTCATTCTGTCCTCCAAAGTTTTGGATCCCAGAAATACTAGTAACTAAAAGACTTTCCTCAAGTTGAAGGGAGGAAGATGAAAGACATTTAGGAGGCAGAGAAGGTGATCAGAGAGTTTTAATAGCCTTCCGCTCTTCGTTTGGTTATTGAATGTGTATGTACAAATGCAACATTCTGCAATCATATGATGATGATAATAGTAGTAATTATCATTTACTGGGCACTTCTCATGTGCCTGACACAGTGTGACTCCTTTATATCATTATTGCAGTGAATTTCCTTAACTGTTCTATAAAATAAGTGCATTGTTATTGTCTGTACAGCTTAGAGAGTTTAGTGGAGCAACTTTGCCACATTTACACAATTAGTGCACTGAAGAGGCAAAATTCTAAACAGCATTTTCTATTCTTTTTTTTTCTGCATTGACCTAGAAGGGAGGGTAGGTACCTTTACATGAGTTAGTGAATGTGGTAACGAAGAACACATGCTTCCCCTGTTCACAGGGCACATGGATTTGCCAGGTTTCTTTATTTGGCTACATTTCACATTTTATTCATAATTGGTAAGCCTCATAAAAACATCAGTTTCTTAAAAATGTATCCAAAATGTTTAAACAATCCCATATATCAGACCTTTGTTGCTTTAGTCATGTAATGTTAAATATTTTCTAATTTTTGTGATTGCATTATTATTAAATTTTTAAAATTATAATTTGGTTTTAACATGGTGAACCAAGAGAATGATTTTGAACTTGGCTCATCTCATATGTTGGGGGTATCAGAATCTTTTGAGTAAGTGTACATTTAGTTTAAAACAACATTTTCAGTATTAAAATTGGTTGTTTTTAAATTATGATGTCTACTTTATTTAGAAATATCAGTAACATTAAAGGAAGGGGTGAGGTTTTCTATTTATTAACTATAAGGATTAACCATCCAGTGATTCTTTTCATCTCCTCTTGGACATCATTTTTGGTTTTCCGTTTTTGTTATTCATATATATGTCTTGTTTCTGCCTATTGAATTGGAGGCTCTTTGAAGTTTTGTTTTGTTTTCATTTCATCAGTTCAGTTCAGTCGCTCAGTCATGTCTAACTCTTTGCAATCCCATGGACTGCAGCACACCATGGTCACTTCCCTGTCCATCACCAACTCCCGGAGCTTACTCAAACTCCTGATCATCGAGTCAGTGATGCCATCCAACCATCTCAACCTCTGTCAGCCCCTTCCCTCCTGCCTTCAATCTTTCCCAGCATCATGGTCTTTTCTAGTGAGGCAGTTCTTCTCATCAGGTGGCCAAAGTTTTGGAGTTTCAGCTTCAACATCATTCCTTCCAATGAATATTCAGGACTGATTTCCTTTAGGATAGAGTGATTGGATCTCCTTGCAGTCCAAGGGACTCTCAAAAGTCTTCTCCAACACCACAGTTCAAAAGCATCAATTCTTCAGTGCTCAGCTTTCTTTATAGTCCAACTCTCACATCCATACATGACCACTGGAAAAACCATAGCTTTGACTAGCTGGACCTTTGTTGGCAAAGTAATGTCTCTGCTTTTTAATATGCTATCTAGGTTGATCATAGCTTTCCTTCCAAGGAGCAGTGTCTTTTAATTTCATGTCTGTAGTCACTATGTGCAGTGATTTTGGAGCCCAGAAAAAATAAAGTCTGTAACTGTTTTCATTGTTTCCCCATCTATTTGCCATAAAGTGATTAGACCAGATGCCATGATCTTAGTTTTCTGAATGTTGAATTTTAAGTCAACTTTTTCACTCTCCTCTTTCACTTTCATCAAGAGGCTTTTTAGTTCCTCTTCACTTTCTGCCATAAAAGTGGTGTCATCTGCATATCTGAGGTTATTGGTATTTCTCCCAGCAATCTTGATTCCAGCTTGTGCTTCATCCAGCCCAGCATTTCTCATGATGTACTCTGCATAGAAGTTAAATAAGCAGGGTGACAGTATACAGCCTTGATGTACTCCTTTTCCTATTTGGAACCAGTCTGTTGTTCCATGTCCAGTTCTAACTGTTGCTTCTTGACCTGATTTCTCAAGAGGCAGGTCAGGTGGTCTGGTATTCCCATCTCTTTAAGAATTTTTCACAGTTTTTTGAGATTTCATAGGCCCTCAATAAATGTTTATGTCACAAATGATTGAATATTTAACTTATTATTAATTTTTTGCCTCTCAATATGCTGGGTGATAATCAGAAACTGATAATTACTGTCTCAGGAATAATTTGAGAGCACAAATCCCATAGCACTGTTATGTAAAGACATTACCTATACATGTAGGTTATCTTTCATGTTGGGGGCATGTAGGATGAATCTGTTAAATTCAGGGGAGTGAAGTTTATTTCTGCATGTGTATTTAGAGAGACATGAAATATTGATTCTCTTCCTTGGGAAAAAAGGAGAGTTAATGACTAAAAATTTCTTTGTGATCTCTATGACAGTTTTATCACATATGTCTCCAAAAAACTAATCATTTTCTAAGAACAAATCTGTCTGTGTGCTAACAGATTGTGAAAATCTATCAGTTGCTTTTCTTTTCTGTTTTTCTTTAAACCAAAAGCCAAAAGAAGTCAGCCTTTAAATATTTGGACGTTTTTCTCTGAGAAGCAAACACACTGGCATTAACATTTCTAAAGCAAGCTCAAAGTAAATGAGATTGAAAAAATTCAGACTCCTTCCAATCCCTATGTTAATTGTTGTTTTAATTAAAGCTTCTGTATGTCATCAGTGGCAGAAGATTGCCTCAGATAGATAAAGTAGGACCATGTCTAGCTTTGGCTTTTATGAAGGCAAAGGAGTAGGCAAGAAACCAAATAACCAGATAAGTTTGCTATTATATTAAAATAAATAATTTGCTAGGCATCAGGTGAATCACATTATTAGTTGATTAACATCCTTTTCTTTAGATTATTGCATTTCCTAATCTAACTTATTGGATTTCCTGGTTTGGGGGCTTAAACGAGTATGCTAGCTTCTTCCAACACCAACTGTTTTTTGGAGATAAAGGAATTTGGAAGCGAAAAACACTTTTTTTTCCCCCAATGGCTTTTGATTTGAAAATTTATTTATTCAAGTCACTACAAGTTTGTGAGATCAAATAAGAACATACTTGAAAGAGCTTTATAAAATGCAAAATATTACTCGTTATCATCAACTATTATTATTAGGACAACAAAGTAAAGTGCCTGTGTTTATTCAAACCCTCTTTCCAACCTACACCACTCTGTTGGGAAACTGGGAATTGTCTTTGGAATATCTGCTTAAATGCTAAGAACTAGGTCTTGGGATTTTGCTGCTCAAGGATCCTTGCCCAAGTGTCCTAAACTTTACAAAATCAAATGAATTATAGAGCCATCAGGCAGCACGCAAAGAACAGTGTCATCATTCCTCTCAACTGGGCCACACTTAAAATGTATTTTATTAAAATAGGTAAAATTTGATTCTCACTAATGGAGAACAAAAGAAAAATCATAACGATGAAGACAAATCTAGAATCTGAACCTCAAAGATAAAATATAATCAGAGAAGCACTGAAAACTGTTCAGTGCACTTAGTACACAAAAGTACCAGGAGAAGGTCTTATCTTAATTAAACCTGTTCTAAGTGTTAAGTTACTTCAGTCATGTCCGACTCTGTGACGCTATGCACTGTAGCCTGACGGGCTTGTCTGTCCATGGGATTCTCCAGGCAAGAATACTGGAGTGGGTTGCCATTTACTCCTCCGGGGAATCTTCCCCATGTAGGGATCAAACTGGTGTCTCTTAAGTCTCCTGCATTGGCAGGCAGCTTCTTTTCCACTAGTGCCACCTGGGAACCTGATTAAACCTACTCATCTGAAACAACTTTGGTGAGTGCAGGATCTCCCCACAAAAGCTCTCATTCCCTGTTGCAAGGAGAGTCACAGTTTCCAAAGAATTGTCCATTCACCTGATGGAACCCAGATAGAGGGACCTGGGACTAACTGGCTTCAAGAAGGCTCCACTGGAGATGGAGATTTGGAGATATCAGATGTTCTCAAGTGAGATAGATTTTACTTGTACTGTTTTTGATTGGAGCCAGTACAATGTAAGCCCCTTGATGTCAGCATCTGAGTTTCTATATTTCCATGATGCATACCCACCCTTCATATACTTACAACATCCGTGTGGTTGAATGAGTACCCTTATGCCCAAACTGCTAAAGCCTATGTCTCTTTTTTTTTTTAATTTACTTTTAAAAAAAATATGCATGTGTGCTAAGTTGCTTCAGTTGTGTCTGACTCTCTGTGACGCTATGGACTGAAGCCCACCAGGTTCCTCTGTCCTTGAGATTCTCCAGGCAAGAATACTGAAGCCGGTTGCCATGCCCTCCTCCAGGGGATCTTCCTGACCCAGGGATCGAACCCACATCTCTTATGTCTCCTGCACTGGCAGGTGGGTTCTTTTACCACTAATACGACCTAGAAAGCCCTATTGAAGTTTAGTTGAATAAGAATATTGTGTTAATCACTTCTGTACAGCAAAGTGAATCAGTTATACATATGTATTATTTTTCATGGGGCTTCCCTGGTGGCTCAGAGGTTAAAGTGTCTGCCTGGAATGCAGGAGACCTGGGTTCGATCCCTGGGTCGGGAAGATCCCCTGGAGAAGGAAATGGCAACCCACTTCAGTACTCTTGCCTGGAGAATCCCATGGAGGGAGGAGCCTGGTGGACTACAGTCCATGGGGTCGCAAAGAGTCGGACACGACTGAGCGACTTCACTCACTCACTCATTATTTTTCATATTTTTTTCTGTTATGGTTTATCACAGATATTGAATATAGTTCCCTGGCTATCTGTAAGACCTTGTTGTTTATCCATTCTATATATACCAGTTTGAATCTGCCTAATCCCAAACTCCCACTCTGTGTCTGCCTTTGCAGCTAACCACCAGTTTATTCTCTATGTTGCTGATTTTGTTTCAGTTTCATAGACAAGTACCCTTGTATCATATTTTGTTGTTGTTGTTGTTCAGTCCCCAAGTCATTTCTGATTCTTTGCCACCCCGTGAACTGTAGCACACCAGGCTCCTCTGTCCTCCATTGTCTCCTGGAGTTTGCTCAAATATATGTTCATTGAGTCAGTGATGCCATCCAACCATCTCATTCTCTGTTGCCACCTTCTCTTCCTGCCTTCAATCTTTCCCAGCATTAGGGTCTTTTCCAATGGGTTAACTTCTTTGCATCAGGTGGCCAAAGTATTGGAGCTTCAGCTTCAGCATCAGTCCTTCTAATGAATATTCAGGGTTGATTTCCTTTCAGATTGACTGGTTTGATCTCCTTGCAGTCCAAGAGACTCTTAAGAGTCTTCTCCAACCCCACAGTTCAAAAGCATCAATTCTTTGGTGTTCAGCCTTCCTGTGATCCAACTCTCACACCTGTACATGACTATTGGAAAAATCATGGCTTTGACTATATGGACCTTTATTGGCAAAGTGATGTCTCTGCTTTTTAATACACTGTCTAGGTGTGTCATAGCTTTTCTTCCAATGAGCAAGCTTCTTTTAATTTCATGGGTGCAGTCACCATCCACATTCAGTCACAGTGATTTTGGAGCCCAATAAAATAGAATCTGTCACTTTCTACTTTGCCCTTCTATTTGCCATGAAGTGATGGAACCAGATGACATGATCTTAGTTTTTCTTAATGCTGAGTTTCAAACTAGCTTTTTCACTCTCCTCTTTCACCTTCATCAAGAGATTCTTTAGGTCCTCTTTGTTTTCTGCCATAAAGGTAATATCATCTGCATTCTTAGGTTATCGATGTTTCTCCTGGCAATCTTGATTCCAGTTTGTGCTTCATCCAGCCCAGCATTTCGTATGATGTACTCTGCATATAAGTTACATAAGCAGAGTGACAATATATAGCCTTGAAGTACTCTTTTCCCAATTTTGTACCAGTCTGTTGTTTCATATCTGGTCATGTTTTAGATTCCACCAAAACCTATTGCTGTTTATCCAACCTCATCTTATTTACCTTTGTGCAACACTAAAAAATCACCCGTCTCTCCTCCTGTTTGACTGTCTTTTTTTTAACCTTTCTGATTCTCCTTTAATATGATTTATTGCTACTTCTTTTATATTTCTAAGTCCCAGACTCCACCCACTCAAGCTTCCTATGGTTCTGTCCTCAGCCCTCTTCTTTATATTCTTTGTCTGGCTGGCCATACATCAGAATCACCTGGGAGCCTCTACTCCACACTCCCCCCAATCCCATAATGACACATATGTGGAATATGCTTTCCTGAAATGTTCCCAAGTAAGTTACAGACTTACTGTCCTTTTATATCTCCATGTATATTTCTAAAAACAAGAACGTTCTCTTATATAACCACAAGACAATTATCAAAATAAAAATTAACATTAACAATACTATTATCTAACTGAAAAACTTCATTCAGATTTTGCCAATTGTTCCACTAATAACCATTATAACAAAGGGAAAAAAGAAAACAATTTTTGTAGTCTAGGAGTTCAATCCAGGATCACAAGTTGCCTTTTGCTCTCATTTTCTGTAGTCTCTTTTAACTTGGAGCAGTTTTTCATGATTTCTTTGTTTTTCATGACCTTGACATTTTTGAAGTGTACAGGCCAGTTATTTTGGGTTCTCTGATGTTTCCTAATGATTAGATTTAGATTATATATTTTTGGCAGGAATACCACAGAAATGATGTTATGCCCTATTTAATGTCTCACAGCAGGGGCACAAGATAACTTGTGCTATTATTTGTGGTCACATAGTTAATGAGGTGTCTGTCATACTTCTGTGCTGAAAAATTATTTTTTCCTCTGATAATAACTATTTTATGGGGAGATACTTTGAGACTTATGAAAATAAATACATCTGTTATGGATGAGGGTCAGGTTTCTCATTGTTGGAGAAAGGATTTATAAATATGGAAATGAGCCTAAAATGAACCCATGTGTAATGGATTGGGGGTGGAGATATTAATGTGAACTCATGGTTTTTATAACTATATATACATAGACATCTGTCTATCTTTTATCTGTGTTTTATCTACCCATCCTCCTAGCTCTATCCATTTTGATGATAAGGAAACAATGATAATAGTAACAGTGAGCACAATTAGTATCATATCTTGTTTTCTAAACACCATTCTTCAATAAGAATCAGTCAAATCTTACTGGCTGGGGTAGAAAAAGAACATGATGAGCCTGGAACAGCTTGTTTTGCCAGAAAATAAGGAAGTGAGCAAAGAATGGTGGAGACATGTCAAAAGGACTCAGGGCCAGCTTGAAGGGCTAAATTCCCACTGAACATAGAAATAAACAGTAGTAACAGACAGAGTAAGAATCAAACCCAGGTCTCCTGCATTGTAGGTGGACTCTTCATCAGCTGAGCCACAAGGGAAGCCTAAGAATACTGGAGTAGGTAGCCTATCCCTTCTCCAGGGGATCTTCCCAACACAGGAATCTAACCAGGGTCTCCTGCATTGCAGGTGGATTCTTTGCCAACTGAGCTATGAGGGAAGCCTGACTGAGTAAGAATCTGAATTCAAATAAATAAGGTTGGAAAGTTATTATTTATAATAGAATTCCAACAAATAAGTGTAAAAGAAATGATTGAATGAAAACCAGCATTTGTCAACTGCTATAGAAATGGTTGTTTAAGAAAAGAACCACTGATGGATTGTTTTCACTGTTAATATTGTTAGATTTGCTCTTCCTGATTCCTCCCCACACCGTCAATCAGTCCATAGCTTTCAGCACATAATTATTGCAAATCTGTTCTTAAGCTGGTTTTCCTTGTGCCCATCCTGCCATGTGCCTGAGTACCTAAGATCAGGAAATACCCTCCTAGTATTGGATTAATGTCTCATCCCATCCGTTTAGATTCTCCAGACTTTTCAAGGAAACATTTAGCTTATTTTATATCAGTTTATATCAAGATGAGAGCTAGAGAAATTCCCTGGAAGCCTCTTTCCCTGTCAGATACTGTGAGTGCGTTTTTAAAATTGCTGTTTTTAAAATCCAGGTAGGTAAGAAGGGGCTGTCTGTCTGGGAAACAGGTAAAAGGGAATCTGTTGAGGGTTAATAAGACTTTGGGGCCTCCTCTTGTATCATAGGACAGATTGGTAGGTAACTTCTTCTGCCTTGAAGAGAAGTGTTGAGAATTGGTGTAAGCTGATAGTCGTGCTACCCATGTCCAAGGAGCCGTGGCTGCGTGGGCGCAGGAGGGCCTAGAGGAGCTATCCCACGTTGAAGGTCAGGAAGGGCGGCGGTGAGGAGATACCCCTCGTCCAAGGTAAGGAGCAATGGCTGCACTTTGCTGGAGCAGCCGTGAAGAGATACCCCACGCCCAAGGTAAGAGAAACCCAAGTAAGACGGTAGGTGTTGTAAGAGGGCATCAAAGGGCAAACACACTGAAACCATACTCACAGAAAACTAGTCAATCTAATCACACTAGGACCACAGCCTTGTCTAACTCAATGAAACTAAGCCATGCCCGTGGGGCAACCCAAGACGGGCGGGTCATGGTGGAGAGATCTGACAGAATGTGGTCCACTGGAGAAGGGAATGGCAAACCACTTCAGTATTCTTGCCTTGAGAACCCCATGAACAGTATGAAAAGGCAAAATGATAGGATACTGAAAGAGAAACTCCCCAGGTCAGTAGGTGCCCAATATGCTACTGAAGATCAGTGGAGAAATAACTCCAGAAAGAATGAAGGGATGGAGCCAAAGCAAAAAGAATACCCAGCTGTGGATGTGACTGGTGATAGAAGCAAGGTCCGATGCTGTAAAGAGCAATATTGCATAGGAACCTAGAATGTCAGGTCCATGAATCAAGGCAAATTGGAAGTGGTCAAACAGGATACGGCAAGAGTGAATGTCGACATTCTAGGAATCAGCGAACTGAAATGGACTGGAATGGGTGAATTTAATTCAGATGACCATTATATCTACTACTGCGGGCAGGAATCCCTCAGAAGAAATGGAGTAGCCATCATGGTCAACAAAAGAGTCTGAAATGCAGTACTTGGATGCAATCTCAAAAAAGACATAATGATCTCTGTTCGTTTCCAAGGCAAACTATTCAGTATCACAGTAATCCAAGTCTATGCCCCAACCAGTAACGCTGAAGAAGCTGAAGTTGAACAGTTCTATGAAGACCTACAAGACCTTTTAGAACTAACACCCAAAAAAGATGTCCTCTTCATTATAGGGGACTGGAATGCAGAAGTAGGAAGTCAAGAAATACCTGGAGTAACAGGCAAATTTGGCCCTGGAATACGGAATGAAGCAGGGCAAAGACTAATAGAGTTTTGCCAAGAAAATGCACTGGTCATAACAAACACCCTCTTCCGACAACACAAGAGAAGACTCTATACATGGACATCACCAGATGGTCAACACCAAAATCAGATTGATTATATTCTTTGCAGCCAAAGATGGAGAAGCTCTATACAGTCAGCAAAAACAAGACCGGGAGCTGACTGTGGCTCAGACCATGAACTCCTTATTGCCAAATTCAGACTTAAATTGAAGAAAGTGGGGAAAACCACTAGACCATTCAGGTATGACCTAAATCAAATCCCTTATGATTATACAGTGGAAGTGAGAAATAGATTTAAGGGCCTAGATCTGATAGATAGAGTGCCTGATGAACTATGGAATGAGGTTCGTGACATTGTACAGGAGACAGGGATCAAGACTATCCCCATGGAAAAGAAATGCAAACAAGCAAAATGGCCGTCTGGGGAGGCCTTACAAATAGCTGTGAAAAGAAGAGAAGCAAAAAGCAAAGGAAAAAAGGAAAGATATGAACATCTGAATGCAGAGTTCCAAAGAATAGCCAGAAGAGATAAGAAAGCCTTCTTCAGCGATCAATGCAAAGAAATAGAGGAAAACAACAGAATGGGAAAGACTAGAGATCTCTTCAAGAAAATCAGAGATACAAAAAGAACATTTCATGCAAAGATGGGCTTGATAAAGGGCAGAAATGATATGGACCGAACAGAAGCAGAAATATTAAGAAGAGATGGCAAGAATACACAGAAGAACTGTACAAAAAAGATCTTCACGACCCAGATAATCACGATGGTGTGATCACTGACCTAGAGCCAGACATCCTGGAATGTGAAGTCAAGTGGGCCTTAGAAAGCATCACTACAAACAAAGCTAGTGGAGGTGATAGAATTCCAGTTGAGCTATTCCAAATCCTGAAAGATGATGCCGTGAAAGTGCTTCACTCAATATGCCAGCAAATTCGGAAAACTCAGCAGTGGCCACAGGACTGGAAAAGGTCAGTTTTCATTCCAATCCCAAAGAAAGGCAATGCCAAAGAATGCTCAAACTACCGCACAATTGCACTCATCTCACACACTAGTAAAGTAATGCTCAAAATTCTCCAAGCCAGGCTTCAACAATATGTGAGCCGTGAACTTGCTGATGTTCAAGCTGGTTTTAGAAAAGGCAGAGGAACCAGAGATCAAATTGCCAACATCCGCTGGATCATGGAAAAAGCAAGAGAATTCCAGAAAAGCATCTATTTCTGCTTTATTGACTATGCCAAAGCCTTTGACTGTGTGGATCACAAGAAACTGTGGAAAATTCTGAAAGAGATGGGAATACCAGACCACCTGACCTGCCTCTTAAGAAACCTATATGCAGGTCAGGAAGCAACAGTTAGAACTGGACATGGAACAACAGACTGGTTCCAAATAGGAAAAGGAGTACGTCAAGGCTGTGTATTGTCACCCTGTTTATTTAATTTATATGCAGAGTACATCATGAGAAACGCTGGCCTGGAAGAAACACAAGCTGGAATCAAGATTGCCAGGAGAAATATCAATAACCTCAGATATGCAGATGACACCACCCTTATGGCAGAAAGTGAAGAAGAACTAAAAAGCCTCTTGATGAAAGTGAAAGTGGAGAGTGAAAAAGTTGGCTTAAAGCTCAACACTCAGAAAACGAAGATCATGGCATCCGGTCCCATCACTTCATGGGACATAGATGGGGAAACAGTGGAAACAGTGTCAGACTTTATTTTTCTGGGCTCCAAAATCACTACAGATGGTGACTGCAGCCATGAAATTAAAAAAGACACTTACTCCTTGGAAGGAAAGTTATGTCCAACCTAGATAGCATATTCAAAAGCAGAGACATTACTTTGCCAACAAAGGTCCATCTAGTCAAGGTTATGGTTTTTCCTGTGGTCATGTATGGATGTGAGAGTTGGACTGTGAAGAAGGCTGAGTGCCGAAGAATGGATGCTTTTGAACTGTGGTGTTGGAGAAGACTCTTGAGAGTCCCTTGGAGTGCAAGGAGATCCAACCACTCCATTCTGAAGGAGACCAGCCCTGGGATTTCTTTGACAGGAATGATGTTAAAGCTGAAACTCCAGTACTTTGACCACCTCATGCGAAGAGTTGACTCATTGGAAAAGACTCTAATGCTGGGAGGGATTGGGGGCAGGAGGAGAAGGGGATGACAGAGGATGAGATGGCTGGGTGGTATCACCGACTCGATGGACGTGAGTCTGAGTGAACTCCGGGAGTTGGTAATGGACAGGGAGGCCTGGTGTGCTGCGATTCATGGGGTCGCAAAGAGTCGGATACGACTGAGCGACTGATCTGATCTGATCTGATCTGATAGTCGTGCACAGCGTTTAGGTATTTTTTTGTTTCCGTTTGTTTTGTTGTTTGCTCCCTCCCACCTTGGTTCATAATTTGGAAGAGGTTTGAAATAAGTGAGTATTATCTACTACCCCAAACTTTGCTTCTCTGGTGGCTCAGACAGTAAAGAATCTATCTGCAGTGCAGGAGACCCAAGTTCGATCCCTGGTTTGGGAAGATCCCCTGGAGCGGGAAATTGAAACCCTCTCCGGTATTCTTGCCTGGAGACTTTCATGGACAGAAAGAGCCTGACGGGCTACTGTCCATGGCGTCGCAGAGTTGGACACGACTGAGTGACTAACCCTTTCCCTTTTCATGTTAGCAAGTAAGCAGGAAAAGTTTATGTACCTTGTTTTTAGAACTTGTTAAAAAGCCTCAGTTCTTTGAACTTGCTTAATCGTTCCTTCAAGGCAGACAGGGCAGCATTCAGAGGTTGAGTTCTGTTACCTTTTCCATAATTATCAGGTAGCTACAAATCCTTTTAAACGAACAGATGTATTCAGGGCCATTTAGACATCAAACATCAAGTTCACCTTCATGGGGAGAGCCTTTCTGGATTCTTATATTTGGTTCATACTACAGGGGAAAACGTCTCTAAGGTATGTTTGCTACTCTGCCGGGAGCCAGCGTGAGGAACTCCGCCCGTGGCAAAGGTCATGAGGAAGGAGGCTCGGCATACGCAAAGGTGGGATCGAGCCTCAGGAGTCCCCCAGGAAATTCTCGAGCACTTACCCCCAAAACCAGAGTCTGCCTACTTTACTGCTTTGTGCTTTCACCTACACCTCTGACTTTACAGGGCGCTGTCCGCCACCACCTCTCTCTGAAAAAGAGTTAACTTATAGCTCCAGTTAATAAAGTTCCTGGGTGTGACAAGAGTGTTTTAGTTCACAACCGTGAGAGGCATGAGATGTTCTAAACTGTCTGAAAACAGATTCCTTTGAGCAGTTAAAAGATTGATTAGAAATTGTATTGGTGAAGGGTTTTTCACTTGTTGGGCCAATGTTTGCTGCTAAGTTTCCATATCCCTTACTTGCTGTGTCCCTGGCAGTGTATTGATTAATATAATTGGTGTAAGTAGTAGCTTTAATGTTTGTAACCTTGGACCCTTGAGTTAATTCTTTTTCTTGTTATAGCCCACCACACCTTTGCCCTATAGGAATGCAACTTTATCTAATACTTTTGGAGGGTGGCGCCTGACTAATCACCTTTAGAGAAAAGTAAGTTTTCTGAAGAAAGGGTCTTAAAATGTTAACAGGCCTCCGGGCCAGAAGATTATGCAAATCACCTAAACTTTTGATAAATGATAAATTTGCAGGAAGAAAGCCTGGCTTACTGCATGACTCTACCCCTTCCCCCATTGTCCTCTATGCATAACTTAAGGTATAAAAACTACTTTGGAAAATAAAGTGCAGGCCTTGTTTACCGAAACTTGGTCTCCCCATGTCGTTCTTTCTCTTTGGAATTTTATTGGCTTTCCACGTAAACCAAGTTATTCAGTCTTTTCTCCACTAAATTTTCTCACTGAGCTATCCTTATTTAACCACTTTTTATATCCTTCATTAACGTTTAATTAAGCAATTGTTGCCTGATCCTCGCCGACGCCGTCCCTGCTTCGAATTCCCTGGATCCACCGGGGCTGGACCCCGGCACTACTCCACATATCCTTGACTATTTTTAATTTTGCGTATGAGTGCCCTTTTCTAGATTATTCACATTAATTAGTAAGCCTCTAGTTTCACCAATTAAAATACTTGCTAACATTTGTTATACTGATGATCAAAGTCTTAGGTGTTAATATGAATAACGCGGGTACTTATATTACGTATTGTAATGAGAATAGGGAGAATGGAAGTGCTTGTGATGGTTGCTTCTGGAGCATCACCTTTTGGATAAGATGTGGGCTGAATGTGGAGTTGTTTTTAGGGCAACCTCCTGCCTTTAGAGTTAAAAACTGAACCAACTAGCATGCAAACAATATCACACTGCCCATGCTGAAGTATTAAAAAGTAAATTATAAAAGTTGCAATGATATGGGGGGAAGAGGAGGTGGTCTATAATATCAGGCCGTGCCCAGGAATTTCAATCCCAAGAGGTTCTTGATGAAAACAAAGTATGTGATCAAATGCACTGGGAAAACATTCATTCTATAGTGCCATTTTGGAAACTAAAAATGCACGTTAACTATTTAGAGATCAATATCCTACAATATAGGGACCTGCTTAGCTTTGTTTAACCCTGCATATCCCAAACTTAGTTGACCACAGAGTCCTTTCTTTTTCCATCACACTCTTTAAATTAATTTTCCTTAGGACACACTTTAAAAATCACTTCTTTAGAGATTATAGAAGAAGTTTTCTTAACCAACATCCACTTAACTGACACTCAGCATTCCCTTCGTAAAACTTGGGATTGATTGTTCTTTGTCTAACATTCTCTCCTGTCACTGATTCACATGCTTACAAAGAGTCAATTGAGTTTTTTTCCCCAAACCTGTTTATTCCATTTGTACTTGTAATTAAAATTGCATAACTTAATTAAATATTACATAATCCTGTGACTTGTGAGTACAAATTATAAAGAGCTATTGTTTCTTTGAAAAATAAACCGAATGCTTTGGAAAGACACAGTCAAGGAGAATTTCTGAAAGTATTGTTAAATTAGGTGAGATCAGGCAAACTATTAAATATTTGGGAAAAAATAATAAAGTATTTCTTATGTAGATTGCTTTGCAAATTTCTTTTTGCCATTGATTCAATTTAGAGAAACTGCAGTGTATCATTATTCAAGAAAGATTAACTGTATAACTTGAATTAGTGGATTCATTCTCAAAGTCTTACATACATTTAAATAAAATATCTAAGGTCCATATGTACCAATTTGTATTATTTCTTGCTTTTACTCTACTTACAGGCCCTGTGGGTGTCAGATAAAAGGGCTTGTGTTCTAGTGAGAGAGAATTGAAGAGGAGACGTCACAAAGAGAAGTGTATATATTCCCTGTGGCACGTTTTTAAATATTCAGCACAGATTTTGTCTGTGTCTCTTAAGCCAGGCTATGTTGTCTTTAGAACCTTTGCCCCCCTTGACTTGCTGCCTTCATGTTTCATTACAAATCTATGGAATTGCTTAGTGCCCATAATGCTATTAAACTTTTCCTTTTTCTTTGGGAGCAATCCATCTATATACACATATATATCCTTTTGAATCCAGTCCTCTGTTTTTGGTTTTGTGGCTGGGAACAAATTTTATTTATTACTAAGGTATCTTTTTCTATGTTATTTTTTAGTAAAAATTCTTAAAGACTATGCAGTACATAACATTTGATTTATGTTTAGGTTCTCTTATGTCATGGTAGTCTACAATGTAAGGTTATGTTGCTATTTAAGAATTTTTAGAATCTGTACACATATGTGCTGTGTAAACAAAACAGCTACCTTGTTGTGGACCAGTTTTTTCATTTGAAATGAATAATGCAGCAATAATTTCTCAGATTTTATTTAAGGCTGTATTTGTACAGAGATCTGTGGTTTATAAAAGCGGCGAAGCAAGCAACTGCTTTTGTTATGTATAAAGCAGAACAAAAAGAGAAAATATTGCCTGATTCTTTCATTTAAGAAAAAAAAAGAGCAAAATTTGGAATTCACTCAATTTTTACCTTGTTTTTTTTCCCCACAAATGCCAGAAGCAGAGCCATAAGACAGCAATTTGTCAAACAATTAAGCTGGTATTTGAATATGAAAAGGATATTTCCACCCAGTGCTATATTGCTTTTTTTGAAATGTTGAAAACCCTTCTATTAGAATAGTAATTGAGTGAATGCTTAAAAAACAGCATGGTTCATTTTGACATATCCTTTGTACGCTTTTTGTAGGGTAGAATGTAGTGGGATGTAGGGGAAAGGTTTTATTCATTTCAATTTTTCAATTCTGAGGTCAGAATGTAGTGGGATGAAGGGAGAAGGTTTATCACTGTCAAGAAGAGGAGTAGATGGTGTGGCTGTTTTAGAGGATCTGCCTGTAGTTGTTTTAGATTTAACATGAAAACATTATTCTAGATTCTAGTGACCTGTCTGCCCAATGCTTTATGCTAAGCAGCGTGGATTGTTTGCTGTCAATGCCCATAGAAATTTTAGGGAGACTTCTTGATGTTATGTTGACATCTTATTCCTCTAGTTAGTGAAATTATTTTCTATCACACCCCTTGTGGAATTGATGCATAGTTACCTTAACAGGATTTGTTTATTATAGCAGTAATGAAATCTTTTCTTGTTTCTTGGTATATCTGCATGGACTGTTTTACTTTCTTTTTTAAAAAATAAACTTATTTACTTTTACCTGGAGGATAATTGTTTTACAGTATTGTGTTGGCTTCTGCCATACATCAACATGAATCAGCCATGGGTATACATATATCCCCTCTCTCTTGAAACTTCTTCCCACATCCCACCCCATCCCATCCCTCTAGGTTGTCATAGAGCACTGGATTTGCGTTCCCTACCTCTTAACAGCACATTCCCATTGGGTATCTATTTAACATATGGTAATGTATATGTTAAAAGATGCTTACTCCTTGGAAGGAAAGTTATGACCAACCTAGATAGCGTATTCAAAAGCAGAGACATTACTTTGCCAACAAAGGTCCATCTAGTCAAGGCTATGGTTTTTCCAGTGGTCATGTATGTATGTGAGAGTTGGACTGTGAAGAAGGCTGAGTGCCGAAGAATGGATGCTTTTGAACTGTGGTGCTGGAGAAGACTCTTGAGAGTCCCTTGGAGTGCAAGGAGATCCAACCAGTCCATTCTGAAGGAGATCAGCCCTGGGATTTCTTTGGAAAGAATGATGCTAAAGCTGGAACTCCAGTACTTTGGCCACCTCATGCGAAGAGTTGACTCATTGGAAAAGACCCTGATACTGGGAGGAGTTGGAGGCAAGAGGAGAAGGGGATGACAGAGGATGAGATGGCTGGATGGCATCACCGACTCGATGGAAGTGAGTCTGAGTGAACTCCGGGAGTTGGTGATGGACAGGGAGGCCTGGCGTGCTGCGATTCATGGGGTCGCAAAGAGTCGGACATGACTGAGTGACTGAACTGAACTGAACTGAATGTATATGTTTCAATGCTACTCTCCCCATTCATCCCATCCTCTCCTTCTCCCACTGTGTCCACAAGTCTGTTCACTATGTGTATGTTTCCATTGCTGCCCCACATACAGGTTCATCAGTACCATCTTTCTAGATTCCATATATTTGTTAGTATATGATATTCACTTTTCTCTTCCTGACTTACTTTACTGTGTATAATAGGCTCTAGGTTCATCTACCTCAGAACTGACTCAAATGTGTTCTTTTTTATGGCTGAGTAATATACCAATGTGTATATGTATCACAACTTTTTTATCCTTTCACCTGTCAGTGGACATCTAGGCTGCTCCCATGTCCTAGCTATTGTAAACAGTGCTGCAATGAACACTGGGGTACATGTGTTTTTTTCAGTTATGGTTTCCTCAGTATATATGCCTGACAGTAGAACTCCTGGGTCATATGGTAGTTTTATTTCTAGTTTTTAAAGGAATTTCCATACTGTTGTCCATAGTAGCTGTATCAATTTACATTCCTACCAGCAGTGCAAGAGGGTTCCCTTTTTTCCATACCTTCTCCAGCATTTATTGATCATGGCATCTGGTCCTATCACTTCATGACAAATAATAGATAAGGAAACAATGGAAACAGTGACAGACTGTATTTTGGGGGGCTCTAAAATCACTGTAGATGGTGACTGCATCCATGAAATTAAAAGATGCTTGCTCCTTGGAAGGAAAGTTATGGACAAACTCGACAGCATATTAAAAAGCAGAGACATTATTTTGCCAACAAAGGTCCATCTAGTCAAAGCTATGGTTTTTCCAGTGGTCATGTATGGGTGTGAGTTGGACTATAAAGAAAGCTGAGCACTGAAGAATTGATGCTTTTGAACTGTGGTTTGGAGAAGATTCTTGAGAGTCCCTTGGACTGCAAGGAGATTCAACCAGTCCATCCTAAAGGAAATCAGTTCTGAACGTTCATTGGAAGGACTGATGCTGAAGCTGAAACTCCAATACTTTGGCCACCTGATGTGAAGAACTGACTCATTGGAAAAGACCCTGATGCTGGGAAAGATTGAAGGCAGGAGGAGAAGGGGATGACAGAGGATGAGATGGTTGGATGGCATCACCGACTCGATGGACATGAGTTTGAGTAAGCTCCGGGAGTTGGTAATAGACAGAGAAGCCTGGCATGCTGCAGTCCATGGTGTTTCAAAGAATTGGACATGACTGATCAACTGAACTGAACTGAAGTCTCATGAAGGCAGTATGACTTCTATTTTTGTTTTATTGTAACTGAATTCTTAAACATCTTTCTTGGGGGCTTTTCATGTTTCTGATTGTTTTTCATGTTTCTGATTGTTTCTGATTCTTTTTTGCTTCTTTAGGATCAATTTATAGGATCTCAATATAGCACTTTCAAGGTGCTATATTGTGGGAACTTCTGTTATTTAGTAAGAATAGATGTTTTAAATGTGCAATCACATCACTCACTTAGTAAACATCTATGGGTCAGATAACTGCTAAGAAATACAGATATTAAGATAAATGAGAGAATTTTTTGAAAGTTTTTTCAGTATTCCTTTTTGAGTTACTACTTGAAAATGTATAGTATACTATAAAACTTGTAATTGAAATGGAGAACCTATGTTATTTGTTAGAATGGGCAAACATATCTCTTGGTCCACATGAAAAACATTAGGGTGACATTTAAATTGGAGTTAGGAACAGGGAATGGATCAGACATGAACAGTGTCCTAAATAGGACAAAATTGTGTCTTAAATAGTACTCAGTATCCAAATTCAAGAGTAATATTTGCAATAGTATTTCTTGCTGGTGTACTTACTTTTTTGAGTCTTATTTCATAGTAGAAGTCACAAAGCATCCTGATGTTCCCAGCATAGGTAGCTAGTTGAGGAATTTAGGGGAAAATACAGGCAAAATGTGACAGAATTTTATCAGGTGAGCATGGGCTCATTTGAAAAATTGGCTTTTGGGCTTCACATTTTGGGCAATCAGCATGGTGGTCCCTTTAGTGATTATTTCACAGAAGTTAATATTTGCAGCTTTTGCTCCCTTTGAGAATGCAACCACTGTAATACTATCATATGTTGTTGAGAGCAAAGGAATTAGGGAAAAGAGGCCTCTTTTTAGCTTTGCACTTAATCCCATCATTGGTCTTCTTTGTCGTGGTGGAGACAGAGCAGATGCAGAGAGAAACCTAGCGCCCAGCAATAGTGCAGTGCGTCCAGGCTACTGCTCCCTGGGAATGGGATTTCAGCTTCTGGCAAGGACCTGGGGAAGTTTATGAGCTTTCCTACAAGCTATTTTCTCTTCTCTGAGAGGCTGTCCTCTTCAGGTCCAAAAATAGTGAGGCTGCACTTCTGTCTATTCTGCAGACTCCATAATAAGTTGTGAGAAAACATGTCCCCATATATTTTAAGTTATCTACGTGGCCAATTGGACAATGAAAGGGCAATAAGCAAATTGTAAGGCCTGTTTACAAACCTGGTCAGTGTGAAGTTGGGGAGTTAAGTCTCTTGCTTAAGTTGCTCCCAGTTTGAAATCTTCTTAGTACGCTGGCTGACAGCAGTGTTAGCTGGAGATCTCTTAATCCCTGTATAGATCAACATCTCTCTAAAATGAATCACTTGACCTTTTTTTCTGTCTAACATTGCAGGGGATGGCTTAGGAGACTAACCTTTAGATCTGAAAAGTCTGCAAATGGCTTCTCTACTTGATAATTTTGAATTTTATTTAGCTTTGTTGGTCTTTTGAGCTTTCCAAAGGAAATAAATTCACCATTGAAATGCAAATATAATCATTATTTTCTTGTCTTGTGGAGTATATTTTTGCTGAAATAAGTAATGTACTGTTTTTAAAATCCCAACTACAGTGTTTTTATTTTTATTTTTTTTACATTTAGTAATTCATGTATTATTCTTTCTAGGTAATTATAGAATTTTTCAGTCAGTAATTTACTAAGCATATATCATATTTTCAGTGTTGTGTAAAGATTGGGAGCATACAAAAGAAATCTGAGGCACAGTTCATGTTTTTATGTTGGATATAATATTGTAGAGAAGTTAAGCCAAGTCAGAGGAAATGTTCTAAAGAACAAGAATTAAATGTTCAACTGTGTAGTACTCACATGTAAGTCAGTAGTGAATATGGATGAATGAATGAGTGAATGAATGAGTAAAAGTGTTCTTTCAAGAAAGAAATCATTGTGAATTCTGTGTGTCGTGGAATAGATGGAATATGAGCAGAACCATGAAGAATGAATAGGATTTGGCAAGTAGACAGAAATGGAAGAAAAATGGTCCCAATACAGGGAGCAAAGGTGAAAAGGTAAAGGTGAGCGTGCCATGTTTGGGACCCTGAGAGAAGAGGCCAAGGTGATCAGAGGACAGGCTTAGTATGCAGGAGGAATGAAAAAATAAAGTTGGGCAGCCCCCCTTCTTCTTTGATGTTGTTCAGTTGCCAAGTTGTATCTGACTCTTTGAGACCCCATGGATTGTAGAACACCAGGCTTCCCTGTCCTTTACTCTCTCCCGGAGTTTGCTCAAATGCATGTCTACTGAGTTGGTGATGCTATCTAACTAACTCATCCTCTGCTGCCCCCTTCTCATTTTGCCTTCAATCTTTTCCAGCATCAGGGTCTTTTCTAGTGCGTTGGCTCTTCTCATCAGGTGGCCACCTTATGATGATTCAGCTTCAGTATCCAGTCTTCTTTGATAAGTGAATCTCAGTTCTTGGCCTGTCCTCAAATGATGGCTCATGATTGGTTTAATCCACTCATGACAGTCTATTTCCCAGCCTCCTTTGCAAATAGAACAGCCCTGTGACCTCATTCTGGCCAACGTGAAGACAGTTAATGGCACTTATGGAAAAGCTTTTTAAATTTGATAACATGTTTATGATAACATGCAGGAACTTCCCTTTCCCCTTTTCCTTGCCTTGAATGAAAATGTAAAGCCTAGAGCCATATGGCAACTTTGCTACCACTAGGAAAAGGCTAAGAGGTGTTGTCTCTAACTACACTGAACTGCTTTACCTATACCAAGAGAAGCCTGGACTTCCTGTTATGTGAGAAAAATCAAACTGTTTATATTTTATGTTATATAGCACTCTAAGTCACAGTTTTTAAAAGTTACTTGTGTTTTGACATTATTTTAAGATGACTAACCTGTAATAGTGTGCAAGGTGAATTGAAAGGGGTAAAAATTAAGGTGGTTGTCATAGCAAAATAGGCCTGGGATGAAGAGGTTTTTGTACAAGACTTATGGCAAGGGGAATAGGAGGGAAGCAGACATCTCTGGAAGTTGGGAGCTCCCCAGGTGGCAGTAGTGGTAAAGAACCCACCTGCCAATGGAGGAGATGGAAGAGATGAAGTTTCAAGCCCTGGGTCGGAAATATCCCCCGGAGGAGGAAATGGCAACCCACTCCAGTATTCTTGCCTGGAGAATCCCATGGACAGAGGAGTCTCCTCTACAGTCTGTGGGGTCACAAAGAGTTAGACACAACTGAAGAGACAACACACAGGCATTTCTAAGAGAAAGCCACATAACTTCAGGGTTTCTAAACAAGAAAATTAGTGGGATAGCCATACCACTTTAACAGTATGCAGATATGATAAAAATTAATTCTCTTTTAAGGCATATTGAGGCTTGGATGATGATGGGACATCCAGGTAGAAATGTTCAGTAAACAGTTTAGAAACAGAGCATTTAAATTCAGATGGTCTGTAGGTTGCTTATGACCTTGGATGTGGACAGAGAGAAAAGTATTAAATAATATCTCTGGTTATGAGTTGAGAGGAAGAACAGAGGTCAGTAGTATAAACATGGAGACAGAGAAAGAAGATAAGACAGGGTTGAAGATTAAATAGGGTTCAATGCCATCGAAGCAAAAGGCATTGGTAGGGTGCTTAAGAAAGGCATGTTGCCAGGATGAATGTGGTCATCATCAGTATCCAATGCTCTAGAGAAATCAAGGAAAATGAAGACTGAGGAGAGAAGTGAATCTGGTAAAAGCAGAATGATTTCCAGGAAAGGAATCTCTACCGACTTGAGAGCCACACACATCAGCTGCCCAGATTTGGGAAGAAGATGGAGGGTTGTGAGTGGGAAGGGAAGGGAGTAGAAACTGAGGGTGGTAGGGAAAGATCATTCATTGAGAATATTGGAGATTGAGAAGGCTGATTCTTACAGAGGTGGTAGACTTACCAAAAGATGGTTTTAAAAAGATTAAAAACCAGGAAGGAAGTAGTAGAAAGTTTCAAACCCAGCAAAATAAGGTTATTGGTGATGTTGGAGAAATATTTTATTTCTTTATTATTATTTTTTAAAATTAATTTATTTTTAATTGAAGGATAATTGCTTCACAGAATTTTGCTGTTTTCCGTCAAACCTCAACATGAGTCAGCCATAAGTATACATATATCCTCTCCCTTTTGAAACTCCCATCTCCCTCCCCATCCCACCCCTCTAGGTTGATACAGAGCCTCTGTTTGAGTTTCCTGAGCCATACAGCAAATTCCTGTTGGCTATCTATTTTTACATATGGTAATGTAAGTTTCCATGTTACGCTTTCCATACATCTCACCTTCTCCTCCCCTTTCCCCATGTCCATAAGTCTATTCTGTCTGTTTCTCCATTGCTGCCCTTGAATAAATTCTTCAGTACCATTTTTCTAGATTCTATATATATGCGTTAGAATATGATATTTATCTTTCTGTTTTTGACTTACTTCACTCTGTATAATAGGTTCTAGGTTCATCCACCTTATTAGAATTGACTCAAAGGCATTCCTTTTTATGGCTGAGTAATATTCCAGTGTGCTGTCTACAAGAAAGCCACTTCAGACCTAAAGACACATATAGACTTAAAGTGAGGGGATGGAAAAATATATTCCATGCAAATGGGAAGCAAAAGAAAGCTGGAGTAGCAATCCTCGTATCAGACAAAATAGACATTAAAGAAGATTATAAGAGATAAGGAAGGACACTACATAATGATCAAGGGATCAATCCAAGAGGAAGACATAACAATTGTAAATATCTTTGCACCCAATATAGGAGCTCCTCAATACATGAGACAAACACTAACAGACATAACAAGAGAAATTGACAGTAATGCAATAATAGTAGGAGACTTTAACACCCCATTCACACCAATGGACTGATCATCAAAACAGAAGTATTTTGTTTTTAGGGAGATTCAGACACTCCTCTGAAGTTGGAGGCCAGGACAACCATGGAGTTGTAGAAACTAGTGTTAATAGCTGTAAGCAAATATACTTGGTTATGTCTGTCTCCGCAGGGTAGGTGACATCAGGTGTTGGGAGCTGGGATGGTGGTGAGGAGAAGTGATGAGGGAACTTGGGAGGGACTAACTCTGAAGTAGCTATTATGAGGATGTATGTGAATGAGGCGTCTGTTCAAAGATCAGCAGGCCTACCCTAAGTGAGACGGCAGCCATCCTTGTCAAGGGCAAGGCTGCCTGATACTGTGTCTTCTTTCTCAGGTGGGTCCTTAGCAGAGAACTGGAAACTGAGAAGGAGACCCAGCACTGGGTGGAGATTTCATGCAGAGTAGCAAAGGTGATCTCTCTAGAACAATGTTCCTGGGGAGGGAAGAGGGTGAGAAGTCCTGTGTGCCAGGAAGAGGGAAGACCTTCCAGAGGTCAAAGAACAGATGTGGAAGGTGTGATGGGGGGAAGTGGCCAAGAAAGGACCTGAGGAGAATAAATGTGGATCTCGAATGGCAAGCGGGACTGCCAGGTGGCTAGGGGTAAATATTGCCTTTAGTACTTGGACACAGTAGCTTGTTAGGAATAGAAGTTTAATTTGTTTTTTTTGTTTGTTTGTTTGTTTTTTCAAAGAAAAAAAGTCACTTGGATGAAATTACGTGTTTCAAAATGTACTGGTGTATTATTTACTTAGAAATACAATTTAGGCTGAGTATAAGTTAGGCACAAATCTAATAAGCTTTATGTCACTTAGGTTAGACATCCTAAATATGAAATAAGAAGCATTGACATGCCAATTCCAGCAGTATTTTACCTTTCCATGTATTCAACTATACCCTTGGTGGATTCAGCCTGGGATTTCTGACAGTGTGGCTGAAACCTGCCATCCTTTCCAGTGTGTCTTCTACTAATCTCTATGAAGTACAATTTTTAATAAGGTTCTTAAAAAGCACACTAAGGAATTAGCAGATGGCATATGGCATGAGTTCCTGGTGTTACCTCCACACTGTAACTGAACTATATAAGGACCTTTGCTTTCAGCTCAGGAGAAATCCTGTGAAACTCAAGTTTATATTAATTTATTAAGGGATAATTTCTGTATATTGGGACTGATTTTCATGTATGTGTTATGCATGTGTGTTCAGTTGTTCAGTCATGTCTGACTCTTTGCAACCCCTCGGACTGCAGCCTGCTAGGCTTCTCTGTCCATGGGATTCTCCAGGCAAGATGGAGTGGGTTGCCATTTCTTCGTCTAGATATGTATTAGAGCACCGGTTTTATTATATAAAAATTGTATGTAAAAACTATATATACACAGTAAGGAATAGAAATGATAGATGCAACTCATGAGGACCTTAGTAGGTCCTTAGACTCTTATTTTCTTCTGATTTGTGGAAGTGAAGCATTATCATGGCAGAAAATTTGAAAAATAGAGAAAAAGTAAAAATTGCTCCAGCTTCCTGGAGAATACCACAGTTTGCTTATTTTTTGGTAGGTGAAGGGTTTTTGAAACTGAAATCATGTTAAACATATCTTTGTTTCCTACATCAGTCGGTCAGTTCACTTCTAATATGTAGTTTCATTTTCTGAAAACTCTAAAATCAGCAAGAAAGGGTGTTAGAAGAAAGAGTACGCAACATAAGAGGTGGCAGAAAGCTGAATTTCTGTGTGAGATGGAAAGGCTGACTAGCTCGCAACCCCTACTGTCTACTCGGAAAAAAGTGATTGCAGTGAGTATAGTCCCCGTTGCCGCCAACCTTTGGATGCTGATTTAACTCCATTATGATTTATACTAAGTTCCTTTTAGGATTAACTCTATGTATAGATACGATTTAGTTTTCTACCCTGGTTATACTTACAGCCTCTTTACTTTCTACCCTGTATACTTTCTACCCTGTTTACTTACAGCCCAAAATATAGGAATTAATTTTGGGTAATGAGTCCTTTCATGTTGTCAGATTATTTTCCTTTGTGTCTGTTTTTTTTGCAATATGTTTTCTAGTGCAAATCAAAGGTCTGTTAAAGTGAATCAACTGACTATTCAAGTCAGATTTGGTTTAATTTACCAGATTTTACTGAGTCTTATGTAGTATTCCAGTTTTTTGAGGGCTAGGAATACTAGGCAGTAGAGAATATGAAACATATTGTATTATTTTAGGTGGAAATTTGGGGTATTTTGTTTTAATTAGTATTACATAGGATATTTTCATTGTTGTTTTAACTCTGGAAATATTTTGTCTGTCAGTTCATTTTGCCTTATAGAATTTCCATTTTGAAATTGAGGATGAAAAGGAATATCATTTTGCATTGACTTGTATTTAATATAAGCACTTGAGAAGTAACTAGGAGGGGAGAGAAAGGGGAATGTAGTCATGGCTGTGCATTCTGGAGTGATGAATTCTAGTCAGAAACCAATGAGTCTGCCAAAGATGCAAATTTAATTTTTAATACATAGACATTTGCTTAGGAATTGATTTATTTGGACTCAAGTGAAACATAAAAACAGATTAAACATTGTCAGTAATAGTACATAACTGCCTAATTGAGTTTAGTTACAATTATTTCTGGAATAAAATACTCAGGGATGAAGTGGGATGTAAGGAAGTGAGCACCAATGTATCAGGGCACAAATGTACCACTTAATTTGATAGAGAGCTTCCCTGAGGTATATATGTATATCTTACTACTCTTAATTTCAGTTTAATTAGAAACTTCTTGTGGAGTTGAGTTTGAATTACAGTGTTTACTGGTGGAGTGCTAGTATATATCATTTGTCTTTTGCGATGTTTTCACAAGTTTCGGTTTGAGGTTGACAAACTATGGCTTGCAGACCTAGTGTGATCTACCCTGTTTTTATAAAGTTTTATTGGGACACAGCCACATTCATTTATTTATGTATTATTTATGGTTGCTTTCATACTACAATGGCAGAGTTAAATAGTTTCAACAGAAGTTATATGCACCAAAAGCTTAAAATACTGACTAGCTTTTTTCTGAAAAAGTTTGTCAACTCCAAGTTTAAGTCAAACTAAGACCTTCCCTTCTGGCATTTTTTAAACCTGACAGCATACAATTTCTTTAGAATCAGATTACCAAGATGCTAAGAAAGACAGAAAAGAAGTGAAAAGCCTGTTCATTTCCTTGGAGAATTCTGCAGACAAAATATATATAAATGAAATAACCAGAGAAAAATAAAACACTTTATAACCAAGTGTGATGGTAGCAAAAAAAAAACCCCAAAACAAAAACCAACCCTTCTATATTCTGTATCATAAATGTATGTGAATTGAAAATTATTTCAATCTGGTCAGAGACAGAGTTCTCAAAAGTACAATGTAAGCACACTAATATACTAGAAACTTTTTTGACTTTATGGCTTAGAAATGGGAGCAACAGCCTTTTGCACATAGTTATATGATTAGATACAGGTTAGCCCGAGTTCTAAATGAGTCTGGGACTTTTCCAGAAGTTGTAGAGTCAGAGAGTGTGATTAACTAGGTTTTCTTGACTCTGAGCTTGGAAAGGGCAGTTAGGATATTTTTGTGATTGATATATAGGGATGCCCCCACAACTGCTCCTAGGAGCCTAATTTGAATAACACAGATAAGGAGACTTGGGCTCAAAACCTAGTGAATTTCTATCTTCAAGGACTAAATGGAGTTAAGAAAAATAACCATACGTGGGGAAAAGGGTGAACTTGGAAGGAACACCAGAAGCAATTATAAAGTTACATGCAAGCATGAGCAACACAAGATGTTGTATCTGTAATCTGTGACATTTGCATTTAGTTTTGTACCTTAACTTTCTTGCATTATAATAAAATGGGTTCCAGCTTTAAACAGTGGGGATCTTTGTATTCTATATCAAAAGGTCTGTTACAGAGCAGGGAGGTGGAAATCAGAGAGTGAAGTACCCGTTCACTTTACATAAGTTTTTCATGAGCATATTAGTAGATTAAGAACCTTGTAGAGTAGAAGCATTTTGTCACACTGTACCATCTACCAATGCCATAGGAATCAAAAGTGGTGACCTGAATTAACTGGGAAAAACTTTGTGGAGAACATTATATTTTGTCTCAGTTTCTGAGAAGAGTATGCATTTGGTTTGATGGCGAAATAAGAGGGCAACTCTGGGACTTGAATAAGCGTGGTTCATGTGGAAGAAGAGCCTGGATGGAGTGAATGGCTTACTTATGTGTGCAGTTGGTACATTAGTTGAGCAGCGAGAAGCATGGGGAAAGGGAGCAGGTGGGTGGGTGGCAGAACAGAAAGGAACTAAGGCAGCCTTCTGGTCAGCTTGGCTTCTGTGATTCCATTACCTTTACCTGAGGTGGTATGAGCAGATCTGCATGGTTTGGGAGTCTCCAGGATTGTTTCGTTTGCTCCTAGTTGTGACTGGTGACAAATCACATTCTTGGAGGGAAGGAACATCAAGTGCCTAAAATACAACAGCATAAATCTTCTCTCTAAACAAACAGCACCTGTCGCTTTTTGGCTCTTTCCTCTAAACTTTTTGTAGAAGAAGATAGGATATAAAATTACCTCCTGATTTTATTTCACTGTAAGGCTAGTTGGGAATCTGTTGAGAGCAGTCATAGAGCAAAAGAGAAAAAGCAAAGATAAGACTCTTTCTCTTGTTTCCCCAAATGGACTTTCCCGAA
Source organism: Bos indicus (assembly GCF_029378745.1). Taxonomy (NCBI): domain Eukaryota; kingdom Metazoa; phylum Chordata; class Mammalia; order Artiodactyla; family Bovidae; genus Bos; species Bos indicus. Next base: position 86,493,956 of record NC_091761.1, read on the forward strand.
GAGTGTTGTCTTTTTAAGAAAAGTGGATGGCACACAGGAAGGCTTCCAGTGTCGTTTAACCATAAATTCTCCTAAGGGGGAAGGGAGTGCTGTCCAATAGCCCAGGATGTGGCAGTAGACTTGGCAGACGCTGTGGAAGCAGCAGGTGCTTACGGGTCCAGAAATCTCCAACTCATTAGGATGGCTGTAAATCACAGCATCTTTCACGCTTTTTGAGTGAAACTTGGCACCTCCAGTTTACTACTGTGTGGTGGTCACACCATCCCAGACGTCAACAATATTAATAGATGGCACCTTCTATTGAACAATGAAAGTGGGTGAGGCTGTGCCAGTAATGATGGATTGGGAGCCTAAAAGATTCTGCAGAGAAGAGAGTAAGAGGATGCCAAGAAAGCCTGTCTTTTTGTAACTGAAAACTAGTAAATATGAAGAGTTGCTGGGCACATCTATCACCCAGTGTCACTGTGTCCTGGAAGAGCTTGTAAGAAAACTGTAAGACTATCTTTGACAAGGATGAATACCCCAGCACCTGGGTGGGTGCGGGCCTCACAGGCTGGGCCATTTAGGGAGGGGTGAGGAGGTGAGGTTTGTGATTTGAGAATTGCCTCCTGTCATGTTCAGTCTGATGCGGAAAGGCTTCTGGTTCACACTTGCCTCATCAGGCCATGTAAATGGCTTCAGCTTAATATTCAGGCCTTCTGTCTGCCAAGGCGTGTGTTTTTCTCCTCTTTTTTTTTTTTCATGGTTATTATCATATGTAGACAATGGTAGGTGAGATTTGGAAGAAATTAAAGACTTGTGGAAAAACAGACTTTACCAGAAAAGGAAAAATAACTCTTTTCATTAGCCAGTAACATGACTAATATGTGGATTCTTAAAGATCCTTTATGTCTCTAGCATCTCTGGGAGGTGCTGGGTTGTAGGGAGCAGGGAGTGCGGAGAAAAGAAAAAAGAGTTATCTTCTGTTTAAGTGTATAAAATGAATATCTAAGCAAAGGTACTATTTTGGGAACCTTAGGAGTAATAAAAAGACAAGAAGAAAATAGTTGATAGAACTCTCTTAGTTTAAAGCAGAGTGTTAAAAGATTGTTTTGTCTGGTGTGTGTCATGAGAATATTTTAAAATATAGGCCTCATAATATTCCTTTGACTTAGATGGTGGTATTTAAGACTTAACATCTACCAGGTATTATTCATTTGGCAGTTTGGCTTATATGAAATGAACTGGCATTAAAAATTCTTTTCTAGCCTTCCTCCTTCCAAAGTCTTTGTCTTCTTAATATCATTTTGCTCTCCTCGCCTCTCCTTTTCTAATTCTTCCTTTATTTTCTCTCATATGCTAAAGAACATCAGGAAACTCTCTTTAGAGGCTTCATGATCCTAGATTAAGCAATTGTTACAAAGGTGTGCCAACACCTTTGTGGGCTATTTTTGATTTTCTAAAATTGGTTTTCTTCAAGTAGTTATATTTGAAAGTGCTATGTGGTATAATTATTTGAAAGGGAAACATTTTAATATGATACAACCATAGAGAGTGGGAACTAAACTAAGTGAGATCTGTCTCTTCCAAATTCAAATTGCAAAGTTTCCTGGCTTGAACATAAAATGAAGTCAATTTGAGGGATTAGGGATGACAAGAAAGTTATGAACAATGAACAAAGTCATTGGAAAGGGAATTGAAAAATGGATAACAAGAGGAACAAACAAATGGATCTTCCATATCGATGGAGATATTAAACATTCAGTGGGTCTTAACAAATAAACTTTTTATTTTGCAATAATTTTTATAGAAAAATTGTAAAGATAGTATAGATAGAGCCTGTATACCCTTTACCCAGCTCTTGCTAATGTTAACATTTTATAGTTTTATATTTTAAGTGTTTATGAGTCTATGGTTTAGATGTTACTACTTTCTTATTTAATTAGGAAAAATCATAAATAATGAATTTTCTGTTCAAAACTTCACATGCTTGTTTACACTTTAAGACTATATCCCATTATGGTGTAAATATTATAGCTGAAGAGTTACTGGCAAGAGAAAGCAGTCAAGAGAGGGGGGAAAGGAAAAGGATTTTAGAGTTGGGGAGATTGAGGTTCAAATCTTGATTGCCCCATTTGACTCCCAGTGTGTTACTTACCCTCTTGAGACTAAATTTTCTAGAATATAGAGTGAGGATGGCTTCCCTGGTGGCTCAGGTTGTAAGGAATCTACCTCCAATACAGGAGACGTGAGTTTGATCCCTGGGTTGGGAAGAATCCCTGGAGAAGGAAATGGCAACCCACTCCAGTATTGTTGCCTGGGAAGTCCCAAGGACAGAGGAGCCCAGCAGGCTACAGTCTAAGGGGTTACAAGAGTTGGACATGCCTTAGTGACTAAACCACCACCAGAATGAGGGTTCAGTTCAGTTCAGTTGCTCAGTCATGTCCGACTTTTTGCAACCCGATGAATTGCAGCACGCCAGACCACCCTGTCCATCACCAACTCCCAGAGTTCACTCAAACTCATGTCCATCCAGTCGATGATGCCATCCAGCCTTCTCATCCTCTGTTGTCCCCTTCTCCTCCTGCCCCTAATCCCTCCCAGCATCAGAGTCTTTTCCAATGAGTCAACTCTTCGCATGAGGTGGCCAAAGTAGTGGAGTTTCAGCTTTAGCATCATTCCTTCCCAAGAAATCCCAGGGCTGATCTCCTTCAGAATGGACTGGTTGGATCTCCTTGCAGTCCAAGGGACTCTCAAGAGTCTTCTCCAACACCACAGTTCAAAAGCATCAATTCTTCAGTGCTCAGCTTTCTTCACAGTCCAACTCTCACATCCATACATGACCACTGGAAAAACCATAACCTTGACTAGATGGACCTTTGTTGGCAAAGTAATGTCTCTGCTTTTGAATATGCTATCTAGGTTGGTCATAACTTTCCTTCCAAGGAGTAAGTGTCTTTTAATTTCATGGCTGCAATCACCATCTGCAGTGATTTTGGAGCCCCCCAAAATAAAGTCTGCCACTGTTTCCACTGTTTCCCCATCTATTTCCCAAGATGTGAGGGTATCAGTTATTAATTGTGGGAACTAAATAGAGTTTATTTAACTTATGAGTTGGTTCTTGGCCTTTTTGCTATCAGATCTGCTCTTTGTCTCCCACTCCCCTTCTCTGCATGGCAGAGGATTCAACCCCTGCTGGCTGATTTGACAGCTCCCATTCTGGCCAGTGGGAGGCACTGTTAGGAGAGTCTACAGCTATGTTGTTTGCTTTGTGGCTCCAGCTTCTGCAAGACGAGCCCTCTATGGTTCTAGCTCTTCTGTGACTCTGGCCCTTGGGTTCTGGTAACACCACTTCCTCCTTTTCTGGGAGTGGAATAACTGCCTACTGTGCTAGTCTCTGTGTTGCCTCATTGTTCGCTCTTGGTTTCTCAACTCTTCCAGCACTTGTATATATGAAGTCCCGTGTTAAATTCCCTCTCTTTTGGACACTTGAAGTCTTTCCTATTTTTCCCCTCAGTGGACTTTTATTGATTCAATCCATTTCAACAATCTAACTGTGAACAACAATCAACTTCAACTAAGTTGAAGAACAATGGTCAGGAGAAATCAGGCAGTTCAACTAGTGGTAACTGCTACTGATTGAGATAGGCCTTGAAAGAGGAGCTGGCTTTTGGGAAAAAGCTATAGGTTTGGTGTAGAGCATGTCAAAGAAGCAACTTCATAATTTCACTCATAGGAATATGAGGGAGAAAGGGAAAGGGAAGAAGTTCAGAGGGAAGAGAGGAGAGCAGTGAATGGCTCAGAAGGGAAAGAACTCTGGTGCCTTGAGCACCCTGGACCCATCTCTCCAACTTCATTGACTCCAGCCCTGTCACTCTAACCTTTCTGGGGAGTAGAATAGGAGGGGGTCTGCTCAGAACCCATTCTTTGCCAGTTGGGCTGCAGCTCCTCACCAAAGGGACTGAGATAAGCAGGCTGTTCCTTTTGCTTGTGTAGCATTTGTGAGAAGAGTGCTGTGGGAGGAGATAAAAATTGACTTCCAAATGGCCTGCAGGAATTAAGAGGCATTTTTGGGACCAGCTTTTACATCCAGACTTAATAAACAAAAAACAACAGACACTTGAAGTTTTAATTTCCTCATGGGTTAAGATAGTTCACGGTGGGGATGGTCAGCATTGCTACAGCAGGCTGGAATCCACTTCCTCACTGTGTTGGGACACTATGGAAAATGGTCTCTGAGGGACAGAAACAAGCTCGTGTCTTCAGCAACAACGTCTAGATATATTAAGAAATGACCTCAGATGGAAAACAAACATAAAATCATCCTGGCAAATCAGAGTCAGCACATTATGTGGCATTCATGATGTGTTTTATTTGTGTGTGTTGGAAAAGAGAAGAGTCTAATAAATGAAGACAAACAGGAAGTCCTTCCCAAACTGTCTTCCCAGCTACTTTTCAGTCACGTTGTGTAGGTCGAAGGTTCTGGGAAGAAACAGTTAGTGCTCTGACCTGCCTTCTGCAACTATAATGTTTCCTGTTTTGTAGGAACTAGGGACTGAAAAATGCACAAACCAGTGAATTTAAACTCTTAAACTCATAACATTCATGAACCTCAAGAACTACTGGTTGAAGCCTCTGTATGTGTGTGTGTGTGTGTGTGTGTGTGTGTGTGTGTGTGAGAGAGAGAGAGAGAGAGGAAGAGAGAGATTCCAGATGTCCTTGGAATGTCATATTATATGTAACTTCCAGATAACCTCCAATTAATTAAATAATTGATTCCATTGAATTGAATGTTAAATGCATCAATATTCTATAATTTCCCAAACTAATCTTTTGTTTTCTACGGTCTTTTCCAATTCTGAGTGAATTAGATTTGGCTGGAGAAAACTATTTATGATATGTCCTCTAAAATATAGTAAGATGGAGCATGGTTTTCCAAGTTTTTTATTCACAACATAAATAATATAAAATTTAGTCAACTGCCAACCTCAGGGAGCAAGCAGATTTCTTGATAAGAGTTGTATAGCCACTTTTACATTTCTTCCTTTCCGTTTTAATAAATGATGAAAGCTCCAGTGTTGTCATAAGATCACATTTATTTATAGTGATAAGGATGAAGCTAATACTTGTTTCATTACTGTGATCAGCAGTCACACAAACACAATGGAACCTGACATGCTGTCAGCCTCTGCTCATTACAGCTTTCCAACCAACCTCCAAGCTCATGGCTGGAAGTCAAATGGGATGCGCTAATTCCAAGTAGGAAAGAAAAATAATTGGCTTTGGAGAGAAAAGGACTATTAAAATTTCCATATGAAATTTCCACCACTTCTTGGCTCTGGATGGAGTGGTAGTTACACTAAGATGTCTCTGCTGAAATTTTAAAATTAGAAGTGTTCACAGAAATGGAGAAAACTATTACAGACAATACCACTTCAATAACATTTTCCTGTCTTCATGTTGCTTATCTCATTACTAATTAAAAACAAAATAACTAGAAAAATTCTACAACAAAACTTTTCATCAGAGAAGTCTTTGGGTTAAGGCAGTTTTTCCTATCCTTACAAAATCGAAGTGTTTTTCCCACCCTCAAAGGGATGGATTCATTTTTTTTTAAACTGCTGTAGACATCAGGCAGAGTGTAACACTTTGTATGAAAAATCAAGGTGGACAGAGGCAACTTTTTTGGCCATCTGGCTTCTAGAGACAAAAACTTTGGAGTCCAACAGACCCAGGCTTAAATGCTCAATAGTCTCTGGTTGGCCTTGGCTTGATCTCCTGTCATCTCTGCTGTGTGATCTTGGACAGGTAACTTCATCTGTCTAAGCCTCCATTTTTCCACCTGCAAAAGAGAGATAAGGAAACCTCTGCAAAGACCTGCTGTGAGGGAAAAATAAAGTGATAGTGTGCAAAGAACTTACATGACAGAGAGCCTGGCACATAGTAAGATTCAAACCTTAGTAGCTGTTAATGTTTTTAAAAGCTTTTATGCTGTCTGTCTGCTTTTGTGACTATGAGCATTTGGCAGTCTGCTTTCTGCATTACTAAATGTTGTCATCGCAGAGTAGACCCTGAGTGATGGTTGAAGCCTCACAGATAAGACAGAATGGTGTAATTGTTGGGTGTTGCTCTCATCTGGACTTGAGTACACTGCATTCAACCTTGTACTGCTTTAGCAGCAACAGCAAAAAATAAGCTCAGTTTCATTCATTGCTACCCACTATCCTTAATTTTGACTTTTTGAATAAAACAACATTTTGTGCTTGAGAATATGACACACTCAGATCTACTGAGTAAGGCTGCACCTGGCTTGTGTGGGTGCCTTGGTGAAACCCAGGGTGCTTTGCTTTTCATTATATTTTTAATAATACTTAGCAAGTAGCAGAATTAAACTTGAGAGTCATTCTAACAACTACTTTTCTTAATGGAGATGAGCTTCTTTATCTCCTACTGGTTAATACCTTGTGGTGCTAAATTAGGATCCTTGATGTGATTGTATTCCTCACGAACATTATTAAGAACTCATTTTGCAATGGAGAGACTTGTAATTCAAGCAGTCAGGAGAGCAAGGTGTTCCAGGCTTTTGATGGCTTTAGGTTAAAGGAGAGAATGAGCTGGTTGGGAATATGGCTGGAACATGCTTCCTAGCTTGGGGAGAGATAGGGAGGAAACTGTCCTTTATTTACTGAGTACTAGAAGCTTTGTATACATATTGCCTAGTGTACATTTGTATGCATTTAGTATCTTTAAGGCAGGTATCATCATGCCCCATTTAGGCTCAGACAGATGATTTCTTCAAGATTACGCGGTGAATAGAAAAGCAGTTTTAAAAGGAGAAGAAAATAACAGTTTTGACTGCATAGAGTATTCTGTGAAAATCCATCAAGATGTATATTTAGAATTCATGCACTTTTCTGTGTATATGCTATACTGCAATAAAAGTTACTTATCAAACAAACAAAAAAAATAGGTCTGCCTGGCTCAAAGTCTATGCCTGTTTCTCTCTATTGTGCTGCCTCCCAAGAAGCATATGATGGATGGAACTCGATGGAATTTCCTCCATCAGTCACAGCCGGTGTAATCAGGAATAGTGCTACTTTTATTAACCAGACCTGGCTTTGAAAGACTTGGACATTTCCAAGGAAAAAGGCGCTCAGCGCAGTGCAGTTTCTTAACACTGAGGATGTATATTTGCATATGACAAGAATTCTGAAATGCTGTTCTGAAAATGCATTGAGCTTGTTGCAGTGTTATTCATAATCATGAAAAATCAAGGGAAAAAAACCCCAAAATACCTGTCAAAGAGGTATTTAAATAAATATTATGTGGTTTAAAAAACTGCTTATTTTGAATGATTTTTATGGTATGTTGTGGAAAGAAAAATGGTAATGAAACCACATATATAGTAGGGTGGCATTTTTGTGATTTTTTTTGTTTACATGTTTGCATAAATATGTGTCTAGAAAGATAGTTGCTAAAATATTAATAGTGATATCTTTATAATTTGTGATATTCATTGAATTTTACTTTCTTTTCTATGCCTTTCCATAGTTTGACATTGTTTTCCTGTAATTCTACTAACAAATTTTGCTTTATTATTAATTAAAAAAATGCCTTTAGGCAGAGACTGCATCCTGAATTAAGTATATTCCTTTTCAAGCTATCTACTGTGAAGGAGGAAACACTCATTTTACCATATGAGTTCTGACACATTTAAGCAATGTAATCTTGTAGTCAAACCACAGGGGAGCACTTCAGAAATAAAATGAACCATTTTGTAAACTTAAGCACATTCAGTTACCAAATTGGCCTCTTTAAGTATTTAAAAAATTATTTTAAGGAAATAGTTTAAAATATTAAAAGTTAAATATCTTAATTATACTCTGTATAAGCGGATGGTCTACATTTCTGTACCAGATGTCCTAACAATCTGAAAAAATGGTTGTTTTACTACCCCAATATATTTTTTTGTATGGCTCACTTAAAAAAATTCTCTATTCTCTTTAGTTTTAGTATGTAACATGAAAATATCTCCTACCATATTAATAAAAAAGAAATGTCACCACCATCAGTGATTCCTAGCCTCCAAATGTGAATGAGGGCTCCCAATACTGTGATCCAGTGGCTGCTGCCACCCGCCACAGTGACTACTGAGGAGCTGGGGGCATGCGAGAAGCAAGGTGAACAAGGAAACAAGATTGGCCCAGATAGCTGAGGTGCATATGAAAGGAATAAATTCAGTGAGCCCAGAGGCTTGCATCTTCCCGTACAGAGAACGCTAAATTCCTTAACTTGATACCTGATCTTTGATGTTCAGACTGCCTGCGCTCTTTGTTGCAAACTTGTATAAAGCCCAACTTCCCCTTCTGCCTCCTTGGAACAGTTTGCTCAGAGCTACTGAGATGCTGTTTCCTGGGCTCAGAGTCCTAAACTCAGAGTCCCACCAAATAAAATAACTGTACTTTCAGGTTGTGACTATATTTTTCAGTTGACAAATTCAATGACTGAGACATGTGATTGCTTTATTTTGCTTTATTCCATTCAATTTCATTCAAGTAACTTTATTCCTTCTATCAGGCTAACTAAAGACAGGATTAAAATCATACGAATTACATACTCATGCAAAAACAGATGATAGAGCAGGACATGACTTTAAAAAATCTTTTTCTTGAAGATTTTCGAGGACTAATATAACAGAATCCTGAGTATATTAATATGTACATTTCATCACCTGTAACCTCCAACACCAATTAATTGTGAGCTCTAGCTCAGTTCTTCCAATTACTACTACTGAACAATCTGAACAGCATTTCTCCCTTTTGGATAAGCAGGTCTCTGATTTGGAATGCTGTCCCCGACAGTTACCTGAATTTAGCCAGCTCAAACCTGAGACCAGCTCAAGCCTTCTGGGCACAGCAAGGTCTCTCCTTTGAATATATTAACTATGAAAATGGACAATGTAGCCTAACAAAATTTTTTTCTGTTGAGAATTGATATGTATGAAAAGACAGAATGTGTGAAAAGAAAACCAGAAGTTTGTATTTAACAAATCTCATTTGTTAAAAAGAATGTATGAAGAATCAAGATTTTTTTCTGGAAAACCTAGCTGTTTATTTTGTGTATAATACCAGTAAAATTGATTTTTATTTGTATGTTTTACGTATTATGAGGTGGGAAAAGTCTTTAGATTAACCATGTCTGACAGATATATGTTCTTTTCCAAAGCAAGGCACTGTGTTTGGGAAGAAAGGTGTAGTTTGCTTACCAGAGAAAGAAAAGACCCAAAGGGCCTGGGTACATAGTTGGAAGAAAGTTTTAGCTTTGAGAGAGGAAACATTGAGAGAGGACATGGAGAACGGGGTTGGAGCCAGTGAAATGTCTTTCAGTGACTATCCCTGCCTTTTTGGCCCAGCATGTATACACTCAGGATCTAAAGTAAGTCGCAAAGTTTATTTATGTGTGATTTTGGAGGAAATTGGGACTGGTTATGTTTTGCATGCAGAGACCTTCCGCAATAGATAAAACTCAGGCAGGATAAAAAGAGGTGTAAGGGTATTCATGTTGCAAGAGCTCCAAAAATGTGTATGGTCAGGGGAGCTGTGGTCTGTTATAATCTATAGAAATGGTTTGGGCCATGCTAAAGGCTCAAGAGTTTTGCCAAGAGAATGCACTGGTCATAGCAAACACCCTCTTCCTACAACATAAGAGAAGACTCTACACATGGACATGACCAGATGGTCAACACCGAAATCAGACTGATTATATTCTTTAGAGCCAAAGATGGAGAAGCTCTATACAGTCAGCAAAAACAAGACCAAGAGCTGACTGTGGCTCAGACAATGAACTCCTTATTGCCAAATTCAGACTTAAATTGAAGAAAGTAGGAAAAACCACTAGACCATTCAGGCATGACCTAAATCAAATCACTTATGATTATACAGTAGAAGTGAGAAATAGATTTAAGGGCCTAGATCTGATAGAGTGCCTGATGAACTATGGACGGAGGTTCGTGACATTGTACATGAGACAGAGATCAAGACCATCCCCATGGAAAAGAAATGCAAACAAGCAAAATGGCTGTCTGGGGAGGCCTTACACATAGCTGTGAAAAGAAGAGAAGTGAAAAGCAAAGGAGAAAAGGAAAGATATAAGCATCTGAATGCAGAGTTCCAAAGAATAGCCAGAAGAGATAAGAAAGCCTTCCTCAGTGATCAATGCAAAGAAATAGAGGAAAACTACAGAATGGGAAAGACTAGAGATCGCTTCAAGAAAATTAGAGATACCAAGGGACCATTTCATGCAAAGATGGGCTTGATAAAGGACAGAAATGGTATGGACCTAACAGAAGCAGAAGATATTAAGAGGTGGCAAGAATACACAGAAGAACTATACAAAAAAGATCTTCGTGATCAAGATAATCATGATGGTGTGATCACTCACCTAGATCCAGACATCCTGGAATGTGAAGTCAAGGGGCCTTAGAAAGCATCACTACAAACAAGCTAGAGGAGGTGATGGAATTCCAGTTGAGCTGTTTCAAATTCTGAAAGATGACGTTGTGAAAGTGCTGCACTCAATATGCCAGCAAATATGGAAAACTCAGCAGTGGCCACAGGACTGGAAAAGGTCAGTTTTCATTCCAATCCCAAAGAAAGGCAATGCCAAAGAACATTCAAACTACTGCACAATGGCACTCATCTCACACGCTAGTAAAGTAATGCTCAAAATTCTCCAAGCCAGGCTTCAGCAATACGTGAACTGTGAACTTCCTGATGTTCAAGCTGGTTTTAGAAAAGGTAGAGGAACCAGAGATCAAATTGCCAACATCCGCTGGATCATGGAAAAAGCAAGAGAGTTCCAGAAAAACATCTATTTCTGCTTTACTGACTATGCCAAAGCCTTTGACTGTGTGGATCACAATAAACTGTGGAAAATTCTGAAAGAGATGGGAATACCAGACCACTTGATCTGCCTCTTGAGAAACCTATATGCAGGTCAGGAAGCAACAGTTAGAACTGGACATGGAACAACAGACTGGTTCCAAATAGGAAAAGGAGTACGTCAAGGCTGTATATTGTCACCCTGCTTATTTAACTTATATGCAGAGTACATCATGAGAAACGCTGGACTGGAAGGAGCACAAGCTGGAATCAAGATTGCTGGGAAAAATATCAATAACCTCAGATATGAAGATGACACCACCCTTGTGGCAGAAAGTGAAGAGGAACTAAAAAGCCTCTTGAGGAAAGTGAAAGAGGAGATTGAAAATGTTGGCTTAAAGCTCAACATTCAGAAAACTAAGATCATGGCATCCAGTTCCATCACTTCATGGGACATAGATGGGGAAACAGTGGAAACAGTGGCAGACTTTATTTTTCTGGGCTCCAAAATCACTACAGATGGTGACTGCAGCCATGAAATTAAAAGACACTTACTCCTTGGAAGGAAAGTTATGACCAACCTAGATAGCATATTCAAAAGCAGAGACATTACTTTGCCAACAAAGGTCCAGCTAGTCAAGGCTATGGTTTTTCCAGTGGTCATGTATGGATGTGAGAGTTGGACTGTGAAGAAAGCTGAGCGCTGAAGAATTGATGCTTTTGAACTGTGGTGTTGGAGAAGACTCTTGAGAGTCCCTTGGACTACAAGGAGATCCAACCAGTCCATTCTAAAGGAGATCAGTCCTGGGTGTTCATTAGAAGGACTGATGCTAAAGCTGAAACTCCAATACTTTGGCCACCTCATGCAAAGAATTGACTCACTGGAAAAGACTCTGATGCTGGGAGGGATTGGGGGCAGGAGGAGAAGGGGACGACAGAGGATGAGTTGGCTGGATGGTGTCACTGACTCGATAGATGTGAGTTTGAGTGAACTCCGGGAGTTGGTGATGGACAGGGATGCCTGGCGTGCTGCGCTTCATAGGGTCGCAAATAGTCAGACACGACTGAGCGGCTGAACTGAACTGAACCCCAATATGTGAAAGTTTAGCAGGACTGGGCAAGGGTGTCTGGCTACATGTAACATTACCAGCAGGAGATGTGCCCTCTCCACGTACAAGTGCAGGAGTGATTTGCAGCTGACAGCTGACAGCTCACATGCTTCTAATATCCTACTGGATTTTAGTCCTTTAAAAAAAGACCATTAGTCAGCTTTTCTCACCTCTGTTTCCTTAAAAGTAAAGAAATCAGAAGTCACCTTTCCACTTAAAATGCATAGAAGTAAAGCCTTTGATGGTCTGTCTATTCATGTCTTCACAACAGAAAAATTTAGTTACTTTGAACAACTAAGGTAAGGGCAATCACCATACTTTGGGAACCAAGAATGTAGTAGAAAGAATGCAAATTTGAAACCAGATACACCTGGGTTCTAATCCTATTTGTTATCTGGGAAGCTTTGTTGTTCAGTTGCTAAGTCTTGTCCGACTTAGTCGCCATGCTTAGTCGCTCAGTTATGTCTGACTCTTTGTGACCCCATGGACTGTAGGCTGCGAGGCTCCTCTGTCCATGGGGATTCTCCAGGCAAGCATACAGCAGTGGGTTGCCATGCCCTCCTGCAGGGGATCTTCCCAACCCAGGGATAGAACCCGGACCTCCCACATTGCAAGTGGATTCTTTACCATCTGAGGTACCAGGGAAGCCCATGAATGCTGGAGTGGGTAGCCTATCCCTTCTCCAGGGAAACTTCCTAACCCAGGAATCGAAGCAGGATCTCCTGCATTGTAGGCAGATTCTTTACTGGCTTAGATACTAGGGAAGCCCATTTGTTATCTGGGAAGCTTTGTTATTGTTCAGTTGCTAAGTCATGTCCAATTCTTTGTGACCCCATGGACTGCAGCATGCCAGTTTCTCTGTCCTTCACCATCTCCTAGAGTTTGCTAAAACTCATGTCCATTGAGTCAATGGTGCTATTCAACCATCTCATTCTGTCACTCCCTTCTCCTCCTGTCTTCAATCTTTCCTAGCATGAAAGTCTTTTCCAATGAGTTGGCTGTTTGCATCAGGTGGCCAAAGTATTGGAGCTTCAGCTTGGCATCAGTCCTTCCAGTGAATATTCAGAGTTGATTTCCTTTAGGACTGACTTGTTTGATCTCCTTGCTCTCCAAGGAGACTCTCAGGAGTCTTCTCCAACACCACAACTTGAAAGCATCAGTGCTTCAGTGCTCAGCATTCTTTATAGTTTTTAGTAGCCCTTAGCTGTATTCTCTTCTTTCTCTTTTTATGATTTTCTTGTGCATACTAAAATAAGTTTTTGCATACATTATGCATAAATATATGTATATGTATTTTGCTTGTACAGTATAAGCTACCATGTTTAAACATGTAATACAGATGGAAACTGAGAAGGAGACAGCAGAAACAAAAGGAAGAGAGTAGGCCGATAAGAGGGTGGGGAGGGGTGAGCAGTCAGCAAAGTAATAACTTGGCTGGAATAGCCGCATCTTAGTAAAACACATCATCTGAATTCAACTCAAGAATACAAAGTGAATCTATTAAAACAAGCTGTTAACTGTGTGAGAAGAGAAAGGTCACTTGGATGCATGAGTTTGATAGCATTGATTAATCTGCATGCTTTGTCTGAATCATTACTGTCAAGATTCTGTAAGTTTAGATACTGAAGAGAAGCAAATAACGTTGAAATGGAGAAACCAATCATCTGAGAGCTGTTTCCCATGTCAGTTGAGGATAAAATCACTGCTACCTGCTCTCCTTACATACGTGACTAATGTGATAATTGTAAATTGAGTTGAGTCCCAAGAAAGAAATATGGTCATCTCATTAAACATGGGTACTTTTTTCCATAGCCTTCTCTGGTGGCTCAGATTGTAAAGCATCTGCCTACAATGCATGAGACCTGGGTTCAATCCCTGGGTCGGAAAGATCTCCAGAAGGAGGAAAGGCAACCCACTCCAGTGTTCTTGCCTGGAAAAATCCCATGGACAGAGGAGCCTGGTAGGCTACAGTCCGTGGTGTCACAAAGAGTCAGACACGACTTCACTTTCACTTTGTTCCATAGTTTCTCATGAAGTAGTATTTTTTTTTCTCATGATATGAGAAAAAAAGAAAAGCCAGTTTGAATGCAAAAATTCAATGATTATGTAGAAAGTATATATTATATGGAGATAGTAGTCCCATGGAATTGAACTCCAGGAATAGCTGTTAAAGAGAAAGAACCCCAGGCATCAAATGCCTGGATTCAAATCTTGCTTCTACCTCTTAGGCAGGGCCCTTAGTACAGTGCCTGCAGTATAGTAAATGCCTAGTAAGCTAATAATAATAATAATCATAGCATACAGCTATGGCTTCCCTGGTGGTCCAGTAAACCGTCCACCTGCCAATGCAGGAGATGTGAGTTCGGTCCCTGGGTGAGGACGATCCCTTGGAGAAGGAAATGGCAACCTACCCAAATATTCTAACCTGGAAAATCCCATGGACAGAGGAGCCTGGTGGACTACAGTCCATGGGGTCACAAAAGAGTTGGAGATGACTTAGCAACTAAACAACAACAAAGGAACTTCTACAAGCTTTTATTTAGTATTTATTGAGTGACTACAACATGCCAGGCATGGTACTAGGTACGAGGGACATCTACTCTCAGGGAGCTCTGGGAGACAGGCAATGAACTTGAGAATAAGGAAGTTACTATAATAATATTAGATACTAAAGACAGAGCAATGAGCAAAACAAAAACAAAAGCCTTATCTTTGTGAGCTCCCATTACAGTACCTTATATTTGTTTGTTCATGTTATTCTGGCTCATTACAGCTAGTTTGTAATTTAGATTTCCTGACTAGAGTTTTCTGCTTTAACCAGCAGACTGAATTCCGTAATTCAATGATTTAGAGGTTAGTTTGCAACTTAAAATTTGTCCATTTTATCCTCTTTTGGATGTTAATAGATTTTGTCCATATTACAATGTAAATAACAATGAACTTTCTGTGTGTTTACTCTCTATTTGATGACTTAGCCACAATTTAAGACATAGCTACAATTAAAATATTGTAGCTATAATTTTGACTACCAAATCTAGGAAGCTGTTGATTCCTGCTAACCCCATTGCTTTCATAGTCTTATGGTTGAAAATTTAAGCAAAATTTGCTTCCTGCCCACAGGGAGACTACTATCTTAGTCTTGCCAAAATATACCAAAGTTGTATTGTTACTGGTGACTCATTTAAGATGGTACTTCCTTCTGTAAGATTGTAACTAATTTAAAGCAAAGACTGAATGAAAGTCTTTATGTTTTGCAGACAAAAGAGCACCCATTTGTCCTCAGGTATGTGAACTGTTGGAACAAATGACTGCAGGGGACTGTGTGGCATGGGGAAGGTCATGGAGGTAGAATCATTAATAGGCTGGGCAGATATCTTTCTGGCCCAGGAACCAACACCAGTTTCTCTATGACACCTAGAAGATACTGCAGCATTGTTTCTGCTCTAGTCTGCCTGTTCTCATTGTATGCTCAGTCACTCAGTCGTGTCCAACTAGTTTACCCACCCGGAGAATATTTGGCATGACCAGTAACATATGTTAGATGGATAGATTTGCTTATGGCTGTGAATATTGAAAATTCACAGAGCCCCACAGAAGTGCCCACGTCAGGGAGCAAAACAGCATAGTGACAGCAAGAAGACATAAGACTAGAAACTACAAATGCAAAATAAAAGACTAGGGAGGCAGCAAAGATTTCTTTTTTAAGAATGCAGATGCGTATATTATGTATACCCTGCCTCTGTGGGACTAGTGGAATACTCAAAATCCTCTAAGATTAGTACAGAGTGAAGTACTCTTTCATCATTTGAAGGAATGAGGGACAATTTTTAGGATGTAACACTAGTATGGATAGAAATTTTGCTTCTTCTGAGATGGTCTTCTCTGGACTGGTTTAGCTATCACCTTGCCAGAAAGCCTTTATAAAAGGAAAGTTCTCTAGGAAACTTCATTTTTCAGTTTAGAAAATGTCTTTAGTCTGAGCATATTCTCAACCCAGGATTGGTAACACTAGTCACTTTTCCAGTCCACATGATTAAGAAAGTCAGAAAAAGCTATTTCAAATCTTTTTCTCACAGAGTTCTGTCCAATGATTTCTTGATAAATGTCAATTCAATGAAGTGAGTTTTACATTTAGAATCTTAGTAAAAATTTCCCCATATTCTTCAGATTGATTCTTTAAAAAACCTCTTCAAATATCCGGAGAATAATGACTCATTATTTTGTCACCCTATTTATGTATGTTTCGTTTGTCATTCATAAAGGAGTTGTATTGTTTGGTTTTATGCAAAGATGCTGATGGAGCACCTGTGAATGTTTGCTTTCTTGGCACCAAGAGAGAAGAGAGAAAATAATTTGATTCACTGACAATGAATTATTGCATCTGTTTGTGGCTGTTAAATAATTTAATAGAATTTATAGGGATTGTTTTCCCTTGGTTAAACTACAGACAAATATCAGTCTCTGCCTCATGTTGGACACAAACGTAGAAGAAAACCATTTCCTTCATTTACCTTTTGCCGGTTAGATGGTATTAAGACACTGAGTGATCTCACATTATATCCTTTTTACATTTAAGTTGAATTTCTTTAAACTTTAGACAAGGGAAATACTGTTAAAATTAAACAGCAAATTAAAAGAAATATTCAGTGATTTCCCATATACAGTGTAGTGTTTTCACATTGACTTCTTTCATTTAGCAATATGCATTTTAGAGGTTAAGAATCTGCCTGCAAATGCAGGATACATAAGAGATTCGGGTTTGATCTCTGGGTAGGAAAGATCCCCTGGAGAAGGAAATGGCAGCTCATTCCAGTAGTTTTGCCTGGAGAATCCCATGGACAGAGGAGCTTGGAGTCCATGGGATTGCAGAGTCGGATATGACTGAGCAACTGAACACACACACACATGTCTTTTCATGGCTTGATAGCACATGTCTTTTCATTCCTTTTTAGCACTGAATAATATTCCATTGTCTGGATGTATCATAGTTTATTCAACTATTTACCAAGGACATCTTGGTCAGTTCCCAGTTTGGGCAACCATGAGTAAAGCTAATATAAATATTCTTGTGTAGGTTTTAGTGTAGACAGAAGTTTTCAGGTCCTTTGGATAAGTACCAAAGATGCGATTGCTGGACCATATGGTAAGGCTTGTGCTTCCCTGATAGCTCAGTTGGTAAAGAATCCGCCTGCAATGCAGGAAACAATTCCTGGGTTGGGAAGATCCACTGGAGAAGGGATAGGCTATCCACCCCAGTACTCTTGGGCTTACCTTGTGGCTTAGCTGGTAAAGAATCCACCTGCAAGGCGGGATACCTGGGTTTGACCCCTGGATTGGGAAGATCCCCTGGAAAAGGGAAAGGCTACCCACTCCAGGCCAGCCTGGAGAATTCCATGGACTGTATAGTCCATGGGTTTGCAAAGAGTTGGACACGACTGAGTGACTTTCCCTGTCATGGTAATACTATGTTTAGTTTTTTAAGAAACCATCAGTCTTCCAAAGTGGTTGTACCATTTTGCATTCCACCATCAATGAGTGAGAGTTTCGTTGCTCCATATCCTTGCTAGCATTTCATGTTGTCAGTGTTCTGCACTTTGACCATTCTGATAGGTGTGTTATCTCATTGTTTTTTAATTTGCATTTCTCTGATGATATATGATATGGAACATCTTATTTTTCATCTGTATATCTTCTCTAATGAGATGTCTGTGAAGGTCTTTGGCCCATTTTTTAATTGAGTTTTTGTTTTCTTATTATTGACTTTAAAGTGTTTCTTTAAACATTTTGTTTAACAGTCCTTTATCGAACATGTCTATGCAAATATTTTCTCCCAATCTTACCTTTTCATTCTCTTATATTACTTTTGTTTTTAAATAGCTTATGTGTTTTTAGTATATAATGGTCATGATCATATAAAATTGCTAATTGTATTGTATCAGTGGGTTGGTATTATGATAAAAAAATTTCAAGAAATTTGATTTATCTAGTGGAAATCCTTTCCCACATGGGTCTAGTGGTAAAGAACCCACCTGCCAATGCAGGGGACATAAGAGATATGGGTTTGATCCCTGGATCAGGAAGATCCCCTGGAAGAGGGCATGGCAACCCATTCCAGTATGCTTACTTGGAGAGTCCCATGGACAGAGGAGACTAGTGGGCTATACAGTCCATGGGGTCACAAAGAGTCAGACACAATGGAAATGACTTAGCATGTAGTGGGAATCCTAAGGTTACTGATATCCCCACAAATTCATGACAACCAGAAGCCAAATGGAACCTCAGCAATGCCTCACAATCATTTTTCTCGTAGGTTACTCTCTCACTCACCACGGGAATTAATATCACTCTGTATCAATTGGGATGCCTCTGCTTGCACATGTCAACAATTCAAACCATATATGCATATTCTCTCAAGCAGAGAGGGATATTGGCTCAGATACTGATGTCTGGGAGTATCTAGCTCTTTTTCTCTCTCTTTTTAGTTCTCTGTTCCTCAGGTTTGCTTCCCAGATGGGATAAAGATGGTTGTCAAACTTGCATCCCACTGTGTTAGAAGCCCCAAAGGAAAAAGTGTGCTTCTTTCCTAGTGATCTCATCAAAAGTTCTGCAGTTGGGCTTCACTGGGTTGAAACAATGAATAATGCAAGAGTGTTGAATGCGTCAGTTGAACAGACCTGGTCAAGCCCACCTTAGGATCTAGGTTGAAAGGGAGGGGAGTGAAATGTCAGTTCCCTCTCTAGACCATAGATTGCAAATGGGGAAAGGTGATTTGTCCCACTCCAGTGTTCTAGCCTGGAGAATCTCAGGGACGGGGGAGCCTGGTGGGCTGCCATCTATGGGGTCGTACAGAGTCGGACACGACTGAAGCAACTTAGCAGCAGCAGCAGCAGGAAGGTGAATGGAGGATGAGCAAGCAAAAATAACCCAAGACTGTATCCACTCTTGTCAAATCTCTGATTTTCCCTACCTCCTAATCACCATCCTCAGTGAATGACTTTGCCTTATTCTTTAGAGATAAACTGGGAGGCACCAAGTGGGACATCTCATATTTTGCCACCACTCATTTCTTTCCCCTACTTATTTCAGCACTCATCTTTTTCTTTCCTGTTATAATTTCTGCTATTAAAGCTATTTCCTCCACTTGAGCTCTGGATCTCTTTCTGCCCCTCTACTCATTTATCTTCCGCACACCTCATTGTACATATCTTCTATTTTACTCTTTTCCCCCCTGGTACAAGAGCAAAAACAAATTAAAAACCTCTTTGATTCCTATCTCTCTTCCAGCCATTGCTCTTTCTCTCAACACCTTTCCTCAGGCAAACTTTGTGTTCTCTACACATTAATTCTTCAATCTACTCCTTTCTATTCTCTATATCCACTGGTCCACCACTCTGCTGACACTGCCCACTCTAAGACCACCAAGAGCATTCATGTTATCAAATCCAGTGGACAGCTCTTTCCATCTTACTGTTAGGGGCAGCACACTGATTGAAACCGCCCACCCTGGCCAGGCACCATAGTAACCATTTGCATGAGTTGTTTTATGACAGGAGATCCTGATAAGGAATACGGAACTAATAAGCCACCACCAACCAGAAGAGTTCGGGAAAGATTGAAAGGAGACACCGCGTGTCTGTCCACTTCCCAGAATCCCTCTCTCTAGCATCCATCTTGGCTGAGCGATGCGTGCACTACCAGGAAAGACTCTGAATCATAATGATTCGTCAAAGACCACCTGGAAAATAAGCCCATCACCATAAAACCTGAGACTCCAAGCCCTGCGGCAGAGCAGTTCTCCTGGGTTCCCTTACCCTACTGCTCTCCACCCGGGTGCCCTTTCCCAATAAAATCTCTTGCTTTGTCAGCACATGTGTCTCCTTGGACAATTCATTTCTAAATGTTAGATAAAAACCCAGTTTCGGGCCCTGGAAGTGGTCCCCCTTCCTGCAACATTACTAGACGTCTTACTAGCATTCACCACAGCTGACCACGCCTTCCTTCTTAGAATGTCCTCTTTTCTTGGCTGTCATGACAACATACTCTTCTGGCTTCCTCCTACTGCTTTGGCTTTCATTATCCATCTCCTTTGTAAGTGATCTCAAAATATACTTTCCCAAAGGTCAGTGCTAGATATGCTTCTCTTTTTATTTTGCCCTTTTCCCCTTAAAGTTATTTCACCCAGTCCTATGGCTTCAGATACCACAAATAACCTGACAGTTCCCAAATTTATGTTGAACCCATATGTCTGTCCTGAGGTCTAGTCCTCTTTTTGCAACTTTATTCTCAGCACCTCCAGAACCACTCACAAATCTCCTCCTTCTCTAGTCTTAACTACTCCAACCTCCCCATTGCTCAAACCAGAGATCTGGGGGTCACCTGTGGTAGCCCCTTCTTCCTTTTCTCATTTTCCATTCCAGTTCCAGTAAATCCTCAATAACCCCACTTCTCTCTCATTCCCACCCCACTTAGTATACTTGGATCTCCTGCAATCACCGTCTAAGGGATTGCTTCCTTGATAGTTCTATATCCCCAAATTCATTATCCAGCAGTTAGAGATATTTTTAATGTATGAACTTTCACCTTTCTGACTTAAAATCTACATGGCATGAACTCCAGATTTTTAAGAAATGGCTTTCACAGCCTCATCTCTGACTTGCCTTCTGCCTGCTCCTCCAGCTTTATTTTTTTCCCCTTCTCTCACCACACATTTGCTACACTGGTCTGCAGTACTTTAGTTACTTTAGGATCTTTCCATGTTGTTTCTTCTGCATAGAATACTCTTCCCACACTATTTGTCTGGCCGGTTGCCTAGTTTAAATGTCAGTTCCTCAGGGGAATGGTAGGAACCCACTCCAATCTAAATTAGCCCCTGTACCTAAATTACTTTCTTTCAGGCATTTAAAAAATAATTTTGATTATATGTTTGTTTGATTATTTTTAACATATCTTTCTACTACAAGTGGCATTACAGTACACCTATTTCCAAGCTGAGTGCCTACCTATTCACTTGAATGAGTCCCTGACACCAAGCTGAATGTGTGCGTGCTCAGCCATGTCGGACTCTTTGTGACCGCCGGGCTCTTCTGTCCACGGGATTTTCCAGGCACGAATGCTGGAGTGGGTTGCTATTTCCTTCTCCAGGGAATCTTCCTGACCCAGGAATTGAACCCGAGTTTCCTATGTCTCCTGCAGGGGTCCCATAAATTTATCTTGAAAGGATTAAAAATACTGCAAAATTACTTTCCATACATATCCTTTTTTTGTGGTCCTTCTTCTTGAGGGACATTTTTACCAAGTAAAATAGCACAGTTAGGAGGAGATAACTAGTTAAAATGACAGTCAGTTCCCATTATTTAGCATTGGGTGAGAGAAAATAGCTGGAGTTGTAAATTTTGCATTCCTTACCAAGGTGAAGGGATGAGAAAATACACTGGGAACTAGAAAATTGGAGCAGTAAAATGCAGAGGTAATGTGAGCTTATAGGAAAAAATTCAGTCAGGAATAGGAATATCCGGGTTTAGCATTCACTCTGCCAGCTGCAAGTCATTCAGTCTTTTTGTGTCTTGGATTTTCTCACCTTTAAAATCTTGTGGCGATTTCATAAGCAGACAAATGTGGAAGCCCTTTGCAAAGTATAAAACTTCTTAAAAATGTGAGATGCTCTTATACTCTTTATTTTGATTTTCATTTATAAACATAAAGTGGTTTTACTTGGAGAATAATGAACTTAGTCACTCGCATAGGTAGGGCTAGCTGTTACTGTCATTCAATATATAAAATTACTATTAAGAAATCACCTAGAGATAATATTATGAAAGTAAATGTAGTGAATTCATTGTGGATTTACTTTTTAATTCTTTACAAGCTTTCCTGATAGCAATACTAATTAAATATGCTGTGCGTCAAGTCCCTTTTTCTAAAGAGATTAGAGATTAATCTCTAAGCTATTTGTAAATTACTATGCCTTTTCATTGTGAAGTGTTTAGTTGAAATGCTGTTTTAAGAAAAGGGTTATAGATTATAAATGGCTTCATTAATTATTTTATTTCCCTGTCATTCTACCAGTTTTATAGTAATACGTGACTTTAATTTTCTTTTTACTGGCAATATAAATGAGATCTAAGAGATGAAGCATTATTTTGAAACAAATTTAATTTAACTGACCCAGCATGACTTGGAATCCATGCTGCCCACGATCCTTTTATGATTAAGTACTAAAGAAGAATCTGTAATGTGAATATTTTTCTTTTATTTCTTCACCATGGGATTCACTCTCCTTGTGATAAAATCTCATCCGGTGTGCCAGTCAGTTTCATCAACAAATGGGAATGCAAAGCTTTTTAGTAAAACTAATGACCTTATATAACAACAACAAAAACCCCACACAATTCAAATTGTGTTTTAATATCTTTGTGTTCAGAGAAATTGATAGCCTAGAGATCAGTATGTGCTAATTTACAGTCCTGTAAAAGGCTGTGATGTTCATCCCATTTTTAAAACTGCTAAGATGAACAAGTCTAACTATTTCAAATTTCATAGGGTTTTGTAAACTTCTCTCAGTGCCAAGAAAGCAAGCCACCTGGCAGTTTCTTAAAACAGTGAGACAATGCTTAGGAATATGCACCATAATTGACTGTTTGTATTTCAACTGAAACTGGCTCACATTTACATGGGATGAGAGCATTTTTATCCTAGTTACATTGCTCGCTGTTTCTTATGATTATATTCTCATACTGCAGATTATATTCTTATGCGGCAACCATCCTGGTGGTTATTGAGCAGATGTAGTGTATTTTAACATATTGACAAATACTATTTTTCTTGAAAGTGTAAAAATGATTCAGAGAAATATTTGCTATTTTAGGTAGCATTCAAGTTAGACTATTAGGTTCATTAGCTGAATTTCCTAAGATTCACAAGGTAAATGTAGGAAGTTAAGTGTAGTTACAGTAGAGTGTTTTAAGTGGCAAAGATGTACAGAAACAACTTTGTGAATTTGGGTCAGTTGAGTTTAGATAAGAAACCTATATTAAAGAAGGGACTCTTGCTATAATTAAAGCAATAAAGAAATATGGATTCAGTTCGGTCGGTCACTCATGTCTGACTCTTTGCGACCCCATGGATTGCAGCATGCCAGGCTTCCCTGTCCATCACCAACTCCCGGAGCTTACTCAACTCATGTCCATGAAGTCGGTGACGCCATCCAGCCATCTCATCCTCTGTCGTCCCCTTCTCCTCCTGCCTTCAATCTTTCCCAGCAGCAGGGTCTTTTCCAATGAATCAGTTCTTCACATCAGGTGGCCAAAGTATTGGAGTTTCATCTTCAGCATCAGTCCTTCCAATGAACATTCAAGACTGATTTCCTTTAGGATGGACTGGTTTGATCTCTTTGCAGTCCAAGAGACTCTTAAGAGTCTTCTCCAACACCACAGTTCAAAAGCATCAATTCTTTGGCGCTCAGCTCTCTTTATAGTCCAACTCTCACATCCATACATGATTACTGGAAGTATGGATTAGGAAACAATAAAAGATACTTTTGTGTACTATGTCTTCCAAAGAAGAAAAAAAAAAGGAGAGCGAATGTGTTGAGTATAAAACACAAAGGCAAGTTTGAAAAGCATATCTAGATGTGAAAATAGAGGATTAGGTCAAAGCTACAAGAGAACTTGTAGGGCTACACTTTGTATTTAATGAAAATTATTGAAAAGGATGTGTTCTCTGAAAGATTAAACTTCTTGTAACCTACATGGAATTCTTAGTGATTCCAATTTCTCTGAAGCATATTTAATTCCTAATTTAATACAGCAGATTTGAATCTCATTATCAGTGGTGTGCATTTAATTGAAATCAATTGATTTAAACAACTAGTCAGGAAATCTCAGTTTAATCTCCTTTTCTTCCTCTAGGAACATTCATCTACTTATATTTATTCTCAAAGGTAGCAAAAGTCTGATTCAAAAGGAGATATACTACACATTTTCATTAAATTGATTGTTTAAGTACTAATGAGGTTAATTTTACAGATATGCTGTAATATTGCATTGTGCTTTGAACACTGCTTTCACCAAGGCTAATTAAAGTCAGTTCAGTCACTTAGTCGTGTCTGACTCTTTGCGATCCCATGGACTGCAGCACACCAGGCCTCCCTGTCCATCACCAATTCCCAGAGTTTGCTCAAACTCATGTTCATCGAGTCGGTGATGCCATCCAACCATCTCATCTTCTGTCATCCCCTTTTCCTTCTGCCTTCAATCTCCCAGCAACAGGGTCATTTCCAATAAGTCAGTTCTTCGCATCAGGTAGCCAAAGTATTGGAGCTTCAGCTTCAGCATCAGTCCTTCCGGTGAATATTTAGGACTGATTTCCTTTAAGATTGTCTGGTTTGAGCTCTTTGCAGTCCAAGGGACTTTCAAGAATCTTCTCCAACACCACAGTTCTAAAGCATCACTTCTTCAGTGCTCAGCTTTCTTATGGTTCAACTCCACATTCATACATGAATTAAAGTCAGTAGTTCTAAAGTGTAAGATTCTAAAATAATTTCCAAATCAAAGATTTATCATATTTAGGGGATATTTTGTCATGCTGTAATAGAAACACATTGGCCAATCCTAAGAATAATAAATATATAAAGTTTTATATTAACTAAAATAATATTGGTATAATTATTTTCATAAATGTAAGGTGTGTGTGTGTGTGTGTGTGTGTGCTTAGTTGCTCAGTCATCTCTGACTCTTTGTGACCCCATGGGCTGTAGCCCGGCAGGCTCCTTTGTCCATGGGGATTCTCCAGGCAAGAATACTTGAGTGTGTTGCCATGCCCTCTAGCAGGGGATCTTCCCAACCCAGGGATCAAACCCAGGTCTCCTGCATTGCAGGCAGATTCTTTACCATCTGAGCCACCAGGGAAACCCAAGAATACTGAAGTGGGTAGCCTATTGCTTCTCCAGGGGAACTTTCTGACCCAGGAATCAAACTGGGTTCTCCTGTATTGCAGGTGGATTCTTTACCAACTGAGCTACCAGGGAAGTCCTAAAAATAAGGTAATGCACTTTATTATGCCTCAAGTTAACTCTTTATAGATATATATCATTATCTCTACAAAGTACAACTTTCTGATAATTAATGAGGTAATTATAGGACTATGTGTGCTTAGTTGCTCAGTCATGTCTTTATGTGACCCTGTGGACTGTAGCCCCACAGGCTGCTCTGTCTGTCCATGGGGATTCTCCATGCAAGAATATTGGAGTGGGTTGTCATGCCCTCCTCCAGGGGATCTTCCCAACCCAGGGATCAAACCCAGGTCTCCCGCACTGCAGGTAGATTCTTTACCAGCTGAGCTACCAGGGAACCCAATGCTATGGAAACATCTTTAATATTTTTTTAATACTGTATGCTAATATATGTTAATTGTGAATAATTTGAACAAAACAGAGAAAACTATTTTCATAATTCTCCTTCATTTCCCCTAGAGATAACCAATATTACCACTTGGAATAGAGCCTTTCAGATTTGTTATATATTAGTGATGTGATCTCATAATATATGTACTGTTTTATATTATTTATTTTTTAAGGACACATACACACACATCCACACACAGATTATCCCTTTTAAGATTTATGGATCTATGTCACCTTTATAAGAACTACATAGAATCTTTTTGCATGAATGTGTTATAATTTATTTTGCCAGTCCTTACTAGGAATGAGTGTTCAGTTTATTAGTTTATTTCTAATTTCCTTAATATTATTCACAGAGTAGCATTGAATTTCCATGTACTTAAATCTTTGCCTCTTTGTTCAAATATTTCCTTAAGATAAAGTCTCAAAAGTGATATTGCTAGATCAAAGTAGACCCATCTTTAACATTTTAAAACATTTATCACATTGCCTTCTGGAAAAATTTGTCCATTTTATACTAATCTAACATTATACAAAAATTCCCTTTTCTCTATAACCTGACATCTTTTTTAACCTATAATAATCTGGTATGCAAATTAATAAATTTATTTGTGTATCAAGTATTTGTGTTTGAGCATCTTTTCCTTAATTTTGAAACAGTTGTATAATTTTGTGAATTTATCTTTTCCAAAATTAGTTTGTGAGCAAATTTTATAAATTAAGAAACATATATCAAATATTTTTCAGTTTGAGAATTAAAAAAAAACTGGATACAGTTTTAAGCTTTTTTGTGCTCATACCTACCAGTCTTTTCTTCTGTGTCTTGTGTGGCCTTGATTTATTTAAGAAGAGATCTTCCCCACCCCAAACTATAGAAATATACGATTACATCTTTTCTAGTACTTCTAAACCCTATTGTATCTTTAATCCATCTAAAATAATTATTAGGTCTGGCATGAAAGAGAAATTTACTTATATTTTTGTTCAAATGAATAGTGAATTTTTCAACACTAATACTTGACTAATATATTATTTCCTTTGTTATTTTAAATGCCACTTCCACCCTACCCCTTGAAACAATTCCACTGGACTTTTCATTAGAATTTTATTGTATTTATCTACTAATTAGTATAGCACTTGAATTTTACCAACATTATCTTTCCAGTAATTTTTTAATGTTTTCATTTATTTGATCCTCTTTTTCAACTTTATATGAAATAAAATTTTATGCATAATTTTTACATGTATCTCGTTAAATTTATTCTTGGCTTGTTTACAATATCTGTTGTTAATTTGAATGGGTTTCTCTCACTTCTACTCATCCCTGCCATTACATTTAGAAGCAAATTGTTGTATAAGAAAGCTATTAATTTTTTATATTTCTACTTTATTTTGCCACCATCTCTTTTGTTATTTCTAATAATTTTCAGTTGATTCTTTTGAATTTTCTAGGTAAATAATTATCACCTCTGTGACTAGTAATGATCTTTCACTTCATTTATCATATATTATGCTTAATTTCTTATGCTTGTTTTATGCTTTGATCGAAGTACCCAGAGTCATGTTAAAATGTAGAATAAATATTAGCCTTTTGTTTTGTTACTTTTAAAATTTTAATGAGAATTCTTCTAAATCTTTACCAGTTGGTATGACCTTTCCTTTAGGATTCTGAAATAGGATTTTGATCATGTAAAGGAAGTTACCTTCTTTTTCAGTTTACTGAGTGTTTTCTTTGGAATTAATATTGTATTACCTTGGAGGAATTTATAGGTAGGATCATATTGTTTTTCTCTTTTAGCTTATTTATTTACTGGATTACATTGATGGCTTTCTTAGTGCTGATACATTCTTATATTTCTGTAATAAACCTGATTTTTTAAAAACTTGATTACTTTTTAAAATATTGCTATATTTTACTTTATTCATAAGTAAGATGGATCTATAATTCACTCCTTTGGAGTTTTATGTTTTTCAGAGGAATTTAGCATGCTTTATTTCCTTTGATCCTTGAGATAACTCTATGAGTTAGACCAGAAATTATTACATTATTCTAATAAATAAAAACAACAGATATCGAACTTTTTGCCTGTCATAAAGTCATGAAAGTAGGTGGTGATGGTAACTAAAATCAGTTAGTCCCCAATCCAATGCTTTGGGGAGAATACAGTAATTTCTATAAGTAAGGTATTTGAATTTTTAGGACTTTGAATTTTATTATCTCAAATAAAAACTGTCCCTATATAGTTTCTTTTTACATTTTTCTAAATTAAGACAATAGATTTGTTTTTGTTTTGACTATGGAGCCTTCACTGGGTATCAGGGAGCCTTCACCCTAAAGGAGTCTCTGTGCTGAAAATATACATTCTCTGAGATCTGCCATCTGTGTGTTGCACATGGACAGATGCTAATGTTCAGTTAAACCAAGGTAATACAATAAGGATTAAAGTATTAGATGCTACTAACCCATTCAGAAGTTATGGATAAAACTTGAAACCTTTAATCAGATTCATCTTGATGTTCAAGTCAAGTTCACATATTTCATTATTATCATAAGAGAAAAATATTAAGGATGCATTTTTACATTGCATTAGGTCTATTTTAAATGTGGTTCAGGAATCTGCCTTATAGAAAGTTTAGAGATTGCACTTCAGAATCTATTACAGAAGAAATATTCAACTAGGAAATTTTAAAATAACTTAAGTATAAATTTTAGAACCTATAAAACTTAATGCAAATGCAAGAATGGCCCATTTGTTGATATACATTTATTTATTAAATGAAGGCTAGACTTCTCCACGTGTAGAGAAAAATGGATTTAGACTATAAATGAATTGTATTTTAGCTTTGAATAGAATTATGCTGTTATATTGACATTTAATCTTTATGTTCAGAGTCATACACATTTAGAAAATGTTTCATAAAGTAAATTTATTGTTTTTAAATCTCTTGTAAGATATTTTTCTCTTAATGAGAAACCTAAACATGTTAATTTCTATATAGTCCAATGGCACTTATCTACCTCTAAAACATGCCACTAGTAGCTATGTATTGTATATTTAGCCCAATTGAAATTTATAAATGATGTATAAAGTCTTAAATCTGTTCTTATCAAATGTTGCACAGAAAAATCATGAATTCTTGGAATATGATCATTTTTCAAATTCTATTTCATCAATTCAACTTTATGCTCTGAAGCAAGGCTGACTATAACCTTATTTCCACTTAAGCTAATATAGCTCTGAATGAGATTCTGTTTTAAATTGAGATTTAATTGATAAATTCATTGTATTGGTTTTGGATGTGCAACATAATGATTTGATGTATGTATATGTTGTGAAATGATTACCAGAATAAGTTTAGTTAACATCTATCACTGTGCATATTTAAAATTTGTTTTTCTTGTGATGAGAACTGTTAAGATCTACTCTCCTAGCAAATTTCAAGTTTTACATGATTTTATTTTTAAAAATCACATCTGTTTCTGAAACTCAGCTCCAATAACACCCTATGGTAACAAATGGTAGAACTCACATAGTATTGAAACATATTGGGTATTTCCTTTTCAGTTTTAAATTTGTTTTATTCAGATTTGGATGACTGGAGACTATGTTTAAATTCCACATTGACTGAAATCAATGTAAATAATATAATAGTGTCTCATATTTGATGGTAAATATTACCATTAAAAATTGAAAAGTCAAAATGAAGCAGAAACTAT
Source organism: Bos indicus (assembly GCF_029378745.1). Classification (NCBI taxonomy): domain Eukaryota; kingdom Metazoa; phylum Chordata; class Mammalia; order Artiodactyla; family Bovidae; genus Bos; species Bos indicus. The sequence goes on from NC_091761.1 coordinate 86,523,041, forward strand.
TCTGTGAGCTGGTTGTTTAGCACACAAAGGAAAATGGGAATTTTTTTCAGCAACATTTTTGAAATGAACTTAATAATGTTCCATTCCTATTGAATTTTAATTTTTCAGAAAATTTAGTTTAAGTATATGCAACATTAGTTTGGAATGAAAAAACAAAATTATGCATAGATTTTAATGCCTCTCCTGGAAGAAGCACAAGCTGGAATCAAGATTGCTGGGAGAAATATCAATAACCTCAGATATGCAGATGACACCACCCTTATGGCAGAAAGTGAAGAGGAACTAAAAAGCCTCTTGATGAAAGTGAAAGAGGAGTGAAAAAGTTGGCTTAAAGCTCAACATTCAGAAAACGAAGATCATGACATCTGGTCCCATCACTTCATGGGAAATAGATGGGGAAACAGTGGAAACAGTGTCAGACTTTATTTTTGGGGGCTCCAAAATCACTACAGATGGTGACTGCAGCCATGAAAGTAAAAGACGCTTACTCCTTGGAAGGAAAGTTATGACCAACCTAGATAGCATATTGAAAAGCAGATATATTACTTTGCCAACAAAGGTCCTTCTAGTCAAGGCTATGGTTTTTCCAGTGGTCATGTATGGATGTGAGAGTTGGATTGTGAAGAAAGCTGAGCGCCAAAGAATTGATGCTTTTGAACTGTGGTGCTGGAGAAGACTCTTGAGAGTCCCTTGGACTGCAAGGAGATCCAACCAGTCCATTCTAAAGGAGATCAGCCCTGGATGTTCTTTGGTAGGAATGATGCTAAAGCTGAAACTCCGGTACTTTGGCCACCTCATGGGAAGAGTTGACTCATTGGAAAAGACTCAGATGCGGGGAGGGATTGGGGGCAGGAGGAGAAGGGGATGACAGAGGATGAGATGGCTGGATGGCGTCACCGACTTGATGGACGTGAGTTTGAGTGAACTCTGGGAGATGGTGATGGACAGGGAGGCCTGGCGTGCTGCAATTCATGGGGTTGCAAAGAGTTGGACACAACCGAGCGACTGAACTGAACTGAATTAAATATCAATTTCTTGATGGATGCCCGAATTAAGCATCAATATATGGTTATACCTATGAAATAATTAGGGCATTCTTTTGGGTTGGTGAAAAGGTTCATTTGGGTTTTTCTGTAAGATGTTACAGAAAAACCTGAACGAGCCTTTTGGCCAACCCAATATTTGATCCCTGCAATAGGACCCTGAAAGAGATGTGTTAGCAATATAGTTGTTAAAACCATATTTTACATATTCTTCATTACAGACTTTCTTATTATAGGGACCATGACATGCTGCCTTCTCTAAAGAGCATCTGATTAATCCTCATACCAGAAACAATGGAGTTGGCTCTGGCATAAGTTCAGCCAGGATTCCTGGGCCTGCTGTGTAGGGAGTCTCGTGAGGAAGGACAGAATCCTATCTCGGTCTCCAGGCCCACTTGGTTCTTGGCACCTCTGTTGAGAGTTGCACAGGCTACCAATGAATTTTAAATGTAGTGTTTGAGTGTGAGGTGGACATCTGTCTTAGAGGAATAGGATTGGTAGCAGCATGTCCTTCTTCAGAAGCCATTGAATAATTGTCAGATGACCTTTATTGGTGTCCCCTTCATTTCATTCTTATGGGTGCTGCCAAGACACAGTAGGGTAACAAAGTCCCCTGGGACTTATAATAAGCAAAAACATATACTTCATGCAGCAGTTGGATTAGTTCAAAACAGTCAAGTTTTTTTTTTTTTTTAAATCATTTTGAGGGCAAGACACCCTGCCCGCCCCCCCAACTCCTGATAGAGGTTATGTGAAAACAGTCATGTTTTTTACTAGAAAAATGGGATCATTGATGTACCTTGTAACTATATGTGAAGTAGTGGATTGTGCAGGATGCAAGAGGAGATTGGCAAGATTTAAGTGAGAAACAAGGCCTTTCCCATGAAGGCAGTTTACACTATACAGGAACATCTATACTTGTGTCCTTGCAGGGAAATAAGAGTTGAAAATAGAAAGTCCATCAGGTAGTGAGGTTTGATAATAAATAATCACAGGGTTTGTGCCCTTATTCTGTGGGGGAAACAGAGATGGCAGGAATCAATGGAATAATAGAATGATCGGACCTCTAGAGACATAGGCTTCCAGCCTTTATTGACCTGCAGCCATATCTCCTCACCCATATGGGTTTAATTTCTGTACAAGTGAAAAAATAATTCCAAACAGGTGAATAATCTTTGATTTTATCTATGTGCATTGATCTGCAATGAAAAGTCAGAGATTTTTAATTAGGTTTATAATTTTGCCTCTTGAATGAATCACAGAGATGAAGGTATATAGAATAAAGTTCAAGAAGAGGTAATTCATCTTTAGTCCACTGTTGTTGAACAAACATCATACGTAATATTTAAAATATATAAATCAGGTTATAGTGTTCTTGAAGTTGTGATCTGGAAAGGATTGTTGTTCAGTTACTAAATCATGTGTGACTCTTTGTGGCACCATGGACTATAGTGCTTGGGTTTCCCAAGTGACGCAGTGGTAAAGAATCTGCCTGCTAATGCAGGACATGCAAGAGACACAGGTTTGATCCCTGGGTTGGGAAGATCTCCTGCATGGCAACCCACTCCAGTATTCTTGCCTGGAGAATCCCATGGACAGAGGGTTGGCGGGCTATCATCTACAGGGTCACAGAGTTGGACACGACTGAACACGCAGCACACATGGACTGGACAGCGTACCAGGTTTCTCTGTCCTTCACTGTCTCCCGGAGTTTCTCAGACTCATATCCATTGAGTCGGCTGAAAAGGATATTTTGGTATTATTTACTGTTATTCTTACCATTTCTTTGAGTTGGTTTCTTCCTAATTTTGTTGAAAATTTCAAACCAAAGCCTTTTTAGTCTAGAGATGGTCTACAGAATGGTCTAGAGAGTAAGGAAGCCTCTTTTCTCAAAATGAAACTAATAGAATATGACTCTATAATCTTGCTTCTGCTGCTCCAGTTATTTTAGGAGGCATTATAAAAATGTTAGCCTATTAAAAATCCAGTACTATTGCGGTTGATAAAGTGCTTTGCAGTCTATTAGCAGTTACTATGAGAACATGGCAACAGGGCTTTGGTGTGACTAAACCCACCGATGCCATCTTCTGGGTTCCTGCAGCAAACTCTTACAAGCCGCACAGTTAGTGGCCAGGTCTTTCTCGGAATAATGGAGTCACAGGTAGGGTTGTGTTATTTAAGACTTTCCCCATGGCATGAAGTTATAGTGTAGCTCCATGTGAAAGTTGTATTTGTTTTCTTGTAAAATGGCAGTGATTTTAAAAACTATTTTACCTAAGACTTTTATAGATTTTGAACAATTAGTTTTTTTCTTGTCCAGTTTTAAGTATCTCAATAAATGCCCTAGTGATAAAGATATAATTTAAGTATACTTAATTACTGGTACTTCCTTTTAAATACTGCCTCATCAGCTCTTATGCCGCTTTATGGTCTTGGTTCTCAAACATCCTCAATGTTGTTTAAAGCTGTTTTTATTTATTTAAAAGCATTTGTTACATGTTTTGTTTGACTTATTACATTTGATAATTTTGTCATTATTCTACTTACAAATTTCATCAGTTATAAAAGCTATACTTTAAAAGTATGATGGAAAGAGAGCATTTATTCAAGGTGCCATTAGTGTTGGGATTAATAAATTTTAAAGAACTAATCACTGGGATGGTGCTAGCACATAGTAAGTAGGTGCTCAGTTAATCTTTGCGAAAATGAGTACTGTATTTTCAACTAATTCATGGAACATGCATAATGAGCATCATATCTGTAGAAAAGCCCTAACTGGGTAGAAACCTTGCCATCAGTAGAGCCTGAGATAATCACTTTTACTTAGAGTCATGTCATAATGAATTCTAATGAGTGAATGATGGCAGTGAGATATAGCACAACAGAAAGCTTCCTCTGTTCAACAAAACAAATAAAAGGTACTAAGAACCCACACTGAAATGGACTCTTTCTACATTTTATTCCATCTTTGCCTTTAGAAAATCAACATTTTTGCTTTCAGATTAGGAGAGTCATTTAAGATGTGTCATTAAAAAAATGTATAGAGGATCACTGCCTTCCTATAACTCAGTGCATTTCTTAACACCACCACCACATATACACAGTGGAGTAGTCTTCTTAAAGGGGATGACTTCAGTGCATTTTGTTAAAGGAATCACCTTTTACAAATGAAATGTAACATTAAATACAGACATAAAACTTAATTTGGTGATAGATATGTGCATGCATAACTTCGCATTGCCTTTAGTTAATTCTCTTGAATTATAAGATGGTGTAGAGAATGAACACTTTCTTAATGGATACTAAAATTCAGCTTCTTAGCAACGAGGCTTAGTGAGAACCACCAGGCTGAGCCCGTGGTTCACAGACCTTGGGTCAGACTTCAACCGCTTCTCAGCAGTGTGTCTCAGGACCTCATTGTCCCACACAGTGACATTAGGTGGGTCACAGGGTGCTCATCATAAGGAAGTCATGTCACCTGTTTGTGACTTTGCATTAAGTAGTTTGAGTTTACTGTGAGAAAATAGCTTTGGATATGTTAATGTGAAAAGAATGATGTGATTCTACAGTTGCAATCTTCCTTTATTTGAAACTTGAAGGCAACAGACGTAGCGAGGACACCAGCTTTGCCTCTCGAGTTCTGTGTGAAGAGTTAGGCCTGGTGTAGGGGGCTGGATTTTTTTCTAGACTACTTAACTGCCCAGCATGATTGTGCATTTGGGCATAGGCCCATTGGACAGGACACTCTAGATATAAGTATACATTACATACAATACGTACATCGAATGCATACACTACACTTGGAATCCATTTCTTAAACTGTCACCAATATAAGCCAATAAAACCAGTAATATGAGGGTAGCCTTCTCTTGACTTATTACTCTCAATCTCTGCCTGCTTTTTCATTCTCATCTGTGGCCACACTGCCCCTCACTTATTGTACTATAGTTATCCTGATCCTCTTTCCCACCGATGGAACTTTGCATCTGTTCTTCTTTCCTGGAACTCTTTGCTTCCAACTGTTTTCAGGTTGCAGTTTGGTTGTCACCCCGTCACCATCCTCACCATTTTGAAGACAACATGAACCATTCTCTTATTAAAGTTACCAGCGAATATCTTAATGACTGAATCCAGTAAGCCATTTTAACATCTTATTTTCCAGACCTGCTCCTTCAAATCTGTTGCTTGCTTTTCTGTGAGACTCATGCTCCTGGTTCTTTTACCCCTTAGCCTGTTTTTTTTTTCTTTTTTGCTTTAGGTCTTCTCCTCTTCCCAGCCTCTTGACCTAGGTGGCCTGTGGTCATCTGAAATCTACCATAACACAAAGTAAACTTACTTCCTCTTCAACTTTACCTCTCCTTGTATTTCCTATGTGTTAACAGTATTTCCATTCACCTTTCATTCAAGCCAGAAACCTAGGAGTCATCCTAGATTGAGTCAAGAACTTCTGATTTTACCTCCTGTTTCTCAATACTTCTCACTTCCCTCCATTCCTTTTGTTAGTGATCTACGTCAGGACATCACATCTCTTTCCTTTAATGCTGTAGTACTCACCTACTGTACCATCTTCAGTTTCGTCTGTATCAAATCCTTCAAGTGCACATCTAAAGTGTTCTGTGTAAGATAAAAATGAGACTTTATCAGTTGCTCCAAAAAACTCTTAAATGTGTTGATCCTTAGCATGAAGGATTGTTTGTTGAATGAATAAATCAAGAATGGGACCAGCGTCCATTGTTGGGGCTTATTTGGGTCCTAGATTATATTGTCTGCAATCCCTTGAAGGTTTCATGTATCAACTAAACCTTTTCTGAATTTTGCTTGGAAGTTCGTAAAACTGGGATGAATATCATTAGTATGGGATTATAGTACATAGGTTATCTGTAAGAACAAGAGAGGCTTCCTGTGGTGAAAATAAGGTTTATGTGCCTATATTTTTCTTTGTCTTTTAGTTATAGTCTATTAAATTTTTATTTGGAGACTTTCTTAGGAGAACTATTCAGAAATAAATGTTTTTCCCCCTCTTTTACTAAAAAAGAAAAGTGAATGTCACTTTAGTGTATCTGCATTTATGTAGCTGAATTTCTGTATTATGAAACAAGATTCGAATAACAGTTTGACAACTGGTGTTTTGATTGCTATTCTTAAAGGTTTTGTAAATTTGTTTTATTTTAATGAAGAATCATCATTCTCTTAACAGCTTACCAAAAAAAAAAGGAAAGAATATATTGCATTACAATTAGTTGCTTAAATATGCTAATCAGGTCAGAGGTAGGAAAACATGGGTATTTTCCTTTACTCTTAAATTTTTGTACAGTGCTTCAATATGCTCTTTTTTTGTGATAAAATAAACATAACATGTTTACCATTTTAAAATGTACAGTTCTATGGCATTGTGTGCATTCACATTTTTGTACTGCTTTAGTATACTTTTAAAAAATTATTATATGGAAATAATTCATTATTGAGACCCAAAACTGTACTTACATTAAATGAGCAGAGTTCCCTGTGGGGCTTAGCAATGTGTTCTGATGAAAAATGATTTTGTTTGCTGAGTTTTGTTAAGGAACTTGCAGCATATCTGGCCTTTTTGGATTCAGAGAGCAAATGCCAATGGGAATTTATGGAAACAGGTTTATTAATTTGATTTATTTAAACATTTTCCCCCCATTTCAGTGTAATAAAACACATTTAAAGAGCTATAAATAATTTATTCTTTTCTGTAATATATGTAATATATATATGTATTTATTTGCTCATTTGGAGGCTTGTGATAACTTTGCATTTTGTCCTTTGTGAGATGACAACCTAACATCATATCTTTTCCACTAGTTCTAAGTTTTAAGCCATTTTAGGTTAAGTTTTATAATTATGTAAAAGTTATAGGTCAAGGCAAGAAATAAGCATTATGAGGCAGATGGATTCTTTTATAGGGTAGATATAAAACATTTATTTCTTGAAGACTTACCTTCCTAGGAGAGAAAATTTTGATATAAGAAGATATCACCATAAAGAAGAGAGGCTTATACGAGAAAGCTTTTCTGATAGCAGTAGTTTTGTTCTCATAAACAAATAATGGCTGAAGCCAAGAGTGGTGCTTAGACTATTGGGAAGAATGGTATAATACCATGTATAGCGTACAGGACCTATAGATGTACATTCAGAGGAACACTGATTTCCCATTTAGGCCTTGTTACAAACTATTATACGTTTTATAACTCTGTTGACAATCATCTTATTTGGAACATGATATGCTTATATAAAAATAATTTTTAATGTGAAATCTCTCATTACTTAAAGGTCTAGTGAAATGGTAGTTTTGAAAGCTGAGTCACAGTTTAACTTACCATCACAATTCACAGCTTCTCTCAGTATTTTACTTGGTAGCTTAATCCCATCTCAGCAGTACCATTAGGTTCCTGCCTTGAAAGTGAGGGAAAAGACAAACATCTGATTTTTCTGAGCATGTGGGCTGTGATGAATTTAAATGTGTTCAAATGTGTTTTAATAGTGCATCTGTGTATAAGCAGCTGAAAATTTATGGTTGTTTTTTATTATAAAAATGAGGAAATTGACCACTGTGGGGTAATTAAAAATAACAACTCTATAGAGAAATAGGAGTAAGTTTTTAAATGCCAGAGCACCAAGAGACAATATCCTCTAATCTAAATTGACTAATATATCTTTGTCACTTAAAGATCAGATATATATTTGAGTTAATGAATCATCCTCCCAACATCCCATAACTAAAGCAAATTCTGTTTCCTTTTTCCAGGCAAAGTTTTAGTCAAATGAATAATAAACCATCCTGCCTTTATCTGAATCACAAGATAGGGAGACTCTTACAGGCAAAAGTGCAATTAAAAGAGATCCTAGAGAAGAGATTCTATCATGTTTTAAAAGAATGCCAGTGAAGGAAATAGCCTAGACTACTTTGGCTACACTTTTCAATGTTTAAAATAGTAATATCATATGGTTGTTTTTAAACATTTTCATTTTATCATTGAAGATTTGTTTTAAATGCTCATAGATCAGGAGTGAATCAACTTCCGGATAACCACCAATATCCTGGTTGGTGCATAATGACAGTCCTACGGAGACCAGATATATGAGGAAATGTTCCTCTCCCTTCAAAAAGGTTAACTTTACAAAAAATATTCATGAACATTTTCTCTTTTGAGTCTTACAATAATGCTTTATCATACTTAATTATCATTAGTTCCTACTTAAAAGCAGAAATTAAGATTCAGAGAGCCTAAGTCACTTACCAAGGTCACTAGTGAATGGAATAAAACCAACTTGACACTAGTCATTTTTGCCCTAAGGACTGTACCTTTGGCTCTCTATACTTCACTGCCTCTTTGATATGCTTTATAAAATTGGCCACTATAAACATGCACGAAGGTCCTTTTGGGAAATTTGTTCCTGGGAAAATTGTCTGAATTGATAATGTGATTGGGAGCATTATTAATTTGAGTCTTTGGTCGGAACAGAAGAACCTCAAAAATTAGTGAAGTCATTCATATTTCTGTTTGGTTCTAAGCAGTGTCTGTTAACAGCCTTATACTGAAATGTAGGTCTGAATCTCGTAATGTTCATTTATTTTTATTTCTTTTTGAAGTATAGTTGATTTATAATGTTGTCTTAGTTCCTGGTATACAGCAAATGATTCAGATACATATATAAACACATAATATATATTCTTTTTCATAGTGATTTATTATAGGAGTTTGAATATAGTTCCCTATGCTATACAATAGGATCTTTTTGTTTATCTATTTTATATATAGTAGTTTGTATCTTCTAATCCCCAAATTCTAATTTATCCCTCCCCATCCCCTTAATCCTTTGGTAACCGGAAGTTGGTTTTCTGTCTGTGAGTCTGTTTCTGTTTTGTAAATAAGTTCATTTGACTTGGGCTTCCCTTGTGGCTCAACTGGTAAAGTATCCACCTGCAATGCAGGAGACCTGGGTTCAATCCCTGGGTTGGGATGATCCCCTGGAGAAGGGAATGGCTACCCACTCCAGTATTCTGGCCTGGAGAATTCCATGGACTATATAGTCCATGGGGTCACAAAGAGTCAGACACGACTGAGCCACTTTCACTTCACACTTCATTTGTATCATATTTTAGATTTCACATATAAGTGATATCATATGGTATTTGTCTTTTCTTTCTGACTTAACTTCACTTAGTATGATAATCTCTAGGTCTACGCATGTTGCTACAAATGGCATTATTTTATTAATACTGAGTAGTATTCCAGTGTATATATTTATATATACCAACTCTTCTTTATCCATTCCTCTGTCTATGGACACGTGGGTTACTACTCTATCTTGGCTGTTGTAAATGATGCTACTCTGACCATTGGGGTGCATGTATCATTTTGAATTATAGTTTTCTTTGGATATATACCCAGGAGTGGGATTGCCAAATCATATAGCAATTCTATCATAATGTTCATTTAAATCATTTACTCTATTATAATGTTATTGAAAGATTGCTCAAGTGAGAGTTATTGTTTACTGTTCATTCTGAATCTGACTTTCAAGATGCCTTTATTCTTTAAAATAGTTTGAGGAAAAAATGTGATTTTTTGTTGTTGTTGTTAAGCTATATTGTAGGGACTTTTTGATGTAATGTATGGTAAGGTAAAAAAATTTTTATTTGAACTAATTTTAAGTATAAAAATTAAACTGTAACAAAGTGTAAATAAAGACAACTTTTTAAGGAAATTTAGCTTTATTTGTTTCATATATCTATAGGGACTGAGCAAGGTTATTTAAGTACCAACAAGTAGAGGATCTTAGGAAATCTGCTTTAACGAACAAATAAGAGTGATTTGTAGTTAATTTCATTTCAAAGAACACACAGACATTGAAAAAATGGGTTTTTCCTGAACCTAATATACACAATTTTGGGGAAAATTTCTTCTTTCTGAAACAATACAAAAGTAAAGTTTAGGCTAGCTTTTGTCCAAATAATCATAATATCTGAATGGAATCTGAGGCGTTCATAGAGTGTTACCGAATTTGTTTATTTTGTAAAGTAAATTGATTCATTATTTTCAAATTGTTTTACAGGATCCTGCAAACCAAAAATGTGGTGGAAGAAAGAAAACCGTGTCTTTCAGTAGCATGCCGTCGGAAAAGAAAATCAGCAGCGCAAGCGACTGCATCACTTTCATGCAGGCTGGCTGTGAACTGAAGAAAGTGCGGCCGAATTCGCGCATTTACAACCGGTTCTTCACTCTGGACACAGACCTGCAGGCTCTTCGCTGGGAACCTTCCAAGAAAGACCTCGAGAAAGCTAAGCTTGATATTTCTGCCATAAAAGAGATCCGACTGGGGAAAAACACGGAAACATTTAGAAACAATGGCCTTGCTGATCAGATTTGTGAGGATTGTGCCTTTTCCATACTCCACGGGGAAAACTACGAGTCTCTGGACTTAGTGGCCAATTCAGCGGACGTAGCAAACATCTGGGTGTCAGGATTGCGGTATCTGGTTTCTCGAAGTAAGCAACCCCTCGATTTTATGGAGGGCAACCAGAACACACCAAGGTTCATGTGGTTGAAGACAGTGTTTGAAGCAGCAGATATCGATGGGAATGGGATTATGTTGGAAGACACCTCTGTAGAGTTAATAAAACAACTCAACCCTACCCTGAAGGAGTCCAAGATTAGGCTAAAATTTAAAGAAATCCAGAAGAGCAAAGAAAAACTGACAACTCGAGTGACGGAAGAGGAGTTTTGCGAAGCTTTTTGTGAACTTTGCACCAGGCCGGAAGTGTATTTCTTACTTGTGCAGATATCAAAAAACAAAGAATACTTGGATGCCAATGATCTCATGCTTTTTTTGGAAGCTGAGCAAGGAGTCACCCATATCACTGAGGACATGTGCTTAGACATTATTCGGAGATATGAACTTTCTGAAGAAGGACGTCAGAAAGGGTTTCTTGCAATTGATGGCTTTACCCAGTATTTGTTGTCATCAGAATGTAACATTTTTGATCCTGAACAAAGTAAGGTTGCCCAAGACATGACCCAGCCTTTATCTCACTATTACATCAATGCCTCTCACAACACCTATCTCATTGAAGACCAGTTCAGAGGACCAGCTGATATTAATGGGTATGTTAGAGCTTTGAAAATGGGCTGTCGCAGCATTGAACTTGATGTAAATGATGGCTCAGACAACGAACCGATCCTTTGTAATCGAAACAACATGACAACACACCTTTCCTTTCGAAGTGTCATAGAGGTGATAAATAAATTTGCCTTTGTGGCTTCTGAATACCCACTCATTCTTTGTTTGGGGAATCACTGCTCCCTACCACAGCAGAAGGTAATGGTCCAACAGATGAAAAAGGTCTTTGGCAGTAAACTCTATACTGAAGCACCTTTGCTGTCAGAATCCTACCTCCCATCACCAGAAAAATTAAAAAGAATGATCATTGTGAAAGGAAAGAAATTGCCTTCTGATACAGATGTTTTAGAAGGAGAAGTTACAGATGAAGATGAAGAAGCCGAAATGTCTCGAAGGATGTCAGTAGATTACAATGGTGAGCAGAAACAGATCTTGCTGTGTAGGGAGCTCTCTGACTTGGTATCTATCTGTAAATCTGTTCAGTACAGGGATTTTGAATTATCTATGAAAAGCCAAAACTATTGGGAAATTTGTTCATTTAGTGAAACAGAGGCCAGCCGAATTGCAAATGAATACCCAGAGGATTTTGTAAATTATAATAAGAAGTTCTTATCACGAATCTATCCAAGCGCCATGAGAATTGATTCCAGTAACCTGAATCCACAGGACTTTTGGAATTGTGGCTGTCAGATTGTGGCAATGAATTTTCAGACTCCAGGTCCAATGATGGACCTCCACACTGGCTGGTTTCTTCAGAATGGAGGCTGTGGTTACGTTCTAAGGCCGTCCATCATGCGAGATGAAGTTTCTTACTTCAGTGCGAACACAAAGGGCATTGTACCTGGGGTGTCTCCTCTAGTGCTTCATATTAAGATTATCAGTGGTCAGAACTTCCCAAAGCCCAAGGGAGCTTGTGCCAAAGGGGATGTCATAGATCCCTATGTGTGTATAGAGATACATGGAATTCCAGCGGACTGTTCAGAACAAAGAACTAAAACTGTACAACAAAACAGTGATAATCCTATTTTTGATGAGACATTTGAGTTTCAAGTGAACCTGCCTGAACTGGCCATGATCCGTTTTGTGGTTCTGGATGATGACTACATTGGGGATGAGTTTATAGGGCAATATACAATACCGTTTGAATGCTTGCAGCCTGGATATCGGCATGTTCCCCTCCGTTCCTTTGTGGGTGACATCATGGAGCATGTAACTCTTTTTGTCCACATAGCAATAACTAATAGAAGTGGAGGAGGAAAACCACAGAAGCGCAGCCTTTCAGTGAGAATGGGGAAGAAAGTTCGGGAGTGTACCATGCTCAGGAATATTGGTCTTAAAAACATAGATGACATCTTTAAGGTAGCTGTTCATCCCTTACGAGAAGCCATAGATATGAGAGAAAATATGCAGGTAGGAAATGTCCCATACTGTTCTTCCCTACCCCTCCTTCTTCTGATCTTTCTCTCACCAGTGAACGTTGAACATTGTGTTTTTACTAATGATCTGATTCCTCAAAAAATTATCACAGAGGGTGTATAAACCCATGTACTCTGAATTAAGTTCAGTATTGCCTGTGATAAAACATATATTTTAAAAAAACTTTTCTTGGAGTATAGTTGATTTACAATGTTGTTTTAGATTCAGATGTATAGCAAAGTGAATCAGTTATAAATATATGTATATCTATTCTTTTTTAGATCCTTTTTGTACATAGGCCATCGAAGAGTATCGAGTAGAGTTCCCTGTGCTATTTAGTAGGTTGTTATTAGTTATCTATTTTATATATAGTAGTATGTAGTCAATTCCAATCTTCCAATTTAGCTCTCCCCTCTTACTCCACCCTGTAACCATAAGTTTTTTTTCCTACATTTGTAACTCTGCAAAACAGATATGTTTTATGTTTCTAATTGTGAATGCTTTGTTAAACCTGGTCTGAACTAAATCAACTAATAGAGAATCAATGTAGCAAAATGTTTTATATATACACTAAATGTCCTTGCTGCTGCTACTAAGTTGCTTCAGTGGTATCCAACTCTGTGCGACCCCATAGACAGCAGCCCACCAGGCTCCCCTGTCCCTGGGATTCTCCAGGCAACAACACTGGAGTGGGTTGCCATTTCCTCCTCCAATGGATGAAAGTGGAAGGTGAAAGTGAAGTCGCTCAGTCGTGTCCAACTCTTAGCAACCCAATGGACTGCAGCCCACCAGGCTCCTCTGTCCATGGGACTCTCCAGGCAAGAGTACTGGAGTGGGGTGCCATTGCCTTCTCCACTAAATGTCCTTAGTACACAGTAAATTGATATATGGGAATATGTATTTGAAACAATGAAAAAAATATATAAAATAGTATATGTGCATGTAATATACAAAATTTTATATATACAGACACATGCATACTAATTATAAGTATATATAAAAATATTTACAGATAAGAACATAGAAGGTATTTAAAGCCATATAAAACATGTAATGCCTGTTATTATTTTTTAGTTGTTTAAGTGTACAATAATAATAAATTATCTTCCATGAAACAAGTAAAAAACTAATAAAATTCAACAACACTAGTCGTCTCTTAGTGTTGTGCTTTAATTGAAAGGACATGGATTCTGGATTAAATTCTATCACTGTGTGATTTTTGAGCAAATTATTTAGGATATATGGTCGTCAGTTTTTTCCTCATAAGATGAGAAAAATAGTAATAATTACATCATAGGATTATTATGAGAATTAAATTAGAGAGAATGTAAATTACCCAGTCTCATCATATAGAAATTCAATTAAGTTTTCTTGCCTTCATTAATACTTATAATCAGAGATGGCTGAAAACTTTTTCTTTAATACTATTTAGTATACTTATTCTAGGCTCATGTTACTGAGAAACAATCAAACAACAAATGCTTAATAAGTTCCTACAAGGTACAAGGAGGTCTTGTTTGGCAGAAGCGGCAGCAGTCTGTGTATGAGAACAAAAAAGGAGAGGAATATTTTTCAATGCAGTTTATTTTATCCTTTAGTTAACATTTTAATAGTAACCACCAGAAATCCCTACATTCAAAATAGAAAACAAGCTTGAAGAGGTTAAGTAATTTTCCCAATATTGCATTTAATAAATGGGAATGTTGAGCTTTAAATACATAATTAGCCACCCCCAAAACCCAATAATCATTCATGATTCTCAGTCACCTAATGTGGAACAGCACACCATGACTTGGTGAAAACTTTATTTTTATATTATTTCACAGAGAAATTCTGGAATGGGCTTAAAATCAATTTTAAATTGCTATAATGGAAAATACTATATTACATACAAATACTTAGATTGTAAACTTATGATTGGCAGTGGGTCGCCTTAACCACTATTATAAAAGTAGGTTCCAAATATTAACGTTATCTATTGCATAGGAACCTGGAATGTCAGGTCCATGAATCAAGGCAAATTGGAAGTGGTCAAACAAGAGATGGCAAGAGTGAATGTCGACATTCTAGGAATCAGCAAACTGAAATGGACTGGAATGGGTGAATTTAACTCAGATGACCATTATATCTACTATGGCGGGCAGGAATCCCTCAGAAGAAATGGAGTGGCCATCATGGTCAACAAAAGAGTCTGAAATGCAGTACTTGGATGCAATCTCAAAAACGACAGAATGATCTCGGTTCGTTTCCAAGGCAAACCATTCAATATCACAGTAATCCAAGTCTATGCCCCAACCAGTAACGCTGAAGAAGCTGAAGTTGAATGGTTCTATGAAGACCTACAAGACCTTTTAGAACTAACACCCAAAAAAGATGTCCTCTTCATTATAGGGGACTGGAATGCAGAAGTAGGAAGTCAAGAAATACCTGGAGTAACAGGCAAATTTGGCCCTGGAATATGGAATGAAGCAGGGCAAAGACTAATAGAGTTTTGCCAAGAAAATGCACTGGTCATAACAAACACCCTCTTCCAACAACATAAGAGAAGACTCTATAATTGGACATCACCAGATGGTCAACACCAAAATCAGATTGATTATATTCTTTGCAGCCAAAGATGGAGAAGTGCTATACAGTCAGCAAAAACAAGAGCAGGAGCTGACTGTGGCTCAGACCATGAACTCCTTATTGCCAAATTCAGACTTAAATTGAAGAAAGTGGGGAAAACCACTAGACCATTCAGGTATGATCTAAATCAAATCCCTTATGATTATACAGTGGAAGTGAGAAATAGATTTAAGGGCCTAGATCTGATAGATAGAGTGCCTGATGAACTATGGAATGAGGTTCATGACATTGTACAGGAGACAGGGATCAAGACCATTCCCATGGAAAAGAAATGCAAAAAAGCAAAATGGCTGTCTGGGGAGGCCTTACTTACAAATAGCTGTGAAAAGAAGAGAAGCAAAAAGCAAAGGAGAAAAGGAAAGATATGAACATCTGAATGCAGAGTTCCAAACAATAGCAAGAAGAGATAAGAAAGCCTTCTTCAGCGATCAATGCAAAGAAATAGAGGAAAACAACAGAATGGGAAAGACTAGAGATCTCTTCAAGAAAATTAGAGATACCAAAAGAACATTCCATGCAAAGATGAGCTCGATAAAGGACAGAAATGGTATGGACCTAACAGAAGCAGAAGATATTAAGAAGAGGTGGCAAGAATACACAGAAGAACTGTACAAAAAAGATCTTCACGACCCAGATAATCACGATGGTGTGGTCACTGACCTAGAACCAGACATCCTGGAATGTGAAGTCAAGTGGGCCTTAGAAAGCATCACTACGAACAAAGCTAGTGGAGGTGATGGAATTCGAGAAGAGCTATTCCAAATCCTAAAAGATGATGCTGTGAAAGTGCTGCACTCCATATGCCAGCAAATGTGGAAAACTCAGCAGTGGCCACAGGACTGGAAAAGGTCAGTTTTCATTCCAATCCCAAAGAAAGGCAATGCCAAAGAATGCTCAAACTACCGCACAATTGCACTCATCTCACACGCTAGTAAAGTAATGCTCAAATTCTCTAAGCCAGGCTTCAGCAATATGTGAACTGTGAACTTCCTGATGTTCAAGCTGGTTTTAGAAAAGGCAGAGGAACCAGAGACCAAATTGCCAACATCCGCTGGATCACGGAAAAAGCAAGAGAGTTCCAGAAAAGCATCTATTTCTCTTTATTGACTATGCCAAAGCCTTTGACTGTGTGGATCACAATAATCTGGAAAATTCTGAAAGAGATGGGGATACCAGACCACCTGATCTGCCTCTTGAGAAATGTATATGCAGGTCAGGAAGTAACAGTTAGAACTGGACATGGAACAACAGACTGTTTCCAAATAGGAAAAGGAGTTCGTCAAGGCTGTATATTGTCACCCTGTTTATTTAACTTATATGTAGAGTACGTCATGAGAAACGCTGGACTGGAAGAAACAAAAGCTGGAATCAAGATTGCCAGGAGAAATACCAATAACCTCAGATATGCAGATGACACCACCCTTATGTCAGAAAGTGAAGAGGAACTAAAAAGCCTCTTGATGAAGGTGAAAGTGGAGAGTGAAAAAGTTGGCTTAAACCTCAGCATTCAGAAAATGAAGATCATGGCATCCGGTCCCATCACTTCATGGGACATAGATGGGGAAACAGTGGAAACAGTGTCAGACTTTATTTTTCTGGGCTCCAAAATCAGTACAGATGGTGACTGCAGCCATGAAATTAAAAGACGCCTACTCCTTGGAAGGAAAGTTATGACCAACCTAGATAGCATATTGTAAAGCAGAGACATTACTTTGCCAACAAAGGTTCGTCTAGTCAAGGCTATGGTTTTTCCTATGGTCATGTGTGGATGTGAGAGTTGGACTGTGAAGAAGGCTGAGTGCCGAAGAATTGATGCTTTTGAACTGTGGTATTGGAGAAGACTCTTGAGAGTCCCTTGGACTGCAAGGAGATTCAACCAGTCCATTCTGAAGGAGATAAGCCCTGGGATTTCTTGGGAAGGAATGATGCTGAAGGTGAAACTCCAGTACTTTGGCCACCTCATGCGAAGAGTTGACTCATTGGAAAAGACTCTGATGCTGGGAGGGATTGGGGGCAAGAGGAGAAGGGGACGATAGAGGATGAGATGGCTGGATGGCATCACTGACTGGATGGACGTGAGTCTGAGTGAACTCCGGGAGTTGGGTGATGGACAGGGAGGCGTGGCATGATGCGATTCATGGGGTCGCAAAGAGTCGGATACGACTGAGCGACTGATGATCTAGCTTTTTCTGACATAATTCTGCAACCGTTATAACCCCCTGTGTTAGATTAGTTATAAGTCATTTCTACACTTAACTTTATATATTTGAAGTAGATTTTATACAGTTCCATATAATTCTTGAAATATCTCCTTTACATGTATTATATGTTTAAAATACATATTAAGGAGATTTGGCTATGGATAAATTTTTTTCTGTTAGCATAACTTATCTCATTTCAACATAAGGGATTATTTAGAGCCTAATTAGTATAAAAATGAATGCCATCATTGTCACTAAATTCATGAGGCATGCTAGGTTAGGTATTGTTCCTTGTTAATAGGCATAGTTGCTATTTCAAATATTCTTTGAAAAGCCTGTCACATGGACAATTGTAGCTTTACATAAAGTGTGTTTTATGCACGTCTGTCAGGTGCGTTTCTGATGGAGTGACAAAGGGATACCATTGATGGTTATGTGAAAAGAGGGTGATGAGCAGCAGCAGCCTGCTACCTTGTGGGAAAAATCTCAAAGGAGATGCACTCCAGTGTACAATCAGTGACATGCTTTTGTGATCATCATGATGTGGATTTAATAATATATTCATGATCAGTCAGTGTTAACTTGTATGCATTGTCCAGAATATTTCAGATATTCCAGAATATTCCAAAGCCCTGCTTTGAGAGGTACTGTGTAACCTTAGGTCATAATCTCCTTTGCTTTGTGGCATATTTGTAGCAGTTGTTAAAAGTTGGTTAAAGATGAAATGTAATTGTTAATTAGCTCTACGTGTTATCTCCATGTATATTATAGTATTTTGGGTTGGTTATAATCCGGTTTGCTTCAAATTACACATGTATTTAAGGGTATACTTCTAATGAATGTACTTTTGTGTACTGGAAGTGCTCAGGGTGGTGTCCTATGGTCAGAAGTGTAATTCTATGTTTTCTCCCACACAGAATGCCATAGTGTCTGTTAAGGAATTGTGTGGACTTCCTCCAATTGCCAGTCTGAAGCAGTGCCTGTTGACCCTGTCTTCTCGGCTCATCACCAGTGACAATACTCCCTCCGTCTCTCTTGTGATGAAAGACAACTTTCCTTATCTAGAGCCTCTGGGGGCAATTCCAGATATGCAGAAAAAGATGCTAGCTGCTTATGATCTGGTAGGAAATTGTTACTCTCTGTTTCTTGTCTGTGTGGGAGGAAATCATATTGCAGGACCTCTTTTATGAAACTTCAGTAAGTAACACAGAATGACTACCTTTTAAAACCTTGACTGGGGGTGCCAGGCAGAAGTGGCCCACTCAGCTCCACCTAAGCCCTAGTGGAGACCTCTGAGACAAAGCTTTGAACCCAGAGCTCCACGGATTAAAACCGGAAAATCTCTGCTTTAGCAAAGAATACATTTTGACTAAGACCTCAAAAGTATACACAATTTCTCATTATCTAAATAACTTTAGCCTGCAATATAACCATTTAATCACATGCCTAGAGGAAGTAAAATTATGCCTCAGTACTGCCTTATGATGGTTGAGACAAAATAATTCTCTGGAATTTATATTTCTAGGCTAATACTATTATCTGATTTTTCTGAATATATAATGGAATTTAAATATCAAGTAAATTTAAGAATAATGATATTTTTGCAAATCCTAACTCCATAATAAAATTAAGACCAAATGAAGAGTTGGGAAAATTTGTCACATGTGCACCAGATGAAGTGTAAATAATCTTAAAATAGAAAGAGCATTTAAAAATCAATAAGAAAAAAAATGAGAAAAAAAATCTTGTATCAGCCCAGGTTAAGTTCAGCTTCTCGAAACTAAAAATGCAAACCAATCATGCTTTAACAGTATAGTCTCTCACATAAAAGTCTCACAGCCATTCATGGTGACACTTCTATAAAATTCTTAGGAATCTAGGCTCCCTCTAGTTTTCTGTTCCACCGTCTCTAGACCATCCTCAGGGTCCAAATGGCTGTTGAAGCTCCAGCCATAATACCTGCATTCCAACCATCAGGAATGATGAAGAGGAAAAAGAGGGCACTATTCTTTCCCTTTAAGGACATGAAAAAATGTACATCACATTTTATTTTATCAACCTGGAGTTGACACATAGACACATATACCTGCAAAGAAGAATGGGAAATAACTTTATTTTGTGTATTTTTTAATTTTTAAAAAAATTATTTAATTACTTTATTTATGACTAGACCGGGTCTTCATTGCAGGGTGTGCTTTTCTCTAGTTCCAGCGTGCAGGGGCTACTCTCTAGTGGCACTGTGTAGGCTACTCATTGTGATGGCTTTTCTTGTTGCATAGCAACAAGGGTGCATGGGCTTCAGTAGTTGCGGCACTTGGGCTTAGTAGTTGTGGCTCCTCGGCTGTAGAGCATAGGTTCAATAGGTGTGGTGCCTGGGCTCAATTGCTCTGCAGCATGTGGGATCTTCTTCAATCAGGGATTGAACCTGATGTCTCCTGAATTGGCAGGGGATTTTTTTTTTTTTTTTACCAGTGAGCCACCAGGGAAGCCCAGAAATATTTCTATTTTAAAGGGCTATGTGCTCAACTAAAAATCATTTCTTCTGTTACTAAAAAATAGAGAATGGATGTTAGGGGACAACAAGTAGTCTTTGCTTCAGAGGTGAACAGGCAATTTATGTATCTCCTCTCCCTCAAAAATAATGAAAATTTAAAAACATGCTATGCTGTGTGCTAAGTTGTGTCCGACTCTGCGACCTTATGGACTGTAGCCCATCAGGCTCCTCTGTCTATGGGGAGAATAGGCAAGAATATTCCAGGCAAGAATATTGGAGTGAGTTGCCATGCCCTCCTCCAGGGGATCTCCCCTACCAGGGATCTAACTGAAGCTCTTATGTCTCCTGCATTGGCAGGCAGATTCATTACCACTAGTGCCACCTGGGAAGCCCCCAAAACATGTTTAACCTTAAAACAAGTTTTAAATTTAAGATATTAAAGAAATGTAATGAGATACTTCCCCTCTCCATCAAATTGGCAACTTTTTTCTTTTTAAAATAGTACCTCTTAAGTACATGAATACTGTCATCCATCTACCTCTAGTGGGAAAATAAATTGGTAAATTTGGAGGGGATTTGGCAATATAATTTAAAATGATTATCCTATTTGATCCATATATTTCATATCCAGGGATTTACTCTAAACCAATAGATGTGTACATAAACATCTGTGGTTAATAATGTCAACATAGAGGGATAAGTGGGGCTTCCCTTGTGGCTCAGCTGATAAAGAATCTGCCTGCAATGAGGGAGACCTGGGTTCAATCCCTGGGTTGGGAAGATGCCCTGGAGAAGGAAGAGGCTACCCACTCCAGTATTCTGGCCTGGAGAATTCCATGGACCATATAGTCCATGGGGTCGCAAAGAGTCGGACGTGATTGAATGACTTTCACTTCACTTCAGAGGGATAAGTTAACTAAAATATAGTAAGCCGTATTATGGACTTCCTTAAAACCATTAAAATTGTGTTAGAAGAATATTTGATGATGTGAAGAACTCCTCATAGTATGTTTTGTGAGAGAGTCTGGTTGCAAAAAAAATATACACTATAGCATTTAAATTGTATTTGTATGTATATGCATCTAAAATGTTAGCAGGGTATTAATATATTTAGCAAAACCAATACAATTATGTAAAGTTTAAAAATAAAATAAAATTTAAAAAAAAGATACAAAAAAATAGTGATTATTTTTAAATAAGGAGAGTGAGTTTTATTTTCTTGCACATGCTTTTCTGTGTTTTTTTCTGTATTTACCAAACTCTTAACAATGAACCTGACTAATTTTCATAATTGAATAAAAATAGGTGTTAAGAAAATGATACTATTTTATCATTCAAAAACAACTAGAAGAGTGATATTGGGAATAAATACCCTACACTTGAAAAAGAAAAGCCCACAGAGTATATTCTGCTTATGAACGATCATACCTCTTACAAATTGTACTTCATGGTTGAAGAAGTTTGCTTGTTACCTAAATCTCGTTTTTCACGAAATAAATTTTTTTATCATAATAGTAGGGACTGAAAGCTATTCAGTGAATAGCTATAGTTGCCATCTAAGAGGTGACATTAGGGTACCTACTGCCATAGAGACAGACAGTGGAAGCACGTATTGCTCCAGTCCCCTTTGTAAGCTAAGAAAGAAAAATCACTCACTGAGAGGGGAGCCTGGTTCCCTGGAGCTGGGCCTGCAATAAGCAGGAAAGCACCTGGACTGTGGTTAGCCAGTTTTCATTTCATATCCCCAAGTATCCCGTGGTATTGGAACCACACCTGCTGGCCAAATCGCATTCATATTTTTAAAATGTAATTTCTAATTGCAGGTACACCATGGTTTTCCAAAGTTTAAAATAAAAGACTTTAGTGGAAAGCAGAAATACTTTTTAATTTAATTTTATTTTTTGGCTGTGCTATGCAGCTTGTGGGTTCTTAGTTCCCTGACTGAGGATTGAACCCCGGCCCTGAGCAGTGAAAGTGTCGTGTCCTAATCACTGGAACCACCAGAGAATTCCCATGGAAAGCAGAACTATTTCTAATGATATGTTCATTTATAGTTCCCTTTGGAAAAGATTTTTCATTTTGGTAGGGAGTTGAGAGTAAATATCCCTATAGCTAGCATAGGCTGTCCATAACATGTAAGCGTTAGTCGCTCAGTCGTATCCGACTCTTTGTGACCCCATGGATTGTAGCCTGCCAGGCTCCTCTGTCCATTGAACTCTCCAGGCAAGAAGTGGATAGCCATTCCCTTCTTCAGAGGATCTTTCTGACTCAGGGATTGAACCTGGGTCTTCTCCATTGAAGGCAGATTCTTTACCATCTGACCTTACCAAGTGTTAAACTTGGCCAATTGTGGACATGACCAAAAATACTGCTGATGTCTCAGTTGGTTATTTCTTTAAGGAGGTGCTGTAGATATGGGCCAGACACATGCCATGATGATGTCAAAAACCCTTTTTACTTTAGGATTTGCATTGTATAGGTTGACATCTTTAGTGCTCTTGTTTATTCATGTTAGTATTTATTTTAAGATAAATGTCTTTTAAGATACTCTGCAGATCCAGTGATCATTTGAAAACATAGATCATATCACTTTCTTGCCTCCAGGGGCTTCCTATGAAAACAGAACTAAAACTCCTCTCTGGCTTACAGGGCTATTTATGACCTGGCCTTGCCTTCCCATCTCACTTGCTGCTCCCAGCCTCACCTCCATACACTCTCTTCTGTGCACTTCACTCAGCCCTGTGGGCTTGCTTTCTTCAGTCAGACTCAGCTTGCTTCTATATCCAGGCCATTTTACTTGCAGTTCTCTCTGCCTGGAATGTTCTTCTCTTCGGTTGCTTATCTCTTAATTCTTAGCTCAAGTGTCATATCCTCAGAGAAAAGCGAAAGTGAAAGTTGTTCAGTCATGTCCAACTCTTTGCGACCCCATGGACTATACAGTCCTTGGAATTCTCCAGATGGGAACACTGGAGTGGGTAGCCTTTCCCTTCTCCAGGGGATCATCCTAACCCAGGGATCAAACCCAGGTCTCCCGCTTCCCTAACCACTGTCTCCAGCTTTCACTCTATCACATAACCCTATTTGATTTCCATTATCTTATTCAGCAGCGTTGAAAAATGCCTGACTTTTGTCCTTTTCCCTTTACTTCGATTTGATTATATATTCCAGGAGGCCAGAGACTGTCTGCCTTGCTTATTGTTGGTAACTCTAGCATCTAAAACACTGCTGACACATAGTATGTTATCAATTAATGTCAGTTGGATAAAATGAAAATGAATTCATCTATATAGTTGGTGAAATAATGTAGTTCCCATACTATCTCTGAATGTGTTTTATGGAAAACCTTTAAATCCCCTGTGTTTTATCTCTATGATACTACCCTAGCCAAATTGTTCCCTGCCTTACACATATAGTTGGAAACCTATAGACTAAGGCAAAGGGCTTTGCAGGTGGCCCAATGGTAAAGAATCCACTTGCAAGGTAGGAGATACAGGTTTGATTCCTGGGTCAGGAAGATCCCCTGGAGAAGGACATGGCAACCCACTCCAATATGCTTGCCTGGAAAATTCCATAGTATCCTGGTAGGCTACAGTCCATGGGATTGAAAACAGTCAGACACTCTGAGCACACACACACACACACAGACACACACACACACACACACACACATTCTAAGGCAAAACTATGAAGACAGGAAAAAGATCAGTAGCTTCAAGGGCCGGGGACAGGATAGGATGAATGAGGGATGAACAGGAAAATCACAGGGCTTTTGTAGGGCAGTTTAACTATTCCACATAATAATATAATAGTGGATTGCACCATTATACATTAGTCAAAACCCATAGAATGTAAAACACAAAGAGTTAATCCTAATGTGAACTATGAACTTTAGTTGATAATAAAGTGTCAATATTGGCACATCAATTGTAATAAATGTACCACACTAATGCAAGGTGTTAAGTGGGGAAAACGGGGTGAGGTGGAGTGAGAGAGTTCATGGGAATTCTCTGTACTTTTTGCTCAACTTTGATGCAAGCCTAAAACTTCTAAAAATAAAGCCTAAAAAGCCCCACACAGACTATTAATAAAAACTTATTTGGATGACTAACACAAAAGACAAATCTAGAGTTTATTGCCTAGTAGTGGTGGTGGTTCGGTTCAGTTCAGCTCAGTCGCTCAGTCGTGTCCGACTCTTTGCGACCCCATGAATTGCAGCACGCCAGGCCCCTGTCCATCACCAACTCCCAGAGTTCACTCAGACTCACGTCCATCCAGTCAGTGATGCCTTCCAGCCATCTCATCCTCTGTCGTCCCCTTCTCCTCCTGCCCCCAATCCCTCCCAGCATCAGAGTCTTTTCCAATGAGTCAACTCTTCCCATGAGGTGGCCAAAGTACTGGAGTTTCAGCTTTAGCATCATTCCCTCCAAAGAAATCCCAGGGCTGATCTCCTTCAGAATGGACTGGTTGGATCTCCTTGCAGTCCAAGGGACTCTCAAGAGTCTTCTCCAACACCACAGTTCAAGAGCATCAATTCTTTAGCGCTCAGCCTTCTTCACAGTCCAACTCTCACCATACATGACCACAGGAAAAACCATAGCCTCAGGGGGCAGGTATTCCAAAATGAACAGCTTGTGTGTTCAACTTGGACTTAAGTTGCTTAGAAATGTCTCAAAAGTGGTAATAAACTGTATGTACTCAGTCAGTCATGTCTGTCTCTTTGCAACCTCATGGACTGTAGCCCACCAGGCTCTTCTGTTTGTGGGATTCTCCAAGCAAGAATACTGGAGTGGGTTGCCATTTCCTCCTCCAGGGGATCTTCCTGACCCAGGGATTGAACCTGAGTCTCCTGTATTGGCAGGTGGATTCTTTACCACTAGTGCTACCTGGGAAGCCCAGCTGTATAGATGCCATCTAAGAAGAAATGTTGTAACCACTAAAAAAATACAGATTATATTTAGAATAGAAAAACAACCTGAAATCATTTCTGAACAGATATAAATGTTTGGCTTATTTCAGTATCAAAAGAAACAAATCAGGCAGCCGGGTACCCTACATTTATTGAAAGTCAACCCAAATGCATCAAACTTTACTACTTATCATCAGGAAGTAAAGTCAAATACTCTCAAAAACATTGACCTTGAGCTCATCTGCACAATTTTTTTTCCCCTAAATTTGGCTTTTCCCTAATGACCTGAGGTGGTCTTATTCCTTACTGAACATTGATTAATTTAATATTTGGAAATATTTCCCCTTGAGGGTTTTAGAAATTCAGCCTTAAAAGTCATCTTATATTGCTATTAAAATTATATTATAGCATATGTATTGGTATCAAGGAATCAAAAGCCAAATATATCCATAATAGAGTGGGTTTATTTGCATGGCACAATTTCAGAAGACACCCCATCCCCATTTCATATCTTATTTAAGACATATGTTTTCTACCTGCTCACTGGTACTTAAAATTTCAAAATTATAGCCAATTCTTTGATTAAAGGTTAAGACTTTAATCTCTTAAAATGCAAGTAAGTAGTAACACATCGAGTTATCAGTAATTTGTACCTTTGGATGAATTTAACATATCCTGTCCTACAGGCAGTTTTTCACCTGGAGAAAGGAAGAGATCCTAATGACAGAGTGTTCCCCAAGTCTGCGTAAGGTAGGGGTGAGATTGCTCAAACAATTGCAATTTTACTTAAGAGCAGCTCTGTCTACAATCTCCCTCAGTGCTGTGAATAGGCATGTAGCTATGTAAATTCCTGGCTGATATTTAGGGCAACAAAAGTAGAGGTGACTTTCCTGATATCAAACACATGTCACAGCCAGAGGTGAGAAGTGACAGCCTCTGAAAAGCACTAAAGCAAACTGGCAACATTATTAATCAATAACTCAAGCAAGTAGAAGAGGCCCTAAACACTGAAGGTGGAACTGATGTCTCCTTCCCAGGCTAATGACACACGGAGGCGACTTGTGGTATCAGACTCCTTGCTGCATTGCCATTTTTGTGGCTCTGTATCATCATGACAAGTTTTCAGAAACTCCCAGAGCCTTAATTTAAAATCAGAATGTCATTTCTAATCGACTTGTCCCTTTATTGTACTGATCTATGGGAGATTGGATCCACATAGTCCAAGGCTTTGGCATAGTCAATAAAGCAGAAATAGATGTTTTTCTGGAACTCTCTTGCTTTTTCCATGATCCAGCGGATGTTGGCAATTTGGTCTCTGGTTCCTCTACCTTTTCTAAAACCAGCTTGAACATCTGGAAGTTCACGGTTCACATATTGCTGAAGCCTGGCTTGGAGAATTTTGAGCATTACTTTACTAGTGTGTGAGACAAGTGCAATTGTATGGTAGTTTGAGCATTCTTTGGCATTGCCTTTCTTTGGGATTGGAATGAAAACTGACCTTTTCCAGTCCTGTGGCCACTGCTGAGTTTTCCAAATTTGCTGGCATATTGAGTGCAGCACTTTCACAGCATCATCTTTTAGGATTTGTAATAGGTCTTCTCGAATTCCATCACCTCCACTACCTTTGTTCATAGTGATGCTTCCTAAGGCCCACTTGACTTCACATTCCAGGATGTCTGGCTCTAGGTGAGTGTGAGTGATCACACCATTGTGATTATCTGCATCATGAAGATCTTTTTTATACAGTTCTTCTATGTATTCTTGCCACCTTTTCTTAATATCTTCTGCTTCTGTTAGGTCCATACCATTTCTGACCTTTATTGAGCCCATCTTTGTATGAAATGTTCCCTTGGTATCTCTAATTTTCTTGAAGAGATCCCTAGGCTTTCCCATTCTATTGTTTTCCTCTATTTCTTTGCATTGATCACTGAGGAAGACTTTCTTATTGCTCCTTGTTATTCTTTGGAACTCTGCATTCAAGTGGGTATATCTTTCCTTTTCTTCTTTGCTTTTCGCTTCTCTTCTTTTCACAGCTATTTGTAAGGCCTCCTCAGGCAGCCATTTTGCTTTTTTGTATAACTTTTTCTTGGGGATGGTCTTGATCTCTGTCTCCTGTACAATGTCACAAACCTCCGTCCATAGTTCATCAGGCACTCTATCAGATCTAGTTCCTTAAATCTATTTCTCACTTCCACTGTATAGTCATAAGGGATATGACATAGATCATATGTGAATGGTCTAGTGGTTTTCCCACTTTCTTCAATTTAAGTCTGAATTTGGCAATAAGGAGCTCATGATCTGAACCACAGTCAGCTCCCAGTCTTGTTTTTGCTGACTGTATAGAGCTTCTCCATCTTTGCCTGCAAAGAATATAATCAATCTGATTTCAGTGTTGGCCATCTGGTGAAATCCATGTGTAGAGGTTTCTCTTGTGTTGTTGGAAGAGCAATGGGAATAATCATCCTCAAATTCTATTTCCGATAGGCTTGAGAAGCTTTCATCCACCTGTGCTGCCTATTTTGCCACCCTAATCCCCCATTTCCTTCTGTTTGAAGCCTCTCCTTCAGTCAAGCTATTTGGTTTGCCAGGTATTTTTCATTTTCCATCCTTTGTTTTTCTGTTGTAGTCTACCTCAAATGACTTCCTAGCCTTAATTCCTTCTGCATCATTCTAAGGCCAGCCCTTTGTCCTAATCTCTTGCAAAACTGACTTTAAGAAAAAGTTCATTTATTGATTTTATTCATGACATTCAACACATGTAAACTTTAAAGAACTTTAGTAGATTGTGTGCAAAATAGAGGTGAATAAATAGAGACATAGTTTTCAGAACAAATAGCCATAGTATGAAACATGACAGCTCTTTGAGTCAAGAGAAATGTAAGTAAAATGAGATAAGTGTGTATATTTGCCAGTTGTAACAACACTTCTTTCGATGTATCATTTTGTCTATGTGTTTAGTCTTTTGACTTGTTAATTTAACAAAAAAACTGCACACATGTTACTATGCAAGTTGCTGGGGGAAAGAAATGGTATGAAGCAAAATTTCTGTCCTTGAGGAATGGGAAATACTGATAAGAAGGCAAGATTTACACCTGAAAAGGGGGAGGAGCAGAAACACAGTGTCCCGGCAGTGAAGCAGATGATATTTTATGTCCCGAGATGGACAGGGTCTAAGGATTTTGAGTGCTTATGGTGGGTTTTTTATACTGACTTGTAATATATCCCCTCTATGACTTTTACCCTGTCTCACCCCGTGCTCAGCAGAAAATAATTTGCAAATGGTTTTGATAGAAAAATACTATCTAACCTTTGTAAATTGTTTTCTTTAGTTACCTGAATTTTTACTTTTCTATTGTTCTTACCTGTCTAATTTTCCATGCATAGTCAAGAAGTATTGCCTAACATATTTTTTTTTTTAATGTTTTAAATTAATCTGAACACTTCTGAGTAGTGTTTTAAATATAGAAATCAGAGGTGGAAGAGTTGCAGGGAATTACAAGTGTAAAAAATGCAACCAAAGTATTCTCCAAAGGTGACTTCTGTGCTCAATAACATTAACATAAAAGTTGAAACTTTGCTATGAATACAGCAACAAATTTTGTGAACATAAAATCAAAACAATCGAGAACAAAAGTCAAGAATTATTTAATCTTTTTCATAGTCGTGTGATTTGGAGAGCAGTTGATTGTGTTAACATAGCTAGGAATCTAGCAAAGAGAGCCAATCACTATCTTTTATCACTCTTGGGGTAGAATCAATGTACGGGCTGGTATCACACTGAAGCCAAACAATGGATTCAATTGAATACATTTTCTGCTCTCAGTATCATCAGTATACGTTGAGCTGAAGAATGGGAAAAAGTTGTAAGTATGTCAACAGCCCTCCGATGCAGCTTTAGTTTTAGTTATTGAAATCAATTTAAATTGAAATTAAGTCAAAAGTATTCTCCATCCATTGCTCTCTCTTGTTGTGAAGTTTGTATAGAACTTTATATTAGTTTGCATTTTAAAAAGCATGTTGGGTTGTGTAGTAATGAAACCCAGGAAAAAAAAAAAAACCATTGGCATGTATTTAACCAGAGCTGGTTATTTAAAAACAAAATGTGTAGTCAGTGTGTTGAAACTGCTTACTCTTGGGTGTGGCAATGTTTTCTATACATTTTCTATATATATTGCGGGAATTGTCAGCATATGAGGGTTAGCAGCATTTTCACTTGGTACAAGGGTCCCAAGAACACAGGGTATCAGAGATGTATCAATAAGCAAGTATTTTGGGGAGCTTCTTTGTGAAATATTGTGCGTGAATCCTTGGGATTTGCTTTGCATTCCTGAATACTCAAGTTCTTGCAACAGTTGTAATTTAAGAGAGTGTAAGATTGTCAAATTGGTCTGAAAAATTCTGGAGAAGGTTCATGAAGTTTCAGTTCAGTTCAGTTCAGTCTCTCAATCAGGTCCGACTCTTTGCCACCCCATGAATTGCAGCATGCCATTCATGGCCTCCCTGTCCATCACCAACTCCCGGAATTCACGCAAACTCACGTCCATCGAGTCGGTGATGCCTTCCAGCCATCTCATCCTCTGTCGTCCCCTTCTCCTCTTGCCCCCAATCCCTCCCAGCATCAGAGTCTTTTCCAATGAGTCAACTTTTCGCATAAGGTGGCCGAAGAATTGGAGTTTCACCTTTAGCATCAGACCTTCCACTGAACACCCAGGACTGATCTCCTGTAGAATGGTTTAGTCACTAGAAAATAGTATGAATGAAGTAAATTTTAATCATAGTGAGATAAAAACAAACATTTCTAATGATTACTCAAGGTATAGCTGACAATTATATCTTAGAATCAGAACAACTAGAGAAAAGAAAAGGTAAAATTATCCATTTATGCAGAAAGCTGCTCATGTGGTATTGATAGATTCTGTTGCTACCATGAATGTGGAGACAGAGGTCCTTTGACCTGCTCTGTGTGAGTTCCCCTTTCCTGTTCCATTGTAATTCAGACTAGGAAACATCATTCAGAGCTGGCTCCAGGACAGAGAATACTAACTTCATCACATACACCAAAGGCAGTAGACTTCCAGTAAGCTGGTAAATGTTAAATGTGTTCCTATATCACTGAAAATTAGCAGTCTTATAATATTGAATTTGCTTAAAACCAAAAGATGCCCATCTATCAAGAGTGCTTTTTATCCATCTGATTTAAAATGTTTAAGTAAATTAAAAATTAAAGAAAATTATATTAATTCTAGTTAGCAAATGTATGTGTAACAATAATCAGATATTAAAGTGTACCAACTTTAATAAAATTCAAGTCTTATTTTAAACAATCTGAATAGATGAGCCACTATTGAACTAAAAACTAAAGCCCAGTGTTTTGATTAGAAAGAGGATAAGAGATAGATTATTTTGGTCTTCTTAGAAGGTCTAGAGAACAGATTGGCTTTTTATAGATTCACATATTCTTAAGCGATTGCCTTTTCAAATTTGATAACTCCTTCCTGAAAAAACAATGGACACAAGTAAGTATATTTCTTCCTAGATTTCATAGGAAGAATATCTATATCGGTTCATGTGTGCTGCTTGACTTAAAGGGGGAAGCAGTCGTAGAAAAAAGGTATTTTCATGTTCCTTTGCTTGGTGAATTCTAATTTATAAAATGCTAATCACCAACTTGCCTTTGCAGTAGAAATTCTACACTCTAATATAATATTAGCATTGCAGAACAGTTTATAAGGTCTACACCTCAGAAATGCTAGAGTTCTAGTGTACAGTTTTTTACCAACTAGCAGTATGGCTTAAGGCAAGTTAGTTTGGGACTGAATTTTTTTATCTGTGAAATGGGGTTGTCCGTGATAGATGGTCATTAAGGTTACTTCTAGATATAAACTTCTGTGGTTCTAAGAATGTAGATGTAATTCAGGATAAAATTGTAATCTATGGACGGTTATGAGTAATATTTTGATGAAATCTCATCTTTCCAGTACCATTAAATAGTTACATTTAATGACTCTGCAATGATCCTAGGCAATTAGTCAAATCCCTACTGAGCTGGGAAGACAGTTTTTTTCACACAGATTAGACAATTTAATCCATCTTTGAGTAAAAGCGTTACTGTCCCCTTCAGTAAAGTTTTTGTTTTAAATAAATGATTTTGATCTTAACTGACAACTTTACACACCCCTGTTCAGGTCACATGTAATGCTTAAAGTGACACCAACCTTTATCTGGGTAAGTCCTCTGTTCTTTTAGATTGAAAGCCATGGCAAGGAATTAAGACCTTTTTGGAGATATTCATGTAACAGAACCAAAGAAAAGCTCTTTGTATCACTCCAACAGCAAAGGCAACTGGGAGCTGAGGCTGAGACATCAGATATGTAAATCAGGCTGCTGCCAGATTCTATCTGAGTTCAACCCAGCTTTGGCTGTCTAAGTCTACCTACTGCCCTGCTGGGGGATTATCTGAGGACATGCATCTCACCTTCACTCCTTGGCTTTGTATTTCATTTCCATCAGGATCTGTAGAGACATAGGAAGGAGATGAAACTCAAGTCAACCATTTTTCCTTTCTAACAACTTACATAAATTACTTATCTAAGCTGGGGGGAAAGGTTTGAAATTGTTGATTTAAGTATGGTTTGGCTTTGTTGGTACATTTCAGTTATCTAGTTTTACTTGTTTTCTCTACAACTGCTAATAATTGAAAGTTGACTGCAGAAAACAGAATAAAATAATTTTTATAAATACAATGGAAGCTGTTATCTTAGAAAAGAGGATCAAAATGCTTTTATAAAGAAGTTTGTATAAACAATGATTTTAAGTTCTGAGAATATTAATAACAAGGTGTTTTAGAGTAAAAGTTCTGACTTTTATGACTAGAGTCTTTCAAATTATCCTCAGGAATACTCTTCTATGTTGAAGGTTAAATCACACTTGACTATCTCTTTATGAAGTGATCTATTCAGGTCTTCCCTGTAGCTCAAAGGGTTAAGAGTTCTCCTGCAATGCAGGAGACCACGGTTCGATTCCTGGATCAGGAAGATCCTCTGGAGAAGGGAATGGCAATCCACTCCAGTATTCTTGCCCGGAAAATCCCATGGACAGAGGAGACTGGCGGGGTCTGTGGGGTCGCAAAGAGTCGGATACGACTGAGCAACTACTACTACTACTATTCAGTTCAGTTCAGTTCAGTTCAGTCGCCCAGTCATGTCCGACTTTGCGACCCCATGAACTGCAGCATGCCAGGCCTCCCTGTCTATCACCAACTCCCGGAGTTTACCCAAACTCATGTCCATCGAGTCAGTGATGCCATCCAGCCATCTCATCCTCTGTCATCCCCTTCTACTCTGCGACCAATCCCTCCCAGCATCAGGGTCTTTTCCAGTGAGTCAACTCTTCGCATGAGGTGGCCAAAGTATTGGAGTTTCAGCTTCAGCATCAGTCCTTCCAGTGAATACCCAGGACTGATCTCCTTTAGGATGGACTGGTTGGATCTCTTTGCAGTTCAAGGGACTCTCAAGAGTCTTCTCCAACACCACAATTCAAAAGCATCAATTCTTCAGTGCTCAGCTTTCTTTATAGTCCAACTCTCACATCCATACATGACCACTGGAAAAACCATAGCCTTGACTAGACAGACCTTTGTTGGCAAAGTAATGTCTCTGCTTTTGAATATGCTATCTAGGTTGGTCATAACTTTCCTTCCAAGGAGTAAGCGTCTTTTAATTTCATGGCTGCAATCACCATCTGCAGTGATTTTGGAGCCCCCCAAAATAAAGTCTGACACTGTTTCCATTGTTTCCCCATGTATTTCCCATGTGGGAAAAACAAATTTCTTATACTATGGGATTAACAAATATTTACTTGGGAGATTTTGAAGAGAACTTGAATCATAGGGTTTATTGTATGTTTTGGTCCTGAATTTATTTTGCCTCAAACAAGTAATATAGTTTTAAGATTTATTTTCTGATACTTGAGTATTACATTTTCTATAGGTATAATCCTACTAAAAACTTTATTTTTCAGTACTCAATTTAAAAGAGAATTAAGAACATGTAAGATTATAGAAAAATGGAGAACCTAGGAAAAAGACTAGAGACCAAAAGAGATTATATTTCAAAAAATACAATCATAAGTTTGAAGTGATCAATAATAAATAAAATGCATATTGTCTACATGTGTGGGTAATTAATATGTAGAAGAAATCAGTATCACAAATAAGATAAGGAAAAGGTGATGTAAATGGATAGATACATAAATGGATCCCCAACCCAGGGATCAAACCCAGGTCTCCTGCACTGCAGACAGATTCATTACCGACTGAGCTACAAGGGAAGCCTGTAGGTAATAAAGTGGTGTCAACTGTTGAACTGACAAGAATGAGATCTGGGGATAGGCCAAGGGGTACTCTGTGATGAGACCACACTTTGGGGGTCTCAATGGAATCTTTGCAGTCAAGAGTCAAAGCATTGGGATAGTTTTTTAAGGAAAGGTTGACGAGGACAAACACTCAAAGGCCAATTGAGTATTTTGTTATTGATTTTACTTGCTTACTTTAAGATAGGAGATACTGTATGGAAAAGGGAAAAGCCAGGGAGGGAGCAGAAATTGTAGATGAAAAAATGATTCGTTAGGAATGAATTCCTGAAAGAAGCAGGGAAAGGTGAGATTGGAAGTCGGGGTTGGAAGAGTTAGCCTTGGCAAAGAGGGCACTTCCTTCTCAGGTTGTCACAAAGAGGCTGTGGCATCTTTGGAGGTAGGAAGTATAATCTTTTTGTACTCAACACTGAGGAGATACTTACTTGCAGTACAGTACTGTGAAGAAAACCGGCCACATACCAATAAAGAGTTTCTTTTTCGTTTAGTCAGAGAATATATTTTCCACTGAGAGCAAAACCAAGAGAAATGAATGTCAGTCAAGATTTTGTCAAAGGAAATTACCAATCTTGTCCCTTTTGAAGTGTTTCTTTAAAAGGAAACATTTGAACATGGTTGCAGTAGTTCAGTTATGGGCATGGCCTCATGTTTTTACTGATGGGCTGAATCTGATAACTTTGGAAAGCTACATTTCAGGTTCAAAACATGGCATGTGTGAAGGCCAGACAAATCAGAGGGAGTCTGAAATTTTAATTCCAGTTTAATCATTAATTAGTTCTATTTTTTTAGATGAGAATCTTAATTATTATAAGCCTTAGTTTCCTTTTTTCACAAAATTAAGGGAATGGTCCTGATAGTTAAGATTCTTTTAGCCTTAAAATGATTCTAAAAATGTAGAGTATATTAGGTCTTGCTCACGGTAAAGTCACTGAATGTACTTTTCTCTTTATGAATGTTTCCCTTGCTTGAATTTCATGAAAACATTTTGGATGCTATTTAACTAATTGGAACATCTGATAACTTTGAAAAATCCTAAAAATTCAGTTGATGTTGCATGTGTAGATGCTAAGCTTAGAAAAGACTAAATCAAATTGCCTTCATATTAAATTTTTCTTTGATGGTGAGTTTCACTCACTTGTAACCTGCTATAAACTAGGCTACTCTTAGCCATTTGATAAATTGTTGTTCAGAAGCATTCCACTTCTTCTTGGCAGTTAAAAGAGTTAATGCAGTTAAAAAGTTTGACGCAGCTTAGACCTTCTTGAGTGTCTAGTTTATGGTTTTAATAGTCAATTTAGCCCTCCAAATAAGTCACTTCAAGTGAAAAGTGAAAGTGAAGTAGCTCATTCGTGTCCGACTTTTTGTGACCCCATGGACTGTAGCTTACCAGGCTTCTCAGTCCATGGGATTTTCCAGGCAAGAGTACTGGAGTGGGTTGCTATTCCCTTCTCCAGGGGATCTTCCCGACCCAGGGGTCAAACCTGGGTTTCCTGCATTATAGGCAGACACTTTACCCTCTGAGCCACCAGGGAAGCCCAAGTCATTTCAGACTATTATCCTATGCAGCAATATAAGTAATTGAAGTTTGATTGAATGACATCGGAGAAGGCAATGGCACCCCACTCCAGTACTCTTGCCTGGAAAATCCCATGGACGGAGGAGCCTGGTGGGCTGCCGTCTATGGGGTCGCACAGAGTCTGACACGACTGAAGTGACTTAGCATGAATTACATATCATATTTCATTCATTCATTTGAGCAGACTTCCCTACTAGACCATGGAGCCCCATGGAGATAGAAATGTGTCTGTTTCTGCTCCTCAGTGTATCATACACCTTGTAGTTACTACAGTGCTTACACATAAAAGCTGCTGAGTAGATATTTTTTAAATGAATGAATGGTATGATTTTACTCTTGTGGAGTTGTTAGGCACTAAACATTTGTGATTCAAATATCCTTTTCCATTTGAAGATTTGTAGTAATAAACCACTTCATATTTGAAAGTGATTGTATAAAATTGCAATCTGTTCAACAACATTTCATTATGTGTCTTAAGACCTATTATGTCCACTTTGGATTCTGCCTTGAGCTCTCTTTAGATCATTGAGCCAGACAGAGAAATCATGGAATAGCTAGATTAAAAGGGACATTTATTAGGAGTAGAAATGAAGAGGAACTGAAGAGCCTCTTGATGAAAGTGAAAGAGGAGAGTGAAAAAGTTGGCTTAAAACTCAACATTCAGAAAATTAAGATCATGGGATCTGGTCCCATCACTTCATGGCAAATAGATGGGGAAACAGTGGAAACTGTGAGAGACTTTATTTTCTTGGGCTCCAAAATCACTGCAGATGGTGACTGCAGCCACGAAATTAAAAGACACTTAGTCCTTGGAAGAAAAGCTATGACCAACCTAGACAGCAGAGACATTACTTTGCTGACAAAGGTCCATCTAGTCAAAGCTGTGGTTTTTCTAGTGGTCATGTATGGATGTGAGAGTTAGACTATAAAGAAAGCTGAGCGCCGAAGAATTGATGCTTTTGAACTATGGTGTTGGAGAAGACTTTTGAGAGTCCCTTGGACTGCAAGGAGATCAAACCAGTCAATCCTAAAGGAGATCAATCCTGGATATTCATTGGAAGGACTGATGCTGAAGCTGAAACTCAAATACTTTGGCCACCTGATGTGAAGAACTGACTCATTGGAAAAGACCCTGATGCTGGGAAAGATTGAAGGCGGGAGGAGAAGGGGACAACAGAGGATGAGATGGATGGTATCATCGACTTGATGGACATGAATTTAAGCAAGCTTCAGGAGTTGGTGATGAACAGGGAAGCCTGGGATGCTGCCATCCACAGGGTCTCAAAGAGTCAGACAGGACTGAGTGACTGAACTGAATTCAACTGAACTGATTAGGAATAGAAGAGTGGCTGGACATTCAGGGAGTGTTCATTTGCTTATTGGTGCCTTTCTTTGGCTATTTCTTTAGAAGAGTCCCAATTCCTTGTGTTTCTGATCACAACTTCTGTACCTATTTCTGTCTTCCCCTTCTTCACATACATATTTTTCTTTTCTCTTTCTCTCCAACAGCTGTCCTATTTCCCCTACTTCACTCAGTATATTAATCACCTCTTGGTCTTTTTCCTTTCTGCCGAAATGTGAAGGGCAGGGACGCCATTTCAATGTTGTTGCCTACAAGCTGTGTGGAATCAGTGGTGATTATGACTCACAGCTCATTCTTGCCAATGGAGCCGTAGCCCTTCTCGAGGAAGGATCAGACCTCTGCCATCTTTGTGCCACTCAGATCCAGGTTTCTAACTTCACCGATACATTCAGTAGTTTTTTAAGCTCATCAATGGGTGATTACTTGTTCTAATTCTCATTACTATTGTTCCAGTACCGTTAGTCTTGATGTTTCAGTAACTTGGGGTGAGGGAATTAAAAGAAGAGGCGTTCATGAATGTGACCTGGGACTTAAAGTGTGTAGGCATGTATTCAACAGTTGTTGATTTGGCACTCATGGTGTGCAGGCATGTTACATAACTGGAGCAGCCATAAGGTAAGTGGCTCTAGATGACATGAGAGTGGATGGGGGTTGGAGCAGAGGTCATCCTTCCCTCTCTCAATTCCTATCTCTCATTTCCTATGGTTACTCCATGGTGCCCCGTTACCGGCAGTATCATGTGGGTCTTTTTGAATATCATCTTTACAATGTGCCAGTTTAAGGATTCCTGACAACCACCTTCTAATGTTTGTTTTGTGACAGATGATCCAAGAGAGCCGATTTCTCATAGAAATGGCAGACACAGTCCAGGAAAAGATTGTGCAGTGTCAAAAAGCAGGTAATCTTCCCGCTTGTCCCTATTTTGCTTAGAAAGCATAATGATGTTTCTTGCAGACTTTACTTTTTACTGTTAAAATTAAAAGATTTTATGTGATAGTTTAATGATACTTTGAGTTGCACTGAAGACTTTGTTTAGTACAGAAGAGATCTAGATGATAGTAAGTGGGTTGTCTGTGTGTATATAGAGATGGTATCTGAAGAAATCTAGAGAGGTGAGGGTTTCTGAACTTACTGTTGTGATTTGGGAACCTGTCAAATCTGCTTACTACTGATATGGAAACTGTGGTTTTACATTGCCTCTTAAGAACCACTTTAGTTTTACAATTTGAACCATAATCCTGTTAACCTTCTAGGCTTTTGCCCCATTTACTAGTCCTCATTTTAGGTCTGTTCTTTCTTCAAGGGTGTGATGGGTCCCATGTCTCTTACATCTCATTGTTTGTTTATTTTCACCTTCATCCACGACCCTGTACTTTTCCTCTCTCTTGGATCCATGTTCTCCCTAATCTATACACACACTAGTGATTATAATAAGGAAGGTGACACTGACAATTGCTTGATGTATATGCATATGATATATATGTTTAGTAAATATATACTAAACATATATATCATATGTTATTTTGGAGAAGGCAACACTCCAGTACTCCAATACTCTTGCTTGGAAAATCCCATGGGTGGAGGAGCCTGGTGGGCTGCAGTCCATGGGGTCTCTAAGAGTCAGACACGACTGAGAGACTTCACTTTCACCTTTCACTTTCATCCATTGGAGAAGGAAATGGCAACCCACTCCAGTGTTCTTACCTGGAGAATCACAGGGACTGGGGAGCCTGGTGGGCTGCCGTCCATGGGGTCACACAGAATCGGACACGACTGAAGCGACTTAGCAGCAGCAGCAGCAGCATGCTATGTTATTTAGTCCTCATAACAATTCTGCAAGGTAATCATCATTATGTCCAATCTACAGATGAGGCATTTTAGATTCTGAGAGATTGAATGAATTATCCCAAATACCATATCAACATGTGGCAGAGGTGACCTTTGAACCTAGACCAAAATTTGAAAATGGTGCTCTTCACTACTGATCTGGAAGCTTAAATGTTTCTGTTGAAAGGAAGCATGAAAATAATAATAATACCAAATACTTACATTGTGTTCCTATGTACCAGGCATTACTTTGAGAGCTTTGTATTTGTAGACTTATTTAATTCACCCAATTCCATGAGGTCAATACTCTTTGTTATTGCCATTGCACCGCTGAGGAGACTGAATGGCAGAGAGTTTCAGGGATTCATTCATGCTCACGGAGCTTGTCAGTGGTAGGGCCAGGGGATAGATCTAGCCTCTGCAGCCATGCTTTTACTATGTATTATGCTTATGATGTTAACACCAGGCAAGTTAATGTGGTTTGAGCTGCATTAATACAAACCTAGTCGGTAGAACAAGGAAGTGATGGTAAAACCCTACCTCATGTGGGCTATTTCAATCCTATTTTAAGTACAGTGTTCCTGGATGTCCTCCTTAAAGAGAGACATTATAATAAGCTGAAACATGTTAGAATGTTTAATCTGGAGAAGGGAAAGTTCTGGTAGACTTTAATCCAGTATCTTCAAATATTTAAAGGGCTGCACTGTGGAACAGAGATTAGACCTTGTTGCTGAGTCTAGCTAGAACCAAGGGGTAGAAGTTCCAGGGAGAAAGACTGGCTTGATATCAATCATAGCTTTCCAAAGATGGAATGAGCTTACCAGAAAAAAGTGTGATTCCCAATTTTGAGGTGCTAAGACAAAGGCTAGAGAAACAGATGATGGTGATGTTTTTCATAGTATTCAAGCTCAGGAGAATGGTTTAGCTGTAAATAACAAGGGCCATTCCCAAATCTGAAACATTTGGGTGTTTCCAGGAATGCTATTTTTTTTTAAACCTTTTTAGTTTTACTCAACATTTAGTAATTACCATTGTTATGTTTGTAGGCTCCAGGCCTACTGTCAAGCCATATGGATGGTTCATAAGAAAAAGTAAGATATGTGCATCCTTCACATATGGTAGCCATTCACACATTACACCATTTTATATAAAAACCAAGCAGAAGACAGGCAAGATGGATGCAACCTGTTGGAAAAATTTGCTTCTTAACTTCTCATGTCTTTGTCTATGTATTCTTGCTGTTTAAAATTTAATCTAATGCATTGATTATTTTTAGTTTTCCCTTAAGGATAGCCATTGGGTGGTGATGAACAGAATGAGAAGAGAATTCAATTTGGGGATTTATAAATTATGAGAGGACAGAAATGAGAAATTATATTTTTACTGATAATATTTTCACTATAAAATGCCTTAATTTCTGAAATTTATACACAGAATTCTCTTATGTTCTCTTTTCAAAGGCATGGAGTTCCATGAGGAGCTTCATAATCTGGGGGCAAAAGAAGGCTTGAAAGGGAGAAAACTCAACAAAGCAACTGAGAGCTTTGCTTGGAACATTACAGTATTGAAGGTGAGTGAAGTACTCAGGTGCCCATTTGTCTTTATTTTTCTCTTCATTTCTCTAATTGGTCTTCTCATCAGTGGATGAAAACAGTGACTTAAAGTTTTTATTAAAGCTTGCTCTAATTAATTCATACTGTAAGAGATGGGGAGATGCATACATGGATTGACGCACTTCTGTCCATAATAAGGCAATGAGTTTTGTGGTGGAGGCAGAAGACAGCAAGACCTAATTCCATTACCTGGGGTGAGTGTGTGTGTGTGTATGTGTGTATGTGTGTGTGTGTGTGTGTGTGGTTTACTCATACGTCTACTCAAGTCAGTATGGCTATTCTTGTTTGTGGAAGGAATAACAAAATGTTACTGGAGAAGGATCCAACACAAGTTATTTGGGAAAGCCTTAAACTACAGACGATTTGGAGCCATTTAGGATTATTTTATTATAGGGACAGTCTCTATAAATAGGTTTATTTTTGCAGAAATTTTGGAAGTCAGCTTTTTGAGATTACGATTTGCTGTGCTGAAAATTAATTTTAGGACTTTGATGTAAAGACATCACTTTTCATATTTTGTTACATGAATGGAAAAATGATTTAGGCAGTTGGAATGATTTATTCTTAACATTGTGGTGGAGAAAAACAGCTACAAGCAAAATTAATAATTACTGACATTTAAAGAACACTCGTGAGCCAGGCACTGTTTTATGAGGTTTATATGAATTAACATTGTAATACTTTCATTAACCCAATACTGTTATTATTCTCATTTTACAAGTGAGAAAACCAAGGCATTGAAAACTTATGTCTATTACCCAAGATCACTCAGCTAGTGAATGGTGGCACTGGAGTCTGAACTCACGCAGTGTAGTTCCAGACCAGAGCCTGGTCTACAGAGAGATACTACACGTATTTATGTGAATGTGCTAAATGAATCATAATACATATCACAAATGCTTATTAAAAATTAAGCCCACAAATATTTGGTAAGCTCTTATTATGTATTGAGCTCTCTGCTGTGCATTGGGGACCTATAAAGAACAAAATCTTTTTTTTAAATTTTTCTTCAACATACAAATATTTTATTAACAAAATTTATGGCATTTATTTTACATTTAATTATGCATGACAATATTGTGTGTTCTAGAGACCATGGTTTTAAAAACACTTTTTAAAAATTATTATTATTATTATTTTTTACTTTACAATATTGTATTGGTTTTGCCATACATTGCCGGGGACCAGCCCCGGCTGAACCAGGGTATTCGAAGGAGAGACGATTATTATTATTATTATTTTTTACTTTACAATATTGTATTGGTTTTGCCATACATTGCCGGGGACCAGCCCCGGCTGAACCA
This sequence comes from Bos indicus, assembly GCF_029378745.1. Taxonomy (NCBI): domain Eukaryota; kingdom Metazoa; phylum Chordata; class Mammalia; order Artiodactyla; family Bovidae; genus Bos; species Bos indicus. The sequence goes on from NC_091761.1 coordinate 86,563,931, forward strand.
GGGTATTCGAAGGAGAGACGGCGTAGGCGAAGATCAGGAAACAATTGCTTAATTAAATGTTAATTAAGGATATAAAGAGTAATAGAATGAGGATAGCTCAGTAGGAAAATTCAGTGAAGAAAAGAGGCTGAAATAAGGATAGCTCAGTGAGGAAATTCAGTGGAGAAAAGAGGCTGAATAATTCAGCCAGAAGGTAAGAGAAAGAACGACATGGTGAGACCAAGTTTCGGTGAACAAGGCCCGCACTTTATTTTTCAAAGTAGTTTTTATACCTTAAGTTATGCACAGAGGATAATGGGGGAAGGGGTAGAGTCTTGCAGCAAACCAGGCTTTCTTCCTGCAAACTTATCATATGCAAAAGCTTAGGTGATTTGCATCATCTTCTGGCCCGGAGGCCTGTTAACATTTTAAGACCTTTTCTTCAGAAAACTTATTTTTCTCTAAAGGTGATTGGTCAGGAGCCACCCTCCAAAAGCATTAGATAAAGTTGCATTCCTACAGCGCAAAGGTGTGGTGGGCTACAACAAGAAAAAGAATTAACTCAAGGGTCCCAGGTTACAAACATTAAAGCTACTATTTACACCAATTATATTAACCAATACACTGCCAGGGACACAGTAGGTAAGGGATATGGAAACTTAGCAGCAAACATTGGCCCAACAAGTGAAAATCCCTTCACCAATACAATTTCTAATCAATCTTTTAACTACTCAAAAGAATCTGTGTTTAGACAGTTTAGAACATCTCCTGCCTCTCACAGTTGGGAGGCTCTGAACAATCACATGTGGCCGGAAAAACCTATTCAGGCAGGCTAGAGGATTTCCAAAGGAGTTTGTAGGTTAAACACTGTCACACCCAGGAATTATTAACTGGAGCTGTAAGCTAACTTTTTTCAGAGAGGTAGTGGGGGACAGCCCCCCGTAAAGTCAGAGGTGTAGGTGAAAGCACAAAGCAGAAAGTAGGCAGACTGGTTTTGGGGGTATATGCTCGAGAATTTCCAGGGGGACTCCTGAAGCTCGATCCCGCCTTTGCGTATGCCGAGCCTCCTTCCTCATGACCTTTGTCATGGGCGGAGTTCCTCACGCTGGCTACCGGCAGTGATAGAATTTCCAGTTGAGCTATTCCAGATCTTGAAAAGTGCTGCACTCAATATGCAATATGCACTCAATATGCAATATGCCGGCTCCCGGCAATACATCAACATGTATCCACCACGGGTGTACACGTGTTCCCCATCCTGAAACCCCCTCCCACTTCCCTCCCCATACCACCCCTCTGTGTCATCCCAGTGCACCAGCCCCAAGCTTCCTGTATCCTGCATCAAACCTGGACTGGCGATTCGTTTCTTATATGATATTATACATGTTTTAATGCCATTCTCCCAAATCATCCCCCCACTCCCTGTCCCACAGAGTCCAAAAGACTGTTCTATACATGTGTCTCTTTTGCTATCTTGCATACAGGGTTGTCGTTACCATCTTTCTAAATTCCATGTATATGCATTAGTATACTGTATTGGTATTTTTTTTTTTCTGGCTTACTTCACTCTGTATAATAGGCTCCAGTTTCATCCACCTCATTAGAACTGATTCAAATGTATTCTTTTTAATGGCTGAGTAATACTCCATTGTATGTACCACAGCTTTCTTATCCATTCATCTGCTGATGGGCATCTAGGTTGCTTCCATGTCCTGGCTATTATAAACAGTGCTGTGATGAACATTGGGGTACATGTGTCTCTCAATTCTGGTTTCCTCGGTGTGTATGCCCAGCAGTGGGATTGCTGGGTCATATGGCAGTTCTATGTCCAGTTTTTTAAGGAATCTCCACACTGTTCTCCATAGTGGCTGTACTAGTTTGCATTCCCACCAACAGTGTAAGAGGGTTCCCTTTTCTCCACATCCTCTCCAGCATTTATTGCTTGTAGACTTTTGGATCGCAGCCATTCTGACTGGCATGAAATGGTACCTCATTGTGGTTCTGATTTGCATTTCTCTGATGATGAGTGATATTGAGCATCTTTTCATGTGTTTATTAGCCATCTGTATGTCTTCTCTGGAGAAATGTCTATTTAGTTCTTTGGCCCATTTTTTGATTGGGTCGTTTATTTTTCTGGAATAGAGCTGCAGGAGTTGCTTGTATATTTTTGAGATTAGTTGTTTGTCAGTTGCTTCATTTGCTATTATTTTCTCCCATTCTGAAGGCTGTCTTTTCACCTTGCTTATAGTTTCTTTTGTTGTGCAGAAGCTTTTAATTTTAGACCCCTATATATGTTGTCTACAAGAGACCCACCTTAAAACAGGGGACACATACAGACTGAAAGTGAAGGGCTGGAAAAAGATATTCCATGCAAATAGAGATCAAAAGAAAGCAGGAGTAGCAATACTCATATCAGATAAAATAGACTTTAAAACAAAGGCTGTAAAAAGAGACAAAGAAGGACACTACATAATGATCAAAGGATCAATCCAAGAAGAAGATATAACAATTATAAATATATATGCACCCAACATAGGAGCACCGCTATATGTAAGACAAATGCTAACACGTGTGAAAGGGGAAATTAACAATAACACAATAATAGTGGGAGACTTTAATACCCCACTCACACCTATGGATAGATCAACTAAACAGAAAATTAACAAAGAAGCACAAACTTTAAAAGATACAATAGACCAGTTAGACCTAATTGATATCTATAGGACATTTCACCCTGAAACAATGAATTTCACCTTTTTCTCAAGCACACATGGAACCTTCTCCAGGATAGATCACATCCTGGGCCATAAATCTAGCCTTGGTAAATTCAAGAAAATAGAAATCATTCCAAGCATCTTTTCTGACCACAATGCAGTAAGATTAGATCTCAATTACAGGAGAAAAAATATTAAAAATTCCAACATATGGAGGCTGAACAACACACTGCTGAATAACCAACAAATCACAGAAGAACAAAAGCTGTATACACCCTAACCTCATGAGTTGACAGTCAGGGGGCAGGAGGCGAGGTGGAGGGAAATAGGCATCACTTGCTTAAGAGGCAGGAACTATAGTGTTACTATAAAGAGGAACTTATTTTATAATACTTGAGTACAATGTGGCAGTAACAGCCCTGAAACATGCTTTCTGTTCATCATACATTTATGTGGGCTTGTTAATGCACTGATCGCCGAGAAAAGAGCTATGGACACAGGTATCAAAAAGTAGTACCTGGGTCTCTAAGATTAGTGCACCAGGGGAGACAGCCATATGACTAATAGCAGCCATTGGTTATTCAACAATTCATATGTGATTAAGCATTCATGACTAAATAGTTTATATGTGTTTCCTCCTTTCCACTTTGCAACAACTGTGTGACATTCAGCAACTCATGCTGACCCACATATGACCCTCTCCATCTCACAGATGAGGAAATTGAGGCTCAGGGAGGTTTCAGTTTCTTCCCTGCAGCTGGTAGATGGCAGAGCTGAGATTTTAACTCATGTTCATGGTTCTTCCCACAACCTGTCCTCCTGTGTCCTGTGAGATTTCATCCATGGAGCTGAGTCCAAGCAGCCTAGTACAGGGTTGAAGGCACAGCCTCTGGGTATAGGCTGCCTGGTAGCTGTGAGGCTTTAGCCAAATTATGTAATCTCTCTGAGGGTGGCAACATTAATAATACCTCCGCCCTGGGTTTTGTGAGAATGAAATGAGATAAAGTATACAAAATACCTAAGTCACAGTGATGAAACTTGACACTGTATAATACATCTCTACCTATACTATTATAGTATAGATGTGCTATTACTTTTGCTAGAGTGAGGATGACTATTGGAATATAAGGCTTTTGGTTTTTTTTAATTAAAAAGATTGAGATATAATTGTTCATTTCTTTGTTAAGGCTCACTGTTTTCTGAGGTTTGTGTATCTGGTTTAGTGACAGGAGCTGATTGCTAGATGCGTGCATGCTTAGTTGCTTTAGTTGTGTCTGAATCTTTGTCACTCTGTGGATGGTAGACTGCCAGTCCATTGGGTTCTTCAGGTAAGAATACTGGAGTGGGTTGCCTTGCCCCTCTCCAGGGGATCTTCCCAACTCAGGGATCGAACCCGAGTCTCCTGCATTGCAGACAGATTCTTTACTGTCTGAGCCACCAGGGAAACCCTTGATGGCTAGATGAGGCCTATCAAATGCTGTACAAATCATTGTAAGAGAGCTGTTTTGAAATAGAATCAATCTTCTATTATTTTAGCTCATGTACCAGCTACTAGTATTTCAGCTTGAGCACTAGGAACTTAAACAAGGATAGTGAACTTTTCAAACTTCTGACATTTCTTTGGCCTCCCCATTGTGTTTAGTGGACCTGTTAATCACCTACCCTAACAAATGACTTCCTTGGAATTTGACTTTTTAGGTGAGGGACAAAGAGCCCAGACATGTTTTTTTGGAGACTGTGTACTCTACTGGTGACTTTCTGAGAAGAACCTCCTCTTTTTTATTTCTTGCATCTTGGGTCTGAAGTTCTTAGTTTCAGCTTTTTTCTCCAGTCTTCCTACTGATTTTCCAAGCTCCTAAAAATGCTTTTCTTAAGTTTACTAGAGTCAATTTTCATTGCCTACAACTGGTTGAATTAGTAATAGCCACACTCCTAAGACACAATCACTAAAATAGTAGGATCTGTCAAAGCTCATCTAAAAGTTCTGCATTTTTTACTGAAAAGTTTTCTGTACACATAGTTTTTATGAGTATTTATTGATATCTAGGGGAAGGGAATGATTGAGTAATGTGTGTTGAATATGTGGATTCAGTAGTTAAAATATTTAATTTCAGTGGAATGTCCAATAAGTAAGAGATGGTCTGGGGAAAAACAAAGATATGTGCTCTCAGATAGATTGTAGGTTGGCAGCTTGGAGTGGTGTAAAGGGGCATCAATAAAGCAAATTGAGCTGAGACTAAAAACTAACTTCTTTAGTTTGTGTTTTATGCAATTCAATATTAATATGTGAGAGAAGCTGCAGAAAAATTTGTAGAAAATAAGATGAATAGCTTTACAATATAACAAACATGAATTACACTTACAGAGTCCAATTTTTCCAAGCTATAAATGAGGACTTAGAATCCAGCAAGGAGGCTGACTCACGATGATCTGGAAGCTTCCTTACATGTGTTTTACTTTCATTTGTATTCCCTGGTGGCTCAGACGGTAAAGCATCTGCCTATAAGGCAGGAGACCCAGGTTTGATCCTTGGGTTGGAAAGATCGCCTGGAGAAGGAAATGGGAACCCACTCCAGTACTCTTGCCTGGAAGATTCTATGGACTGAGGAGCCTGGTAGGCTACAGTCCGTAGGGTCGCAAAGAGTCGGACACAACTGAGCGACTTCACTTTCACTTTCTTTTTCACTTTCATATTTTATTTATTTATTTATTTTTTAAAAATTTGTTTATTTTAATTGGAGGTTAATTACTTTACAATATTGTATTGGTTTTGCTATACATCAACATGAATCCGCCACGGCTATACACGTGTTCCCCGTCACTTTCATATTTTAGTGGGGATTTGCTTAGTAGAACTTTCACATTTCCTCATACTTTTGTCACATGCCATTAGGCAACTATTACAGTTGTTTTTCTCCCTGTCTTTCTTTCACTTCTGAGCATAAAATTGAACTCTCTAATAGCTTCTGTCTTCATTTGGGATGATATGATGATGCAGGTCTTCATGACTCAGTCTGAAGTATATCTTTTCCAGATAATCATTGGACTGAGATAGCATCCTCTCATCCCACCCACACATGCCAACCATTCTTTCCGTATGTCTTTTATGCATTCTGTCCTTCAGAAAAGAGTTCTGTTTGATTATTAGCATAATATTAAAATCTTACAGTGAAAGTCTTTCCTGTTCTTTTTGTCTTCCAGAAAGAGATACTACATCACTTGCACAGCCAGCTTATTGTCCTAAATAGTTTTCCATTTTGGAAGGATTTTGTTTATGAGAATTATGAAGGTTTCTTAGAAAGAGATAGGAATTTATACTACTCACAGATAAAACATAATGTATTATGAAGTGGAATTCATTTAAAATTTTGGACTCTACCCAAAATGATTTGATTTTTTAAGTACAAAAAGAACTTCATTGAAAGGTGGTCACACCTACAAAACTGAAATTATTAAGAACCTGAGAGTAACATTTTAGTGAGTTTCCCAATTATTTATTTTTCTGACTTGCCCTGTCTTTTTTTTTTTTAATTTTATTTTTAAACTTTACATAATTGTATTAGTTTTGCCAAATATCAAAATGAATCCTCCACAGGTATACATGTGTTCCCCATCCTGAACCCTCCTCTCTCCTCCCTCCCCATACCATCCCTCTGGGTCGTCCCAGTGCACTAGTCCCAAGCATCCAGTATCCTGCATCGAACCTGGACTGGCATCTCGTTTCATACATGATATTTTACATGTTTCAATGCCATCCTCCCAAATCTTCCCACCCTCTCCCTCTCCCATAGAGTCCATAAAACTGTTCTATACATCAGTGTCTCTTTTGCTGTCTCGTACACAGGGTTATTGTTACCATCTTTCTAAATTTCATATATATGCGTTATTATACTGTATTGGTGTTTTTCCTTCTGGCTTACTTCACTCTGTATAATAGGCTCCAGTCTCATCCACCTCATTAGAACTGATTCAAATGTTTCCTTTTTAATGGCTGAGTAATACTCCATTGTGTATATGTACCACAGCTTTCTTATCCATTCATCTGCTGATGGACATCTAGGTTGCTTCCATGTCCTGGCTATTATAAACAGTGCTGCGATGAACATTGGGGTACACGTGTCTCTTTCCCTTCTGGTTTCCTCAGTGTGTATGCCCAGCAGTGGGATTGCTGGATCATAAGGCAGTTCTATTTCCAGTTTTTTAAGGAATCTCCACACTGTTCTCCCTGTCTTTTTGAAGGAAATAAATTCCATTATCTTTACAATTTTAGTAGTTTGATGAAAAAATCACTTTTATCAGATTGGAGAAGTGTCAAGTAGAGATACATGCAAATATTGAAATATAATTAGTAAGCATTTTATTATAAAGGAAAAGTTATGAAGTATAGATCCCTAGAGTTTATAAATAAAACATTTAAGAAGTAGCTGAGTTATTACTTGTTCATGAATTTCATTGCTTACTAGTTGAATGCCATGTGTCAAATAAATTATGAGTAAATGATTACTTCATCAATGAGCACTTCTATTACTTGATACATATCTATACTTTCCCTAGATAGACTTTCAGTTGATAATTTAAAGCTTTGCATTGTATATCATAAAAAAACTGAGTCTCTTTTATAGATTAATGTTTAGTAGATATGACTAATCTTTTTCCACTTAACTTTTTGGTTTTCTGTCACTGCTTAAGCTTTGTTCCTTCTGTTTTTATCTTGATAACATTTTAATTGTCTTTGGGAAGAGCAGAGGCTTAAACTTCTCACCTTACCTCTCCTTGAGTACTTGGGTCTCCAAATTTCAGGCTCTCAATCTCTGGGAAATTTTGCTACATAAGGGAAATTCCATGGATGTCACTAATATGCTTTCTAATAGAGCACATTTGAAGTCTTTGCTCATTGTTCGGAGACAGGAAAAGAAGGGAAACAGGATGATGGGTGAATGGGAAGAGAAGTATGAAAAGAGGCATCCATCTGTGAAAGACTGAGTAACAGAAGGAATGGGGTCACCCTGAACAGAATGACCATAGATACTTTAAATCTTTCTCTGAGATCTTGTGTGTTGAGGGGATTCAACCAGGCCCTATTGGCAGCCATAGTTATTGTGCCCCTGGGTGCTGCTCTGAGGTTATATAAAGAAGAAACATGTCCAGGGTCCTCCATGTTGTCCATTGAGAAATTCTCTAATGGTGTTCTGTCAGCTGCTGGCTGTTTTTGTAATAGAGGCTTGAGAAAGGCTAGGTTTCCTCCTGAGCCAACTCATTCAGAAAAGAACAGCTATTTATGAAGTCTAGAAAGAGCCCTCCACTGATAACAATGCATTAATAATACACTATTCTTCTTATTGATATTACCATCAATTATTAAGAAATATAAAGTGGCAAGAGTATAGACTCGAGCCAGATCCTTTCTAGCTGTGTCATCTTGGGAAAATTTCCTTTTGTCTCTATGCTTCTGAATCAATTGGAATATACCAGATTGTATGACGATAACAAAAATGAACATCTCAGTGGCTTAAAAAACAATAGCTTATTTCTTGCTCACACTGTTTGTCCACCAGGGTCAGCAAGGGTCACTTAGAAACTCGGGCTAATGGAGTGGGGGGGAGCTCTACCTCAACTAATCCATCTGTAATCTTAGAGGTAGGAAAGCACAAATTGGTTTTAAAATTTTCTGCCTAGTAGTTTAAATGTTTACATGTCCCTTCTATTTAAATTTGACTGGCCAAAGAAAGTCAGATGGTCATATCTGACTTCAGGGAGTTGGGAAAGTATACACACACACACACACACACACACACACATACACACTTCCTTGAGGAAAGGGGGCAGATATTGGTGAATATAATCTACCAGTGACAGGTTCCTCAGCCATATTCACCTCATAGGGTCATGATGAGGACTAAATGAATTAATATATATATAAAGCAATATCTGAGATATAAAAATGCTATCTAAGGTTGAAAGAATTCAGTGCTTACAGTGAGCAGTTAAGTGATTGTCATACAACATATTAAGTAATTTTAAGGTCATCTGTAAAGTTATTATTATTATACTCCTTTTTATAGATAGGAGAAGTGAGACTTGAAAGGTTAAGTAACCTTCCTTTGGGCATATAGGTAGTGAGTGATGGAGTAGGGATCTAATTCCACAGTGCATGCTGTCAGCCCATTATGCTAAACTGCCAGACAATATATAGCCCCATAATATTGATGGCTTGTATAAACTGAAAACTTTATGTATATCAGATATTTTACTAAGTGCTTTATTATCTTCTTCCTAGAGAGTGAGTGTCCTATTTAGCTGACATGAATATTCTAGACATCTTGATAGTGTATTCCTACTATTCAGAGCGGTACATTGAGATAGTGTAGCTTGGCACCACCAATTCTCCTTATTCTGACATTCCATTCACCAAGCAACTCTGTTCTCAACTTGGCTTCCCAAGTATACTTTTCTAGTGGAGATGGAATAAGTTGATCCAGTGACATAACTAGTCCCATCTGCCTGGCTGTCTCTGTGTATGAGTCAGTTAACTTCCCTTTTTTTTTTTTTTTTTTTTTAATCAGTCCATCTCTGATGAGCTTGGTCAGCATGAATCAGCTCCCAGGGCCTGGCCGCTGCTGAGTGATTGGATGCAGTTGAGCCCCTGGACAGATACCATTGAGATTAAGAAAGCAAAACAAAATAACAACAAAAATACCAAAGCAGAAGCTGGACCCTAGACCCACCCTAAGAATCCAGCCAGCCCCCTGTTTCTCTTTACTCTTCATGGGCTTTTAGTTTAGCCATTGCCATCTCCACATCCTGAGACAGAGGAAGCTTAAGAGCCATGCCTCCAGCAGAAACTTTGCAGAGACCATCAGTTCAGTTCAGTCGCTCAGTCGTGTCTGACTCTTTGTGACCCCATGAATCGCAGCACGCCAGGTCTCTCTGTCCATCACCAACTCCCGGAGTTCACTCAGACTCACGTCCATCGAGTCAGTGATGCCATCCAGCCATCTCATCCTCTGTCATCCCCTTCTCCTCCTGCCCCCAATCCCTCCCAGCATCAGAGTCTTTTCTAATGAGTCAACTCTTCGCATGAGGTGGCCAAAGTACTGGAGTTTCAGCTTCAGCATCATTCCTTGCAAAGAAATCCCAGGGCTGATCTCCTTCAGAATGGACTGGTTGGATCTCCTTGCAGTCCAAGGGACTCTCAAGAGTCTTCTCCAACACCACAGTTCAAAAGCATCAATTCTTTGGCGCTCAGCCTTCTTCACAGTCCAACTCTCACATCCATATGTGACCACTGGAAAAACCATAGCCTTGACTAGACAAACCTTTGTTGGCAAAGTAATGTCTCTGCTTTTGAATATGCTATCTAGGTTGGTCATAACGTTCCTTCCAAGGAGTAAGCGTCTTTTAATTTCATGGCTGCAGTCACCATCTGCAGTGAGTTTGGAGCCCCCAAAAATAAAGCCTGACACTGTTTCCACTGTTTGCCCATCTATTTCCCATGAAGTGATGGGACCAGATGCCATGATCTTTGTTTTCTGAATGTTGAGCTTTAAGCCAACTTTTTCACTCTCCTCTTTCACTTTCATCAAGAGGCTTTTGAGTTCCTCTTCACTTTCTGCCGTAAGGGTGGTGTCATCTGCATATCTGAGGTTATTGATATTTCTCCTGGCAATCTTGATTCCATGCTCCCATTCGTATTTCTTCCTTCCTCCACAGCTTTAGTTCTGCCTTTCACATCCTCTTTCATCATTTAAGCTGTTAGATCAGAAATTCTGGAATATTTTTCCTTTGAATAATGAACCTGAGTTGATTTAGAAATGAGGTAAAGTCCCTATAGGTAAATTCCTCAGGCTTCACTAAGAGGAAGGGAGCCTTCTGTGAGGTGAAACTGAGGAGCCTCTGAGTCATCAATCTGGAGAAGCAAGGTTCCAAGGGTTTGAGCAAAGCTTTAAATTCTGTTACATGTAAGGAAAATACTTTCCAGTAATACATACAAAATAACAAACTCTTGGGCTGTGAATTCCTGTTTGTGTTTTCTTAGAATTATGTAAGTGTTTAACATAGAAAGTTGGACTAGGAGTCTAGAAATCTGTAACTAATTAATATAATTTAAAAAATTATCTTATCTTCTCTGAGGCTAGATTTCCTCAATTAAAAATATGATCCAGTCCAGGTTCGATACAGGATGCTTGGGGCTGGTGCACAGGGATGACCCGGATGGAGGGTAAGGGGAGGGAGGTGGGAGGGAGGGTTCAGGATGGGGAACACGTGTGCGCCCATGGCGGATTCATGTTGATGTGTGGCAGAACCAATACAATATTATAAAGTAATTAGCCTCCAATTAAAGTAAATAAGTTTAAATTAAAAAATAAAAGAAAAAAAATATGATCAGACTTTATATCTGGAATCCTTATAGGTCTTTACATTTTTTGATTATATGTTATTTTCAATTTTTTTCTGTGACTTAACTACATTATTTTACTTAAATACATAGATCCCTTTGTCACTAAACTTATCAATAGCATATATCTCTCTGTTATGTCTTGCTCCCCCCACCTTTTGTTTAAACCCCTGACACTATAAACCCAAATTATACGCAGTTTCTATCCTTACTTCCCACAGTCTCCCATTGTGATCCCTCCTACTGTTACCCAACTCAGGTTTGGCTGCTTGTTGCTCAAAAGCCAAGAATTTGAGAGGCAAGTGTCAATGAGAAGGAAATGTGCTTTAATCAGAAAAGCCAGCATTCTGGGGAGAAGGTGGGCTCCTGTCCTGAGACCAAAGATTCCTCTGGGCCATGGCAGTTTTTAAAGGCAAAAATGGATGGCAGAAGAATCTCAGTGAATCATTGAAACTGGAGGTTGGGTCATCATTCTTCATTGTGTGCAAACTGACTGACTCTTCAAATGTTATCTTGGCTGCAGGATTGCGTAACAGGACTACTAGGGGTCGAGAGCTAACCACTCTTTAACTACTTAATTCTTCATTCTTACTTCTCTTTATCTACGAAAGGGTCAACAGGTTAGGCAGGGGATGGTATGCATTCAGGAAAGCATAAGTCAGGAGCTGGTTTCAATTGCTTAATGATTTCATTCCTATAATTAGCTTCTATTACAGTTAGAAGGGAAAAGAAATGGGCAAACAGGAAAGGGGCAAAAGAGCTGCTTTTTAACCCCCCACCCTCAAACACCATTTCATTTCTGTGGGATTGGGGTGAAGGTCCAGCTATTGTAACTTCTTTGACATAGGGTGATGTATTCTCCAAATGAAAAATGTCAACATGGGTTTGAGCATCTCTTTGCTGACAATTTTTTTGCCTGCTTACATATACAGGCAGAACAAGCTACAATTTTTTTTATGCCCACAAAGATATAGGTTATTATGAGCAATAATGTTAATTCTATTCTCTTGAGGCTAGTTCTTGGAATTGTGCTAGCCATAGATTCAGTATTGCTCAAGATGGAGCAGCTTATGTCATGCCCTCTGGTGGAAGTTACAATATCTGTAAAATAACTCAGGAATGTGCATCAGACACTAAGTCTATGACTCTATTATCCTAATCACTAACTGTTCAAACCTGCTATTTTGTGACTCTGGGAGACTTCAGCTTTTCTACCACCAAGAGGCAGGGGACATAGTGGGGCTTCTGTACTTGGTGGTGGTGGGGAGCCTGCAGGGTTCTACTTGTTTCCACAGTTGCTATTGTCTCCTTTCCTGATCACTTTTCCAAATAAGATGGTCTCTACTTACCATCTTGCTAGGAATTTTTTTTTCTGATTTTTTTTTATTGTGGTAAAATACATAAAACATAAAATTTGCCATCTTAACTATTTTTTAAGTTCATGGTATATTAATAATGTTGTACAACCGTCACCACCATCCACCTTCAGAACTCTCCTCATCTTGTAAAGCTGAAACTCTGTACTCATTAAACTATAACTCCCCATTCCCCCCTCCCCAGCCCCTGGAATCCACCATTCTTCTATCTGTCTGTATGATTTTTGACTATTTTAAGTATATAAATTCAATAGTGTAGTACTTGTCCTTTTGTGACTGCCTCATTTCACTTAGTGTAATGTCTTGAATGTTCATCCATGTTGTGATATGTCAGAATTCCCTTCCTTTTTAAGGCTGGATAATATTCCTTTGTACACATATTTTGCTTATCCATTCATCTGTTGACAAGCACTTGGACACTTCTACATTTTAGCTTTTGTAAGTAATGCTGCTATGAATGTGGGTGTACAAATATCTCGTTGAGGCCCTGATTGCTGAAGAATTGATGCTTTTGAACTGTGGTGTTGGAGAAGACTCTTGAAAGTCCCTTGGACTGCAAGGAGATCCAAGCAGTCCATCCTAAAGGAGATCAGTCCTGGGTGTTCATTGGAAGGACTGATGCTAAAGCTGAAACTCCAATACTTTGGCCACCTGATGAGAAGAGCTGACTCATTTGAAAAGACCCTGATGCTTTGAAAGATTGGGGGCAGGAGGAGAAGGGGACTACAGAGGATGAGATGGTTGGATGGCATCACTGACTCAATGGACTTGGGTTTAGGTGGACTCCAGGAGTTGGTGATGGATAGGGAGGCCTGGCGTGCTGCGGTTCATGGGGTTTCAAAGAGTCGGACAGGACTGAGCGACTGAACTGAACTGTGATACTTACAGATATATACCCAGAAGTGAAGTTGTTGGAACATATGGTAATTCTATGTTGAATTTTTTTTGAGGAACCACCATACTCTTTTTCACATCAGTAGTCCCATTTTATGTTCCTGTGAACAGTACACAAGGGTTTCAATTTCTCCACATTCTCACCAACAATTATCTTCTGATGGTGGCCACTCTAAAGGGTATGAGGTGGTATCTCACTGTAGTTTAGATTTGCATTTCTCTTATGATTAGCGATGTTAAACATCTTTTCAAGTGCTTATTGGCCATTTGTATATCTTCTTTGGAGAAATGTCTATTCAAGTTCTTTGCCCGTTTTTGAATTGGGTTATTTGGGGTTTTTTGTTATTGAGTTGTATAAGTTCTCTATATATTCTGGATTCTCATATATCTGGATCCTTTACCAGATATATGATTGGCAAATATTTTATCCTGTTCTGTGGTTTTCCTTTTTACTCTAATGATACTGTCTTTTGATGCACAAAGTTTAAAGTTTTCATGAAGCCTAATTTGTCTATTGTTTTCTTTTGTTGCCTGTGCCTTTGGCGTCTTATCCGAGAAATTGTCACTAAATCCAGTGTCATGAAGTTTTGCCCTATGTTTATCTTGTACAAAGTTTATAGTTTTAAGTCTTATATCTTTGGTCTATTTTGAGTCAATTGTTATATATTTTATTAGGTAAGGATCCAACTTCATTCTTTCGCTTGTAGATATCCAGTTTTCTCGGCACCATTTGTTGAAAAGACTGTTCTTTCCCCATCGAATGGTCTAGGAACCCTTGTCAAAAATCATTTGACCATATTTATATAACAGTTTGTTTCTGGGTTATCTATTTTATTAATATTCTATTCAGCTTGATGTATCTAAGTTTATGCTGGCATCACACTTTTTTGATTACTGTAGCTATTTAAGTTTTAAAATCATGAAGTATGCATCTTCTAGCTTTGTTCTTCTGCTTTCAAGATTGTTTTGGCTATTCAGGGTCTCTTGGGATTCCAAGTGAATTTTAGGATGGGTTTTTCTATTTCTGCAAAAATATCATGGGGATTTTGATAGCGTTTGCACTGGATATATAAATTGCTTTTGGTAATATTGGCATCTTAAACAATATTGCCTTCCTGTTGTAAATTTTTGCAAACAGAGTGATCTTTTATTCTTTCTTTTGTTCTTCAAGGCCTCCCAGAAGTGAAATACTCAAAAAACTGTATAGAAGTTCTGATAATTAAATTCAGTTTATAATGCACAGAAGTTCTTTTACTCTAGAAATACAGATTATAGTCTGTCAAACTCTGTAGGTTAAGTGCTCTATAGTAAAAAGAAAATTGTACAGAGTGGACCATATAAGTAGTCACTGCTTAAGACATTCTCATCTGTTCACCTACCTAGCCAGCTATCTACTAAAAGACTTACCTACCAACCTAAAGAATTTCCTATATTTTTAGGTTAGTGTGTCTAATAGCTAGTGGACAGAGTGTTGTCTGTTGACCTAGTATATATCTTCTCTAGGTTACATTTATTTTAAAATGTATTTTCATTCTTTGACCTATTAAATGTTTTAAAAATAATATTTTAATTTTGGTGAGCAATTATGGTACTTGTCGTGCCAGAAATGTTTGGTAACTGAAATTGGGAAAAGCAAAACAGTGATGATACCAAAATTGAAGATGTGATTCTAGTGGCAGCCGGTTTAGTCTCGCTCAATCTAGCAAGCCTAGACTCACCTGTAATATCAGCCAGTTGCCTTACATTGCATGTCATTTATCACCAGGAAGAAGGTGGCAGGTGAGAGAGAATGGATGGATAAGAATTAGAAAAACAACTCTGATCTCATGTGTCCGTACCATTCATTATCTTACACACAAAAGAAAATATTATTAGGCTTTATGAAGTAAAGAGTATACATTTAGAAGACAGAGCATCCACTCCAGAGTTTTATAAGCTGTTTGATGTATTTATACTCAGACTAGGTGTTTGAAAGGGTACTCCTAAACATATTTTTAGAAACTTGTTATTGGTTTGACTTAGTATAGAATAAATATCGCTCCATCTCAAGAAGTTGATTTAACTTATTTGCACTTTAACATTTATAAATAAGAAGGTGCACAACATAAGAGAGGTTTCTAAACCACAAATTAGCAAATAATAATTTACTTTTTTTTGCAAAACCACATTCATCCATTCAGTAAATACTTATAAGCCCCATGCTGAGTTCTAGGTTCCATGCCTAAGAATGTACTGGTGAATAAAAACATGGTCTCATGGGGCTGACACTCTGGTGGGAGAGGTAGTTACTAATAATCACACACCGTATTAAGTTTGTCTCTGTGATGAGTGCTGTGAAAGAGAAGTGTGAGAATGTGCAGTGGGATTTGATCTAATGAGAGATCAGGAAAGTCTTCCTTGAGGAGGTACCAGTTGAGCAGAGAGCAAATATTTTAGCCTTTTATTGATTTTAAAACCCTGCCTTGTATCTTGATACTTGAGTATGGTTGCCAAAACAATCTGAAAATAATGGTGAAAAGAAAACAAATCAAAATAAAGATGTGCTAGACATCCTCAACTTGATCTGGGGAGTTTTAAAATGTCTGCCTTACTCATTTAATTATCACCATTAGCATTATAGATAATTTGTTATTATATTGGATCCAGTCACGAGTCATATTGTTAATTACATGTGAATTTAATAATGTCTTCTAAAAAACAATCTGTAGCAACATTCTTTGTCCATATGCATCCATAAAATTCATTTGACAGCTTGTAGTTGTAGAGAAGGATGTTAAAAGTTTTGCTTTGGAGAGATTTCTGGAATTTAAAGCTGAAAAAATGCAGAGAGAGAATTATAGGATATACAATATGAACTGTATTAGTGTTAGAAAAAGTAAATTATTTTTTTAAAAGAGTATAATTAATGCACATATAAAAATTAAAATGTCACAAATCTGAAGTGTTATTCCAAATAGCCCTTGTCCAACAACATAGGATGGTTCAGATGGAATGTTAATGCTTCTTAAGCAATAAGCAGCCTGGTTACATGGTATCCAGGTTTCTGCCTAGGGTGGCTGCATCCCAGCTGTGCTGCCCAGGAGTTTAGAAGAGATAAAAGCCAGGCTGTTGACATGATGATGGAAGCATAGACTACTTTACTTTATCTTCAGTAGAACTAGGTACATTTGCTTTTTCAGATGAAAACTGCATTTTATAATGGTCTTGAATAATTCAAAAGGGGCAGAGTCTAAATGAATAGACACATCATAGACTAGAGAACCTGGCTGTAACTTGTGAGGTTATGGAAGGTCTTGCTTTTCTTACAAGAAAACTTTCTTTAGAGAAAATATGTTTCTTACACGGAGTCTTAGTCTAAGGTAAGTTTAATGCCCTTACTCTGTTAACTATTCTTCAATGATATGTGGAAACAAAACATTGATAGCAAAAGTATTTTGTTCTAATTTGTTATAGCCTTTTAGGTTTCTCAGACACAGGCTCCTCTTCTTTCCTTGTTCTCTAAGGAAAAGATGGGATATATCTATCTAACTTCCTTACTCTTAACCCAAATCAGAGCAACATGAGCTCACTATTCTGAATGTGTATGTAAGTGTGGTGTGTACACTGTCACATAAAAACAAACCCATATTTAGGTAAAGAAAGATTTTATTCAAAAGAGTTATTGCATTGTGGGGAAGGGGACCATTGCGATAAATAAGGAGAATGATCCTTTCATAAAATCTGTTACCTTCTTAAAGGTCAAGTAGAAACAATTTTTCTTTTACTAGAAGGATCTTTGGAGAAGGCAATGTCACCCCACTCCAGTACTTTTGCCTGGAAAATCCCATGGACAGAGGAGCCTGGTAGGCTGCAGTCCATGGGGTTGCTAGAGTCGGACACGACTGAGCTACTTCACTTTCACTTTTCACTTTCATGCATTGGAAAAGGAAATGGCAGCCCACTCCAGTGTTCTTGCTTGGAGAATCCCAGGGACGGGGAAGCCTGGTGGGCTGCCATCTTTGGGGTTGCACAGAGTCGGACACGACTGAAGCGACTTAGCAGCAGCAGCAGCAGAAGGATCTTTTACTACAAGGCTAGAAGAGCCAGGTATGGGGAGCAGGTGGCTGGGTGGTATGATACTGAGAGGACATTAAGGGGCTGAATGCTGGCCCAGGCTGGGGAGTGGTCACAGTTCAGGTCTTGAAGAAAGAAGAGAAGCTTAAGTTTGGCTGAGTCAACAGTTCAGGCAGTCATTTCTGCAAGGTAACTTGGAGTGTCTCTGTCCAGAATCAGTTAATGAGGAGGGCACCTGTGAGTCTTATCTAGGTCATATGGTGAAGGATGGCTCTTGACTGTGAGCTGTTTCCTGGAATGCAAAAAGTTGGGGTTTCCTAAACATCCCTGTCTTCCAGGAGCACCGGGCTTAGGTAAAGTTTAACATTGTCAACATACACGCATACATATATAAATACGAATGTAAACAATGTTATATATGTGTGTGCATATATATATTTGTGTATACATGTGTGTATATGTATACATGTGTGTATGCATACGTAAATATAAATGTTTAAAGAACATTTTAAGTTAAGAATAATAAAATTAGATGTTGCTCTTTTAAAACCATATTGAAAAGATCATAATTTTCCTTAATCCGGAAGTGGTTATCTTCCAATTTAGTTAGAGTTCTCTTATTTTAAGTCGATCCATTGTGCTCAAATATACAGTGTGTATGAGATTACATACTCATGGTAACAGACCAGGGTTGGAGGTGGGGGGATTTTTTTCTCCCTTATTTCCCACTTCTTGTAGGATGTTTTAGTGTTGTTAATCACTGCCCATATATCAGTGATACTTCAAGCATCTGTAATAAGATAAAGTACCTGTTCACCAATGCAGAATAAGTAGGAACTGAATTTCCCATTTAAGGAAAAATCTATGGCTTTATGAGAAGATTAATTATAGATATTTTGAAAAAGAAATCTCTTTGGATTTTTAAAAGTAAGTTTCATTTATTTAGGTTCATAAAAAATTTACACAAAACTATTCAGAAAAGTGTTGGAATAAGAAAGAAACATCATCATTATTGTCATTATGACCATCATATTAATGTTTTGAAAGAAGGTAATTTCAGACGGGAAAAGACTCCCTGTCACAGAACTATGACTTAGAATGGAGTCTTAAACTTTTGAATTATCATATGATTTTATGGAAAGGTTATCAAATTATTAGGTAGAAGCCATTTGCTTTCAGAGACAAAGAAAAATCTAGGTTTCTTTCTAGCTAAAGAGAATCATTCAGTCTGCTACAAAATAGACTAACCCCTTCTGATTTGGTTTGTAAATGTGCCAGAAGGAAGCTATGTGTTCTAAAAATAGCCAAACTCTTTGAGTGTTTATTTAAAAAATAGTATTCTCAATGGAGTCTTGAGTCAATGGATTCAGAGATGGAAAGTTCTTAAATTACTTCACAATGTATTCCAGGATAAAAAGATGGTTCTTTACACTTCTTAAAATATTGAAGGAGACAGGCTTGTTTATTGTGGATTTGATATCAACTGAGAAACCAATATCCAGGAGTGCTAATATATGAAGCTAGCATGTAAATGCTCATGTATGAAAGGTGTGTTTAATAGTAGCTACACCTTAATATTAAATCTGAATAAATGAGACTAATGATTCTTAACAATGTATACTGTGTGTCCTCTGAGTCAGTTCATAAAGTCTTTTCATGTAATCTGAAACCAGAGAGGGAAAAAAACCAGCAACTTCCTTCCTCTTCTATCTATAATACATTTTTGTCTGGGAGAGGAAGAATAGCATGGAAAGAAACAATGATGTGTATATATAGTGTGTGCTTCTTGTGCGTATGTATGTGTGTTATAATATGGCCCTCTGAGTACTTTCTTAGCTACTAAATTACAGTTATATCACCCAGATTGAATCATTTCTGTCACCCTTCACTTAAGAACCACTGCCTTACTGATTATTGAGTTGTCTCAGAAGCAGTTTGTTCTTGAACTTCCTCTCTGGTCAGAGGAAAAGGGAGCAAATAGTAAAGTGGTTACCCCTGTTTTTACTCCTTAAATAACTGCTCCTGGGAAGGTCATTTCCTTTAGCTCCTTTGTCAAGGATACCCAGGAAGACTTTT
Organism: Bos indicus; assembly: GCF_029378745.1. Taxonomy (NCBI): domain Eukaryota; kingdom Metazoa; phylum Chordata; class Mammalia; order Artiodactyla; family Bovidae; genus Bos; species Bos indicus. Next base: position 86,583,418 of record NC_091761.1, read on the forward strand.
CACAGAGACCCTGAACTATAGCTGGCCTTGATAATTAATCACATGAGACTTTATGAATTACATTGAAGTTAAATATCAGTGCAACCAAAATTAGCTTCCTGGTGCTCTTGATTAGACATTTCTATACCAGTGTAATTTCCTTTTTGCAACCTGAAGTTTAAAAATCTGATCCTTAAATGGGTCAGAGCCGCTATGCAGTAATATTACCCTGTAAATTGTGTACTACACAGCTGTAGGGGACGCCATTCCCTTTGAGTCTATGTGAATGGTGCCCTCTGGATCTGTCATATAGCTACCTTTAAATGGTCAATCTAATCATTTTTCTGTTTTCCGTAAAGTTGTCCTTTATTGAAAACATATAGCAAAGTCTTTTGTTTTCCATAAAGTTTTAGGGGAGTGTCTTTTCTTATTGCTTATATTAATTTTAATTATTGCCTACCACAGTGATTTTTCCTACTAAGATTTACATTTAGGAAAAGTAATTTCAAAGTATCCATGTGCAATATGTGTCTTTTTATGAACCTGCCACTTCTTATCTGTCTATTGAAGTACATTAGAGAAGCTCAGTAATCTAGAGTATTGTATACATCAGATGAGGAAATTTCATTTGTAGCTCAGCTAGATCTTAGCTTTAATTGGTTTTGACAGTCAAACTTGGCTGTTCCATTTGTAACTCCAGATGACAGAAACAAGAGGCATTGGAAAAATAATATCTGATTCTCTTTTCAAGTCTAATATGAGCTTGTGAGAGAACATTTAATTAATATTTTTTTAATCTTCAGGGGAAAAAAGTTCTAAATTCATTTAAGAGGATTGAAAAACAACTTTTTTTTTTTTAACAGCCCAATTAAACTTGAGTAGGAGGAATGTGTTTTGATGTTTGTCTGTCAGCCATAGGAAAGAATTCCAAGTTCTTGGCTGGATAGAAGGTGCTGTGTGATGGGGCCTTTGCATCTCTTTGCACCTCTACTTCACGCTTCAACTTTCCCATAGTTTTGTGGTTCCTGGGCCTACCGGGCAGTTTCAGGACTCTGTGGCTTCACACTTGCTGTTCCAGCCCATTGTAGCGTTGTTTCTGTCCTCAGTCACCTGACCAGCTCCTCCTCATTGCTCAGTCCAGCTCAGGGTCAACTGTTACTTTTCTAGGGAAGCTTTCCCTGTTCTTTGCTCTCTATGCCCCCATTCTTTGATTTCCATCAAAACCACCTAATCTTCCTGTTAGTGCTATATCTGTAGCTTGTATATGATTTCACTCCTATATTGCAAGGATTTGTTCCCATGTCTTTTCTTGTGCGAGGTTGTACTCCTTCAGGGTTGGGGCTGTGCCTCACCACGATGCTGAGTTTAAGCTGAGAACACAGGATTCCAGAAGCTAAGCAGCTTGTTCAAGAGAACATAACTGACGTGGCAGCAGCAGCGCTCGACACGGACCTCTATCTGTGTGACTCCAAAGCTTGTTCTTCACGTTCACAGTCATGGTGTCCAAGGTGACCACTCAGTGCCTGCGTGCCCGTTGGGGAGACAGGTGTTTCTGCAGTTCTTGGCAGCTCCATTTCCTCATGGGGCTGGCATTTTGTTCTCTTCCTTCCACCTCCTACCACTGGGAGGTGTCATTTTCCCTGGCCTATTCCTCCCCAGGCTCATCTTTTCTAACCAGGGCATTCTGTCTTCACAGAACACAGGCACACGGCAATGGGTATTAGATTGATAATTTGGCATTAGCTTTTTCTTTCTGGAAGCTCACGGTCCACTTTTATTTTTCTCATCCTCCAGATACTTGTCTTCTATCTGTCTGGCAACTAGTGACTATTCTCAGGTTGTTTGTAGAGTTGCACAGTTTTCCAGATCATTCTTTCAGCTCCTTTCAGCCGTTTCCCTCAGTTCATGCCCTGTAAATGCAGTGTGCACACACATACAAAATAGTCTAAGTATACAATACAGACACTTTTTGGTGGCCCTATTCTGCATTTTACAACTAGTTCCTGCATTCAATTTTTTGTTATAGCAATAGAAGCAGCAGATGGTATGTGCTCAAGATATGTTTGTTGAATGGAATTATTTGAATATAAACCCAAAATGATATTAAAAATTGCCCTAGTGCAATAAGACTTTAGTCACTATTGCCTGTAGTTGCTCATAAGAGGATTAAAAAAGATACTTTAATTATCTTTGAATTTTTTTTGTCTTTTTCCAGCATGGTTCAGATACCATTAACAATCTAAGTGAGAATTTTTTATATGATCTTTTTTAATATCTGGGTAACTTATCTTTTGAGTTCATTCTTCCCTTTGTGAATCATCACCCTCTTCATCACTGTCACTCTTTAAATATTTATCAAGAGTTCATCATATACCTGGTGCTATAAATATATGAAAATGCCTTGAGAGTTTGCTCTCCTTCTTGGATTTACTTATACCTCAAATAGGCAGACCTTCTCCCTCTGGTCTTTGTTATACCTGTGGAAAAGTCCTCTAATCTTGAGACCATCATTATTTTTATTCAGCAACTTAGAGGTTTATTGGAGAACAGCCCTTGTGTACACCAGAAAGAAATGGGACATTTTCGGGAATACTCACTGTAAAACTGGAATCAAGCTTATGACTGGCTGAAATTGATGAATTTGATTCTCTTAGAAATATTTTTTTAATACAGAATGCACTTTAGCAACAACAACAAATCATAATAATGGTTAATGGTTATAAAATGATTATTCTCTGCTAGACAGTGTTCCAAGTGCTTCATATTTATTAAACCATTCAATTCCAAAACAACCAGATGATGTAGGTACTACTAATATTTATGACTTACACATGAGGAAACTTAAGAGAGAAGTTAGGTGGTGGCTAGGTCAACTAGTTAATGAATGGCAGAGCCAGAATTGAAATCCAGGCTGTCTGGACCCAGAATTCTGTCTGTCTACGACAAGACTGTCCCGCCAGTTTCTTGTCTGTTTCACATAAAACACATGAAAAAACATATCAACAATAGTAAAGCCATACTTTATAATAATAATTAAAGCCTAAACTAGCAACTCTATAACTGCAGAGGGAGTCTTCAGATGGGCAGAGAAGGGCTTTTTGTTCATAGTACAATAGGCAAACTATCCCCCCAATTTTTTAAACATGGGTTTCCAGTGTGATTGGATGTATATAAGAAGTCATCTTTTTTTTTTTTAATCTTATTTTATTTAACTTTACAATATTGTATTGGTTTTGCCATATATCAAAATGAATCTGCCACAGGTATACATGTGTTCCCGATTCTGAACCTTGAGTCACAGAATGCATATGTTAAAGTCTTAATGTGCATAACCTCAGAATGTGACCTTATTTGGAGATAGTGCCTTTAAAGAGGTAGCTAAATTAAATGAAAAGTCACTGGGGAGGGGTGTCCCTAATCCCATATGATTGGCGTCCTTATAGGAAGGTGATATTAAACATAGACACCCAGAAGAAAGACCTGTGAGGACCCAGGAAGAGGTGGCCATCAATAAGCCAAGGAAAGAGGCCTCAGAAGAAACCAACCCTGCTCACACATTGGTATCTGACTTCCAGCCTCCAGAACTGTGAGAAAATAAATTTCTGTTGTTTAATCCAGCCACTCAGTCTGTGTTTTTTTTTTTTTTTTAATTTTTAAAATATTTGATTTTATTTATTTATTTGGCTGCACTGGACATTAGTTGCGGCTTGTGAACTCTTAATTGCAACATGTGGAATCTAGTTCTCCCACCAGGGACCGAACATGGGCCTCCTGCACTGGGAGTGTGGAGTTTAGCCACTAGACCAGTAGGGAAGTCCCTGGTCTGTGTTTCTTTGTTTTGGTAGCCCTAGGAAACTAATACAGTAGTTGTCTTTATCAGTTTGGGCTGCTATTACAAGAATACTGGGTGGCTTAAACAGCGGATATTTATTTCTCATGGTTCTGGAGGCTGGGAAGTCTGAGATGAGTGTCAGCAGGTCTATTTCTGGCGAGAACCCTCTTTCTGGTTTCCTTACATGGTGGAGAGAGAGAGAATTTAAATTTTTTATTCAGTTGATAAGTTGTGTCTGACTCTTCACCCTTTTATAAGGACACCAGTCTCATCATGGGGACTAATTATTTCATTCAAACCTATTTACCTCCCCAAAGTTTCACCTCCAAATACCATCATGTTGGGGATTAAGGCTTCAACAGATGAAAGTCCATAGCAGTAACCCAGGAAGAAAAAGATTGTAAAATTTAAGGAGTTTTCTAATATAAAACCCAGTAGGAAAAAACATGTCACAATTTTCTATTGATCATTGGCCCAAACTATAATTTACTTAGAATGCATTTTAATGTGATGTGGGGGTGTGTGTAGTTGCATGACTTGTTCTGGATATGGGTAGATAGGACAATCTTCTTGGTGATGATTAGAAGAATTCCACTGGCTCATGTCTCCCATCAAATATATAAATATATCTGTTATTATTCCATTGGCTCCTGCCTCCCTGGAGAGGTGGAGTGATAATAGGTATATACAGGGCTTCCGTGGTTGCTCAGATGGAATCTGCCTGCAATGTGCGAGACCTGGGTTCGATCCCTGGGTTGGGAAGATCCCCTGGAGGAGGGCATGGCAACCTACTCCAGTATTTTTGCTTGGAGAATCCCCATGGACAGAGGAGCCTGGTGAGCTACAGTCCATGGGATTGCCACGAGTTGGACACAACTGAGTGACTAAGCACAGCACAGGTATTAATGTATCACTGATATACCTATTACTGCCAGCAAAGTTCAGTCTAGTCAAAGCTGTGGTTTTTCCTGTAGTCATGTATGGATGTGAAAGTTGGACCATAAAGAAAGCTGAGGGCCAAAGAATTGATGCTTTTGAACTGTGGTGTTGGAGAACACTCTTGAGAGTCCCTTGGATTGCAAGGAGATCAAACCAGTTAATCCTAAAGGAAATCGGTTCTGAATATTCATTGGAAGGACTGATGCTGAAGCTGAAACTCCAATACTTTGGCCACCTGATGTTAAGAACTGACTCACTGGAAAAGACCCTGATGCTGGGAAAGATTGAAGGCAGGAGGAGAAGAGGCTGACAGAGGATGAGATGGTTGGATTGCATCACCTACTCAATGGACATGAGTTTGAGCAAATTTCAGAAGTTAGTGATGGACAGGGAAGCCTGTCGTGCTGCAGTCCATGGGACTGCAAAGAGTTGGACATGACTAAGCACCTGAACTGAACTGAACTGATCACCTATTATCACTCCACCTGACCTTGAAATTGCTATTGGTATCATGGTCATCCTCTAGAAAATTCTTGTTAAAAGGGGGCTGAGTAAAAGGTAGGGGACAATATATTTATTATGAAAGGATGGGCTAGTTTTTGGGTGAACTGATTATTCCTTGCTAGAATTAAAAAGTTGGGAAATGAGATTTTGTGGGAGGTAGATGTCAACAGTCCTGGGAAATACTAAGTTTAGATGAATGTGTAGTCAATGGCACCCAATCTATTCCTTCATTTGAGAAATACTTTGGAGGCTTGCTTTGAGCAAGGCTCTGTGCTGCCTGCTGAGGATACAGCTGTGCCCATGACAGAGGCAGCCACTGCACTCAGAAAGTGTGCATTCTCATCATTGATGCAAATGCTAAAAAGGGCAAGCCATGAAAGTGAAAGTCGCTCAGTCGTTTCCATGGAATTCTCCAGGCCAGAATACTGGAGTAGGTAGCCTTTCCCATCTCCAGGGGTTCTTACAAACCCAGAAATCCCATATTGCAAGTGGATTCTTTACCAGCTGAACCACAAGGGAAGCCCGTGCAAGCCATAGTTGGTTATTTAATTCTAACTGTGGCCAGTCCTATGTCAGGAAAGAGGCTGGAGAGAGTGAAAAATAATTTTACTTAATTCATTGTATTGCTGAAGGTTGGGATGATCTTTTAGCTCATGTTGTCCAGTGTGAAAAACACTAGCCACAGATATCTATTGAAGTGAAAATAAATAAAATTAAAGAAATTTATGTATTCCATCTTCATGGCACTAGTCACATTTCAGTTGCTCAGTAGCCACATGTGCTTTGTAACTGTTATATTGGACAGTAGAGATATAGACTATTTCCATCATTGCAGAAAGGTTCTTTAGCAAACATTGTCTGGGCTACAGAGTTATACCAGTATTACAAAGTTAAGTAACAGAGTCCTTCACTGTTAATTCCTTAGAGAACAGAAGATATCTGTATCTATTTCTTCACATATATATGGACAAAAGTATCTATCTGGAACAAAATAGCCCACTTTTGGCTTCAGGGCAAGGTACAAATCTCAGGTTAGTCTGGTCTTCAAAATGAGGAATGGGGCTTGGTTTTAAACTAGAGATAGATTTCCTTTTCCTTTAGTATTATGAATGTTGAGGTTTAGCATTCTTAGAGTTTTCATTTTTATATTTATGAGCAATTTGTAGTAACTACAGGCTTTTGATATTTTTTCCTTTTTATTTAAAAAAAACCTGACTATATAATATAAACCTTCTGCGATTTATAGAGATGAGAAATGTTGGAAACTATTCCTTTAAAATAATATAGCAGCACTTGGACCCTCCACAGCCGGGAGAACTAATGTCAACTTCACTGCAGCCAAGCTCCACTTTTCCAAGTAGAAGGGAAAAAAGAAGAAACTGAAATGTGGGTAGAGAGGAAGGAAGTCCGCTGTGATGGTTCAGTACCCTTGAAGTTGACATTAGGGGAAGACTTTATTAAAAACTATGCAACCTGAAACTGAGGATTAAAAAAAATAATATGTCATGGTGGAGGATATGGTTCTGTTGCCGCTCCTAAAGGTCACCCTTTAAAGGGAGCCGAGACGGCTGCCAGGACCCATTGATTTCTCTCAGTGCTGAAACATCGTCTGGCAGGTGTCAGCCTGGCTGCTCCAACACGTAAATATGGAAAGTTGAAGGACAAGGAAGAATGGCTAAGGGGATAGCGCTAGGAGATGGCTAGAATGTGTTGGTGTTTGTTCTGAATAGATATGACGTACATTTTTACATAAGCAGAACAATGAACATGCCTCTGTGAAATAAACAAATATTTTCCTTAGAGGAATGCAGCTTCTCAAGTCTCCAGGGTAACAAAGTTTTAAAGCCCTGACTAGGTATATACAGTTCCTTTAATTTGTCTCTGATGAGGTTGTTTTGCCTTGTTAAGTAGGTCATTTCCTTAATGACCATAACACTGCTTTTATTTTTCTTGTATTCATCTTCACTTTCCCCTGTACTCCAGCCATGAACAACCTTCTGCAATTCTCCAAATATCCTATGGTGGTTCCTGCTTCCTGAGGGTGATTTTACTCAGAGGCTAACCTTTATGATTTTTTTCAAGTTACTCAGAAAACAAAGAAAGAGGGGTAAAGAAGGAGTAACACGACGTGTTGTCCCCAGGGACAGTCATGGGGATTTTCCAAGGCGCCGTGTGGAGGGAGCCATCCCTATGTTGGTGCTTCTCTCATTTCCATTTGGGTTCCAAATCTGAGGTGCTAACATTCATGCTACACTGTTAACAAGTTAAAAATGATAAACTGTTTCCTAAAAAGATAGGCAACTGAGGAAAACTGGTTTTAGCTAGTATGGTGTGTGTGTGTATGTGTGTGTGTGGTGGTGTGTTCTTAACCCCTTTGTACCCTGGTAGTTGTAAAACTAACATTTGCCCTCCCCTCTCCCGTGTTATTTCTAGTGTTGGTGTTTCAGTCACAGCAGGATGGGAGAAGGGCAACGAGGAGCGTCCATGGGGTTGTTGTTCAGTCACTAAGTCTTGTCCGACTGTTTGTGACCCCATGAACTGTAGCATGCCAGGCTTCCCTGTCCTTCACTATCTCCCGGAGTTTGCTCAAACTCATGTCCATTGAGCCAGTGATACCATCCAACTATCTCATCCTCTGTTGCCCGCTTCTCCTCTTGCCCTCATTTTTTCCCCTGGCATCAGAGTCTTTTCCAATGAGTCAGCTCTTCTCATCAGGTGGCCAAACTATTGGAGTTTCAGCATCAGTCCTTCCAATGAATATTCTGGGTTGATTTCCTTTAGGATCGACTGGTTTGATCTCCTTCAACCCACATCGTAAATGCATAATGATAATATGTCCTGAATGCTAAATCATGCTAATAACTCCTTTCAAGTAGAGGAAAAATCTTTATGTCTTAGAGCTATCAACAAATTATTTAAACTTGAGAGCTTTACATCATATTAGGTTAAGTTATGCATGTTAAAATCCAAACAGCAAGTATAAAGTTACTGCCTTATACATGAAAGAGACATTTATATTTTAACCTATTTATTGTTATGTGAAACAAATTTATTGAACATTTTACAATTAGTTTTTTCTCCTTTCACCAAATTGATAAAGCTGATAGCTTTTTTTTTTTTTTTTTTTTTGCTTTGAAGAGCCATAACTGTTATGACATTGTAAGTTCTCAGAATTTATTTGAGGTCACTCTTACATACTTAGAATGATTGAGGTCCGAATCCTCATGGAAGCAGAGGAATTAACCAAATGGTGTTAGAAGGCCGTTACTAACCATTGAAACAGACTTTGTGGACAGACAGAAGCTTCCTACCTAAGCCTCAAACAGGGGAGCCACCTGGTGGACAATGTGAGAACACTTCATTTTTCAGGAGTAGTTGAATGCATAGGCCATATGCAATCCCTGCTTTTTTAAGTTTTTAGGTAGATTTATTGATATATTTAAATTAGTATGCTTTACAAGTTTAATTGATGAGTAACTTTTTCACTTCATACAAATAACAGGCTCTGAAATAAGGACAAGGAACATTAGGACACTATGAAAATCAAATGAGAACAACAATCAGTCCAAGAAGGAGAGGCTTTTAGTTATTCCATTTCATGTTTTGTCTTTGTTCTCTCACAGTTCATTGTTCAGTTTGACTGTGTTTATGCATAAAAAATGGCTTCTATACATACTTTCAGCTCCCCTCTGGCTACTTGACTTCCTATCTCTCTCTTCGCCTGCACTGCCAAACTTCTTAACAAGGTTGTTTATACTTGCTGTATGCACTTCCTTACCTCCCACGCACCCCTTAGTCAACTTTAATCTGTCTTCTCCCCCTGACACTCCATTAAATTGTTCTCACCAGAGTCACCAGTCACCTTCTTGTCACGAGATCTTGTGGATGTGTGTCAGCTTTTATCTCCCTTCACTACTTGGGAACATTCTGAGGGCTGATCACTCCCTCCTCCTTGCATCACTGCTTTCCTTGATCTAGGGGATATCCTCTGGACATTCCTGGCCTTCCTCTTACATCTCTGGCTTTTCATCTCAGGATTTTTGCAGGTTACCTTTCCTCTACTCTTCTATTAAATTCTGGTGTTTCTTAGGGTTCTAGGCTAGGCTCTCTCACTCCATCCCCTCTTTCTGGGTCATACTGTCCATGCAAATGGTTTCTATTGCCCCCTCTATGCTATTGAATCCAAAGTGTATATCTTTGGTCCAAGTGTCTCTTCCTACCCTTTTAGATGACCGCCACTCCCCACCCATCCCTCCCAACTACCTATCAGGTATTGCACTCTGGAGGTCTCTCAGCCATGAAGAGGTCAGCTCAAACTGTGCTCATCTCCACCCACATCTCCTGCCTGCCCTCCATGACACCTCTGCTATTCCTACTTGAATGAGTGAATGACAACTCTCAGCAAGCCAAATAAAGTCCTGGGGTAATCCTTGATCTTTTCCCCAAACCTCCACTTCTAAGCAGTTACCAAGCATCACTGGTCAGCCTCCTAAATATCTCCCTAAGAGGTCTCCATTCCCATAGCTGTTGCCTTAGTTATTTATCACTCTGGTTAGTGAAGAACCTTTCCTTCCCCATCTACCCTTGTCCTACTCCAGAACACAACACCTGGGAGACCTTTCTAAAGGTCTGGTCATGGCCATTCTGCCTTCTTAAAGCCCCACCATGGTTTTCCATGGCTCCTCCTGCAAACTTCTTACCTTCCCCTGTGGAGCTGTTTGTGACCTCCTCCGTTCCAGCTTTGCCTCTCATCACCTTCCTCTTCTGAGCGCTACCCCAGCCACACTGGACTTTCCCCTTGGAGGTACCAGTTACACTGTCCTGCTGAGCAGTTATAAGGCCGTCCCTCTGCTGTCATTACTGCCCCCTGGGAGCCTTTGTTCACACACTTGCACTGGGCCCTTCACCCGCGCCCCTGCTGTAAGCTCAGGTGCCAAGTCTTCAGGAGACATTTTCTGATGCGGGACTTCACCCCCCGCTGCCCCCCTGCCATCAGGGTTAGGATCTTTGTCACGTGTTTTCCACAGTCCTCTGTTCTTTCCCTAACAGAGCACTTTTATTGCTTCCTTATTTCTTTCCCACTGAACAGTCTGTCTTATTTAAAATAATGAGGTAGTGAATTTTAACACAGTGATTTTGAATCGAGCCCTAATTAGTAAATGGTAGACACTGGGTATATAAGGTGAACTCAGAGAACATCTCATCCCATTCAGTGTTTAATAGAGCAGGAACCGGCCCCTCACAGGAGTGAATGATATTCCCAAAGTCACACAGCTGATTCACGATGTGTTGATCATCTTTGCACTGCACTGCACCGCATCACCGGAGAAGGCAATGGCACCCCACTCCAGTACTTTTGCCTGGAAAATCGCATGAACGGAGGAGCCTGGTAGGCTGCAGTCCATGGTGTCGCTAGAGTCAGACATGACTCAGCGTCTTCACTTTCACTTTTCACTTTCATGCATTGGAGAAGGAAATGGCAACCCACTCCAGTGTTCTTGTCTGGAGAATCCCAGGGACGGGGAAGCTGGTGGGCTGCCGTCTATGGGGTCGCACAGAGTCGGACACGACTGAAGCGACTTAGCAGCAGCAGCACTGCATCAGCTATAATCCCTGTCCTTTCTTTTTGACGATTCTGGTTTTCTCTACAAGAAGCTTAAGAAAGCCTTAGCTTGGGCAGAAGTGTGCTTTTAACTTTGTTTCAGTAGTTTTTTTTTTTTTTTTTTTTTGCTTGAGTTACAGGGAACCAGGGACTCATTCAGGCTTTTTCAGGTGAGACTGTGACAATGTGGGCAACTCATGTCCTGGGAAGAAGGGGAGCCACAGAATGGGCAGCCTCACCGAACTGTGGCTAGAAGATCATGACAGTGTGAGCAGGCTTTAGGGCATTGTGTTATCTTTTCCTCTCTTAGGAATAAGAATTTAGGAATTTTCACTCTAGTTCTGTGGCCTTAGGTTCAGCTCTCTCCTCTCTTTCTTTCCTCTCTTTTCTAGCACCTCTTTTTGTTAGCAACTAACTAAGGCTCACAAAAGTCATACCTTTGACTATACAATGAAGGTCCGTATAGTCAAAGTTATGGTTTTTCCAGTAGTCATGTATGGATGTGAGAGTTGGACCATAAAGAAGGCTGAGTGTCAAAGAATTGATGCTTTTGAACTGTGGTGTTGGAGAAGACTCTTGAGAGTTCCTTGGACTGCAAGGAGATCAAAACCAGTCAATCCTAAAGGAAATCAGTCCAGAATATTCATTGAAAGGACTGATGCTGAAGTTGAAGCTCCAATACTTTGGTCATCTGATGCAAAAAGCCGACTCATTGGAAAAGACCCTGATGCTGGGAAAGACTGAAGGCAGGAAGAGAAGGGGAAGACAGAGGAAGAGATGGTTGGATGGCATCACTGACTCAAAGGACATGAGTTTGAGCAAGCTTTGGGTTGATGGTGAAGGACGATGATGCCTGGTGTGCTGCAGTCCTTGAGGTCGCAAAGAGTCAGACACGACTCACTGAATGAACAACAACAACAACAGCTAAGGCTTTTCCAGTTTTCCAGGCTCAATTTCTGGGAGAGTTCATCTAATTGGTTTGACTAATTATTGTCACTGCTGCCTGGAGTCAGGCCAGTTCATCAGCCACTGATCCCCTGTTGATGGGCCACTCTTGGCCCAGTGTGATGCTTGGTTTAACCAGTCACGGCTGGGAAGTGGGCTTTTTCTTTTTCCAATCTTTTTCTAAATTTATTTTTAATTGAAGGATAATTACAATATTGTGTTGGTTTCTGCCATACATCAACATGGATCAGTCATAGGTATATATATGTCTCCTCCCTCTTAAGCCTCCCTTCCACCTCCCACCCCATCACACCCCTCTAGGTTATCACAGAGCCCCAGTTTGAATTCCCTGAGTTATACAGCAAATTGCCACTGGCTATCTGTTTTACATATGTTAGTGTATATGTTTCCATGCTACTCTTGGGAGATGGGTTTTAAAGCACAGAGCAAAGCCATCCAGCTCAAGGTCAGCCTGGTGCTGTTTTTTAGAAGGAGTCTGTGGTCTTGGACAAGGTCATGCAAGGCTTGTCAAATGGAGTTCTGGATCCTTAATTTGGGGATAATTTAAAGTTCCTCTAAAAATGTGGAAGAATTTTTTGGTTTGTATAGCTAAGGCCTAAAAATATACCAGCTACTGAAATATTGAAATTGAAGTTTCTGATAGTTTGATTTTCAGAGTCATCTATTCTGGGAAGAAATCTGAGGCTTTCCTAGGAAGAACAGCATGACATTCATAAAACTGAATGGGCTTAGTGAATGTACAGTGAACTTTTCCAGGCGTCTGTATTTATAAAGTTGATTTAAAAATAAGAATATAAGAGTGATGGTATTTGACATTCAGAAGAAATGTTTTGACAAGTGTATGTGATGATTTAGTGGTGCATATTCTGGGGAGTGGACAGGAGTGAAGCTGTGGAGATAAATGTATGTCTTTAAGGAAGTAGTACTTATTGCTGTGAACTTGCCCGTTAAGTTTCCCCAGGCACTCTCCTGTCATTCATGCTTTTGCTCTAACTCACATAGCTGGATCATTATTTTCAAGATGCTAAGAATGTGAAACTTGAATGGATTCTGGATTTTTTTAAACATCTGTAAAAGATGTTTTGGTACATTTGAGCAAATTTAAGTGCACCGCTTTCAAATTAAATGACTGAATGAATGCCAGCTTTGTTGGGGGCTATGATAGTATTGTGGTTATATAGAATCCTTATTTTCATGACATGCCTACTGAGGTATACAGGATGAAGTATACACAGATAGATGGATAGCAATAGATAAGTTGATTACGCCAACATGACATAATATGGACAACTGAGAAATTTAGATGCTATTATGTTAACTTGCGAGTAGCATGATTTTTGAAATAAACATTAAAAAGCATGAAGAAAATGTGTTGCTAATAGTTTGGTATTGTGGATGGCTTGAGTTTGAGATCTGAAACTTGAGAAAGTCTCAGATGAGCAAACGCAGGTCTTGACATTTTCTTGGAGTAACAGTAATCTGGTCTTTAACCAAATGTGCTACTGGATTTGGGCCATCAACAGTGAATACTTCATTAATGACTAAATCTCTATAAACAGTCACTGTGGAGGGAGCTGAGTTGGCTGCAGCTCAATTTAACTGTTAATAAAAAGTAGCCCAATTCATTTAATAAAGAAATGGGTGGAGCGTACAAGGTGGTTGACCTTTGACAGTGTCTTGCTGATAGCTCTTTGGCCGCTGTAACCAACACCGAATCTAGAAGTCATGCCCATGTAAATGGGTGCCCATAGAGCCACTGGATAGGCCAGTTCGGCCCACGCCATGATGCACTCCTAAAGGGGACTAGTTTCAGCCTTTGTAAAAGCATTATGGTTTGGCAGAGAATAAAGAATAAGTGTCCTTGGTAGAGGGCAGGTCTAGACCAGATGTAGTACGTCTGTCATTGGGCTGCAGGGGATGCTGTTCACACAAACAGTGTGAAAGGTGCCCCTGGAGTGGTGCAACGCAGGGCCAGATGTCACAAGAAGCCACTTACTGAACGTCTCAGCACTGTGACCGCTAGGCAGTTGAAACCATTTTGTGATCTGATGTTCACTCTTTTATTAATGTAGCTACACTCTTATTCTGGCATTTTTGAGATTTATCTTTTGGGTGAATAAAAAAGCCAATACTTTAAGCAATGCTATCAGTAATTTCTTAAACTAAAACGTTACCAAGTGAACTCCAGAATGAATTTTAAAAAATATCCTTCTAATATTAGTAACTACCTTTCTAGGCTTTGTCTGTTCTGAGGTTTGAGGCATCCTACATCTTTCAGGCCATTGTAGATAATCTTTTTAAAGTGAAAATTGCATGAATTGGCAAAACAGAGGTTTTTATATTAAGAGAAGCTCACGCTGTGTTTGGCTTGCAGCACTCAAGATAGTCATTCATTATACAAGGAAAGTTAATTTGAGATATTATGATATATTTTTTGTGATGATGACCATCTATTACTAAAGTTTCATTTAAAGTACAATTAATAGCCTTTGTCACCTTGCTAAAGGTTGATGTTACTCTTTTGTCCTTTCTAACTAGAGCTGTTGACAAAAGGCAGATGATCACAATAATGGGAAGCAAAGAGCAGGGAAATCAACAGGCAGTGGCTTCTTATTGTTTTATTGAATGGTTCTTTGTCAAAATGCCTGCAAGAGAATTCTCAGGATATCAGTATCACCGCACAAACATAAATTCATAAAGCTTTCTGCAGTGGAATCATACTTTTAAGGTTTAGCTTAGGGTTTTCTATTATTCAGCTCGGTGGTGTTGAAGCAATTTTGTTGACATTTTCTGTAAGTGGATTGGGCTCACAGTCATTTGCCCAAAGCAGACAGATGGCTTCTTAAACAGAGTACCCGTGCAGAAATCTATCTTCTGGTATCTTCAGAAATATAACAGGTCTGTCACAAAAGATAATGCTTGCCATTAATTTTTTTTCGGTGACAGATGACTTCAGTTCATTTTAAATTTCTCATCTGGCTTAAATGAAACAGCTGTTTTTTTAATCTCAGTAGTGAGCAGCGCTTCCACATTTTACACTGAACAATGTTGTAACTTCTAAACTACAAAAAATAAACTTTCAGAGGGGGGAGGATTATAGGGTCTGGGATTCTCCAAGGTAAGTTCCCACATGAATGCAATTGTTACTCTTTTTATTTTAAACATTATGAGATTTTTCATGGGGCTAAGGGTGATCAATCCTGAATTTTATTCTCAATAATGGTTTATTCCCCCTGACTTTACCAACTTGCTTTTTTTAAGCTTCAAATTACTTTATGTTTCCTTATATTTTAGAAGGTAAAATACAGTACACATCTATAACATCTATAGATGTTTATAATGGTACTGATAGTGAAACATTGCATTTACGGAAAGCTTTAAATTTTCAGTTTATGGACTAATAGTAAATAGCTAACAACCTTTAGTGTTTACCATGTATGCCAGGCATTGTTCTAAACGATTCACATGTATTATCTCTCTTAATCTTGCTTTTAACCCTGGAGATGGGTACAATTATCATAGTCATTTTATGGATGAGAAAACTGAGGCCTCAAATGACCTTGCTAATACTTGGTGGGTTTTTGTTCAAGGAGTCTAACAGGTGGCACAGTGTTCTCTAAAATGAAAACCAATCATCTTCTCCACACTTTCCCTACTCATGAATCTTCTATCATTGCTTCTGTATTGCAAATTTCTGAAAATTTGGCTCAGATTAAAATTATTATATTATTCCAAACTTTGTACCCATATTGAAAGAAAAGGTCAGATATCAAAGTATGAGCACCAATGTAGTATTTATGCTAAGGACATTCACAAGTTTTCTCAAAGGACTTTTTATTCTTTTTTAAATCAAAAAGTCTTAAGCTATTTTCTCCTTCTCTACATTTCTAAAATCTATTAGATGACATGTGCAGCATAGCATGTAATGTACCTAAATACAAAGAAAAATAATGCAGTGAAGAAAAACCATCTGTTATCCTGGGAAGCAGACATTATTAGTTATTTCCCTCATGCTTGTTTTTGTGCGAACCTGGGAAATATATTTATTTAGCTATCTTGAGTCCATTTCTTCATCCATGTAGTTATGAAAACATTATAGCTATTCTTCAAAAATTTTAAATACTGACTGAGAGCTCTTACTTGGTGGAACAAAATGACGCTGTCACTAAATTAAACTTTATTGAGTATTTTCCACTTTCAATGTTTTTTTCCCAGTTTAAATTTCAAGGAAACAAATAAATTCTAAGTAATGAAATATAAGGAAAAATGGGATGTGTCAGACAATTTTGGTGCTGTGTCATAGAGGCAGTATACTTCTAGACCAATCACCTCCCATGCTATCTGTATCTGTAAGACTGTAGGAGGATTAAAGATTCAAGGTGAGCATCAAAAGACCTTCACATCGTATCTCACTGATTGTAAGATGCCAGGAAAGAAATGAAGATGCCGCTCCATCTTTCAAGCTGTTGTTCAGTTGTCACTTTCACAGGGAAGCCTTGGCTAATACCCTAGACTACCTGTTCCTGCAGCATCCAGTTCCTATAAGCACGTAGCTCAACTTGCAATTAGGCATAAATTTGTTTTTGTGACTTTTTGATTTATGCCTATATCCCTTACTAGAGTTAAGATTTATGTGGCTGGGGGTCATCTGTGCTCAACATGGTATCCCCAGATTCTAGCCTGATGGTTCTTAATAGGCACAGTACTGCCCCCTAGAGGGTATTTAAGAACATTGTAGAGGTGACTTTCGGAGGGAGGGGGATTCTCCTGCCATTTAGTGGGAGAGGCCAGGAATTTTGGCTTTCCTACACTGTGCAGGATGGTGCAAAACAATGAAGAATTGCTCCATGTCCTTCAAGACTTTCTTGAGTCTTGCCTGACTGCACATTCTAAAATACAAATCAGAGGACTTTTGTAAATGATTGTTTAACAAGAAGTTATGTGAAAGGCCCAGTACATGAGAAGGAGTTACTGAGAGGTAAGCCGAAATGAATAAAGATATTGTTTCCAAATCACTGAATAACGTATTCACTCTGGGCATTCTGTCTACCTGATTGTATAATTTCTGTAATTGTAATATTGGAACAACCTGAAGTGAGATATTGGTTTTGATTTGATACTTTGTTATTATTGATAATCCATGATAAGCCTTCCACAGTATCCTGTGAAGTAGAAGCTGATATTATCAACCACAAGGAAAATGTCCTTTGAGGTTCTTTTGAAGATTTGGCAAATTTGATGAGATGTGCTGGTGCTGCTGCTGCTAAGTCACTTCAGTCGTGTCTGACTCTGTGCAACCCCATAGACGGCAGCTCACCAGGCTCCCCCGTCCCTGGGATTCTCCAGGCAAGAACACTGGAGTGGGCTGCCATTTCCTTCTCCAGTGCATGAAAGTGAAAAGTGAAAGTGAAGTCGCTCAGTCGTGTCCAACTCTCCGCGACCCCATGGACTGCAGCCCACCAGGCTCCTCCGTCCATGGGATTTTCCAGGCTAGATGTGGAGTGGGTTGCCATTACCTTCTCTGTGATGAGCTGTATGGAACATTATTTACTTCTTAACTTGTGGGATTATCACATTTTTCTCCATGGTGAGATTCTGTACTTGTCTTGACATATTATCCCTATCTTAATTAAGATTATTTCCTTCCTTCTTTTATTATATGTAAGCAAGTCTGGTCTGTTGCCATTATTTGTTTATATACTGGTATCTATGTGGTACATCAGCATTGTCATTTCCTGTATCTTATGTGTGTAGAAAGGCATCTGGTCCTGTTATCTCTCTTTTAAATATTAATGAATCATATTAAGTAAGTACAAGTATCTATCTACCTCATTATGGTTTCCTGAATGCCTGCTTGGGTGTTTACATGTTGAAATACAAATTATTTTATTTTAAATGACCATTCTTATTTCGGGCGGTGTGTGTAGCTCAGTTGGTAAAGAATCCGCCTGCAATGCCGGAGACCCCGGTTCAGTTCCTGGGTTGGGAATATCCTCTGGAGAAGGGATAGGCTACCCACTCCAGTATTCTTAGGCTTTCCTGTGGCTCAGCTGGTAAAGAATCCGCCTGCACTGTGGGAAACCTGGGTCTATGGAGTCGTAAAAAAGAGTTGGACATGACTGAGCTACTGAACAACAGTAATATATTATTAGTCTTTTATTTGGAGGAGGGCACAGCAACCCACTCCAGTATTCTTGCCTGGAGAATTCCCATGGACAGAGGCTCTTGGTGGATTTCAGTCCATGGGGTCACACAGAGTCGGACACAACTGAGTGACTAAGCAGACAAGCACAGTCTTTTATTTCTAGACTCTCAGTTTCGTTCCATTGGTCTATGTGTCTTTTTATGACAGAATCATACTGTTTTGATTAGCTTTGTAACATAGTTTGAAATCAGATGTATGATGCCTCCAACTTGTTCTCTCTCAGGATTGCTTTGGTTATTTCGGATCTTTTTTGTTCTGTATGAATTTTCGTGTTATTTTTCTCTTCTTGTGAAAAATGCCACTGGAATTTTGGTAGGGATCACATTGAATCTATGGATGGTTTTGGGTAATATGACCATCTTAATTGTAATTATGATCCATGATCATGGGATAGCTTCCCCTTTATTTGTATTATCTTCAGTTTCTTTTATCAGTGCCTTTAGTTTTCAGTGTACAGATCTTTCACCTCCTATGTTAAATTTATTCCTAAGTATTTTATTATTTTTGATGCTATTGTAAATGGAATTATTTCTTTCGCTTTCTGATAGTTTGTTGTAGGTGTATAGAAATACAACTGATTATATTTTTATGTTGATTTTGTATCCTGCACCTTTACTGAATGTACTAATCAGTTCTAACAGTATTTTTATGGAGTCTTTAGGAGTTTCTATATAAAACATCAGGTCATCATTTTACTTCTTCCTTTCCAATCTGGATATCTTTTATTCCTTTTTCTTGCCTAATTGTTCTGGTTAAGTCTTCCAATACTATGCTGAATAGAAATAGTGAGAGTGGGCACTCTTGTCTTGTTCCTGATCTTAGAAGAAAAGCTTTCAACCTTTTACTATTGACAGTTAGAACCAGACATGGAACAATGGACTGGTTCCAAAATGGGAAAGGATTATGTCAAGATTGTATACTGTCACTCTGCTTATTTAACTTATATGCAGAGTGCATCATACAAAACGCTGGGCTGAATGTAGCACAAACTGGAACCAAGATTTCAGGGAGAAATATCAATAACCTAGATATACAGATGACACCACGCTTATGGCAGAAAGCGAAGAGGAACTGAAAAGCCTCTTGATGAAAGTGAAAGAGGAGAGTGAAAAAGCTGGCTAAAAACTCAACATTCAAAAAACTAAGATCATGGCATCTGGTCCCATCACTTCATGGCAAGTAGATGGGGAATCAGTGACAGACTTTATTTTCTTGGGCTCCAAAATTACTGCAGATGGTGACAGTAGCCATGAAATTAAAAGACACTTGCTCCTTGGAAGAAAAGCTATGACCAACCTAGACAGCATATTAAAAAGCAGAGACATTAGTTTGCTGACAAAGGTTTGTCTAGTCAAAGCTATGGTTTTTCCAGTAGTCAGGTATGGATGTGAGAGTTGGACCATAAAGAAAGCTGAGTGCCAAAGAATTGATGCTTTTGAACTGTAGTGTTGAAGAACACTCTTGAGAGTCCCTTGGACTGCAAGGAGATCCTATCAGTCAATCCTAAAGGAAATCAGCCCTGAATATTCATTGGAAGGACTGATGCTGAAGCTGAAGCTCCAATGCTTTGGTCACCTGATGTGAAGAACTGACTCAATGGAAAAGACCCTGATGCTTGGAAAGATTGAAGGCAGGAGAAGGGGACGACAGAGGATAAGATGGTTGGATGGCATCATCGACTGGATGGACATGAGTTCGAGCAAGTCCCGGGAGCTGGTGATGGACAGGGAAGCCTTGTGTGCTGCAGTCCATGGGGTAACAAAGAGTCGGACATGATTGAGCGACTAAACTGAACTGAACTGATGGTGTTACCTGTGGGCTTGTCACATATGTCCTTTTGTATATTGAAGTACATTCCATATATACTCAATTTATTGAGAGTTTTTTCATGAAATGATATAGAATTTTGTCAAATGATTTTTAGGCATCTGTTGAAATGATCATATAATTTTTATATTTCATTCTGTTAAAGTGATGCAATTATGTTATTATTCATGAGTAGTATTTAAATAATGTTAAACTACTTCATTTACATATAGGACTGTATATGTTTAAGTGTATTAGTCAACTCAGTTGTGTCTGACTCTGTGACCCCATGGAGCCCACCAGCTCCTCCATCCATGGAATTCTCCAGGCAAGAATACTGGAGTGAGTAAGCCATTCCTTTCTCTAGGGGATCTTCCTGACCCAAGGCTCAAACCCAGGTCTTTTGCACCGCAAACAGATTCTTTACTGCCTGAGCCACCAGGGAAGCCCAGTACTCTCTCTCTCTATATATATATGCATACTCACACAATGACACAATAGTTGTCTACTCTATATTGAAAACTAATTTTAAAAAACATGGTTAATACAAAGATTGTTGTTTGAGAAAGACGTGTGGAAAAATAAAATCTTATTTACCAGGTCTTAAAAGATATGTCATCAAATTTAACTTTCAAACATAATTTCTATTATGTTGAATATTAATAGAGTATGACTTCATATTTTTTAGAATCTTTTGTATGGTTGTTATTAAACAAGTCTTTCTGTTTTATTCTTTAATGTTTTGTGGCATTGAATTATTCTAAAAGTTTTTTTGAAATATCTTCTACATTTTGTAAATTATTCTTCTTTCAGATCTAGGTTCTCAGATACTAAAAATACTTACTTAGGTTCTGTTTCCATAATCTTCAGAGATATTTGATTAATTGGAGTTCTGACAAATACTAAAATGTGTCATGAGGATAATTTAAAAAACTGAACTGTATAAAAATTATAAAATCTAATGGCTCAGGTAAACATGTCCATTGTAGTTCACTTTTTTCTTCCTATAAAAAGGAAATAGTTTAATGCTTTATGTGATAAAGATTTGAAAAGCAGTGTTTTTTCTTTTTCTTTTTTTTTAAGTTAAGAGTTTCAGGAGAAGAATAACACAAAAAGTTCCATTAAGTCAATACTCTTAGACCAGAACTACTCTTCAACTACTCATCTATATTTCTTGAATGTTCATAGGGTAAAAATTCCCATTTTTAAGAGGCAAGTATAATGCCTCTTGGTTGACAAGGTCTTGAAAAATAATAAATCTGAGTATTGATAACTTTCTGCAATGAGAACTTCTATTTTTGTGCAGTTGAGGTATTTTGTACGTAATTTCCCCATGGCTACATCTCTGTGCCTGTTACTCTTGCTAACATGTTGTATACATTCTCTACGTAACTAGGCTTTCATTCTAGAGAGCAAGAATCCCAGGCCATCTTTGCACAGTTTTACCCAATATTTCAGTAATGTAACATCAAGAGAAATATATCTGTTTTGACACCAACATATTTTTAATTTGCTATTTTGATTTCTCAAATAAAGGACACTGTAATGGTTGTGTGTATCTCTTTGGAGCAAAACACTTACACCATTTAGATGATACAAAGATTCCTCAAAAGCATGCATTTTGAACAGTTATTAACTGTGCACAGCCCACTACAATATGGTCATGTCCAGCAAATGGAGCTGGAATAAATAAAGAGGTACTAACACCATCATACTGTCTGTGGCTGATTTTTGCCGCAGTATTATCCAGGGGTGACTCTAGCTGTGGGTGTTGACACTCATGTGGGTAGAATTTCAGGGGAATCTGTCTGCCACTGAGTGTGTGATGACACATAGCCACACAAGCCTGCCTGGTGACAGTGTTGCATTTGTTTATGGGTGTCATTGTGAATACGTGAGGGCCTCTCTATTCCCAGAGTCTTGATTAACTGCTTTAAATATTTGTGGTGTACTCTGAGGCAACCCAGACATTTCCTTCACACATGAAAAGGACACTAGTTATAATGTTTGACTGCTCTTTCATGCACTGATATCACAAGGAATTGTGCAGTTCATGGGAAAAATGGATATTAAAGACCATGGATGTCTTTTGTAAGTTACTCTGCCAGAATGTAGCCAAAACTATTTTAGACTGTTTTCAAACACTGGAGGGAAACTGCCTTTCTTAGTATGAACAGGAATAACACAAATTCTAAACGTCTTTTGATAGATGATAAAATGTATTGTTATATAGCTAAGAGCTGACTTGCATTTAGAATTCTAGCCTCTTTTATGGTTTTGAGACAATGGGTACAAATTGGTTTATGTTTAGTATATTGTGCTCAATAAGTATTAGCTTCTGTTTAGTATCGCAATAGCATTTTAAAGTTTAAAAATTTTTTTTATTGTGGTAAATGTCACATAAAACATACTATTTTAACCATATTTAACTGTACAGTTCAGCAGCTGTAAGTACATTCACATTGTTTTGCACCTCTCACCATCATCCATCTCCCGAATTTTTCACTTCCCTAAACTGAAACTCTGTCCCCGTTAAACACTAACTCCCCATCCCCCTCTCCACTCACCCTACCTCCTGGGCCCTGACGTGTACCAATGTACTTTCTGACTCTATGAATTTGTCTATTCTAGGTACCTTGTGTAAGTGGAATCAAACAGTATTTTCACCTAATGAATATTGGAATGCATTTTTAAGGTTAGCTTAATATGTGTCCTACAAATAGAGTGTGCCTTCTTCCCCCCTGCCCACCCCCCATGCTATACAGTAGGTTCTCATTAGTTATCTCTCATGCTAAGTTGCTTCAGTTGTGTCTGACTCTTTGTGACACTATGAACCGTAGCCTGCCAGGCTCCTCTGTCCCTGGGATTCTCCAGGCATGACTATTGGACTGGATTGTCATGCCCTCCTCCAGAGGATCTTCCAAACCCAGGAGTCGAAGCCTGGTCTCTTACTTACAGCTCTGGCATTGACAGGTGGGTTCTTTACCACTATCACCACCTGGGAAGCCCATAGTAGTATAATCATTCCCAATCTGCCAATTCATCCCGTCCTCTTTTTCCCCCCTTGGTGTCCATACATTTGTTCTCTACATCTGTGTGTATATTTCTGCTTTTTATTGTCAGTAATAATTTATTAGTAGTAATAAAAATTGTGGTGGCATGGTAGTATATCAGTCCCATTTGCAATCTAAATGCATCACATATTTCTTGATTTCTAGATAATGTATTTTAACTGCAATTTAATGATGTTGGAAAGATTTGATTATGAATGCTTAATGTATCTTTTTTTTTTAAAGTCATTAATCATTACTAATTTTTAGATTCAAATTTCTGTAGTGATTTATGGTTTTCTATGATTCTAAGTGTTACTCTTTAAGTGTGTTGGGATTTGCGTGGACTCTGACATTTGGAAGCCAAATAACCGTGGAGGTCATTGTTGGGGCTTTTGATAGCCCTCTTGTCTCAGCATCAGTCATCAGCATCAGTCTGCCTGAGATGCCCTTTATTACTTTTACTTTTCTTCAGCTTGAAGCAATCCTCATGTTTTCCCCTGAAGTGTCCCTAGTACTAGAGGAGAGATGCTAAACATTCCCTTGAGATTGCTCATATATTGAAATGTTGGCAACAGCTTGACATTTCTTTCAAGTTGAGTATTCAATGGTCAGATTGTCCATTAATTGTTCATTCCAGGCCATTACAATCTCAGATTTATTTTCCCAAGAGATGTTACGCTTTATATACCATCAAGTAAAATGAATTCTCTTGGGCTTCTCTCCTTTCTGCCTTTCTCCCAAGACCTCTGTTGGAGGAGAATTTCTAAGTATACTCTTTAGAAATGCCCAGTTATAATACTCCTTAAATGAATACTACACACTAGTATCTTTAATTGGCTTAGCTCAGTGATCTAAATACCTAATATACCTTGTGGGAAATGATACACAGGACAGAGCTATTTCAAGGGAAGAGATATGGTCTAAGCTGCCTAGTTAGGGAGTTTGAGAGGAAGTGTGATGGAGTAGAGAAAGGGTGCTGGTTGGTCAATAGAAATCACTGCACATATAGTGGGAAGAAGCCAGCCCTGGAAAGGAATGGCAAGATGGGGGTTGTTAACAGTAAACTTCACCCTCTTCACAGTTTTGCCTAGAATGAGTCTTTTCTGCTTCTGCTTATTTAATCAAGAGGACTCAAGGAGTTTAGTCACAGAACAGAAAGATGACCTCTCTGCTTTCTTCTTAAAAAGAAAATTGAAAACAGCATTTTTACATCAGTATTTAAGTGTAAATCTTAATAATGTAGTCTTTCAGTTTTTCTTGTTCTATTAGTTAATAAATTAATTTTTCTTCTAACATTTTTTACCTGCCTATATCACGTACCCAGGACGTGTTGTCTCTTAGTCATCCAGAGATGATGTCCTTGTGTTTTTGTGTACTGGCACAAGCTGTCTTCTCCAATTGACCTTTGTTTTCTAGAGAGAGTGACTTCTGTTTACCAAAACTGGCACAGTCCGGCTTTTAGGCCTGGATGACGCTTCTCAGAACCGATGAGATGACATTCAGGCTGATTAATTAGATGTGTTTCATAACCTGCTGCCAGAAAAGAGACATGAGAGCATCATGCATTAGTAGTATCAAGCTTGATATTTTTGTGTATTTCACTGCTCTCTTGCAATTAGGAAAGATGCCAGCTTTGCTTTTGTCATGCTTTAAAAATGCTTGATGAAAATTTCAACACTAAGAGCAAAGGGAGCACTTAAAACTAATACTCTGAAAATGAGTGTGGGTATAATCTGTTTATTAATAGTTTGTTTTTTTAAAGGGATGTTTGCATTTGTAAAACCAGTAGCAGTATACCTATCTCAGTAAAAACAAACCCTTATGGATGCATTTTAAATAAGTTGGTAAAATTTATATTAAAATGTGCACAACATCAAGACATTCATTTAGCAGTGGTGGTGGTGGTTTAGTCACTAAGTCATGTCCAACTCTTGCGACCCCACGGACAGAGGAGCCTGACAGGCTACAGTCCGTGGGATTCTCCAGGCAAGAATACTGGAGTGGGTTGCCATTTCCCACTATTTAGTAGTTGACTATGTCAGTTGCTTTTTATATCGCCTAATAGCATATTTACTTGTGATTATTTAAATCACAAACAGCTTTTCAACATATTTTCTTTAACCTTTAAAAGTATGAGGAAGGCAGAAGAATGTTTTCATCATTTTTACAAGAGATAAAATGGCACAGGGAGAAATTGTTGGAGCTAAAAGCACAACGAAGATCCTCTGACTTTTGTCCCTGCCAACATATCTTGGTGCATCTTATCTTCCTGACTGTAGATCCCATCTCTAAGTTCTGTGCCACCTGGGCAATGATTGTCTTTTTATCTGTCTTGTTTCCGAGGGTAACGATGACTGGGAGGCTTTAATGTGCTTTGTAGAGTGCACAACTTGCCTTGAAGAGATGCCATATCAGGTCGTGGTTAAGACTACAGACTCTGGAGTCAACTGCAAGACTTTATTTCAACCCCAGCTCTACCACTTAGCAGCTGTGTGACTCTGGGAATGAGGACCATTCTGGGCCTCTATTTGTTTTTTTACTCTAAACTTAAAATAAGAAAAATGCCTATTTTGTGGGGATGTTGTGACAATTGAATAATGAACATATATAAAGCATGAAGGATGACCACAGAGAGCAAGCACTTTGTATGTTATATTATTATTATTGCTTAAGGACTGCATTTTCAAGGTGGATATAACCTTCTTTTTAACCTTCAAAGGGAGTTTATTATTGTCTATACTCCCCAAGTTCTGTTGGTGTAGTGCATATTTTTCCCTTTGAAAGTCCCTCTATATCCTAGAGTGTTCAGTCTCTAGTTTAGTCTTCGTCTAAATTCTAAGTGTGGTGTGTGAAATATGGTAGGCTTCCCAGGTGGTGCTAGTGGTAAAGAACCTGCCTGCCAATGCAGGAGACGTAAGAGATGCAGGTTTGATCCCTGGGATGGAAAGATCCCCTGGAGGAGGGTATGACAACCCACTCCATATTCTTGCCTGGAGAATCCCATGGACAGAGGAGCCTGGCAGGCTACAGTCCATTGGGTCACACAAAGTCAGACACGACTGAATTTACTTAGCACACAGGCACACCATAACAAAAATATTAGACAAAGCCTTACTCATCCTGTGTTTAAAAGTGTTGTTTGAAGGATTGAGCTATTATGACATAAGATGGAACTGGCAAGTACTTGTACAGATTTTGAGGAAATATTCCAAAGCATTTCAAATACAAGTTTTCTCATATACCCTGAGGTGAAAGCCTTCATCAAATTAAAGAGAGCAAACAGCATATCATGCATAAAATAGATGACTTATCTTTTCTTGGAGTCTCTGCTTTATACAGAAACTCTCCAGCAGCTCGTGTAACCTCCAGTTTCAAGGTCATACTCTCATGCATTGTCGTGAGAATGAAGCTAGGAGACAGAACTGCTTCCTCTTTTGCCTGTACCCTGTGGAGACATGTTCTGGCTTCCCCATACTTACTTCTTCCGCCCCCTGGGCCAGTGTCAGCATACATTCTTGATCATCACAGCAATGAACTAAAATAAGAAAAAAGATAATGGAGAAAGATCACTCAGGCTCTGATATAACTGACAATGGATGATATTCTGTGATCCTTGTTTGCTTTTTTGTTTTGATTGACACACTAAGCCTTCAGAGCCTCTCCTCCATCAACGAGATGGGAACATTGTTTTGAGGATAATGGAAGAGATGGAAGGAATGTGGGTAACCTGGAACTTATCAGACTGCAAACTGCAGTGATGATGCAATGTATTTAAAAAAAAAAAAAAAACAGCAACTCACCAAGCATAAGGGTGTGTGATTCACTTTATGGAAGATATTTTGCTTAATAAGACTTTGTACACCAAGCAGCTGATTTAATTTTTGGTTTTTTGAAGAAGAGCTTCTTTCCTTGTTTTCTCCCAAGCTTAGGAATGCTGGGCTGGGTGGGACAGGAGTTGTAGCAATGTGCAAAGTCTCAAACCCTGGTGATGGAAGGGCTGAGTGTCCTCCATACATTCAGAGGAGGGTGTTTCCTCCCACAGGAATCTCAAGGGGGCTGCCGGCAATCACAGAACCAACGGTGAAAGCTCAGGTTGAGGTCCTTGAGTTAAATTACAAAGACCCTCAATAATGCAAGATGCGGCCTAAACCTGGCAAAAGTGGGCTCTCGAGTCCGAGTCTGTTTCCTCGCTGAGCAATAGCAGGAAGCATATTAGAATGATGTCACTTAGGATCTTCCTGGCCTGTAACTTTTTTCTTTGATGTTTATTTCTGCTTGTTTGTAGGGCCAGGGAGACCTGTTGAAGAACGCCAAGAATGAAGCCATAGAAAACATGAAGCAGATCCAGCTGGCGTGCTTGTCGTGTGGCCTCAGTAAAGCCCCCAGCAGTGGTGCTGAGGTGAAGAGTAAGCGCAGCCTGGAGGCCATAGAGGAGAAGGAGAGCTGTGAGGACAATGGGAAGCTGTGACCCCGAGCCGCAGCAATGCCTTCACCTAGCCTTCCTGCCAAGGACTCTGGTTTTCCCTTCTGATTTGCTTTCTTTAATAAGATTTTTAGAAGTTCACAAGAAGATGCCCTCTATGGGATATTGGACATAAACAGATATTTTCACAGCGTCAGTATTTTAATGTAGTTAATTTATCTAAGTTAAAACCTCTAGAAGCAGTGTTTTAAAATTCTGAGATGTGTGTACACACTCATGTATGGATGTGGGTGGAAGTGTGTGTATGTGTGTGTGTGTGAGAGAGTGAGAGACAGAGAGAGAGATAGAGAGCAAAAAAGAAAGATTGAGAGAGATGAGTGGTAAGGGGAGAGAGAGGTTGAGATTCTGTTAAAATCTATTCTGTGTTGCATTATTCATTTGGTAAGTTATTACTTATCATTTTGGGACAAATTTGTTAATCTGAAATTCTAAAGAGCACTTACTATAACCTGTTGCTGTGTTTAATTTTATTTCTCTACCTTTGTCATTTAATTTAGAGATCTTAACATAGCTTATTGTGGAAGGAAGCCAAAGTTACCAATGCATAGATATTTTAATAGATTAAATATAGATTAGACAAATTCCTAAGAATCACAGTAGAAATAAAAGTGAATGAAAGCTAAACAGTTGATCAGAATTTCTGGAGGATCAGTTAGTGAACTCTTTAAAATATTTATTAAATAAAAGCAATTTTTAGAAAGCTTTTTGTAGTTTACTAAACAGATGTGATGTCATTGGGAAAGCTGATCATAAGTGAATTTATACCCACCCACTCTGAAACACAGTGAAAACTCTGTTGAGATTAGAATTTTGATGTGACAACAATATTCAGTTATGAAATTTCAAGGTTGAGATTTGTAAGAATGTCTCATTCTTCCAAACTGGGGATCTAGAGTTCATTTTCTCTAACAAACATGGGCAGAGAGGAGGTCTTGGCTTTCATTGCATTTAATTTATAGTACTAAATTTAAAGACGTCGTCCAAACAATATCATATCATCATATTGAGATGATATAAATTCTGTGCATCAGATAACATTGTGATGATTTAAGGACTAACTGATTACAAAAATCTATTATATAATTTTAACACATGCAGAAAAACAAACACGCCAAAAAAGCAAATGACTAATTCGGGTACATTTATAATTGCATCCAGATAATTTTTATCCTAATATCTTCATAAAGTACTGGAGTATAATATGTTTGTTACCTCCAACAGAACTAAATGTTCTATGGTTATGAAAATTTATTTATTTGAAACATTGCTTTTATTTTGAAAAGCTTCTTAATTAATTTGGTTAACAAATATGCTAATTTGGGGGAAGCTAGGGAAGATCATTGTTGAACTTTTGCAAATACAAACATCTTCTATGGCTACTGTGTTAAGTTATTTCTGACTTCTTAACACTATTATGCTTATGTTGCACATTACTGAGACAGTAAAGATATAAAACAACACTTTTATCGTTCTCTTTTATTGGAAATTAATGGAAAAAGGAGCGATAATGAAAATAAGTTTTTATATCAAAAATATCTTACAGAATATACATCCACGGACCAGATATGATGATATTTCTCCCTAGGTTTAAAACTGGGTGCTTAGAAAGCACACAAGCTCATTTGAAGGTAGGTTTCCAATGGTATACAGTAACCAGAAAATGTCCTTACCCTCCATTGTAAAAAATACTTCCCCTGCATGGTAGTTACAAGGAATAGTGGAACATGGATATCTAAGTCCTTTATGATGAAAAAGAGGCGATATAAATAGAAACAAAACCTTCCTGATATCAACCAATTGGTTGGTTTCACCTGTGGACTGCTTCACCTCCCTGAATTCCTTGTGGAAAAATCCATGCCTTTACCAGAGAGACAAGAAGACAAGCTAAAGGGTGGCAGACTTTCAAAGGATATTTATTCATGTATTTATTTTAGGGTCAAATCCAATCTTCAGAGTGGCTTCTCTGGTTTATTCTGTTAGCAAAAATGAGATCATATTATAGAAGCTGCTTTGTAACAGGCTTTTTACAGCAATAAAAGCAGTACATCCTGAATATCTTTCTGTGTCAACAATATGCATGTACATTGGTACTGTCAGCCTTTGAATTGAAAATAGTCCATACATGACATATTTTATTTGGTCACTGAATCTTATTCAAAAAATTTTTAAACAATAGACAACTTTTAAACATGAGGAGATTTCACATAAAATTTCAATTTTTTACTTCACTTAAAATATTGGCTATACTGACAACACTAGACCCTCCCCCACTTCTTACTTGGCATCAATTAATTGGAGTTGCCCTCTTCAAAAGGGGCACATGCTGTCTAAGTCTGCCAAAGAGTCTCTTCACTCATTTATGTTACATCTTGCCCCTGTGGTCATCTTAAGTTGTGATCCTTGATCCACATCATTATTTATAATGAAGACATAGTGTCTTTATATGTGGATTACCATGACATATTTTACCAATATCCTATTGTTAGACTTTTATCTCCTAATTTCTTATTATATAAGCATTGCAGTGATGAAAATCTATTTTTTCAAAGTTGTTCAGCTTTTTCTCTAGGATAAATTTCTAAAAGTGGAATTCTTGGTTAAAGAATAGATATATTTTTAGGGATTTTGTGATAATTGGCAGTTTCTGGAAAACTTATGCAATTTAATTTCCTACATAAGTTTATGAAAGTGTACAAATCTTGGCTAATATAAAATTTAATTTTTCTCATTTTCATCTTTACCAATCTACTATGTTAAAAATCTTACTTCTCTTTATCTTTATTCTCTAGTCAGATTGAACACACTTTAATATGTTCATTGACTATAAATAATCTCATAGAGATTGTCTTTGTGGACTGTTAAATTTTTATCTTTTATTATTTATTTTTAAGAGGCATTTACTTAATAAGAATCTTTAACCCTGAGTTTGTTCTGTGTGTTGCTAATGTTTTTTGATGTATAGATCCCTAATTTAATCCATGTTAGATTTTTTTTTCTTCATGTTTACTGTTAAAGACATTTTTGCCCCAGATGTTCATGAAGATATTCTTTAACCTGCTGATAGCTTTTTTGATTTACTTTTCACATTTAAATTTACAAGTCCCCTAAAATTGACTTCTGTGTAGAGCATAAGGTAGAGGCCCAATTCCATCTTTTCCCAACATGGATAATCAATTGATTGGGTCCATTTATTGTAAAGACTGTCCTTTGTCCATGACTCTATAGTGCCACCCTCATGAAAAGTGTAGCACTCAAGTATGTGTGTGTGCCTCTTTACAGAATCTCTATTCAGTTCCATTGGTCTATGCTGGTCCTGGCAACATTATTTTAATGTCTTCATTACTATAGTTTTACCATGTTTTGATATCAGAGAGTGTAGGCTCCTTACTTCTCTTCTTCACCATTTTCTTGGCTATTTTTGCTCTTTTCTTTTCCATATAAATTGTAGAATCAGCTTATTAATTTCCACCAGACACTTCATGGAATTTTGGTTAGTATTTTATTGAATGTATGGGTAGTCCCGACATATTTACATTATTGATTAATCCAGTCCATTCTCATGGTGTATTTCTCCATTGTTAAGGTCTTATTTACTTTCTCTTAATACTGTGTTGCCGGAGAAGGCAATGGCACCCCACTCCAGTACTCTTGCCTGGAAAATCCCATGGACGGAGGAGCCTGGTAGGCTCCAGTCCATGGGGTCGCTAAGAGTTGGAGACGACTGAGCGACTTCACTTTCACTTTTCACTTGCATGCATTGGAGAAGGAAATGGCAACCCACTCCAGTGTTCTTGCCTGGAGAATCCCAGGGACGGGGGAGCCTGGTGGGCTGCCGTCTATGGGGTCGCACAGGGTCGGACACAACTTAGCAGTGGCAGCAGCAGTACTACATTGCTGTGTAAGGCTTTGGACTTCTTTAATTAGATTTATTCCTAGACATTTAATGTTTCTCTTGCTGTTAGAAATAGTAACATCTTAAAATTCCAAATTGCTTATTTATGGCATATAGAAAATACAATAGATTGTTTTGTGATAGCCACATGTAGAGTGAGTTTACTAAATGCATTTGTTAGTTGTAATTACCTCTTTATTATTTTGGTTTTCATCTGTACACAGTCATGTCATCTGAAAATAATGACAGTTTTATTTTTTTGTTTCTGATTCTTTTATATGTGTTTTATTTGTTTTTCTTGCTTTATTGAACTGGCTAAAACCTTCAGGATAATATTCAGCAGACGTGATACCAGTGAACATACTTTCTCATTCCCAGTCTCAGGGGAAAGTTTCTAATATCTCATCATTATGTATGATACATACTCTAGATTTTGGTAGATTTTATTGGAAATTAAAGTTTTTAAATGTAACTTTTGCCATTTATATAGAGATAAAAATATAGAAGTAAATTTTATGATTTTGGGTTAAGTTCATGAATTTTAGGTGTGACACCCACCTATAAGTGGACAAAAGGAGAAATAAGATTGGACTTCATCAAAATTAAAACTTCTGTACTTAAAAGGACACCATCAATAAACTGAAGAGACAGTTCAAGAGTGAGTTTGCAAATTACATATCTGATAAAGACTGGAATTAGAATATATAAAGAACTGCTGCTGCTGCTGCTAAGTCGCTTCAGTCGTGTCCGACTCTGTGTGACCCCAGAGACGGGAGCCCACCAGGCTCCCCCGTCCCTGGGATTCTCCAGGTAAGAACACTGGAGTGGGTTGCCATTTCCTTCTCCAATGCATGAAAGTAAAAAGTGAAAGTGAAATCGCTCAGTCGTGTCTGACTCCTAGCGACCCCATGGACTGCAGCCCACCAGGCTCCTCCGTCCATGGGATTTTCCAGGCAAGAGTACTGGAGTGGGATGCCATCACCTTCTCCGATATAAAGAACTAATACAACATAATAAAAAGACAAACTAATTTTTAAAATGGATGAAGGATCTGAACAGACATTTTTTCAAAGAAGATGAAGATATTCAGCGTCATTAACCATCACAAAAATTTAAATAAAAACCCACAATGTGTTACCATTTTATATCTACTGCTGCTGCTGCTACTGTTTGGTTGCTAAGTTGCTAGGATTATATAACAAATGCATTATAACACATTTTAGTGAGGAGGTGGTAAAAGTTAGAACCATCATACACTGCTGGTGGAAATGTTAAATGGTAGGGCTGCTTGGGACAACAGCTTGACATTTCATCGGAAGGTTAAACATAGTTACCACAGATCAGCAATTCTGTTCCTAGGTATACACCTAAGAGAAATGAAAACATATGTTCACAAACAAAAGCTTGTACACAAATGTTCATAGTAGCATTCAGTTCAGTTCAGTTTAGTTCAGTCGCTCAGTCGTGTCCAACTCCTTGCGACCCCATGAATCACAGCATGCCAGGCCTCCCTGTCCATCACCAACTCCCGGAGTCCACCCAGACCCACGTCCATTATTCATAATAAAAAGTGGAAACAATTCAAATGTCCATTAACTGATGAAAGGATAAGCAAAAAAATATATCCATTCAATGGATTCAGTTCAGTTCAGTCAGTCATGTCCAACTCTTTTCAATCCCATGGACTGCAGCACACCAGGCTTCCTTGTCCATCATCAACTCCCAGAGCTTGCTCAAACTCATGTCCATGGAGTCGGTGATGCCATCCAACTATCTCATCCTGTGTCGTCCCACTTTTTATTTAAATTGTTAAATACAATGGATCACTTAGTAATAATAAGTACCAATAAAGGCTACAACATGAATGAGTCTTAAAAACATTCTAAGCAAAGAAGGCCAGATATAAAGGCCACTTAATGTATGTTTCCATTTATGTAAAATGTCTGTATTAGGCAAATCCATGGAAACAGAGGAGACAGGGATCAAGACCATTCCCACAGAAAAGAAATGCAAAAAAGCAAAATGGCTGTCTGGGGAGGCCTTACAAATAGCTGTGAAAAGAAGAGAAGCAAAAAGCAAAGGAGAAAAGGAAAGATATAAACATCTGAATGCAGAGTTCCAAACAATAGCAAGAAGAGATAAGAAAGCCTTCTTCAAAGATCAATGCAAAGAAATAGAGGAAAACAGCAGAATGGGAAAGACTAGAGATCTCTTCAAGAAAATCAGAGATACCAAAGGAACATTTCATGCAAAGATGGGCTCGATAAAGGACAGAAATGGTATGGACCTAACAGAAGCAGAAGATATTAAGAAGAGATGGCAAGAATACACAGAAAAACTGTACAAAAAAAGATGTTCACGACCCAGATAATCACAACAGAGTGATCACTGACCTCGAGCCAGACATCCTGGAATGTGAAGTCAAGTGGGCCTTAGAAAGCATCACTACGAACAAAACTAGTGGAGGTGATGGAATTCCAGTTGAACTATTCCAAATCCTGAAAGATGATGCTGTGAAAGTACTGCACTCAATATGCCAGCAAATATGGAAAACTCAGCAGTGGCCACAGGACTGGAAAAGGTCAGTTTTCATTCCAATCCCAAAGAAAGGCAATGCCAAAGAATGCTCAAACTACCGCACAATTGCACTCATCTCACACACTAGTAAAGTAATGCTCAAAATTCTCCAAGCCAGGCTTCAGCAATATGTGAACCGTGAACTTTCTGATGTTCAAGCTGGTTTTAGAAAAGGCAGAGGAACCAGAGATCAAATTGTCAACATCCTCTGGATCATAGAAAAAGCAAGAGAGTTCCAGAAAAACATCTATTTCTGCTTTATTGACTATGCCAAAGCCTTTGACTGTGTGGATCACAATAAACTGTGGAAAATTCTGAAAGAGATGGGAATACCAGACCACCTGATCTGCCTCTTGAGAAACCTGTATGCAGGTCAGGAAGCAACAGTTAGAACTGGGCATGGAACAACAGACTGGTTCCAAATAGGAAAAGGAGTTCGTCAAGGCTGTATATTGTCACCCTGTTTATTTAACTTATATGCAGAGTGCATCATGAGAAACACTGGCCTGGAAGAAACACAAGCTGGAATCAAGATTGC
Organism: Bos indicus; assembly: GCF_029378745.1. NCBI lineage: Eukaryota > Metazoa > Chordata > Mammalia > Artiodactyla > Bovidae > Bos > Bos indicus. The sequence continues at coordinate 86,617,794 of NC_091761.1, forward strand.
CAGGAGAAATATCAATAACCTCAGATATGCAGATGACACCACCCTTATGGCCGAAAGTGAAGAAGAACTAAAAAGCCTCTTGATGAAAGTGAAAGAGGAGAGTGAAAAAGTTGGCTTAATGCTCAACATTCAGAAAATGAAGATCATGGCATCCAGTCCCACCACTTCATGGGAAATAGATGGGGAAACTGTCAGACTTTATTTTTCTGGGCTCCAAAATCACTACAGATGGTGATTGCAGCCATGAAATTAAAAGATGCTTACTCCTTGGAAGGAAAGTTATGACCAACCTAGATAGCATATTCAAAAGCAGAGACATTACTTTGCCAACAAAGGTTCATCTAGTCAAGGCTATGGTTTTTCCAGTGGTCATGTATGGATGTGAGAGTTGGACTGTGAAGAAGGCTGAGGGCCAAAGAATTGATGCTTTTGAACTGTGGTGTTGGAGAAGACTCTTGAGAGTCCCTTGGACTGCAAGGAGATCCAACCAGTCCATTCTGAAGGAGATCAGCCCTGGGATTTCTTGGGAAGGAATGATGCTAAAGCTGAAACTCCAGTACTTTGGCCACCTCATGCGAAGAGTTGACTCATTGGAAAAGACTCTGATGCTGGGAGGGATTGGGGGCGGGAGGAAAAGGGGACGACAGAGGATGAGATGGCTGGATGGCATCACTGACTCGATGGACGTGAGTCTCAGTGAACTCCGGGAGTTGGTGATGGACAGGGAGGCCTGGCGTGCTGCGATTCATGGGGTCGCAAAGAGTCGGACACAACTTAGCGACTGAGCTGACCTGATCTGATCTGATCTGATGGAAACAGAAAGTACACTAGTGTTTGGCATGGGCGGGGACAGGGTGGAGTGGAGAATGATTACTAAAGGATATGGTTTCTTTTTGGGGTGATAAAAATGTCTGAAATTAGATAGTGGTGATGTTTGCACAGCTTTGTGAATGTACTGAAAACTATTGTGCAGTTTAAAAGAACGAATTTTATGGTATGTAAATTATGAGTAAAATGATTATAAAAAAAGAAACATAAAAGAACTTATATACTGAACCAAGCTAGTGCAATAACTCTAAGAAGTCTAATATATCTGAAATTGGCGAGAAGCAGGGGGACAAAGAAAAGTGAGAAAGTAATGACTCAAAAACCCCTCATTTTTGTTGAAAACTATAATGCCCCAGATCCAAGAATCTTAAAAACACCCCAAGGACCAGAGACAAAAAAACAAAAAAGGCTCATTATGGTCATCAAATTGGTCAAAAGTAGTGATAAGGAGAAAAGTTTGAAAGTAGACAATAAAATAAGGCATGTATGTATGTTTGTCTACTCTTACTTGTGGTCAAGTGTGGTCCCAAAATATGGAAAATTTCAGAAATAAAAATTCATGAGTTCTTTATTGTATGTTTCTGAGTAGTGTGATGGAATCTCACATGGTCCTGCTTCATCCTGCCCGGATTCCCCAACCATTGACATTGTACTGTCAGAAGGTTAGTAGTTGCCTACTGCTATGTCACAGTGCCTGTGTCATTCATTCACTTCATCTTACTATGTAGGCCTTCTGTCGTTGCATGTCATCACAAGAAGAAGGGTGAGTACAGTACAATGAAGTATTTTGAGACAGAGCTCATATTCACATAACTTAAACTATAATTGCTCTATTTTATTATTAGTTATTATTGTTAATCTCTTACTGTGTCTAATTTATGAATTAAACTTTATCATAGGTATGTATGTATAGGGGAAAGCAGGGCTGGGCATGTAGCTCAGTGATAGAGCATGTGCTTTGCATGCGTAAGGCCCTGAGTTCGATCCCTGGCATCTCCTTGTCTTTCAATCAACAGTGTTGGTTTGTTGGGCTTCCCAGGTGATGCTCGTGGTACAAGTACCCGCCTGCCAATGCGCAGGAGACGTAAGAGGTGCAGGTTTGATCTCTGGGTCAGGAAGATCCCCTTGAGTAGGAAAGGACAACTCACTCCAGTATTCTTGCCTGGAGAAGTCCATGGAGAGGAGCCTGGCGGGCAATAGTCCAAAGGGTTGCGAAGAGTCGGACATGACTTTAGTGACTTAGCAAGTGTGCACACATTGTTGTTAATCTCTTAGTGTGTCTAATTTATAAATTAAACTTTATCATATGTATGTGTGTATAAGAAAAAACCTGGCATATATAGAGTTTGGTACTGTCTGTGATTTCAGGCATCCACTAGGGGTCTTAAAACATACCAGTCATACTTATGAGGAATGTTTTATCTTGATAGTGGTGATCAACTAATGTCATACATATGTCAAAACTTAATCAAATTGTATGCCTTAAATGTGTGCAGTTTATTTCATGGAATTATACTTCTGCATAAACTGTGGAAAATTCTGAAAGAGATGGGAATACCAGACCACCTGACCTGCCTCTTGAGAAACCTATATGCAGGTCAGGAAGCAACAGTTAGAACTGGACATGGAACAACAGACTGGTTCCAAATAGGAAAAGGGGTACGTCAAGGCTGTATATTGTCACCCTGCTTATTTAACTTATATGCAGAGTATATCATGAGAAACACTGGGCTGGAAGAAACACAAGCTGGAATCAAGATTGCTGGGAGAAATATCAATAACCTCAGATATGCAGATGACACCACCCTTATGGCAGAAAGTGAAGAGGAACTATAAAGCCTCTTGTTGAAAGTGAAAGAGGAGAGTGGAAAAGTTGGCTTAAAGCTCAACATTCAGAAAATGAAGATCATGGCATCTGGTCCCATTACTTCATGGGAAATAGATGGGGAAACAGTGGAAACAGTGTCAGACTTTATTTTTCTGGGATCCAAAATCATTGCAGATGGTGATTGCAGCCACGAAATTAAAAGACATTTACTCCTTGGAAGGAAAGTTATGACCAGCCTAGACAGCATATTCAAAAGCAGAGACATTACTTTGCCAACAAAGGTTCGTCTAGTCAAGGCTATGGTTTTTCCACTGGTCATGTATGGATGTGAGAGTTGGACTGTGAAGAAAGCTGAGCACTGAAGAATTGATGCTTTTGAACTGTGGTGTTGGAGAAGACTCTTGAGAGTCCCTTGGACTGCAAGGAGATCCAACCAGTCCATTCTAAAGGAGATTAGTCCTGGGTGTTCATTGGAAAGACTGATGTTGAAGCTGAAACTCCAATCCTTTAGCCACCCCATGTGAAGAGTTGACCCATTGGAAAAGACCCTGATGCTGGGAGGAATTGGGGACAGGAGGAGAAGGGGACGATAGAGGATGAGATGGCTGGAAGGCATCACCGACTCGATGGACATGAGTTTGGGTAGACTCTGGGAGTTGGTGACGGACAGGGAGGCCTGGCGTGCTGCGATTCATGGGGTCGCAAAGAGTTGGACACGACTGAGCCACTGAACTGAACTGAACTGAACTGAAGGACTTCCCAGGTGGCACAGTGGAGGAGATGCAGGAGACATGGGTTTGATCCCTGGGTCAGGAAGATTCCGTGGAGTAGGAAGTAACAACCCACTCCAGTATTCTTGCCTGGAGAATTCCATGGACAGAGGAGCCTGGCAGGTTACAGTGCATGAGTGGCAAAGAGTTGGACATGACTGAGTGACTGAACATACACACATACCTCAGTAAAGCTTTTAAAATACTCAGTAGTTTCCCTGTATTAATAATATTTTTGAAGCAGGTTTATTTTTTCACTTATAAGTAAACATTTTCTCTCCCTGAAAGTTTCTGGTTTTTCTTTTTCTCTGATGTACATGATATCACCTCTGTATATTTTCAAATAGTTAAGTTTTACTTTTATTTGGGGAATTGTGAGTTTATAGAGTTGGAGTTTTTTAGCTTAAAAAGCTTTTGTTTTGTATTTTTCCTGTGTGTGTGTGTTTAGGGACATATTTGCTTTCATGTATCTGCTTTAGTCTTTTCAGGATCAGTAGTTGGCTATACCGTCATTTTATCCTTTCCTTTATCTTCTCTGTAATCATGTTATTTTTCTGCATTTTCCTTTGTATTCTGGGAGATTTTTGTGTGTGTGTGTGACTTTACAACAAACATTCCATTTTATATGTTGTCAGTTTTGTTGTTTCAGTATTTCACCACATTTTTCATTGTAAATATTTCTTCATTTTATCGGGCTATTCGTTTAAGTTCCCGCCTGCTTCTCAGATGGCTTTTCTCCTTATGATCTATTTTCTGATCCTATCATTAAAGTTAATAGTTACTGTGTCTTCTGTGTGTCAAATACCATGCTATATGCTTATATGCATAATCTCATTTAGTTCTCAAAACATTCTTAGAGATCAGTGTTATCACTTTGGAGATAGGGAAAGGGAAACTGAGGCTTAGAGAATGTGTATTGCTACAAACAGATCACCCAAAATCTATTGGATTAAAAAATCAAGCCTGTTTATTTTGTTGACAGATTTGCAGTTTAGGTAGGGTTTAACAGAGGTACCCAGCTCTGTTCCATTCAGTGTCAGTTGGGATGATTTGAAGGCTTGGGGCCAAAATCATTTGAAGACTTTTTCCTGCCCGTGGCTGGTCATGGATGCTGGCTATTGACTGAGACTTTAACTGGATATATACAGATAGTCTCTGCATTGGGCCTGGTCTTCCTCACAGAATGGTGGCTGGGTCTGAAGAGTAAGTGTTCCTCAAGAGAGCGAGGCAGGGGAAAGCTGTGTCACCTCATATGACTTAGTGTTGGAAGGCACATAATGCCACTTCTATTAAGTTACATCCACTGAAGCAGCACAAAGGCACACCCAGTATCAAGGAGGGGTGGGTGGATTTCTACTCTTGCTGAGTGCATGCATGTTCACCATGATGAACACAATGTGAAGAAAGTAGCTTCATTCACGTCTGACTCTTTGTGACCCTATGTACTGTAGCACGCCAAGCTCTTGTGTTCATGGGTTTTTCCAGGCAAGAATACTGAAGTGGGCGCACATTTCCTCCTTCAGGGAATTGTCCCGACCCAGGCATTGAACGCTTGTCTCCTGCCATTGCAGGTGATTCTTTACTGCTGAGCCATTGGGGAAGCCCATATTGAAATGTGGTAAGGCTCTAAAAGACCATGTGAAACCAGAAATGTTACTCTTGTCAGTTTTGGAAACTTTAATCTTCCACAGCAAAATTATGTAATTTTCCCAAAGTCACTTGATAATAATGAAGCAAGTTTTCTTTTTTCATAAAAATCATTTCTTCTTACAGTTATACTGAGTATAAAAGAGATGCTGTCTCAAATTTTCTTAAAAATTTTTAAGTATGACTTTCCATAACTCTTGTGCTATGGTCATGTTCCTTTATGGTGTAGGAGCTTTTATTAGCATCTTTTATGTTACAAAATATTTTTTTTTATAAATTCATGCTTTGTAATATTTTAAGAAAATTTTCTTTCTTGAGAAATTACATGAGTTTGTTTTTGCTTTATTTCCTCTGCTTAGCTAGGATGTTTTTAAAACCCTTAAAATTTAAATGAAGAACTGAATCTTTGATTATAAGCCACAGAATCTGATGTTACTTACTTAGTGATCTAGTTATCTCAGGGTTAGGGACTTGTGACTGAGCAAAGACTCAAGTGTTCCAATTCCTAATAAAAAGACAACCTTGTAATGAAAGGGAATGATTTTACATGCTTTATTAATTCTATTCCCAAATGATGTAGTATTTTGTTTTGTAACATTCTCACATTTTAAGACAGGTTTTATAATTCTCATTCATCTGATGAAGACACCAAGGAATCTTTCTTTTACCCAGCGGTCCCTAGAAGTCACACTTACTGGCTTCCAATTTGGTGACTTTTCACTTCATAGCTATTTTTAGTACGATTTTGTCAACAAGGTAGAGGAAACCAGAATAGTAGATCATCCAAAGTATGTTTAGGTTATAGTTTATTTAAGCTTAAACTCCCCAAAATTCCAAGGGTACAATACTGAAAATTTCTTTCTTCATGTTTTTTCATCATGGTGAACATGTTGCTGACATCCTGGTGGCATTAGCATAAATGTACTTCTAGGTTCCAAAGTCTTTCTAAATTGTTTAAATTTATCTGGGCCTTATTTGGAATATATATTAGAATACATTAGAATATACGTGAATATATATATATATATTTGTTTATTTGTAAAGTGGTAGATTGCTGCTGCTAAACTACTCCTGAGTCTGCATTTTCCCATTTCCAAATATGCCATATAAATATCATCCTCTCTTCTGTAAAATCGTCCCAGAAATATAATGCATAAATGTTTAGATTTTAGGATTGCTAAAACAAATACATGACAGCTCCTGGAACACTGCTTAATAATACTTTTTATCTGTCTGTTATTTATGTAACCACAGATTTCAGCATTTCTCAACAAGGAATTCACAATTGCTTGATGGGTAAAATAAACCATTGACATAGGAAAGGATAACAATAGCTTTTATAAGAACCCTTTATAGCACTTCTTATCTCTGAAGAAAGCAATGAGACACAGCAGAATGGAAAAGAATGCTATTCAAATAAAATCTCGAGGGCATTGTAACTCTTCAGTGATTAAAATTTTGCTCAGTAGCTAATATTAATGTACTGTATTCTTAAATTTCTCTTTATCTGCTTTGCTTCAAAGATGTAGCTACTACTAGCACATGTAGCATAAGCAATTTGACTTTGCAAGTCAGAGAGTCCAGATTTTAGATTTTCCGCAGTGTCCTTCATCGTGTAGTCATATCTGGGTCACTATGTATTCTGATTTTTATTCATAAAATACAATCCTGCCAGGCATGTGGGGCTAGGAGAGTGCTGAAATCCCTTTGGTAAGCATTTTGATGTAGAAGGCCTACATATTAATATACTGGACTTGCAATATTCTAACTTCCTTGCCATCATATTTAGATCAGGTTTCAGTGCATAGGACCTATAAAGGCCTTTGTTCCTTTTGACAGAGCAGCAGAGGGACAGGTGAAAAATTGTCAAGGTTTATCATTATCGCTGCACTTTCCGAATTTCTTCTATCTCCTTTCATGGCAGTTTTCCTGAGGCTTTCCCACCACACTCTGCGTGTTTTCTGTTTCCATAATCTGTTCATTGATTCCCTCCTGTGCGTAAAATTTCACTTAGCCTTTTAAGTCAGAAAAATGCTGAGACTCTAGAAAAAAATTTTAAAAATCACTCAGAGGCCATCATGCAAAGAGAAATCAATGAATACTCTGAGTCTGCTTCTCCACCAAATCAAATCCACTTTTACCCTTGTGCCATCTTCTTTCGATTTTGACTCCTATATACTATTTCCTTTCTAACTGGTTAATTCTTCTATTTACTCAGGGAAGGGGTGTTTCTGAGCCTATTCTCATGGGCCAAATGTCCCTCACAGACTACCCTCCATTGTGAAAACAAAGAAAGGGCTTTGGCATTGAAAGTGTATTTTAGGAGTCATCAAATTAGGAAGTTTTCTTTTTCTGCTTCTTTTAAAAAGTGGACTTCTTTGCTATCAATTTCTCATGCCATCAGTTCAATTTAGTTGTGAGGAGGAATTTAACACAATTCAAAGGTTTGTAATTTTTCTATTTAAAATATCAAGTTGTAAGAGAACATGCTTTTAAAATTGGTTTCTATGTTCATTTGTTAATAGTGTCAGATTTTACATTATTAAAAAATAATGTCATTAAAAATACTGTCATTTTTTGGTAGAGAACATTTTGGCATCTCTGAGTTTTAAAATAAATCTCTGAGTAAAAAATATTGTTCACTAATTCTTTTCTTCTTGAAGAGTTGCTAAATAATCATGAAAAATATATGCCACAGATGGAATAAAGCTGTATGGATTATGAGCTCATTTTCCAGTCAGTGATGAATAGATTGTATTCTTTCATTTGGTATGTGCAAGGAATCATAATATGGCAATTACTCTTTGTTGCAACTTATAAAATAATGCTTTATATCCTTTTATACTCATAAACATGCCCACATTATTCCTTGCCATTATCACTACAAGAGGCTTAAAGTCAAATTATCATGTTTTTACATCTTGATTTCTCAGCCTCCCATCCCCCTTACCACCTGTTCTTCCCTAGTCTTTTTCTCTCCTACTGAACAGTAACACCATCTTCCCAAGAGCTTAGGCTCAAATCCCGGAGGGCCATGTCTGTTTCACTCTTTTTCTCACACTCCTATAATCAACTCCTGTTAGCATCTTCACCCAAACATATCTGGAATCTTCTTGCTTCCTTCTATCTATAATTCTACCGCCTATGTCTGTCGCTGACTGTCCACCATTGCTTTGCCAGGATTGTTGAAGTGGTTTCTTAGACACTTTAGTCTATCTTTACCCTATAGTAGTAAGAATGAATGAAAAAAAATGTGTACGTGTATGTGTGCATAACTGTGTCATTGTGTCAATGCTTCTACTTATACCCTTAGATAGCTTCTGATTACAGCCGGTTCAGTTCAGTCGCTCAGTCGTGTCTGACTTTTTGCGACCCCATGAATTGCAGCACGCCAGGCCTCCCTGTCCATCACCATCTCCCGGAGTTCACTCAAACTCAGGTCCATTGAGTTGGTGATGCCATCCAGCCATCTCATCCTCTGTCGTCCCCTTCTCCTCCTGCCCCCAATCCCTCCCAGCATCAGAGTCTTTTCCAATGAGTCAACGCTTCGCATGAGGTGGCCAAAGTACTGGAGTTTCAGCTTTAGCATCATTCCTTTCAAAGAAATTCCAGGGCTGATCTCCTTCATAATGGACTGATTGGATCTCCTTGTAGTCCAAGGGACTCTCAAGAGTCTTCTCCAGCACCACAGTTCAAAAGCATCAATTCTTCAGCGCTCAGCCTTCTTCACAGTCCAACTCTCACATCCATACATGACCACAGGAAAAACCATAGCCTTGATTAGATGGACCTTTGTTGGCAAAGTAATGTCTCTGCTTTTGAATATGCTATCTAGGTTGGTCATAACTTTCCTTCCAAGGAGTAAGTGTCTTTTAATTTCATGGCTGCAATCACCATCTGCAGTTATTTGGAGCCCCCAAAAATAAAGTCTGACACTGTTTCCACTGTTTCCCCATCTATTTCCCATGTTCTGATTACACTTAAACCTCAAATTCCCAGATATGATCCTCATGATTTGTGAGCACTGGCCCCTATCTGTTACTGTTCTCAAAATTCATACGCATTGAAACCCTAACCTCCAATAGGATGTAGGAGGTGGATCTTTGGGAGGTAATTAGGTTTAGATGAAGTTTTTGTGCTGGAGCCCTCACGATGGCATTGGTGCCTTTATATGAAGAGAAAGAGACTAGAGCTCGCTCTTTTCCACCATGTAAGGACATAAAGAGATGTCTGCAAACTAAGAAGAGGGCCTTCACCAGGGACAGAATAAGTAGGCACCTTGGTCTTGGACTTCCAAGCATCCAGAACTGAAAGAAATAAGCTATTGTTTAAGCCACCTAGTCCCTTGTATCTGTTATTGCAGATGGAGCTGACTAAGGTCCTGCCCTTATCTACTGCCAGCTCTCTCTCATGGTGTTCCAGCCACAAACCCATCAAGCTCGCTCTCCCCTTGTTCTCCATCTTCTCTTCCAGTGACTGTGGGGTGTGTGTGTGTGTGTGTGTGTGATTCTGATTTCACATGTCAGCTTTTCAGAAAGATCTCCTCTAATATGAAGTAGTGTCTCCAAATATTCTCTATCCCCTCCCTATTTCCTTTGGAGCATTGTATTTGTTTGTCGATTTTTGTTGTTGTTGTTGCTTTTGATTATCAGCCTTCTCCAAGTAAAATATAAACACTCTAAAAGGAGGGAACTCATCCTCCTCCATCTTATTCACCATGATACCATGACTTCTATCACAGTGCCCAGAACATCAGATGTACCCTCTACATATCTGTTCATGAATAGTGTAAAGCAACTGGCACAACAATAAATTAGCTAACAAAATTGCATAAGGAAGATTATGCATACTTTACTTCAGGAAAATCTTTGACTTTTACTAAAGAATTTATTTTGGAATTCTTTCATCTTCCTTGGGATATCTTTTCAGGTCCCCAAATTCACCATTTTAAAATGCAACTTCCTCCCAAACACATCTGCTGTTACTGTATATCCTATTTCCATCAACAGAGCACTGATCTCTTATGATCTAAGTTCAATAAGGTAGGTTACTCCTTCTATAGCTAGGGTAGCTGGTATTTTTTATGTTTATTTAATAAAAATAATATGATCTCCTTTTCCTTTTCTCCAATCTTGATACCTTGGAATAATGGCTAACATTATCAAGTTCATTTCCTATACTTGGCTGTAAGAATTAGCTCTGGGCTTCCAGATAACTTGGGCAAAAAGTGTGAGGGGGAAATAATACAATTCCCACATAAAGAAAGGAAAAATAATAGTTCATTGGTAGAGAAAATTTTCTCATCTTTGTTCCAAAAAAAGTCTTAATTCAATCCTGTATTCAAAATATATTAGTTGAATACTTATTATGTACTAGGCACAATTATTGAAAATATATTATTGACCAGCTATACTCTACTACCAGGTACTGGACTTCATTGATCTACAGCATCATGAATTATAAGATGTACCATTATTTTATTTGAAGTTGTGAAACAAATACCAGGCTATATATTGTTATCCTGCTTATTTAACGTCTATGTAGAGTTCAGTTCAGTTCAGTCACTCAGTTGTGTCCAATTCTTTGTGACCCTATGAACTGCAGCACACCAGGCCTTCCTTTCCATCATCAACTGCCAGAGTCTACCCAAACCCATGTCCGCTGAGTCAGTGATGCCATCCCACCATCTCATCCTCTGTCGTCCCCTTCTCATCCTGCCCTCAATCTTTCCCAGCATCAGGGTCTTTTCAAACGAGTCAGCTCTTCACATCAGGTGGCCAAAGTATTGGAGTTTCAGCTTCAACATCAGTCCTTCCAATGAACACCCAGGACTGATCTCCTTTAGGATGGACTGCTTGGATCTCCTTGCAGTCCAAGGGACTCTCAAGAGGCTTTTCCAACACCACAGTTCAAAAGCATCAATTCTTCAGTAATCAGCTTTCTTTATAGTCCAACTGTCACATCCATACATGACCACTGGAAAAACCATATCCTTGAATAGACGGACCTTTGTTGGCAAAGTAATGCCTCTGCTTTTGAATATGCTATCTAGGTTGGTCATAACTTTCCTTCCAAGGAGTAAGCGTCTTTTAATTTCATGGCTACAATCACCATCTGCAGTGATTTTGGAGCCTCCCAAAATAAAGTCAGCCACTGTTTCCACTGTTTCCCCATCTCTTTGCCATGAAGTGATGGGACCGGATGCCATGATCTTCGTTTTCTGAATGTTGAGCTTTAAGCCAACTTTTTCACTCTCCACTTTCACTTTCATCAAGAGGCTCTTTAGTTCCTCTTCACTTTCTGCCATAAGGGTGGTGTCATCTTCATATCTGAGGTTATTGATATTTCTCCTGGCAAACTTGATTCCAGTTTGTGCTGGATGATGTACTCTGCATATAAGTTAAATAAGCAGGGTGACAATATATGGCCTTGACGTACTCCTTTTCCTATTTAGAACCAGTCTGTTATTCTATGTCCAGTTCTAACTATTGCTTACTGACCTGCATATAGGTTTCTCAAGAGGCAGGTCAGACGGTCTGGTATTCCCATCTCCTTCAGAATTTTCCTCAGTTTATTGTGATCCACACAGTCAAAGGCTTTGGCATAGTCAATAAAGCAGAAATAGATGTTTTTCTGGGACTCTCTTGCTTTTTCGATGATCCAGCGGATGTTCGCAATTTGATCTCTGGTTCCTCAGCCTTTTCTAAAACCAACTTGAATATCTGGAAGTTCATGGTTCATGTATTGCTAAAGCCTGGCTTGGAGAATTTTAAGCATTACTTTACCAGCATGTGAGATGAGTGCAATTGTGCAGTAGTTTGAGCATTCTTTGGCATTGCCTTTCTTTGGGATTGAAATGAAAACTGACCTTTTCCAGTCCTGTGGCCAGTGATGGACTGGATGAATCATAAGCTGGAATCAAGACTACCAGATATATCAACAACCTCAGATATGCAGATAATACCACTCTGATGGCAGAAAGTGAGGAGGAATTAAAAAGACTCTTAATGAGGTTGAAAGATGAGAGTGAAAAAGCTGGCTTGAAACTCAAAATTAAAAAATCTAAGATTATGGCATCTGATCCCCTCACTTCATGGCAAATAGAAGGGGTAAAAGTGGAAGCAGTGACAGATTTTATTTTCTTGGGCTCCAAAATCACCGTGGACGGTGACTGCAGCCATGATATTAAAAGACGCTTGCTCCTTGGAAGAAAAGCTATGACAATCCTAGACAGCATATTAAAAAGCAGAGATGTCACATTGCCAACAAAGGTTTATATAGTCCAAGCTACTGTTTTTCCAGCATCATGTATGGATGTGAGAGTTGGACCATAAAGAAGGCTGAGCACTGAAGAATTTATGCCTTCAAACTGTAGTGCTGGAGAAGACTCTTGAGAGTCCGTTGGACAGCAAGAAGATCAAACCAACCAATCCTAAAGGAAATCAGTCCTGAATATTCATTGCAAGCACTGATGCTAAAGCTGAAGCTCCAATACTTTGGCCACCTGATGTTAAGAACTGCTCACTGGAAAAGACCCTGATGCTGGGAAAGATTGAGGGCAGGAGGAGAAGGGGATGACAGAGGATAAGATAGTTGGATGGCATCACCGACTCAGTGGACATAAGTTTGACCAAGTTCTGGGAATTGGTGAGGGACGTGGAAGCCTGGTGTGCTGCAGTGGGCTTGCAATAGGACATGACTGAGCGACTGAACTGAACTGAACAAACACATGGAAAGATGCTCGATGTAACTAGCTATCAAGGAAATGCAAATCAAAACCACAATTAAATATGCAATTATGAAGTTGAAATGTTGGGAATAGGAGATATGGAAGAATGTGGAGCCTGAGAAGAGCTCCAAATATGGAATTCTAGCAAATCTAGTGACCAGAGTCCAAGGAAGTGCTGAGTGATGTTCTGGACCAGTCTGCACGATGTTGGTAACTCGTGAATGACTGCTTCTGCCTCTAGTCCTTCCAAGGGACAATTTGGGGAGGTACTTTCTTTGTTGCTCAGGAGGTAGGTCCTGTGAAACTGAGACTTTGTTGTTCACAATGACAATATCAATAGCATATATATGTATTTATTTCCCCTTCCTCATTCTTCCTGGTGATTCACTTCTCTTCACTGGAATTGGCAACTAAATAAACTACTATAAGAAGTAGTTATTTTAGGCACTGATTTGGGGGGAACTCTAAATAGTGATCTGGCATAAGGAATAGCTTTAGAAAGAAGACATGTGGGGTAATATTCTGGAGCAATCTCTTATCAAATAGCAACAAGGACCAATTGCTGGTAGTAAATGAGTAATTCCTGATGATAATCTGTAGCATAGTGAAACATCACAATAAAAAAGGCTCATCTGAGGTAGGTTGGGAAGTGGTACCTGTGCAAGGTAAAGTAGTTGCTGAAGCACCTGAAGACTGTGAGGGTATTGATGACTTAAGTGATTGCAGCACTGGCTGTGGAAATTCCCAAGAACAAAAACAACTAGCTCAGTTCAGCTATCTGTCTGCTTCGAGTGAGGCATAAAAGCCAAAGGTCCTTCATGGCAGCATTTAAAGAGATTCTTCTCTTGTAAGGTCACAGGGAAGATTTTCAAGTATGTTGAAAGTCAGTCTTATATGATAGAGCTAAATAAAATGGGACTGAGTGCACAGGTGTGGTAAGTTTCTACTGAAAAACAAGGACCCTGATTAAAAAAAAAAAGACCTGGGATGGGAAAATTTGGATGGATAAAAACTTGAAATTCTAGAGTCTTCTGAGTTCTGGGCCAGCAGCAGCTGCTTCTTCTCTGGGTCGGAGGGGAAAGGAAAGCAGATTTTCTTTCCTTGGAGCCCTTTCAAAGACCTAGCCTGAGGAAGAAGCCTTGAAAGATGATGCTTTTTCTCCTCAAGATCCACCCTCACCTTGTCTCATACCCCCAGACCAGTGGGTAAAATAAGAGGGAAGGTGAGTTCTCCAGAATAACATAGTTTACTTGCTGAAACAAATTGGCTGACATATACGGGGTGAAGCCAAAAGGACCCATGTGGGTTGGATCTTGAAAATATTGGGTGAGAACATCAGGTCTGACAGGATGGCATGCACTCGCATGGGAGCATTTTTTGTAACCCAGGTTCCCTGGAGAGGGTAAAGACTTGGAACTGGTATAATATGCTGCTCGATGGAACCTTGCAGCTTGGACACATCAATAATTAAAAAAAAAGTAGGAAATGCCTGTGGGGTCAGAAGTCTCAGGACATCCCCTCCTTTCTCTTAGTCCTCTTAGTTCTTTAAATAAAATTTAAAACCATGTAGGATTTTTCATATTAGAATAGTTAATATGTGCATTCTAAGTAGAGCCTTGAAGAGTGATGACATTAGGTTGGCCAGAAGAACTTGCCATTTTTATATGTTTAAGCATGATTGGAGATTAGTAATTTTATTTGTTTCTATATGATATCTGGAAAAAAGAAATTTTTAGAAAGGGATTGTTGACTGAAAGTATTTACAGCCTAAAAACAGACAGTTATTTCATTTGGTGGGAAAAATTTGGGGACTTCAAGCCCAGGAGGGAGCATCTCAGGTAGCCCTGAGAGACCGCTCTGAGAAGGCAGGAGTCAGGGTGTATATAAGTTTATAACAAAGGAGAATGGCATCTACTGGGGTGCAGGCTTTGTTTTCCCTTTTGGGAGCCCTCATTTACATTTGGAGGCCTGAAATCATTGATGTTTGTTACATCCGTGTTTATTGACATGGTAGGAGATATTCTATTTCACAGGATGAACCTTTGTTAGATGCAGGCTATCAGGGGGTTGGGGGGGAGTTGGCCAGTGATGCCCCACTCTTTCAGGAACAAAGCTGTAGCTTGGTGATGGTCTTTCACACAGTGTCCATGGGTTGCTAATCAGGGCCACTTTTACCTTGACTTCTGAAAGTGGGTTCCATGATAAAGAACAGAGTCAAAGCAAGAAAGTCAGAATGGCTTCCTGGTCCTGTTTCTGTTGCAACAGAACCAGTCAGCTAAGTCCTTGGGAGCCTTATTTGAAAGCCAGATGATGACAAAAGGTGCATGAGACAATGGTGTTGGTTGCTACACTCCTACCTGCAGATCCTGTGATTGTGTGAACAGTAAAGCTTAGTGTTACTTGTTTTGGGGTAGAGTTGGAGACACGAAAATGAGAACTTTATTGTTATCCCACACATTATACTTTAGGATTTAATGGTATTGGGTGATCTGTTGTTTTCTCTTATTTTGTGTACCTGCAAAAGACAACCAATTTCAGATAGCAAGCTTGTAATGCCTGAACCACATAAATACTTTTATCTTGAGCTTTTTCTTCCCCATAGTTTCCCAGGTAAGTGTATAAACATGGGGCTGATGTCTAAAAAGCATCCTTTCCTCTTAGCTCATGTGGTCCCAGGAAATGTCATAGAATCTTTAGATTCATTCCCATGGCAACAGGCAGCTCTATTACCAAGAACACTTATAGCTTTTCTCTTTGAGAAAATTTGCTCTATATTTGAGATTCAAAGCTATCTTTATTAATATTATTTTTGGATGCATTGTGAGGCACTGTGCCTTGTTACATACAGTTGAGATGGGAAGGCAATCAATGCCTCTTATCTAATGAAGCAAAATACAGACTATGTTAAAGGGCTTTGCAATGCTGTGTGATTGGAAGTTTTTGTATGATTAGGCCGAGGAGAAGCAAAAGAATGGAGATAGAAAATAATAAACTATGCACTGCTAACTGAAATTACACACATGTACACAATCCTAACATATGTGCTCACATACACACATGAACAAAAAATAGAGTGGAGATTGTGGTATAACAAACTGCTACTCCACGAACTGAGTGGAAAGGTTTATTTTCAGCCATCTGGACTGGAATTTGTAATAGAGATTAAAGTAGTAGTCGGTGGTGATGTTACCAACCTGGGCCCTTGGGCTCTTAGAATCAATAGAAATTTGTAAGAGGCCAGATGAGAAATTCAGCCAAGGCTTTACTGGGACTCACACTGCAGCAGAAGGGAGAGATAACAAGAAACAGGTGCCCTTGCTCCCTCTTGGTGAGCCGGTTCCTTAAATGGGGTGAGGGTAGGGGTGGATTTGCGAGTTGGGTCTTAGCTAGTCTGCCCGCCCCCTTGGTGGTGCTTTGTACAGGGATGACATGGAAGAGTTACCCTGCTTTAGTTTCTGTCACCTCAGAAGCAATGGTTTCTGCCCTTTTTGTGTCTTATTGCTCCAACAGTGCATGCAGTTACTTTCAGTCCCTAATAATAATTTCATTGCATTCGTTGCTGGAGGCCACATTTGTCCTGGTTTAAGCCCTCCAGCAAAGCCTCCCAGGCCCTGTTATGTCTCTGTCTTTTTCCCTGAGTATCTGGACTATTAGGGATGTTTGCAGGGGGTTGCTATTTGGGCTATGGTGGATTTTTCAAGTCTGGACCCTCATTATTTTGTCACATTTTCTATGCTGTGACATGAGGAAAGCAAATTATTGGAGACATTACTAGATAAAATCTATTAAGGTTCTATTTCATGTTTTATGAAATGGAAACAAATGTGAAAGTCTGCACAAATGAGGGCCCTGTTAAACCAAAACTAACCAACCACCACCATCAACAATAAACCCAATGCCTCTCCCAGCCTCAGAGGCTAGTTTAGGGTGGGGTTCAAATTAAAAAAAAAAAAATCTCCAGGTGATATCAATGTTTGACCAAGACTTATTAGCTTAATTACTTTGGAAATTATTAACATTTTGTTAAAGAAACATTTCATTTTGTGTCATATCACTCTGACGTATAGGATAGACCTGCCTTCCAGTTTTCATCAAGCTACACCACCTGTTTTTAAGTATTTCAAGCTATATAAATATATAATTGAATTAAATGCTAGAATCATCTTATTAATAGGGAAGATACTAGTCCCCCTTAACAGAAAAGGAGACTGAAGCTTCATGCAACTGAATAACTAACAAACTGATTCTAAAGCTGATGTTCTTTTTTCACTGTTTCATATCATCTTCATCATTAGTCAGGGAGATTATAGTCTAGGAACCTGGTATCAAAAGGTAAAGGGAGGTCATGAAATGTAAAGGCAGGTTTGGGCATGTTAAGTCTGATTGTATCTCTGTGTATTCATTTGCCAAGAATGTTGTAACAAAGTGCCACAAACTGGGTGGTTTAAAACAGAAAGTTATTCTCTGGCAGTTATAGAGCTAGAAGTTTAAAGTCTATGCTATGCTATGCTAAGTCACCTCAGTCGTGTCCGACTCTGTGCGACCCCATAGACGGCAGTCCACCAGGCTCCGCCGTCCCTGGGATTCTCCAGGCAAGAACACTGGAGTGGGTTGCCATTTCCTTCTCCAGTGCATGAAAGGGAAAAGTGGAAGTGAAGTCACTCAGTCGTGTCCAACTCTTAGCAGCCCCATGGACTGCAGCCCACCAGGCTCCTCCGTCCATGCGATTTTCCAGGCAAGAGTATTGGAGTGGGGTGCCATTGCCTTCTCCAGTGCATGAAAGGGAAAAGTGGAAGTGAAGTCGCTCAGTTGTGTCCGACCCTCAGCAACCCCATGGCTCCTCCGTCCATGGGATTTTCCAGGCAAGAGTACTGGAGTGGGGTGCCATTGCCTTAGGCTTCTAGTCGTCTCTGGCATTTCTTGGCTTGGTGCCACATCACTCTAATCTTTGCCTCTGTTTTTATGCGGCTGCATCTTTGTGCTTGTCCTGTGTCTCTATTCCAAATTTCCTTTTTTCTCTGACAAAGACACGAGTCATGGGTTTTAGGATCCATTATAAATCTGGGATGATATCATTTTGAGATCTCTACCTAATTACATATGTAAAGACCCTATTTTCAAGAAGGGTCACATTCTGAGGTCCTAGGTGAGTATGAATTTTGGATGGGCCCTATTCAACCCACTACACTCTACAAGTGACATTTGGAATTGCCAGTCATTTCTCAGTGAGAAAACTAGTACTCCTGTTTCTTGTGAGAAGATTTGCCCAGAATGAAAGGAATAGATGAAATTAGGTGACTGAGAGGAAGCTTTTCTGGCAGCCCTGGAAGAACACAGGCAGGTCCTGAGGAGAGTTTCTAGGAAACTTCTGTAGAATTCCAAGTCAGAAAGACACGTTACAGATGTCTTTTGCTCTCAGAGTAATTGGCAATTGTGTATAGTAGTATAAGAACACTTGTCTTCCTTCTGGTGCAAGCTGCTTCAATAGGAATTTATTGGTCATTTGTTCTTTGCAGCTCCCTGATTGAAGGAGCTGGCTATCTGAAGATGTTCTAAATGTTGACTATGAAAGGCAGGAGTACTTTGATCAGTATTTTGTTTCTTTGCATTCTAATTCAGTGGAATGCCTATAGATGTTGGGATGTTTCTCCAAGCTTCCTCAACTTGTGGATACAAATGCGTGTCGCAGTGAGCAAAAGAATACTTTCTCTTTCCCTCTCAGCTGACATAGGATCTGCGGTCCTACTCTGATGAAATCCTCACCAGTTATTTCTGAGAGTCCACAGGGAATTTTACACATTGCTCAGAAACATCTATCTCATACAGTCTCCCATTCTGACCCCTGTCCAAGAATTTGTTCTTTGGGAGCACCATGTGACATGGTTATTGGAACAAACAACAGCACTGTCACAATAGTACATACAGCAGGGGTTGTATCCATATTGTGAGTTTCCATCTGGAAACCAAAACTTAGTTTGAGTGATACAAGCTATAGTATAAGCTCAGATTTCCTCATCCAAAAGTATTTTGGCTAATTGAAGAGATAAGTGATGTATGTTTTAAGGTGCTAGGTGCATGTATGAATTTCTAGACCTCAGTAATTGATTCAATATTTGATACTTTTACCTTTAAAATATTAAAGACTTATTTGCCTTCCTTAAATTTAAAATGCAAAGAATAAGCTTGATCTTTTAATGTTGATAGTATCTGAATCCAGTTTGAGTTTTGTATCAGCAGGAACATCATACTGTTAATTCATGTCCCTATATTTCTTGGCTTTCCTCCTGAAGTTCAGTTAATAATATTTTCCTTTATTCTCCTCAAGGGATTTCTAGGACTGTGATGTGACTATATAATTTATTGTTATGAAGCATTTTACTTATCAGTTCAGTTCAGTTCAGTTGCTCAGTCGTGTCTGACTTTTTGTGACCTCATGAATTGCAGCATGCGAGGCCTCCTTGTCCATCACCAACTTCTGGAGTTCACTCAAACTCATGTCCTTTGAGTCGGTGATGCCTTCCAGCCATCTCATCCTCTGTCATCTCCTTCTCTGCCTGCCCCCAATCCCTCCCAGCATCAGAGTCTTTTCCAATGAGTCAACTCTTCGCATGAGGTGGCCAAAGTACTGGAGTTTCAGCTTTAGCATCAGCCCTTCCAATGAACACCCAGGTCTGATCTCTTTTAGAATGGACTGTTATATCTCCTTGCAGTCCAAGGGACTCTCAAGAGTCTTCTCCAACACCACAGTTCAAAAGCATCAATTCTTTGGCGCTCAGCTTTCTTCACAGTCCAACTCTCACATCCATACATGACTACTGGAAAAACCATAGCCTTGACTAGACGGACCTTTGTGGGCAAAGTAATGTCTCTGCTTTTCAATATGCTATCTAGGTTGGTCATAATTGTCCTTCCAAGGAGTAAGTGTCTTTTAATTTCATGGCTGCAGTCACCATCTGCAGTGATTTTGGAGCCCAAAAAATAAAGTCTGACACTGTTTCCCCGTCTATTTGCCATGAAGTGATGGGACCAGATGCCATGATCTTCGTTTTCTGAATGTTGAGCTTTAAGCCAACTTTTTCACTCTCCACTTTCACTTTCATCAAGAGGCTCTTTAGTTCCTCTTCACTTTCTTCCATAAGAGTGGTGTCATCTGCATATCTAAGGTGATTGATATTTCTCCCGGCAATCTTGATTCCACCTGTGCTTCTTTCAGCCCAGCTTTTCTCATGATGTGCTCTGCATAGACGTTAAATAAACAGGGTGACAATATACAGCCTTGATGTATGTGGAACCAATCTGTTGCTCCATGTCCAGTTCTAACTGGTGCTTCCTGACCTGCATATAGGTTTCTCAAGAGGCAGGTCAGGTGGTCTGGTATTCCCATCTCTTTCAGAATTTTCCACAGTTTATTGTGATCCACACAGTCAAAGGCTTTTGCATAGTCAATAAAGCAGAAATAGGTATTTTTCTGGAACTCTGTTGCTTTTTCCATGATCCAGCGGATGTTGGCAATTTGATCTCTGGTTCCTCTGCCTTTTCTAAGACCAGCTTGAACATCTGGAAGTTCACAGTTCATGTATTGCTGAAGCTTGGCTTGGAGAATTTTGAGCATTACTTTACTAGCATGTGAGATGAGTGCAATTGTGCGGTAGTTTGAGCCTTCTTTGGTATTGCCTTTCTTTGGGATTGGAATGAAAACTGATCTTTTCCAGTCCTGTGGCCACTGCTGAGTTTTCCAAATTTGCTGGCATATTGAGTTTATTTATATTTGATCCTTATTATGTTTCTCTGGAATGGAGAGAACAAGGGGTGTGGGTGTTACTTCCTTTTACACTTGAAGACCCTGAGGCTCAGAAAGGCAACTGGGTGTCCAAGATCATGCAATTTGCATGTGGCAAAGTCAAGCTTTGTAGCCAGGTCTCCTGGCTTTGTATCTGGCAGTCTCCCCTAGGTGGCCTTGTGTGGTGAAAACAAGTGCCCTTTTCCCTTTGTACTCAATGTCTGGGCATTCTTTCCATGGAGATGGTGAGATCTGGTTGGTCTCGACAAGGCTGCCATACAAATGAGAGCATACAGCAGTCTTAGATATCTGGAAGATGAGCCTCAAGCTGCCAGGGCCCTGAGGCCCCTCTCTAGACTGTGGGAGAGACAAATGGAGGAGAGGAGATATGAGAGACCCATTCTTGCCTGTTTTACCACTTATTCCACTGCCAGCACTACTGACACTTGTCCCCTGATTTAATTTTCATGGAAATTATAGAAGTTTTGTCATCATTAAAAGTGACACATTTTATTTTCATAGACCAGCATTTCAAAGGTTCAGTGAATTCTGATTCATTATTTTTCCATAGTCTGCAAACCGTATCACCCAACAACAAAACAGTATTACTTGATTAATAAAAGCTTGCTCCTGACAGTTCATTTTTGAGAAATACCAACTCACATTCACTTACTTCTATTCTTGATGTCCTAGCCTACTAACTTTTTGTATTGGTATTTGGCAGAATCTTACTACTGCAGCAACTGTTCCCTGAAATTCTCCCGTTGTTAATCCCAGAGCTGGCATCCCACGCTCCTCCTGCTACTTCTGCCGACACTCATTTTAAGCTCAGAGCACCAGAAATAGGATCCTGCTGGCTGTATCATTATTGCTTTCCTTTCCCATTTCTTATGGCATCACACATATCTGCCTTCTTGCAATCAGTCAAGCATACCCATAATTAATGTATAGTTTCTATCTCTGTATATAACATGAAGTTTCTTCCTGGTATGGCAGGTATGTGGTTTTGCTTTTTAATTCTTAGCTAGCTCTTAAATTTGCCACCCAGCATCATCTCAGTGTGACAAATCTTGGGAAATTTGGGCAACACGTGAAAGACACAAAAGATAAATTAATGAAGCTGATCAGTTTGTTATTAATTAGGGGGCTCAATTTCTTTTCCCATGCCTTGTGTTTACTGCCTGGCAAACTGGTGAAAGAGACCATATTTATTACTTGTATAAAGATCTTCTTCATAATAGTTTTATTTTTTTAAAGAAGTGAGCATATGTCACAATTTTGTCACCCTGACTCTACAAGGCATCCAGCCATTAGCTCCCTCAGGCTCAGCCTCAGCTGCAGAGAAAGGCTCAGCCAATGTCACATACTTTTCTGGTCAGCCTACATTGCATGACTGAATGAGGCAGTCCTGAATGAGGATGTAAATTCCCAAGCATTTGGACCTTACTCAGGACATCCCTGTTGGGTGTGGGAGGTACTCCAGAGCTCGCCTCCAAGCTGGCCCAGGCTTTGCCAGACTTGTCTGTTTGATTATCCCTCTGCCCAATCCTGCTGGTTTCCCTTTGTTTTCATAGGTATTGATCCCGGATAAACATCTTGCATTCATGCATATTCTACATATCTGCCTCCAGAAACCCCAACCTGTGACAGACACTGTTTATTTTAAATTAATCGACACACCTCTGGCTTCTCAGAGCCTCAAAAATAGAGATGCTGAGGCTTCTCTCCAGATGTCTGAGGAACTCCACCTGAGCCAGGTGAGGCTGTAAAAGCCCGATGGGGCAGGTTGAAGCCCAATGTGGCGGTAAGGGCTTTAGGCTGGTTCGTGGGGAGGCTTGTGGCCCTGGCTCTGATGACCGCAGAAATGTTCTGTTAAGAGGCAGCTCCTGTCTTCCTAACCAGCCCCATGCCCAGGATCAGAGCCTTGGAGATTAAAGGACCACAGGGTGTTATGATAGCCTGGTGTTGGAGCATGGGACTTTTCATGAGAAAAGAAGATAGAGCATTGTGGTTAAATGTATGGACATTGAACTCGAGCAGGTCTGTGTTTTCAATAGCTTTATTGAGACATATTTACATACAATAAGTTGCCACTTAAATTGTTTAACTAGATGCACACTAGTGAAACTGTCACCACAATTTCAATATCCATCATCCCTAAAGTTTCTGCTTGTCCATTTGTGATTCCTTCCTCTCACTCTTCCTGGCCCCATCCCCCCGTTTCCAGGCAACAACTGTTTTCTACTTTGTTGTGATAGTTTCCTATTTTCTATAGCTTTATTCAATTGGAATCATTCAATATGTATTCTTTTTTTTTCCTCTGGCTTCTTTCACTCAGCATAATTAGTTTGAGTCATTTATGTCATCGTGTTTGTATGTCAATTATTCATTTCTTTGCATTGTTGAGTAAAATCCCATTGTATGGATTTACCAGAGTTTATCTAGTCACATCAAAGGATATTAGAGTTGTTTCCAGTCTTTGTGTGTATGTGTTTGTTTTTTGGCCAGGGTAAATATAGTTGCCATAGACATTTGTGAGCAAGTTTTTGTGTGAGCCTTGGTACTCATTTTTTTCTGGGGAGAGTTCAGCAAACTTTTTTTGTAAAAGGACAACTAAAAAATGTTTTAGGTTTTGCTGGCCATGTAACCTGGTATAGCTCCTCAATTCTATCACTAAAGTATGAAAATGCCATGCTTATTACATAAATAAGGATGGCTGTATTCCAACAAAACTCCATTTATGAAAAAGTGTGACACTTGATCTTAGATAAATATTAAAAGTGGGATTGACGGGTCACATGAAAAGTGCATGTTTATAAGAAATTGCCAAAGCTGTTTTCAAGAGCGGTTGCACTAGCTTGTAATATCACTAGGAACATATGAAAGATCAGTTGCTCTTAGTCCTTTTGACCCTTCAGAGGGAAATTTCTTATATTAAACAGTTTTAGTCACTCTTACGTTCACTAGTCTTCCATTGTAGCTTTTAATTTACATTTTCTATTGGCTAATGTTTTATATGTTATTTACCATCAGTATATCTTCTTTGGTCAAATGTTCAAAGTTTTGGTCAGTTTTTATGAAATGGACTATTTTCTATTTGAAGCTTGAGAGTTCTTCACTCTGAATACAAGTCCTTTTTCAGAGATATAATTTACAAATACTTTCTTGCACTCACTAGCTTGACTTTTAATTTCCTACCATTTCTTTGTTGTGCTAAAATTCTAAATTTTCATGAAGTATACTCAATTTTTCTATGACAGACTATGCTTTTGTAGTGTCCAAGAATGTTTTTCCTCAAAGTTCATGAAGATTTAAAATTTTTTATGGATTTACATTTTGTACTTAGATTTATGATCAACTGAGTTAATTTTTGTATACATTATGAGGTATGGGCCAAGGATCCAGCACCATTTGTTGAAAAGACTTTCCTTTCTCCACTGAATTGTCTTTGCATCTTGGCCAATTTCCATGTCTCTATGTAACATGTTTAACCTTTTCTCTAATTAACTGAATGTATGGACTATAGTTATAATAACAGTTACAATGATAAAACAATATAATAATAACTGTTTTACTATCCTTGTCTGCTATTTATCATCCATATAATTTCTGGGTCAAATTTGGTTGATTAATTTTTCTTATTCTTATGGGTTGTAATTTTTTTCCCCTTGCTTCCTTGCCTGCCTGGCAACTTCTGATGGGATGCCAGGCATTTTACCTTATACCTTTGTGGATTCTGGATATCTTGTATCCTTTTAAATATTCTGCAATATTTATTCTACAATATTATACAGTGCAGGTAAGTTATTTAAAATTGTTTGACTTTTTTGTGCCTTGCCTTTAAAGTTCATTAGATATTTCAGTTCAGTTCAGAAGCTCAGTCCTGTCCAACTCTTTGCAACCCAAAATTCCCTGTTCATCACCAACTTATGAAGCTTGCTCAAACTCATGTCCATTGAGTCGGTGATGCCATCCAACCATCTCATCCTCTATTTCCCCCTTCTCCTCCTGCCTTCGATCTTTCCCAGCATCCTGGTCTTTTCAAATGACTCAGCTCTTCACATCAGGTGGCCAAAAAAATTGGAGTTTCAGCTTCAACATCAGTCCTCCCAGTGAATATTCAGGACTGACCTCCTTTAGGATGGACTGGTTTGATCTCTTTGCAGTCCAAGGGACTCTCAAGAGTCTTCTCCAACACCACAGTATAGAAAAGCATCAATTTTTTGGTGCTTAGCTTTCTTTATAGTCCAACTCTCACATCCATACATGACCACTGGAAAAACCATAGCTTTGACTAGATGGACCTTTGTTGGCAAAGTAATGTCTCTGCTTTTGCATATGCTGTCTAGGTTTGTATAGCTTTTCTTCCAAGGAGCAAGCATCTTTAATTTCATGGCTGCAATCACCATCTACAGTGATTTTGGAGCCCCAAAATATAAAGTCTGCCACTATTTCCACTGTTTCTCCATCTATTTTCCATGAAGTGATGGGACTGGATGCCATGATCTTAATTTTCGAATGTTGAGTTTTAAGCCAACTTTTTCACTCTCCTCTTTTATTTTCATCAAGAGGCTCTTTAGTTCTTCTTCAGTTCAGTTCAGTTCAGTTCAGTCGCTCAGTCGTGTCCGATTCCTTGCGACCCCATGAATCGCAGCACGCCAGGCCTCCCTGTCCATCACCAACTCCCGGAGTACACTCAGACTCACGTCCATCGAGTCAGTGATGCCAATCCAGCCATCTCATCCTCTGTCGTCCCCTTCTCCTCCTGCCCCCAATCCCTCCCAGCATCAAAGTCTTTTCCAACGAGTCAACTCTTCGCGTGAGGTGGCCAAAGTACTGGAGTTTCAGCTTTAGCATCATTCCTTTCCAAGAAATCCCAGGGCTGATCTCCTTCAGAATAGACTGGTTGGATCTCCTTGCAGTCCAAGGGACTCTCAAGAGTCTTCTCCAACACGACAGTTCAAAAGTATCAATTCTTCAGCACTCAGCTTTCTTCACAGTCCAACTCTCCCATCCATACATGACCACAGGAAAAACCATAGCCTTGACTAGACGGACCTTTGTGGGCAAAATAATGTCTCTGCCTTTGAATATGCTATCTAGGTTGGTCATAACTTTCCTTCCAAGGAGTAAGTGTCTTTTAATTTCATGGCTGCAGTCACCATCTGCAGTGATTTTGGAGCCCAGAAAAATAAAGTCTGACACTGTTTCCACTGTTTCCCCATCGATTTCCCATGAAATGATGGGACCAGATGCCATGATCTTCGTTTTCTGAATGTTGAGCTTTAAGCCAACTTTTTCACTCTCCACTTTCACTTTCATCAAGAGGCTTTTGAGTTCCTCTTTACTTTCTGCCATAAGGGTGGTGTCATCTGCATATCTGAGGTTATTGAAATTTCTCCCAGCAATCTTGATTTCAGCTTGTGCTTTATCTGGTCTGGCATTTCACATGATATACTCTGCATAAAACTTAAATAAGCAGGGTGACAATACACAGCCTTGACGTACACCTTTTCCTATTTGGAACCAGTCTGTTGTTCCATGTCAAGTTCTAACTGTTGCTTCTTGACCTGCATACAGATTTCTTAAGAGGCAGATCAGGTGGTCTGGTATTCCCATCTCTTTCAGAATTTTCCAGAGTTTGTTGTGATCCACGCAGTCAAAAGTTTTGGTGTAGCCAATAATGCAGAAGTAGATGTTTTTCTGGAACTCTCTTGCTTTTTTGATGATCCAGCAGATGTTGGCAATTTGATCTCTGGTTCCTCTGCCTTTTCTAAACCCAGCTTGAACATCTGGAAATTCATGGTTCACATACTGTTTAAGCCTAGCTTGGAGAATTTTGAGCATTACTTTGCTAGGGTGAGAGATGAGTGCACTTGTGTGGTAGTTTGAGCATTCTTTGGCATTGCCTTTCTTTGGGATTGGAATGAAAACTGATCTTTTCCAGTCCTGTGGCCACTACTGAGTTTTCCAAATTTGCTGACATATTGAGTGCAGCACCTTAACAGCTTCATTTCTTTTAGGATTTGAAATAGCTCAACTGGGATTCCATCACCTCCACTAGCTTTGTTCATAGAGATGCTTCCTAAGGTCCTTTGACTTCACATTCCAGGATATCTGGCTCTAGGTGAGTAATCATATCATAGTGGTTGTCTGGGTCATGAAGATCTTTTTTACATAGTTTTTTCTGTGTATTCTTGCCACTTCTTAATATCTTATGCTTCTGTTAGGTCCATACCATTTCTGTCCTTTATTGAGCCCATCTTTGCATGAAGTGTTCCCTTGGTATCTCTAATTTTCTTGAAGAGATCTTTAGTCTTTCACATTCTATTGTTTTCCTCTATTTCTTTGCATTGATCGCTGAGGAAGGCTTTCTTAACTCTCCTGCTATTATTTGGAACTCTGCATTCAGATAGGTATATCTTTCCTTTTCTCCTTTGCCTTCCACTTCTCTTCTTTTCTCAGCTATTTGTAAGACTTTCTCAGACAACCATTTTGCCTTTTTGCATTTCTTTTTCTTGGGGATGGTCTTGATCCCTTTTTCCTGTACAATATCACGAACCTCTGTCCATAGTCCATCAGGCACTCTATCAGATCTAGTCCCTTAAATCTATTTCTCATTTACTCTATAATTGTAGGGTTTTGGTTTAGTTCATACCTGAATAGTCTCGTAGTTTCCCTACTTTCTTCAGTTTAAGTCTGAATTTGGCAATAAGGAGTTCATGATCTGAGCTACAGTCAACTCCCGGTCTTGTTTTTTGCTGACTGTATAGTTTCTCCATCTTTGACTGCAAAGAATATAATCAATCTGATTTTGTTATTGACCATCTGGTGATGTACATGTGTAGAGTCTTCTCTTGTGTTGTTGGAAGAAGGTGTTTGCCATGACCAGTGCATTCTCTTGGCAAAACTCTGTTAGCCTTTGACCTGCTTCATTTTGTACTCCAAGGCCAAATTTGCCTGTTACTCCAGGTATCTCTTGACTTCCTACTTTTGCATTCCAGTGCCCTATAATGAAAAGTACATCTTTTTGGGGTGTTAGTTCTAGAAATCTTGTAGGTCTTCATAGAACCATTCAACTTCAACTTCTTCATTACTGGTTGGGGCATAGACTTGGATTACCATGATATTGAATGGTTTGCCTTGGAAACGAACAGAGACCATTCTGTCATTCTGTCATTTTTGAGATTGCATCCAAGTAACTGTATTTTGGACTCTTTTGTTGACTATGATGACTTTTTTTTTTTTTTCTCAGTGTAGCTATCACCTTTTCAGTACTCTGTTTTGTGAACTCAAGCTACCTTTTGTGTCTTAGATTCCCAGCTTTATATCCTCAACTCCGGAGGACTACTGAGCTTTGCTTGGGTTCCTCATCCCTGCAGCATGGCCTAGAAACTTTCTCTAGGCAGTAAACTCAGGTATGCATAGGGTTTATCTCATTTATTTCCCATATTCCAGAGGTCACTGTTCTTTTTTTCTAATACACAATGTTATGGGAGGTTTTGTTTCATATATTTTGTTTGTTCTTTTTTTTGTTTTGTTCTTGTTGTCATTGTGTGTTGGAGGATAAATATGGTCCCTGCTCTTTTATATTAGTCTAAGATACAAGTTGAAGATCTGGACTCCATTCCTCTCCTATTTCTTTATCTTTTTTCAGCTTACAAGTCTTGAATCCTTCCATATCCCTAGATGTGGAATTGAAAGGACTTTATGGAAACAGCCTTTGGTCCATAACCTCCTGGGAATGTGTGTTTGGCTGAGTTTACCAGGGGCCAAACCTCCTGCTTTTGATACCTGTCTAGTTAGGCCTGACACTCTGGGTTCTAACATGGAGCTTTAGATCTGTGGAATGGCTACCAGGTAATATTCCCATCCAAGAGGGCTAACATAAGCCTGTTTCTGTCGCTGACAGCCCTGTACATGAGCTATCTCTATCATCAAGCAAATTTTATTTTATTGAAATATAAGGCTCTATTTTTAATTTTTGCATAAATATTTAATAATAATTCCTAATCAGAGTAGTCCGAGGATGACTTTACTGTAGTATGTCTCTAAATTTGCAAGAATAAATTTTTCAAAAATTGGCCTATGGTATAAAGAGAAGTTGAAGTAGAAAATATGGTGGTGCTGCCCTTGGTCTAAGGGACCCCAAACCCTGCCCTTTATAGGAACATAAGTGACCACATTTCCCTCCTTCTCTTGGTACCAACCTCAAGGTCTCCTATAATAAACACTGGCTGTTCCTGGCTCTGGGGCCCAGGATGACAACTGTTCTCCTGGAGCATATCTTTAACCATTGCTTCAGGAGAGCACATGGTGCCCATGAGCTAAACAGTGATATTTTAACCAGTGCCAAATTGACTAAAGAACTCTAACAAAGTAAAAGTAGAGTAATAGAAATAGAAGAAACCAAGATAGCAGCATATTATTGTGGTAGGGTCATCATAGTAGAGTACCACAGGCTAAGTGACTTGAACCATGGCAACGTATTTTCTCACACTTCTGGAGGCTGGAAGTCCAAGATCAAGGTGCTGGCAGGGTTGGTTTCCCCTGAGGCCCCTCTCCTTGATTTGCAAGTGGCTGTCTCTGTCTGTGCTTTCACATGTTCTTCCTCTGTGTGAGGGAATCCCTGGAGTCTTTCCCTGTGTCCTAAACTCTTTTTATAAAGACCCAAGCCAGATTAGATTGGTACACAGCCCGCTATTTTACCTTAATCACCCCTTTAAAGGACCTGACTCCAAATATATTCATATTCTGAGGTACTAGAGCTTAGGGCTTCAACATATGAATTTTGGAGAAGCAATTCAGTCCCTTACAAGCAGAATATTGCTCACTGTTATTCTGTATGGTGGGTACATGTGTTGCAGAGAAGAAGCCGATTCTGACTCCATGTTGGAACTGCTTCTTTGACTTTTTTGTTTGTTTGTTTTTGTTGCTTTTGTTATTATAATCATACAGAAAGGCCTGCCTCAGAGAATCCTGCCACTCTGCCAGACTCAGAGTACCTTTGCTCAGAACCCTGTCCACCTACAGATAGCAGGAAGGAAGAAATGAACACATCCCTAGCCTGAGGCTTCTAGGAGATGTTTACAAGATAAACGGCCTTTTTACTTTTCTTCTTCATCTCCCCCCGATCTCTGATCTATAAAAGAACGTGGTATCCAGACCCCAGTGAGACAGTTATTTTGAGGTGCTAGCCTGTCATCTCAGTCCTCCGACTCCCCGATTCAAGTCTCTTTCTTCCCTCAATCCCTTGTCTCTCAGATTCATTGACCAGTTTTGTGGTGAGCAGAACAAGCTGGGACTTGGTTTGGGATTTCATTATATATTTCTCTCCACTTTTGTGTTATATTGAGAATTTTCTCAAAACAATGTTTAAAAAATTACTACTGAAGGTAAAGATACTTGAGCTAACCTGGGGAAAAAATGCTGCCCAACAAATACTTCTTTGTATAGTACTCCTTGAAGGCATTGTTTTCTATTTATTGTCCTCTTGTGAAATTAACACATGTGTGAACATACACACACACCCCCTTTGTAACCTTAGGCACTGTAAATTCTTAGGACACAACCTGTCCTGTCTAGAACTGCATCTCAGCCACTGCAAAATAACTTTGACAGTAATAAATAGCAGTGGGAATTGACAGGCTTTTGAAAAAGGGTAGTGCATATTTTTTCATACATTTCCTGAGTCTCCAGGAGGCAGGCAGTAGGAGTGATACTGTCCCAAGGTGGGAGTGAGGAGAGGACCTTTGGGCCCCTGACTCACCAGATCATGCAGGGTGGAGTTTGTAGTACCAGGTCAAGTCTGATTCCAGCCTCAGCGACTTCCCTGTGGATATATTTCCTTTGTGATGAAACAAGGAGCTATAGCTCCCACAGTATTTTGTTCTCTCTGTGTTGCAAGAAACTGGTTGAATAATGATACCTCTGGAAATGACCCTTTTTCAATTGCTGCCAGTTTTTCTCAAATGTTACTGCTTCAAACTGGCACTTTAATCCATCAGTACCCAAACCTACTTTCATGTTTAGCTGATCATGTTTAATTTCTGAAGTGCTGAGCTTTAAGATGTTTTTATCTTTCTGGAAAGATTGAATTTATGAAATGGACACAGAGGACAGTTTTATGCTATGTTGTATATTTTGCTTTTTAATGCAATAGGCACTTTTAAGTATCACTTTTCTTAGGAATATTGCTTTCTCAGGTCTATTAATTATCCTGATATGAACTGAATTACTGTTCATTTCAAGGGAAGTCTGGGCTATAAATAAGGAAAATCTCTTTCATGAACTTTTCACCTTCACATCTTTCCTCTGATATATCCTTTCATCATTTTACTTCAAGAAACAATTTTATATGTATTGCAAGAATTCAGAGTTTTCCCCCCATGGACTAAAATACCAATTCTTCTATCTCAAACAACCATGTGCTATAGAGTGAACTATTAGAAAAAGGAAGATGAAAACTGTTTTCCTCCTTTCTGTGGACTTATTCTCTCCTCTCACTCCCCGTCTCAGGAAGGAGACACCAATCTTGGTCCCTGGAGGCTAAGCTCTGTCCCTTTCTCCTGTTCCCTATCCCCACCCTGCCCTCAATCTGCTGGGTGGAGTAAACAGCTGAAAGGTTTTTAGGTCATCAAGGTGATTAGCCTGGCTTTCCCAGAGGCAAATGGACTTATGGGTTAGATAAGATAGAAATGGACAGGCTTAAGGGATAGAGGACAGTGGCACCCCACTCCAGTACTCTTGCCTAGAAAATCCCATGGATGGAGGAGCCTGGTAGGCTGCGGTCCATGGGGTCGCTAAGAGTTGGACAGGACTGAGCGGCTTCACTTTCACTTTTCACTTTCATGCATTGGAGAAGGAAATGGCAACCCACTCCAGTGTTCTTGCCTGGAGAATCCCAGGGACAGGGGAGCCTGGTGGGCTGCCATCTCTGGGGTCGCACAGAGTCGGACACGACTGAAGCGACTTAACAGCAGTAGCAGCAGCAAGGGATAGAAAGTTGCCATCAGAAAATGGGGGAATACTGGGCCTAGGGGGTTCCATGAATTGCAACTCCACATCCAACTTGAGTGACAGCCAGGCATGGGCTATGGCACTGGGTGCTGAATGCTGAGGCCATCAGAGCAGTGATGAGGGACTGACTCTATGACCATGGGAAGTGGCTCCTATATGAGGGAGAGCAGAGCTTGAGGGACAACGACAGGCCAGACACAACACAGTAGTGCTGGGACCAGAGAGAATGAGACCAATAAGGACAACCCACACGGATGGCTGAGTCCCTGTCTGTTTGCATCATGTTCATTCCATCATTTATTGTCTTCTTCTCTCTCCTGATAAACTTCTCCTTAAGTATTTATTGAATGTATAAGAAGTGATTCAATGAGTTTTTTGGGAGCCATTAAAGCCCCCAGATCCTTAGATGATACTAGGGAGAACCCTCAGGCATGTTTAGTTCCCATGTATTGCCACCGTGAGGTTTCTGTGTGTGTCTCAAGCCTTAGCAATAGCATCTCTCCTGTTACATCAGTACACACCCTTGGAGCGGCCCTGGCCCTCTCTCCACTATGCCACCTCAACACATTTCTTCAGAAGACACATGTGTAAAAGACATTTGTTCACAGCTTCTAGATCTTTGTATCATCTGGAATGCTTTTGGCTGTGTTCTGGTTTTACATTGCTGCTTAACAAAAACCCAGAAAACTGTTCTAAGACAACTTGTCATTAGCTCTTATGGTTTTCTTAGTTGACAGAGCTCACCTGGGTGGCTCTTAGGATATTTCATATGGTTGTTGGGAGATGAGTATAATTTACATGTAGTTCAAAGTCCTTTCCACTTCTGTTGTCTCATACAGCAATAAGTTAACTATAACATGAGGTATAATTAGACAAGTAGGCAAATCTAGAAGGTGGCTAGTTTAAGAAAGACATTTACAGGAGGGGCTATTAGAGCACAGTCTTAAAGGAAGAATATGATTTTTATGAATGTAAAAAGTGGGAGATAGGACTCTCTACACTGGAGGAACAGCATAGACAGAGATTTTAGAACATTCAAGTACCCAGTAAGGGGAAAATGGTCTAGGAGCTAGAGAAAGGGATGAGGAAGATAGACTGGATGAAGGAGATAGTTTATGAAGCTGAAGTGAAATTTTCAGACTTACTAAGTGGAAAGAGAAATAAATTGGAGAAATTTCTTCACAATTAGAAAGTCCTGGCTAAATCTGATATGTTCAGAGATACAGATCTGACTGCAAACCATGTATGTCTTCATACACATGACTTTTATCACATTAATAAGTTGGCAAATTTACTTCTTATTCAAAATGGTAGCACCTATACTCTGACTAGAAAAGGTTCCTTTGTGTCGGTTCATCAGGAACAGGTCTCTATAACAATGTCACACATTACTAGTGTGGGGTACATACTAAGCCCAGCACAGGAGGTAAAAATTATGAAGCATGAAACAACCTTTGCAAATCCCTTAGGAAATTGTCGCGGTGGAGATCAACATACTGTTTCTAACAGGTCCCATGGAGCTTTGCAACAGATTTCTGTTTCTATAATTGAGTATCAGATAAAGAACTTGGGTATATATGCCTTGCATACAAAAAGTTAAATATTTGAATGTGGGTACCAAGTGGCTAAGGGAACAAGGGACTCATACCTCCCACTTGGAGACACTTACTTCAAGGAAATCTATGTGGTTATTTCTTATTTATTCATTCATATGCTCTACCTCTCCCCTAACCTCCTCCCCCCTCCCCTCCCCCTCTCCGTCTTTCATCTCTTCTAGCCACTGCTCAGTTCAGTTCAGTCGCTCGGTTATGTATGACACTTTGCAACCCCATGGACTGAAGCATGCCAGGCCTCCCTGTCCATCACCAACTCCTGGAGTTTACTCAAACTCCTCTCCATTGAATGGGTGATGCTATGCAACCATCTCATCCTCTGTCATCCCCTTCTCCTCTTGCCCTCAATCTTTCCCAGCATCAGGGTCTTTTCAAATGAGTCATTTCTTCACATCAGGTGGCCAAAGTATTGGAGTTTCGGCTTCAGCATCAGTTCTTCCAATGAACACTTAGGACTGATCTCCTTTAGGATGGACTAGTTGGATCTCCTTGCAGTCCAAGAGACTCTCAAGAGTCTTCTCCAACACTATAGTTCAAAAGCATCAATTCTTCAGTGCTCAGCTTTCTTTGTAGTCCAACTCTCACATCCATACATGCTACTGCTGCTGCTAAGTCACTTCAGTCGTGTCCAACTCTGTGTGAGCCCATAGACGGCACCCACCAGGCTCCCCCATCCCTGGGATTCTCCAGGCAAGAACACAGGAGTGGGTTGCCATTTCCTTCTCCAACACATGAAAGTGAAAAGTGAAAGTGAAGTCGCTCAGTCGTATCCGACTCCTTGTGACCCCATGGACTGCAGCCTACCAGGCTCCTCCATCCATGGGATTTTCCAGGCAAGAGTACTGGAGTAGGGTGCCATTGGAGTACATGACTACTGGAAAAACCATAGCCTTGACGAGATGGACCTTTGTTGGCAAAGTAATGTCTCTGCTTTTGAATATGCTATCTAGGTTGGTCATAACTTTCCTTCCAAAGAGTAAGTGTCTTTTAATTTCATGGCTGCAATCACCATCTGCAGTGATTTTGGAGCCCAAAAATATAAAGTCTGCCACTGTTTCCACTGTTTCCCCATCTATTTGCCATGAAGTGATGGGACTGGATGCCATGATCTAAATTTTCTGAATGTTGAGCTTTAAGCCAACTTTTTCACTCTCCACTTTCACTTTCATCAAGAGGCTCTTTAGTTCCTCTTTACTTTTTGCCATAAGGGTGGTATCATCTGCATATCTAAGGTTATTGATATTTCTCCCAGCAAACTTGATTCCAGCTTGTGCTTCATCCAGTCCAGGGTTTCTCATGATGTACTCTGCATATGTTAAATAAGCAGGGTGAGAATATACAGCCTTGATGTACTCCTTTTCCTATTTGGAACCAGTCTGTTATTCCATGTCCAGTTCTAATGTTGCTTTCTGACATGCATACAGATTTCTCAAGAGGCAGGTTAGGTGGTCTGGTATTCCCATCTCTTTCAGAATTTTCCACAGTTTATTGTGATCCACTCGAAAAGGCTTTGGCATAGTCAATAAAGCAGAAATAGATGTTTTTCTGGAACATCTCTTCCTTTTTTGATGATCCAGCAGATGTTGGCAATTTGATCTCTGGTTCCTCTGCCTTTTCTAAAACCAGCTTGAACATCTGGAAATTCACAGTTCACGTATTGCTGAAGCCTGGCTTGGAGAATTTTGAGCATTACTTTACTAGTGTGTGAGATGAGTGCAATTGTGCATATTTGAGCATTCTTTGGCATTGCCTTTGGGATTGGAATGAAAACTGACCTTTTCTAGTCCTGCAGCCACTGCTGAGTTTTCCAAATTTGCTGACATATTGAGTGCAGTACTTTCACAGCATCATCTTTCAGGATTTGAAAAAGCTCAACTGGAATTCCATCACCTCCACTAGCTTTGTTCATAGTGATGCTTCCTAAGGCCCACTTGACTTCACATTCCAGGATGTCTGGCTGTAGGTGAGTGATCCCACCATTGTGATTATCTGGGTCGTGAATATCTTTTTTGTACAGTTTTTCTGTGTATTCTTGCCACCTCTTCTTAATATTTTCTGCTTCTGTTAGGTCCCTAGCATTTCTGTCCTTTATTGAGCCCATCTTTGTATGACATATTCCCTTTGTATCTCTAATTTTCTTGAAGAGATCTCTAGTCTTTCCCATTCTATTGTTTTCCTCTATTTATTTGCATTGATTGCTGAGGAAGGCTTTCTTGTCTCTCCTTATTATTTGGAACTCTGCATTCAAATGGGTATATCTTTCCTTTTCTCCTTTGCTTTTCACTTCCCTTCTTTTCACAGCTATTTGTAAGGCCTCCCTAGACAGCCATTTTGCTTGTTTGCATTTCTTTTCCATGGGAATGATCTTGATCCCTGTCTCCTGTACAATGTCATGAACCTCCATCCATAGTTCAACAGGCACTCTGTCTATCAGATCTAGTCCCTTAAATCTATTTCTCACTTCCACTGTATTGTCATAAGGGATTTGATTTTGGTCATATCTGAATGATCTAGTGGTTTTCTCCACTTTCTTCAATTTCAGTCTGAATTTGGCAATAAGGAGTTCATAATCCTAGCCACAGTAAGCTCCCAGTCTTCTTTTTGCTGACTGTATAGAGCTTCTCCATCTTTGGCTGCAAAGAATATAATCAATCTGACTTCAGTGTCGACCATCTAGTGATGTCCATGTGTAGAGTTTTCTCTTGTGTTGTTGGAAGAGGGTGTTTGCTATGACCAGTGCATTCCCTTGGCAGAACTCTATTAGCCTTTGCCCTGCTTCATTCTGTACTCTAAGGCCAAATTTGCCTGTTACTCCAGGTGTTTCTTGAATTCCTACTTTTGCATTCCAGTCCCCTATAATGAAAAGGACACATTTTTGGGGTGTTAGTTCTAGAAGGTCTTGTAGGTCTTGATAGAACCGTTCAACTTCAGCTTCTTCAGTGTTACTGTTTGGGGCATAGACCTGGATTACCATGATATTGAATGGTTTGCCTTGGAAACAAACAGAGATCATTCTATTGTTTTTGAGATTGCATCCAAGTACTGGATTTCAGATTCTTGTTAACTATGATGGCTGCTCCATTTCTTCTAAGGGATTCTTGTCCACAGTAGTAGATATAATGGTCATCTGAGTTAAATTCGCCCATTCCAGTCCATCTTATTTCACTGATTCCTAGAATGTCGATGTTCACTCTTGCCATCTCCTGTTTGATCACTTCTAATTTACCTTGTTGATTCATGGATCTGACATTCCAGGTTCCTATGCAATATTGCTGTTTACAGCATCGGACCTTGCTTCCATCACCAGTCACATCCACAGCTGGGTGTTGTTTTTGCTTTGGTTCCATCTCTTCATTCTTTCTGGAGTTATTTTTCCTTCTTCCCCAGTAGCATATTGGGTAACTAATGACCTGGGGAGTTCACCTTTCAGTGTCCTTTTTTCCTTTTCATACTGTTCATGGGGTTCTCAAGGCAAGAATATTGAAGTAGTTTGCCATTCCCTTCTCTAGTGGACCGCATTTTATCAGAACTCTCTTCCATGACCCGTCCGTCTTGGGTGGCTCTACACAGCATGGCTTAGTTTCATTGAGTTAGACAAGGCAGTGGTCCATGTGATTAGATTGGTTAGTTTTCTGTGATTGTGGTTTCAGTCTGTCTGCCCTCTGATGCCCTCTCTCAGCACCTACTATTTTACTGGGGTTTCTCTTACCTTGGACTTGGGGTATCTCTTCCCGGCTCTCTAGCAAAGCACAGCCACTGTTCCTAACCTTGGACGTAGGGTATCTCCTCTAGGCCGCTCACTGCTCCAGTGCTGTGCAGCCGCTGCTCCTCCCTACCTCTCAATTCCTGCTCCCTCTCACTCTCTGTTGTGCAGTAGAAATGTGTGAATGTGTAGAAGTTGAGCATGTGTATGATGTTTGTCTCATGATTGTAGGCTCCTGCCAGACATCTTTCTTCTCTGGAGAGCCTGGGCTGAATATGCTCAAGGAAAATTTTGAAAGCTTCTTTTTCTCTCTACTTGTCAGTCTGACAAGCAGCCAGCTTCTCCCTCTCTGCCCTGCTCCACTTCCTCTTAGCCATCCAGAACCAAAAACAACTCACACGCTGAAGGTGTCTCCAGCCCCTAAATGCAACTCCAGCTGCCAAAATGGGCACTAGAGGTGCCAAAACAGCTTTGCGGGGCTCTTAAATCAGCTTCCCCACCTGACAAGCATCTATTGAACTCTACATGGTGCCAAGCTCTAATAATGTGGCAAGGACACTGTGGGAAACAAGACTTAGTCACAGACCATGGTGTCTAAAAAGTAAGTCTGACTTCATGCTATCAGCCTTGATATCATATTTTATATCGGATTGTTCTGTGTATCCCTTAACTGCGTGTTGCGGGTATAGATGGTATGACTACTTTTGTCTTTTAACCCCCTACCAGTTTTGTGTGTGTATAATTTCCCACCTTTCCTTTATGTTGCCTTTACCAGTGAGTTTTTCATTTCGTGATTTTCTTGTTTCTAGGGGTGGCTTTTTCTTTTTCTTTCAGTTATTGTATTCTTCCTCTGAATTTCTTCTCCTGGAGTTTTTTTCTTTTTCTTTTTTGTCTTTTGGCTGCGCTGGGTCTTCTTTGCTTTTGCGTGGAGTTTCTCTAGTGGCAAGTGGGGGCTGCTCTTCTTTGTTGCAGGGCGCAGGCTTCTCATTGCAGTGGCTTCTGTTGTTGTGGAGCATGATCTCTAGGCACACAGGCTTCAGTGGTTGCACAGGCAGGCTCCATAGTCGTGGCACATGGGCTTAGCTGCTCTGTGGCATGTGGAATCTTCCTAGACCAGGGATTGAACTGGTGTCCCCTGCACTGGCAGGTGGATTCCTATCCACTGTACCACAAGGGTAATCCTCTCCTGAGTTTTTAAATCATCTTTACCATCTTTAGTCTGAACTTTTTATTGGTTAGATTGCCTATCTCCTCTTAGATTTTCTTTAGGGTTTTATCGTGCTGCTTCATCTGGGGCATGTTCCTCTGCTGCCTCATTTTATCTGTAGTTGCTAGTTCGTTAGTTATGTTTCTCGACCCTGGAGAAGTGGCCCTCTGTAGGGGATGTTCTACACACACCCCAGCAGTGCACCCTATTGAGTTCACCCAAGCTATACACTCTAAGGATTCCCTCTAAAAGGGCTGCATGGGTCCTTCTGTCGTGACAGGCTGACCATGCAGGTGGTCTGGAGGTATAGTTGGCCCCTAGTTCAGTTGGTTGCCAGGATCTGCAACCAAACTTGTGTGGCTACTGCTGGCTGCCAGTTAGCAGGACCTGTCATGAGGTGGCTGGCTGCAGAACCCTAGGGTTCTCTGGGGCTTGGGCCGGCTCACTGGTGAGCAGGGTCAGGGTCCAGAAGACTCTGGGGCTATTGTGGGTGAAGCCAGGTCCTAGGGCTGGAGCTGGACTACCGGCAGGCAGAGCCAAGCCCTGTTTCAGGGTGCAGGGATCCCGAACGTGTTTAGTTGCTCAGTTGTGTCGAACTCTTTGTGACACCATGGACTGTAGCTTGCCAGGCACCTCTGTCCATGGAATTCTCCAGGCAACAATACTGGGGTGGGCTGCCATTTCTTCCTCCAGGGGATCTTCTCAACCCAGGAATTGAACTTGGGTCTCCAGCATTGCAGGCAGGTTCTTTACTGAGGGGAATGACACAGTTGGGTATGTAATCTGGGGTGTCCTGAAGCTTGCGTTGGCTTCTAGTGAGAAGGGTCAGGGACCAACTGGTCCCAGGTAGGGTCTGGCCTGCTATGTGATTGTGGTTTCCTTGTATCCATTGTCTGCTCCTTGGTAGATGAGGTTGTGTCTAGGGACTTGTGCAGGGCAGGTTTCCTGGCAGAAGGGCCCATGCCTACCTATAAGTGGGCTGAGGTGGATCCTGGGCCACTGGTGTATGAGGCTGCACTAGAGGTGTGCAGCCTCTTTGCTGGAGGGTGGGCCTGTGTTCCTGTCCAGTTAGTTATTTGGCCTGAGATGTCCCAGCACTGGCCCCACAGGCCGAGTCTTGGTGAACCTACGATGCAGTTGCTGGTACTGCAAAGCTCCCACATGTGGCTGCCGCCAGTTTCTCTATCCTCAGGTTGAGCTGAGGCCACCCTCACCTCCACTGGAGACCCTCCATGACCACCAGGTAGGTCTGGCCCAGGTTTCTGTCAGATGACTGCTTTTGTCCTGCATCTAGATTTGCATCAAGTTTTGTTTGTGCCCTTTAAAAGTGAAGTCTCTATCTCCCAGGCTCCTGAAATTAGGACTCACTGGCCTTCAAAGACAATACTCTGGGGGCTCATCTTCCTCAGGATGCCTGGGCTGAGAAGCCTGTTGTGCACTCAGAGCTCCCATTTGTGTGGGAGAATTTCTGAACTATAATTATTCTCCAGTTTGTGGATTGTCTACCCTGAGGGGCATAGGATTTGATTATATCGCGAGTCTCCCTCTTCTACTCTCCTGACCTGAGGGAGTTCCTTCAAGGTGGTTCCTTCTTTGTCTTTAGTTGTAGAAGATCTTTCCTGCTAGGTTCTGCAGACAGTTGTGACTCTGGTGTAATGGTGAGAGCTGTTGAGCCCAGGGTCTTTCTGCTGCACCATCTTGGCCCAGCTCCCTGTATGCCAGCAGTCTTGTACTCGAAGGCACATGTAGCAAGAAACACATTTGTATCACACTCCTGCAGGGCTGTATGGTAGCCTTCTGTGGACTGCTCTCCTTACATCCTTGCGAGGACCAGTCTTGTGAAGTTTAGGGAAGGAGGAAGAAAGAAGATTCATGCTAACTCAGCTTTCAGGCTGGGCCTTGTCCCGAAGCCCCTTGTTGCCCATCTCAATGATGGTCTTTGGTGTTTGTTTTCATTATAAGTAAGTTGTTTACTTTTTGTTCTTTTAATCCTCTAACAGTGGGGCCAACGCAATCAGCTTAGAAACACCCAAGTCCCTTTCTCCTGCCTGCCTACACCTCCACTTCTGTCGCTTCCTTACTGCAGGGTGCCCACCCTTTCCTGTCTCGCAGGACCAGTGACCCTCATGGGCAGAACACATGCATGCTGGTGGGGAATCGAACAAACATGGGTGGGCTAATGTCTGTGGGAGTTGGAAGGAATTAGGAACAGTCGGAATCTATTATCTCCTATTTTCTTCCATGGTGGTAGAGACGTTGGGCATTACCATGGTTCCAAGCTTAGACTACTTCAAGGTTTTCTTCCTCCTCTCTTGTAGTACTTGTTTTTGAAAGTGAAAAAATGGTCCACATTCTCTTCAGCCATTCACACCCATCTCCATGGATGCTGTAGGATGAGCAATAAATAACTCTCTGGTTTTCTCTTTGTCAGCTTCCCAATATCCTCTGGCTTTTAGCATGTCTACAATTACCTCTGGTCCAAGTTACTAAAAAGAGATTTTTCTCAGCATTCTAGGTTCCCCTCTGAGCTCATTATTATTTTAAAATTATATACCCACTGCTGCTGCTGTAGTTGAGTTTATCATATTTTATCATTTGGATTATTGCAATATTTTTCTAAGTGGTCTTCTACTTCTCATGAGTCATAACTGCCACTCCCAGCACTAAATCATCAGCTAAAACTAACTCTCAAAAAAGGAAATCTGATCAAGTTGCATCCCTACTGATAATCTGTCAGGGACTTTTCCTGCTTGTGAGAGCAAGTCTTCCCTCCTCTAAGTTTCTGTGTAAATAAATGCCTGATCAGAAAGGTCTTCCCTTACTAGCCTGTTTCAAATAGCACTCACCTCCTGACTCTATGTCTCCTTATATTGGTTTATTTTCCCTCTTAGCACTTATCATCATATGCTACATTTTATATGCATTTCTTGCCTGTCGCTCTTCTCTAGGATGTAAGCTCCATAAAGAGCTTTTGCCTCTTTTAGTCACGGCTGTGTGCTGCATGTACTGGATGTTCAATACCCAGTGGTTGAATGAAAATTAAAAATATTTTTCAGTCAGTTTACCACTCACCTTGAGAGTCTCTAACCCTGCTATAGACTGCCCCTACCCCCCTTACTACCTTCTGCACATACAGAATATACCATGTACATCCAGATAGCTATAATTTGGGACAAATGTTTTTCTTTGCCTGGACTTGTCTTTGCTTCCTCAACATCCCCAATCCCCAACCGAACACTTATATGGAAAATCCCTTCCCACCACTCAAGGAGAAACCCAATGTCACCTCTTCTCTAAACACCATTTGCCACCTACTCCTTAGTCCCACCCACACACCTTCACTTCTCCTACCTGGGCAGAATATTCCTTCCATTCTGGTCCTTTGGCATTTGGAACAGAGTTTTCCTTTCCCAGGGAACACTGTGGTTATCTTGCTGTTTGGAAGACAGCAGAGAGCATTGGTTAT
Organism: Bos indicus; assembly: GCF_029378745.1. Taxonomy (NCBI): domain Eukaryota; kingdom Metazoa; phylum Chordata; class Mammalia; order Artiodactyla; family Bovidae; genus Bos; species Bos indicus. The sequence continues at coordinate 86,659,384 of NC_091761.1, forward strand.
ATGTGGAATCTACACTTGTATTACTAAGATCTAAATGATGGCTATACCATTTCTTGTGACTTTGGGCTTATTATGTCATCTGTTTCTCAGTGTGCTCATCTATTCGGATGAGAGAAAGAATGGTAATGATATGGAGAGGAAAGCCTGGCTAATAGTAAGTGCTCAATTAATGTTTAGTGATAATGATGCTGTTATTCTGTTCTATGACTATGAGTGCATCTTGGGCAAAGACATTAGTTTCTTTCTTGGGTCTACCAAAATTTCTGTCCTCAAGGAAACCAATCAATACTCTTTCTATTTTATTTTTTTCTCTCTCCCTTTTCCTTCCCATCTCTCTTTTCTAACACAAACTATGACTGAGTATGTCCCCCTGGTATACAGGGTAACAAGTAAGATGCTACTTGCATATTTATTAAAAAGAGTTCCATTGTAGGCAAAAATATGTTAATAGAGGCAGAAACAAAGTATTGTCTTTGGAAATTAGAAACCATCATTATGAATGAGATACTACATGAGATAAAATTTGAAAGACAACTAGAATAGAGACTGAAGTTATTTAGAAAGTGAAAGTTATTATTTTGTAATAATAGTTTAAAGGACATATTTAATATGAGGGGATAAAAGCACTATACACAAATAAAATTTCATTTTTAGTGTCTTCGGTCTCTAAAGAAATCTCACATGATTATAATTTAAGACCTACTGATTCTGAGCATGTGTTGGAATTTAGTTTTGATTCTAGTTAAGGCTACTTTCAGGCAACATTTCAGTAGCCAATAGATAAAATGGAACATCTGGTTCTCTTTCTTCTTCCTCTTCTTTGGCCTACACGCATTCTTACTCCCTATACTAGCTTTCAACTTAATCTATCCAAGTAGTTTCAGGACCTTTAGAAATTGTGTTCTGCAATCAGTCTCCTTGTTATTAAAATCTTTAACAGTTCAGTCTTTATTTCTCACACCTTTAATGAGTGGGAATATTTAAATCTACTGTACACTTTTCCATTTAGCTCAGGATCTTGTGTGTGTGTGTGTATGTTAGAAAAAACACAGACATGGTAGTGTGTCTGTTACATACTAGCAGCTTGCTCTTGGACAAATTCATCAACTTCTCTAAACACTGATTTCCTTATTTGAAAATTGGGGCTAATCATATTTACCTCACAGAATTAGCTTTTTGCAGAGGTAAATCTACTGATAAACAAAGTGCTTTACACAGTTCCTGACTTGAAATGCAAGCAGTTTAGGAAAGCTTGAATTCTCAGTGACAGTGGGAAACTTAATTTTACAGCTCAAAATTGTGGTATCAATTGTTTATTCTCCCTAGAATAGATGACTGTTTTATTAACTTTCTTATCTAGCCTCTTTCCAACCTTCCTTCTTGCCAGCTGGCTTCAGTAATATTGTCAGACAAATCTAGAGACAGACCTGGAACGGAGGAGGAGAGCATGTTCATGAAAGCCCAAGGTTCTTTGCATAAGGGACAAGCCCTAATCTTGTTCTGCCCTCATCCATGATGTCGCTTATTGTAAATTTTTGGAGAACAGTCACCAAATCCTATTTGGATTCCTCATTAACTTCACCTCATTTTTGCTCCAGGACATGCATTAGAATAGTAACTACAGTGTGCACATACACACAATGTTTTAGGGACCCTGTCATGATAAGAGTGCACCAATAGGGTATCTCACTAGCATGGGAATCCCTTAAGCCTCTCAATCTTAGCAATGTTGGGAATGTGGAGAAATCAGGACTGGAGGGAGGGCAAAGCAATACCATTGAAGGCTGTTTCCTGCTTCTTCCTTCCTTGCTTACCAACAGATTTTATGAAGAGTGAGAATAAGAAGGAAACAAACTGAGAGATGCCAGCAGAAAATTTCTTATTCTGGGCATTTCTACAGATTCAAAAAGAGCAAATGAATAAAATTAAATATAGCTGCTAAGAGGACAGAAACGTGTCTTTCTCCCATTACTAGTTCTGGCACTGTATCCCATACTTGGATGCACACCAAAAGTAGGAAGCTTGCTCTTACATGGTCAAATCTCTTTGGTTAAAATAACCAAAATATTTTAGTATATTATACTCTCTTAGTTAGCTAATTGCTAGAATCGCAAGTTCCTAATAGTTTTAATCTAATGTTAGTGGTAGAATATCAGTGATATTATACTGACTCTGATTTAGCAAGGTTATAAATGATGGAAGTTTGCTGCAGCAATTACCAAAGTTTGATCACAAACCTATATCCTTACTGTAAAAAGAGCAGCTGGGCAAGCAATGCCAAGGAGATAAGCTGGTGTGATCTGCTGTGTACATAAGCTGATCTATATCAGCAGTGCTTTCAGATCCCTAGGTATTAGTAAGACTTTATTTGGAAGGAGTAAAATGCATTCCCAGTTCTGATGAGCCTAAGTATTGACACATACTTTCTCAAAATTGATCATTGCTGTGGTGGAGATGACTAATTATCCACTAAAACTGCTTTTTGCTTTTATACTGAACACATGGCTGGACTATATTTCCCAGACTTCCTTTCAGTTAAGTGCAGCCCCATGCCAAAGATCTCATCATGGAATGTGACTTGAAGTGAATTTGCCCACTTCACCTGGGACCCAAGGCAATGGATGGTACTCCTTTACATGCTCTTCTTTTCTCTGTCCCTTTCTCTTCTCTGTTGTCCTTTCTTCTGAAATGGTGTCAGGTCTGTGTGTCAACCTGGCTAGGCTATAGCCCTCAGTTAGCAATACTAACCTAGGTGTTGCTCTAAAGCTATTTTGTAGATATGATTGATATCTGAGTTAACTTTAAAAGAGAGTATCCTCAGGATGGGACTGATCCAAACAGTTGAAAGGCTGTAAGAAGAATTGAGATTTCCTTGAGGAAGAAGAAATTCTACCTGGGAACTGAAACTTCAGTTTCTGCCTGCGAATTTCCAGCCCTCCCTTGTGGGGAGACTGTGCTATGGATTTTAGACTTGCCTAGCCAGCCCACATAATCTCATAGACAGGTTCCTTGCAATAAATCTCTTGATATATATTTTACTGGTTCTGGTTTTATGGTGGAATCCTTCCTGATACATCCTATAGGTTCTTTTCTTCTCTATGTACCTTCTCTCCCATATTCTCTTCTCATTTCCCACTGGCTTGAACCCATGGTGATCCCTGTAGATAGTGAAGCTATCCCCAAGAGTGAAGGAACACTATGAGGGGAGGTACTTGCGTCCCCAAATGCCCATACGGAGGAAGACTGCCCAGGCAACCTGGACCACTGACATCAGAACTATTATATGAGTGGGAAATAAATGTTTTTGTTCCTTAAGCTACTCTCCTTATGAGTCTCTTTGTTATAGCTACCTACCTTTTCCCTCAACTAATATGATTACCATTTCAAAAGTACTGTTGCTTTTGGTGTTCTGTGTATGGATATTAACATGGCTGAGACTCTAATATTGGTCTTTATATAGGATATTTACATAGGTTTTGTCTGTGGTCAAATCAGTGTCAGACACTCATCAACACTTGGGTGCTGATGAGTCTGGAAACAGTCTGGAAATACAGCATACAAGTTAGATGGTATCACTGCCATCACTGAGCTCACTAGTCATAAGCAGTAGCAGATAGAGTGCATAACTTGTTCAAGGAACGGGAAGATGTACATCTTGGTAGAGGACTGAGTCCCATACATGATAGGCCTAGAGAGATATGCAAAGAACAGATACTATAGGGCCTTTTAAGCCATGGGAGGGTAGTTGGGCTCTATCTTCAGAATAGTAAGGAGTTATTTGTATTTTTCCAAGATCAGTCTGGTTGCACTGTGGAGAATGGGCTAGAGAAAAGCAAGGGTATAAGGAAGGGAAGCAATTAGGAGGCCATGGCAGTAATCCAGCCAGATGATGACACCTGGCATTCAAGTAGTAGCAGTGGGCATAGAGAAAAGCAATTTGATTCTAGAGATCACTGATGATTGGCCCTGCCTGGAATTAGGAGGAAGGACCCAGGATTGGCAAATTTCCCTTTGAGGTAATTAAGCCAGTGAGGTAATCAGTAAGAGATCAGAGCTGAAGAAGGAGGTTAGGTGGTGAGGGGGAGGGAGAGAAGATAGTGCTTTGTGTCTGGTTGGGTTTGACAAAGCTGTGGAAGCAGTTAGGTAAATGGGTCGATATGAGTTTAGGTAGATAATATAGCTGCTGAAACAGACAACCTCTTACTAGTTTAACACAATGAAATTTTGTTTCTCACTCAAAAGTACAATGTGGGTTGGAGGGGTGAGATGTAATCTGCTCCATAAAATAATTCAGACTCTTTCTTTCTAGGTCTTCTGTCTAGATAACCGACATTCTTTCATTTACCTGACAGAATAAGTATTGCACATGAGGGTTTTATGGGCTAACCCTAGAAGTGGAGAATATCAATTCTTCTTATTACTGTCTGCAACCCATGACATAATCACTCTGAACTGCAAAGGTGGCTGAAAAATACATTTTAGGCCCGTGCCCATAAAGAACAGGTGAATTCAGATATTGGTAAACATCAATAGTCTCTGACAAGGTTTCTGAACCTGAGAAAGAATGAGGCAGAAATATACAGTTAATTGCTGTGGGTCTAGGTTTGCATCTAGTTATTTGGTTTATAAATAGTATTTGAAGTAATGAATGCAGAAAAAATTATCAATGTAAACTCTACAAGAGTGGGCTTAGGATAAAAATATTGAAGAATATTAACTTAAGGAATGAACAAAGAAAGAACTTTGAAAAAAAAAATTGAAAAAGAAAATTGAAAAGCAGAGCTAGAGATGTCAGAGTACAGTGTCACAGAATCTCCAAGAAGAGGGTATTTCTAGGAGGAAATGGTCATCAATGTTAAAGGATTATCTAAAGTGTAGGGTATGGGTTAGGGGAGGACATTCCTGCCCTTGGCCACAGGTATCAGAGTGGAAACAATATTTTACAAAGTAGCAGAACACTTGGGAGATTATAAGGCAGAAGCAGTGAAGGTAGTTGATCTGTCAACTCTTTCTAGAAAATAGAAATAGCAAACTCATAGAAAATAATTTTTTAAAAAGATATCTATGATATTGTGATTTATAATAAGAAATATGTATTTGGTCTTTGTTCCCTGACACAGAGCTCCTAAAACCTCTGGAATTTCCTAAGTGAGTGGAGCCAAAAGATGTAATGCCAATGAGGCATTGTAATGCCAATGAGGTGACTTTGGGACCCCCAACTAAGGATAGGAGCTTGTTGCCATGTGAGAACCAACCATGTGATTAGAGGAATGTAACTTTCAGTCCCAGCCCCCTGACCTGTAGGGAAGAGAGGAGTTAGAGGTTCAAATCATGCCTGTATGATGAAGCCATCAGAAAACCCCAAAGGAGAGTGTTTGGAGAGCTTCCGGGTTGGAGAGCACATGGAAAATTGGGGAGAGCAGCATGTCCAAAGAGGGCATGGATGCTCCCTATCCTTTCCCCACACCTTGGTCTATGCACATCTTCCATTTACTGTTCCTGAGTTTTATTTATCCTTCTATAATACACTGGCAATCTAGTAAGCAAAATGTGCTTCTGAGTTCTATGAGCAGTTCTGGTGAATAAATTGAACTCAAGGAGGGGAGTCATTGGAATTTCCAATCTATAGGTGCTTGGTAAGAAGTACAGGTGGCAACCTGGCCTTTGATTGACATCTGAAGTGTTGAGGGTGGGAAGCAGCTTTGGAGGACTGAACCCTTAACCTATGGGCTGATGCTATCTCCAGATAGTGTCAGAACTGAGTTGAATTGTTGGAGAATTGGGCTTCCCCGATAGCTCATTTGGTAAAGAATCTGCCCGCAATGCAGGAGACCCCAGTTCAATTCCTGGATCATGAGATCTTCTGGAGAAGGGATAGGCTACACCACTCTAGTATTCTTGGGCTTCCCCTTTGGCTCAGCTGGTAAAGAATCTGCCTGCAATGCGGGAGACCTGGGTTCAATCCCTAGATTGGGAAGATCCCCTGGAGAAAGGAAAGGCTACTCACTCCAGTATTCTGGCCTGGAGAATATGGAGAATTGCTTGGTGTGTGGAAAAAACCCACATGTTGCAATTGGTGCTTAGATTGCAATGCCATTTATAGTAGCATCAAACATTTAGTAACACATATAGCAAAGACTGCTCAGCCCTCTCTTTTTATTCTTCATTTACAGTATCCCATATAGGTCTAGAGGCTTTTGATTTATAGAAGGGCATACTGTGGAAAATTCTGAAAGAGATGAGAATACCAGACCACCTGATCTGCCTCTTGAGAAACCTATATGCAGGTCAGGAAGCAACAATTAGAACTGGACATGGAACAACAGACTTGTTCCAAATAGGAAAAGGAGAACGTCAAGGCTGTATATTGTCACCCTGCTTATTTCACTTCTATGCAGAGTACATCATGAGAAACGCTGGGCTGGAAGAAGCACAAGCTGGAATCAAGATTGCTGGGAGAAATATCAATAACCTCAGATATGCAGATGACACCACTCTTATGGTAGAAAGTGAAGAGGAACTAAAAAGCCTCTTGATGAAAGTGAAAGAGGAGAGTGAAAAAGTTGGCTTAAAGCTCAGCATTCAGAAAACTAAGATCATGGCACCCGGTCCCCTTACTGCATGGCAAATAGATGGGGAAACAGTGAAAACAGTGTCAGACTTTATATTTTTGGGCTCCAAAATCACTGCAGATGGTGACTGCAGCCATGAAATTAAAAGATGCTTACTCCTTGGAAGGAAAGTTATGACCAATCTAGATAGCATATTCAAAAGCAGAGACATTATTTTGCCAACAAAGGTCCGTCTAGTCAAGGCTATGGTTTTCCCAGTGGTCATGTATGGGTGTGAGAGTTGGACTGTGAAGAAGGCTGAGCACCAAAGAATTGATGCTTTTGAGCTGTGGTGTTGGACAAGACTCCTGAGAGTCTCTTGGACTGCAAGGAGATCCAATCAGTCCATCCTAAAGGAGATCAGTCCTGGGTCTTCATTGGACGGACTGATGCTAAAGCTGAAACTCCAATACTTTGGCCACCTCATGCGAAGAGTTGACTCATTGGAAAAGACCCTGATGCTGGGAGGGATTAGGGGCAGGAGGAGAAGGGGATGACAGAGAATGAGATGGCTGGATGGCATCACCGACTCGATGGACGTGAGTCTGAGTGAACTCCGGGAGTTGGTGATGGACAGGGAGGCCTGGTGTGCTGTGATTCATGGGGTCGCAAAGAGTTGGACATGACCGAGAGACTGAACTGAACTGAACTGACTGATACAAATTAAGTTAGTTTAATCAGAAGCAAACTGGAAATTTCATGGAGTTTTTGGAAAAGAGTGGCTCTTACTTGGGGCATAACAGAGACTGTTGGATATACACTTGGAGCTTCACGCTGTGAATAGAAGACCTGCCTCAGAATAAAGTCAATATAGAGGAAGCTGAGAGATGGGCAGGGACCTGATATTTGAGCTCCTGGGTTCATCCAGTTTAAAAATCTACTCTTGACCTGTTCAGTACACAAGTCAATATGTTCCATGTTATTTCCCCTTAAACTAATTTGAGTTGAACCTATGCTCTTTGCAATAAAAAGATCTTAATTTCTAAATTTGGCTGATATAAATAGAGGACATAGGTGGAAAGGAATATCCTGCTTCCAAAACAGAATTACAACTTGATTGTCAGACAGCTTGCTCTGTGTATCACTAGTGTAGGTTGATTTAAAAGAGCAATGAGAGTTGCCATTCCTTTTCAAATTATCTCTATACCAGCCTGTTTTGTGTATATGACATCCTGTGATTAGGAATCTATTATTTTAAAATATTCCTTTCCTAGTATATTTTATTCCCTTATATTTTATTTCATTTCATGATTTTATTTTGTTAGGCTGTATTATTGCTTGTGGTTTCCATCTTATTCACTATTTATGTTTTAACATTGGGTCGCAGTCTATGAGGCTGCAAAGAGTTGGACATGACTGAGCGACTGAACAGCAACACAAAATGTTTTAACAGAAGTGTCTTGAAATTAACCTGTATGGAGTCTCAGTGTACATACTGAAAAATGGGAACAGAGATATTTTGGTGGCTGGGAACCTAAAACACCTCAATTTAGACCTGGAACTCATAATATATAGTTTGGAAACCTGGGTTCGATCCCTAGATTGCAAAGATCCCCTGGAGAATGGAATGGCTACCCACTCCAGTATTCTTGCCTGGAGAATCCCATGGACAGAGGAGCCTGGCAGGCTACAGTTGTAGAGAGTCAGACATGACTGAATGACTAACACTACTGCTACTAAGGTGCAGAAGTCTTTTAGGTCTGTTTGTTTTTCTTTCTTGTCAAATAAGCGTATGTTTTTAAAAGTCTTATAGAATTTAAAGATACATAATAAAAGTAAATTAAAAGTCAGTGAGAAAATGACTTATTTTTGCTATCTTCCCCAGAAGACATTCCTTAAGCCTCTTATGCACACTCCCGGTCCCACTCCTTAGTGAGGAAACCACTTTCAATATTTTTAGCTATTGCTACGGATATTAATTCCACATTTTAAGTGAAATGCTTGAATTGCCACTTCCTTTAGTTCTTAACTCTAGACATCATCTGTTGAGTTTCGCTGGTGGACTAGTTAGCTTCTATATAACCATTGTCTCCAATCCTTTTTCACCCATCTTCCCAGTATAGTCACAACAGAGTAATTTAATCGCTAGTATTTGTTTGAATTATTTTGGTTATTTAATATTATTTTGTGCTAGTCAGATGCTCTACTGTTTTTATATGTTTCATAACTCCTTGCATTTCCTGGACTTAATAACTGCTTCAATTTTTCCATTAACTTAGTTTTCAAAATAAATGAGCCTATTATTAATTAGATCCCAAATTCAAATAGCTCTGTTAACTCCTGTCAGTATAATTTTCCAAATGGTCAACTAAAGAAAATCTTCCATTTCTTCTTGTGTTTCACCTGCAGAGCCATCTCTTCTTTTTTCTGTCTATAGTGGATACTATTGTGGCCCACTGCATTGTTTTCTGGGGACGTCTTTCACCATCCTTTTAGAGTTTCTCTCTACTGATAGCCTATGTGTTGAATCTCCTATATAGAGGATCTCATATCATTTCCTTTCTAAATTCATTTGATTTGCTGTATAGCTTCTTAGTAGTTTTATGTAGGATGCTCACAGAAATTAAAATCTGTGCATGTTTGGGAATGTTTTTATTCTGTCTGTTACTCGGTTGATAACTTGGCTGAGTATAGAATTTTAAGTTTAAAATTATTTCCCTCAGTCTTCTGGTATTACTTTATCGTCTTTTAACTGCTAATTAAAAGTCTGAATAGGTTAGTTCTCCCCTGTGTAAACATTTAAAATCCTTTCTTTATTTTTACTTATTTCTCATTTTGGGGAGCTGGTTCTCCCTGGGTCTCTGGCATTTCTACAAATTTTATGAGCTGAGGCACTGATAGCCTGAACAATCTTTTTAAAGACATTTGTATAGAAAACAGCCTTGGAAGATATAATGTTTCTTCAGTGGAGGGCATATTTGGTTGTCATCCAGGATATTAAGGCAGGGTTTTGCTCCTGTGAAAAGTTTGGGCAGGTTTGCTTGAAGCCCACTATGAAAGAATCGATTTTCCCAAGCTCAGGGTTTCTCAGCTGTGACACAAACCCACAGCATGTGCAGCATCCACCTGGATTGCTCTGTGTTGCCTCCATGGGACTTAGGGAGCATGGAGAACCATATGAATATGAAACTCATCCTGCTTGTTGTTTGGTAATAAAGTCCTTTGTCTCTAATTGAGAAATATTTAATCTTCTGCCAGACATATGAAACTCTGGCAGGCTTGTTTGCTTAAAAATTGGATAAAATTTCAGACTCTTCTAGTTATTGATGGCAGTGATTGGTTATGAAACTTTTTCATTTATTTTAGGGGCCCTCAGTGAGGTCTTCTGTGTTAGTGTTCTCCAGAAATACAGAGCCAATAAGATAAACATATGCATATACATGTGTGAGTGTGATATAATGAATTGGCTCATGCTATTATAGAGGCTACAAAGTCCCAAGATCTGCAGTCAGCAAGCTGGAGACCCAGTAGAGCTGATGTACAGTTCTAGTCCACTTTCGAAGGTCTGAGAACCAAGAGGGCTGATCATGTATATTCCAGTCCAAAGGCATTGGGCTAAAGACCTATGACCCTTTGGATTAGGGTCTTTTGACAATCACAGCCTTTTTGTTCTATTCGGGTCTCCAATTGATTGGATGAGGTCCATTCACATTAAGGAGAATCATCTGCTGTACTTGGTCTACTGATTGAAATGTTAATTTCATCCAGAAACATCTTCATTGACACACCCAGAATAATATTTAGCCAAAAGTCTGAGCACCCTGTAACACAATCAAGTTAACATAAAATTAACTGCCACAAATCCAACCCTTGTCAACTTGGCACCCAATGCGTCTTCTTAAATCATATTAATTCCCAAATAAAGATAATCATATGTTCATAATTCCATCTAACCCCTTCTTCAGAAGAGAGGGCGAGTCCATGAATAATGTTCATTTTTTGATGTTCTGTAAATTGAATACTATGATGTAAAGGAAGTACATTTTATATTACATGTTAAGGGAATAAGAGGAGGAGGAAAACAAAGTTATTTGCTTAACATACACATGCATATCCATAACAAAATAAGGAGAAAATTCCCATGACAGTTAGCAGTGCCCGTTTCTATACCTGGTCATGTGGTTGTAGCTGGTAGTAGACAAGCCAGCCTTCTTCTACCATCCATTCTACAGTCCTTTAGCAAGCACCTCAGTTACTCGTGGTTCTTTTTCTTGTGGGGTGACATGAATCTTCATTCCTGAAGGATCTGGGTCATTAGTAGTCCTGCCTAGATTGAGTTATTATAGTTTTCCATTAACATTAATCACAGGGCATGGTGATACCAAGAGAGGTCTTAATGGGCCTCCTGAACTCCATACATAATGGACATTACCTCCATTACTCTATTAGGGAATAGTAGTTCATTTCCCCTGTGGTAGTCCAGATTAATCACACCAGCTAGCCCTGTAACTCCCTTCTCTGCCTCTTGATTCGGAGACATGAGGAGCCCAAAGTGGGCAAGTGGCAGTCTTAGCTCCCAGTTCAATGGAATAATTCTTATGTCTCCTGAAGGCATCCTTCCTTTTGGAACTAAGCCCTCTAAGTCAGCAGAGGATAAGTCATGGTAACAGGAAGCAAAAGTTTTATAAGTAGTAGTGCCCCTATAACTAGGGGCAATACTGAGTGGTACCACTTCATTTCCACCCCTTGATTCCTGACTAGAAGAGAAATAGAATTATGTTTGGATACTGATTTAGAGCATCCAGCCTTCTAGAGAACCTTGCACCAACCCTGCAAGATATTGCCACCTAGCCGGTGCTGAAAGCAAGTCTTTGAGAGGCTACTCCGATAGTTCTATCAGGCCAGCTACTTCAAGATGGTGAGAAACATGGTAAGACCAGGGAATTCCATGAGTGTGGGCTCATTGCTACACTTCTTTGCTGTGAAGTGAGTTCCTCAGCCAGATGAAATGCTGTGTGGAATACCATGACAGTAAATAGACATTCCGTAAGTCCATGGAAGATAGTTATGTGTTACTTGCAGGGAAGGCAAATTCATATTCACAGTCAATGTATATTTCAGCAAGAATAAAATATTACCTCTTCCAAGATGGAAGTGGTCCTATATGACCAACCTGCTACCATGTAGCTGATTGATCAGTCCAAGGAATAGTGTCATATTGAAGACTTGGTGTTGGTCTCTGCTTCTGGAAGATTGGGCACTTAGTGTTGGCCATAGCCAGGTCTGCCTTGGTGAATAGAAGTCCATGTTGGTGAGCCCGTGCATAACCTTCAGCCTTGCTACCATGGCCACTTTGTTGTGAGCCCACTGGGTGACGACAAGGTGGAAGGGGGAAAGACAGTCTGACTGGTGTCCAAAGTATGGTGATCCTACCATCTTGATTGTTAAAATCATCCTCTGCTGATGGCATGCTTTGGTGAGCATTTACCAAATGCTTTATGGGATACCCACATTTTCAAGTCTTCTGCCCATTTTTAGAGGTCTATCCACATACCTCTTCCCAAAATTTCATTGTCACCATTTTTTTTTTCCCCCCTCAGGAAGCCTCTAGTGACTCAGATGGCAAAGAATCTGCTTGCAATGCAGGAGACCTGGATTTGATCCCTGGGTCAGGAAGATCCCTTGGAGAAGGGAATGGCAACCCACTCTGGTGTTCTTGCCTGAGAAATCCCATGGACAGAGAAACCTGGTGGGCTACAGTCCATGGGGTTGCAAAGAGTCAGACATGACTGAGCAACTAACAGAGACACATTTTTTTCCCAATCATATTGTTTTCAAATCCCTGACCATCAAGCCAAACCATTGGCCAAAGCCCACAAACGGTATGTAATTGCATATTTGACCTTTTCTCCTTCCAAGCAAAGTGAACAGTGAGGTGCATTGTCCCAAGTTCTGCCCACTGAGAGGATTTCTCCTTCTCATTCTTCTCCAGAGATGTTCCAGAAAGGGGCTTTAGTGCTGCAGCTATTTGCTTTTAAGTGCATGCGTGCTCAGTCGCTTTAGTCATGTCTGACTCTTTGCGACCACATGGACTATAGCCAGCCAGGCTCCTCTGTACATGGAATTGTCCAGGAAAGAATACTGGAGTGGGTTGCCATGTCTTCCTCCAGGAGATCTTCCCACACCCAGAGATCAAACCCATGTCTCCTGTATCTCCTGCATTGCAGGCAGATTCTTTACCTACTGAGTCACCTGGGAATCTCTTGATTTTGAATGGTGCCTGTCTATTGTGCATACCTGCCTACCTTTAAACCAGGTTCCAGTCTTCTCTTCTTCTGTCGAGTGATCATAAGGAACTGCCCATGAAGCCATAAGTGCAGGCTGGGAGAGAAAAGTCATTGGAGCAGGAATGTGGACCATTTGGTCTATTTGATCAGAGGCATTTGGTCCATTTCTTTATGTAAATTATTAATACTTGTACCTTCAGGGCCTGTTTGGACCTTACTGGTTCTCCATTTTTTTTTTTTTAATCTATTGTATCCTTTTCATATGTCTTTATGTCCTATTTTCTAGATATCCTTGAAATGATCTTCCAGTGCTTCTTTATTTTCTAAATTAAACTTTTTATTTTGAGACAATTGTAGACTCATATGCAGTTGTAAAAAAATAATACAGGAAGATCCTGAATACCCTTTTCCTAGTGTCCCTCAATGATAATAGTTTGCAAACCTGTATTACAGTGTCATGACCAGGATACTGAAACAGTCAAGCAGAGACTATTTCCATCACTACAAGCATCCCTCATCTGAGCCTTTTAGATACATATAGCCACACCCACGGTCCTTCCCATTCCCGTTCCTAGTTCCTTACAACCACTACTCTGTTCTCCATTAGTATAATTTGGCCATTTTAAGACTGCTATACGGAATCATACATTATATAACCTTTTGGAACTGGATTTTTTCACTTAGTATAATTCCCTCCAGATTCATGTAATTTGTTTATCAACTGCCTGCTCTATTTTATAGCTGAGTAGTATTCTATAACATATTTGTTTATCATTCAGCTGTTGAAGGACATCTGGGTTTTGTTTCTAGTTTTTGGCTATTAAAACTGAGCACCTTTGAAAATCCATGTACAGATTTTTTTTGAACATAACTTTTTCATATTTCTGGGATAAATGCACAAGAATGCAATTGCTAGATTACATGTATGGTTGTTGTACATTTAATTTTATAAGAAATTATTAAACTGTTTTCTATAATGATGTGTCATTTTACTTTCCTGTGAGTGACCTAGTTTTTCTATATCCTCATTAGCATTTGATATTGTGACTATCTTTTATTTAACGCATTCTTATAGGTATACAGTGATATCTCTTTGTGGCTTTAATTTGTATTTACCTGATGTTGAATGATGAGCTATCAAATGATGTCAAATATCTTCTCATGTGCTTTTTTGTCATCTATATATCTTCTTTGGTGAAATGTTCATTCATATTTTTTCCCATGCCCTAATTGAATTTTTTTAATGTTAAGTTTTTAACCAATGTATATTTATACTTTTTATTTTTGCTTTCTCTACTTCCAAGAGATGCTGGGGTCCAGCCCTGGTGGATCCAGGGAATTCGAAGGGGGGACAGCATCAGCGATCAGGAGACAATAGCTTGATTAAGTATTAATTAGAAATATAAAGGGTGGTTAAGTAGGGATAGCTCAGCAAAGAAATTCAGTGAAGAAAAGAGGCTGAATAACTTGGTTTACGTGGAAAATCAATAAAATTCCAAGACAAGGAATTTGCATCACCTACGTAGGCCACAGGTGTCCTCCCGTTCTCCCGAAGGAGAGGAGACACTAAGGCCTCCCGGGTCAGATCTTAAAAGCCCAGGCAAAATTAGTAGGCTTGGCGAGCCTCCATGCTCCAGATGGGAATTCAGCCAGAAGGTGAGAGAAAAAATGACATGGGGAGACCAAGCTTCAGTGAGCAAGGCCCGCACTTTATTTTTCAAAGTAGTTTTTATACCTTAAGTTGTGCATAGAGGATAATGGGGAAAGGGGTAGAGTCATGCAAGGTCAGCAGTCCTTGATCCTTATTGAAGCCAGGCTTTCTTCCTGCAAACTTATCATATGCAAAAGTTTAGGTGATTTACATCATCTTCTGGCCAGGAGGCCTATTAACATTTTATGACCCTTTCTTCAGAAAACTTATTTTTCTCTAAAGGTGATTAATCTAAAGTCAGGCGCCACCCTCCGAAAGCATTAGATAAAGTTGCATTCCTATAGGGCAAAGGTGTGGTGGGCTATAACAAGAAAAGAATTAACTCAAGGGTCCAAGGTTACAAACATTAAAGCTAGTACTTACATTCCTATACACCAACTATATTAATCAATACACTCCCAGGGACACAGTAGGTAAGGGATATGGAAACTTAGCAGCAAACATTGGCCCAATAAATGAAAACCCTTCACCAATATAATTTCTAATCAACCCACTATACTATACTAATAATCTTCTTTTTTTTTTAATTTTATTTTATTTTTAAACTTTAAAATATTGTATTAGTTTTGCCAAATATCGAAATGAATCTGCCACAGGTATACCCGCGTTCCCCATCCTGAACCCTCCTTCCTCCTCCCTCCCCTACCCTCCCTCTGGGTCGTCCCAGTGCACCAGCCCCAAGCATCCAGTACCGTGCATCGAACCTGGACTGGCGATTCGTTTCATACATGATATTATACATGTTTCAATGCTATTCTCCCAAATCTCCCCACCCTCTCCCTCTCCCACAGAGTCCATAAGACTGATCTATACATCGGTGTCTCTTTTGCTGTCTCGTACACAGGGTTATTGTTACCATCTTTCTAAATTCCATATATATACGTTAGTATACTGTATTGGCTAATAATCTTCTAACTGCTCAAAGGAATCTGTATTTAGAAAGTTTAGAACATCTCATGCCTCTCACCGTTGGGAGGCTGTGAACAATCACATGTGGCCGGAAGAACCTGTTCAGGCAGGCTAGAGAACTTCCAAAGGAGTTTGTGACTAAAACACTCTTGTCACGCCCAGGAACTTTATTAACTGGAGCTGTAAGTTAACTCTTTTTCAGAGAGAGAGATGGTGGGGGACAGTCCCCCGTAAAGTCAGAGGTGTAGGTGAGAGCACAAAGCAGTAAAGTAGGTAGACTCTGGTTTTGGGGGTAGATGCTCGAGAATTTCCAGGGGGACTCCTGAGGCTCGATCCTGCCTTTGCGTATGCCAAGCCTCCTTCCTCATGACCTTTGCCATGGGCGGAGTTCCTCACGCTGGCTCCCGGCAAAGAGATCCTTCCTATTGAATTCCAATAATAAGAAAGATCCTGATCCATTTTTAAGGAATATGTGGCTTCTTTTATCTTTCAATGATTATTAATCATTTTAGTTTTTTAAAGAAAGTTTTGGCACCTGCATTGTTTTGTTTCTTTCAGCTTTTATCCACAGAGATTTCTTTGTTTCACTTGCTATACTCTTTCTTTATTTCCCTATTGAGGCTTTCCTCAAGCAGTGAGTGATCAGGTCTGTCCCTAATGTTGTGAGGTCTAGCACAAGACTACAAATGGAAGCCTGTATACCATATATCTAAATATCTAGAAATTATACTTCAAGCTAACAAACTGTTCAATTTTCCTACTCCTACAGGTATACTTTCAAAACAATGTCTATAATAATTTTTAAAAATTGTATAAAGCTGGTTTTCTTATGAATAGAAATCATTAAAGCATCAAAGGCAATTTAATTGAATTATTATAGCTCATGTCTAAGTCTTCTATAGAGCTATGGATGTCCGGACAAGCAATAAAAGAAAAAATATAATTTATGAATTGTTGTACATTCTCTAAATTATTTTCCTTGCCTTTATTTCAGCAAACATACTAATTATGTAATAAGCAAGATTTTTACATGATTGACATTATTGATAGTAATGATAAGAATTAAAAATAGCCATAATTATATTCACGGTGTATACAACTTGAGCATATTTTATAAGAAAATGTAAGTTGAAATGTAAGCATTTAAAATGTAAACATCTTATTTCTGTGAGTATTGTCAAAAATTTGTTTTTATTCAAGATATTTAGAATGTGCTCTTAAGTCACTGCAGCAGCTCTGTGCTAAGTATGGAGTGAGATGTATCATGTATTCTCTAATGCAGTGTGTTTTTGTGCTTATGACACATGGGGATCTTAAATGGACAGTTGGGCAAGAGGCCAAAGAGAGGTTCTGCTCTGGTTTTCCATTCATACATGAGCAGGGCACCAAAAGGACATTTTCCTGTGGTAGTAGTCAGACCTGTACCTTCTTCTCTTTAACGAACATACATAAATCTGGCTTTTTGTTGTATTCCCAATCATCAGTACTTGGACATTTTCTCTCTGGGTGTACCATTTTCTCCAGAGGATAATTCTCCAGTCCCCTCTGGCTACTGGAATCTGCAGATAGAGTGGATAAAAGGGTGGGAATGGTGGGGTGTGGGTGGGGAAAGATTAGGGCCTCTTACTCAGATTGCCACATAATCCCCTTGAGTTCCATACTTTACATACCCATCCTTCACTATTTCTGGTTACATTTCTTGGGAGCAATATCTGGGAAGTTGGCGAGGAGCCCTGGAGTTTCAGTAACTTCATATACAGGTTCTCAACAAATCCTCCAGGTTAGGACAATTCTCCACCCCCACCCTTTCCCTGGTCCTTCTTAGTCTTTGCTGTTGAGGCTGTGGATGGGGGAAATTAGCTTAGTGCCTCTTGATAGTGAGAGTACAGCCTCTTGACAGCCTTGCCCCTCTGCTGGGCTGCTTTCCTGTGCTGTGTCATCATTTGCTCATTACACCTCCACCCACATAGCATCTCCTACATTTCACTCTCATCTCTAGTTCACTATTGCTTTCTCTCTCATTCTGTTCCTTTTTTGCACTAGTTGCTTCTGTTCAGTCACTAAGTCATGTCTTTGCAGTATGGCAGGCTCCTCTGTCTTTCACTACTTCTGGAGTTTGCTCAAACACATGCCCATTGAGCCGATGATGCCATCCAACCATCTCATCCTCTGTCACCCCCTTCTCCTCTTGCCCTACATCTTTCCCAGTATCACAGTTTTTTTCAATGAGTCGGCTCTTTGCATCAGGTGGCCGAAATATTTGAGCTTCATCTTTAGCATCAGCCCTTTCAGTGCGTATTTAGGGTTGATTTCCTTTAGTATTGACTGGTGTGATCTCCTTGCAGTCCAAGGGACTCTCAAGAGTCTTCTCCAGCACCACAATTTGAAAGCATCAGCACTTCGGCGCTCAGCCTTCTTTATGGTCTAACTCTCACATCTACACATGATTACTGGAAAAACCATAGCTTTGACTATATGGACCTTTGTTAGCAAAGTAATATCTCTGCTTTTTAATACGCTGTCTAGCTTTTCTTTCAAGGAGCAAGCATCTTTTAATTTCATGTCTGCAGTCACTGTCTGCAGTGATTTCGGAGCCCAAGAAAATAAAACCTGTGCCTTTTGAATATTTTCATTCTGCTATTCAGTGGAATTTTTGAAGGAACAGAGATAAATCTACCATGTTTACCTGAAAGTGATGTCAGCTTTTCAAACTTTGATTGCACCTCTAAAAGTTAGCATATTTTGGTTAAAACATGTTTGTGTGCATGTGCTGCAGTTCAATCACCACCCACTTAAACAAATACTACTATTTCACTAGTAATAGGAACGTTTATTGAAAGGTGTCAGTTAAGTTTTCAGCAAGAAGTAGAATTCACCCAAATGGTTCAAATGAACATTAATGAAAGAGATGACTACAGCATGGTAGTCATGCTGTAGGCATGGTTAAAGAAATAAACAAGGGGTGATGAAGTACCTAGAAATCAGAAACAGTAGAAAACAGATACCACTTCTAGTGCTAAAGATAGAAGGGAGATGATAGTGTTTCTAGAGCCTGGTGATAGTTGAAACTTTAAGGGAGGGATAGCCTGGTAGAAGTTATAGTCATGGTGGGCGTGGGGGTGTTGCAGTTACTAACAGAGAAGCCCCTGAAGTCTGGAGGAAGGGGGTGGAGAAGAAATACTCTGGCTTCTCTCTTGTCCATCCTCTGATGACCTGCAGGTGTTTCCATTGACCACCTCCAGTGGAAGCCAGGCAGCAGGGGAACCAGGGTGATGCAGTGTGCTTTGCTGAGCTGCTGGAGCCCAGAGAAGAGCAAGGAAGAGTAGGGAGGGAAGATCTGGGGAAAATGGGGGCACAGAAAGTATAACCAGTACTGAAAAAGAATAGACTAACTTGTAGAATCAGTGAAAGCTACTAGACTTCAGAAAGGGTGGGAACCTGGCCAGTTTGTGGAGACATAGCAGTTTATTGAACTTCATTGTTAATATTTTGCATTGAGATGATTCAAATCTCAATATTTAATCTTTATATCTCTTAGTTCAAATTCAGATTTTTATTGGCCATCAGTTAGCCAGTCTAGCCCCTTTTGTCATTCTCAGGTGCCACCAATGATGCAATTAGCAGTGCCTAGGGGCTTATATCGTGTAGTATAGAGATGGCTGTAGTGGTTCACTCTGTTGGGTAAGAAGGCCTTTTAGAGAGAGGACCATAAATGGGAAGGCACCCCAAATGGTATCAGCCACTCAGATGTAGGAGTAGTTATCCTACATTGCATGAAGTCATTAGCATACTAGCAGAGATCTGTCCTCAGGACAGAGGATAAAGTAGTTAATTTTAGTCACTGTAACTAAGGGTCAGGAACAAAAATACAAAATGTGTACAGAAATGGTAGAAATACCGTGTTTACACAACCAGAGTTATCATTAAGGGCAGGCAGGCTGTGTACAGTGCAACTCCAGGCACCAGCATCTGCAACAATGTGGATGGTGCACCTCTGGAATTTTGAAAAGTGGTAACCTTATCCTCCACTTGGCATAAAGACTTATTCTACCATGAAATCACTTGTGTGGTATTTATAAATTTTCTACCACAAGGCTAGAAGGATCATGAACCAGGTTTTACCTTTTCCCATGTCTGTGCATGTGTGCTTAGTTGCTGCAGTTGTGTCAACTCTGCAACCGTATGGACCGTAACCTGCCAGGCTCCTCTGTCCATGGGATTCTCCAGGCAAGAATACTGGAGTGGGCTGCCATGCCCTCCTCCAGGGGACCTTCCCGATCCAGGGTTAAAACCTACATCTCTTAAGTCTCCTGTATTGGCAGGCAGGTTCTTTACTACTAGTGCCAGCTGGGAAGCCCTTTCCCACGTCTACCACCCATAAATGTGATGAAGCCACAAACAGAGCCTTAGGTAACTTAACAGGGAGAATGTCTTTAAGACACACCAAAAATCAATAGAACATAGACAAAAGGGTTCAAGACCTAGTCATTTGGAGAAAGCACAATACATTTAAAATATCATTTCTTAGCTTTCCTATGGCACGATAAAATGCCTGTCTGCTCACTACATAGTGTCTCTGTGAAAGGAAGAAAATTCACAAAGATTTTTCAATGACTGATAATTTTAGTAAAATTATTAACACTTGGGGAGGTCTGTTTTAGCTTGTCAGACAAGCAGAGGGTAAGACCTTTCATAGACCCTGGGAGGGGGCTACAGGCAGGAACAGCACAGTCAGCTCAGACAGTCATCTTGAAATTTGTCATGGGGTGGTCTGACCAGCATCATCTTGATTGTTTTAGGTACAGTTAATCTTCAGTCACAGAGTTGGTTTGTTTCCATTTCCTTGAGGCCAGTTCTTGGATTTGTGGCAGCTTATGTCATGGCTACAATCTGGTCATTGTGTAGTTAACTTCTTCCATATAACAGGAATCTATTTCCCACAGTTCTGGAAGCTGGAAGTCCAAGATGAAGGCATCAGCAAGGTAGATTTCATTCTAAGGCCTCTTCTCTTTGCTTTCAGGCAGCCGCCATCCAGCTCTGTGCTCACATACCATCTTCTTTATGTAAGTGTAAATAGTGATGGTCTTTATCTTTTGGTCCCCTGGATCAGTTAGCATCAGCATCACCTGGGAACTTAGATAACCAGATTCTCAGACTGGCAAACGTTTGAGAAATGCTGCATCAGAATCACCTGATGGACTGTTAAAACACAGCTTCTCCCATCCCCCATTCACCCTCTCTACTCCAGACCTGATTTAGCAGGTCTGGAGTGAGGCTTGGGAATGTGCTATTATTGGAGAGAAAGTTTTCTTTAAAAATAGTTTCCACCCCAAAATTGGTAAATGTATTAGGAAAAGTTTTTTTGGACTAGTGAAACAGCATATGTTTCATATAATCCCTAAGAGGACAATTTCCAGACAGTTGGATTGTCTACATCAAAATACAAAGTTCTAAATTTGGCAAGGTTTCCCATTTCTAATGTTATTTGCTTTGGGACTGTGAAGTCTTCAGAAATCTTTTATAAAACATTAACACAGAAAAACTTCAAGAGCTCACAGAGTTTGTTTCAAATTTAGCAGAAAAATCAAATAAGACCCTGTGTATCACTTATGTAAATAGTCACTATTAACTGAATTTGAAAAGTGGTTTCTAATGAGTATAAAATAAGCAACCAAGTTCATATTTCAGTGTCATTTGAGAATCTTCTGCCAGTATCCTAGAAAAAGAGGAAGTTAAAGAATGGTCCACACACTTCTTACAAATTTTTTTTTCTCATTCTTTGATAGTATAATACTGTTCCTAGGCCCAGCAATGGCTATCTGTATGCATTAGAGGACTGTGTGGTTACCAGCACAGATGTACCAAGCCAGTGAAATGACTTTGGAAAAACAGTTAATCTGTTAGGAAACTGGGTATCACCACCCCATCCATTAGGTAGGCTTCCCTTGTAGCTAAGTTGGTAAAGAATCTGTCTGCAATACAACAGAATTGGGTTCGAATCCTGCGTTGGGAAGATCCCCTGGACAAGGAAATGGCAACCCACTCTAGTACTTGCCTGGAGACTCCCATGGACAGAGGAGCCTGGCAGGCTGCTGTCAATGGGTTTGTAAGAGTTGGACATGACTTAGCAACTAAACCACCACCACCACTAATATCATAGTAGATACAAGAGTTGTGTTTTGTTGTCTATGAGAGCAACCATGATAGACTGGTTCCAAATTGGGAAAGGAGTACGTCAAGGCTGTATATTGTCATCCTGCTTATTTAACTTATATGCAGAGTACATCATGAGAAATGCTGGACTTGAAGAAGCACAAGCTGGAATCAAGTTTGCCGGGAGAAATATCAATAACCTCAAATATGCAGATGACAACACACTTAGGGAAGAAAGTAAAGAACTAAAGAGCCTCTTGATGAAAGTGAAAGAGGAGAGTGAAACAGTTGGCTTAAAGCTCAACATTCAGAAAACTAAGATAATGGTATCTCGTCCCATCACTGGGAAATAGATGGGGAAACAGTGAGAGACTTTATTTCATGGGCTCCAAAATCACTGCAGATGGTGACTGCAGCCACAAAATTAAAAGATGCTTGTTCCTTGGAAGGAAAGTTATGACCAACCTAGACAGCATATTAAAAAGCAAAGACATTACTTTTCTGACAAAGGTCAGTCTAGTCAAAGCTATAGTTTTTCTTGTAGTCATTTATGAATGTGAGAGTTGGACTATAAAGAAAGCTGAGCACCGAAGAATTGATGCTTTTAAATTGTGATGATGGAGAAGACTCTTGAGAGTCCCTTGGGCTGCAAGGAGATCCAACCAGTCCATCCTAAAGGAAATCAGTCCTGAATATTCATTGGAAGGACTGATGTTGAAGCTGAAACTCCAATACTTTGGGCACCTGATGCGAAGTACTGACTCATTTGAAAAGACCCTGATGCTGGGAAAGATTGAAGGCGGGAGGAGAAGGGGACGACAGAGGATGAGATGGTTGGATGGCATCACTGACTCAAGCGACCTGAGTTTGAGTAAACTCCAGGAGTTGGTGATGGACAGGGAGGCCTGGCGTGCTGCAGTGCATGGGGTCACAAAGAGTCAGACATGACTGAGTGACTGAACTGAACTGATAATAGACATTTCCCTCCCTTTCATAACTTACTGTCACTGCACATTATTATCAGCCATTATCACAGATTCCAGAATGTGGAAAGTCATTGAAGCTGGAGCAAAGGAGCCAAGTGAAACACCTGTAAGGGATTTCAAAAGTGATACAGTTTAGTTGCAGATAATGACACAAAGAAGCATTGGTTCTTTCCTCTGGCTCAGTGCAGTGCTGTGCCGGGCATTTGCCTTGTGACATCCATCGGCTCCACTCCCTCAGAGCATGCTGTACTCATTCACACATATGGTCATTCAACAAACACTCATGCCTGATAAATATTTACTAAAGAAAAATGATCAATGTCTGTTAGCAACAGTTTTTGGAGCAGATGCTGTTTTCGGAACTTGGTAGTCATCACACAGATGACAAGAGTATAACACATTTCTGGGCTAACACCTGTCAATTGTATGGTTTTTCTCAAATTCTGAAGGAGATTTCTTATATAATATTTATATTATCCTATCCCCAAGCCTGGGATTAGACCAGAAAGCAATGATCCCCCCACCCCCCGCCCCCCAGGGAAGAAACAGAAACCTGTGCTAAGTGACTTGACCAAGGTCTCAGGGCTAATAAGTAGTGGGGTGGGCACATATATGTAGGTTTTTCATTCTCAAGTTCAGCAATTAATTTAAAGCACATAACAAGTCAATGCTGTTAGCGTTCATCTTCCCTTTCTAGAATACTAAGGCAAGCATTTCCCTTTTTCATCTGGCAAATGAGAACAGATTATTTTTAATCAATTCCTTTTTCAAGATACAACTGGCTGCAGAATTAAGGACAGAGGTGGAAAAGTGGTACCTTGATTCCCAAAGTTCAGGTACATTCCAGGCTTTGGGGTCCCTGGTGTTTGGTGCAATGGCTAGGGAACTGTAACTATTCAATGGAGGTTTCTCTCACTGTCCTATCTGCCTTCTTTTCTAGTCTCAGCTGCTCCTACCCTGGCCAGGGCAACCTACCAAGAAGGTGTAATTTCTATAAAACAATGTGTCCTTTTGTAAAACTAGCTTTAAAGGCTTCTCCTCCTTCTGTATATGCTGAAAAATTTCTGTTTCTAGCTGGAAAGGGACTGCATAAAATGCCTTGTAAAAACAGGAGCACAGTATACATCCTATCTGTGGTACAGCTGTTGGTTTTGCTGCAGCGGAATCTGAGAAGTTTCCTTAAGATTCCTCAAATTCCATAGTTGGTTTTATATAAGCTAAAGTAAAGTTAGACAAACAGAGAAAGTGTATTCAATTTTAGCTCAGACTATAAAATAAAACAAAAATAAACAGAACATGATTCAAGCTTTCCCTTGAGGTGCCTACAAGTCTTGCACAAAGTATATTGGTATAAATAAAGTCATATTTGTGCCTGGTGATGTAGCTAGGTTATATTTCTAAACATTTTGTGTATACAGCTAGTAGGAGATACTACATGCTTACTTTTAAGAAGCTTTATTTTTAACATCATATTTACTGATCATGAAGCATGCTAGACATTAAAGTCTTGTTTTTAGCAATAAATAAATAAAAATAAATCCCCTAACTGTTTACTCTGGCACAGAAGTACAGATCACTCTTCACATATCCCGAACAGCTCTATGCAAGGCACTCCTTTCAAGGCAGACAGTGCTCTGGTGTTTTTGGTCAGGGCCAGGAACATAAATTTCTCTGCTTAGTTTAAGCAAAAATGGGCTGTTACAGGGCTATACACAGTTTATAGAATTGTTAGGAAGATTTAAAAGTGAGCCCCAAAGAATTGCCTGAAAAGCCCAAAGGCTGATGAGAAATTACAGAATTGATAGGCACCTAGTGCCAAAACCAAGTGTCCCTGTCACAAGCAGAAGGTCCCTGTGATCAGGAAGCCCCAGAAGCAAAACAGACATGTTCAGGAACTGCTTGCCAGCAGAACCAGCTGAAACAGCAGAATGTCAGCCTCTACCTCTTGTTGTTGTTGATGTTCAGTCGTTAAGTCATGTCTGACTCTTTGTGACCCCATGGACTGCAGCCTTCAAGGCTCCTCTGTCCTCCACTCTTGCCCAGAGTTTGTTCAAACTCATGTCTATTGAGTCAGTGATGCTATCCAATCATCTCATCCTCTGCTGCCTTCTTCTTCTTTTGCCCTCCATCTTTCCTAGCATCTGGGTCTTTTCTAATGAGTCAGCTCTTATATCAGGTGCCTAAAGTATTAGAGCTTCATCTTTAGCATCAGTCCTTCCAATGAATATTCAGGGTTGATTTCCTTTAGGGTAGACAGGTTTGACCTCCTTGCTGTCCAAGGGACTCTCAAGAGTCTTCTGTAGCACCACAATTCAAAAGCATCAATTCTTCAGCACCCAGCCTTCTTTATGGTCCAACTTTCACATGACTACTGGAAAAACCATAGCTCTGACTATATGGACCTTTGTCTTTTGTGGCTTCAGTCACTGTCCGCAGTGATTTTGGAGCCCAAGAAAATAAAATATGCCACTGTTTCCATTTTTTCCTATCTATTTGCCATGAAGTGAGGGGACTGGGTGCCATGATCTTAGTTTTTTGAATGTTGAGTTTCAAGCCAGCTTATCTTACTGCCTTCCAAGTGTCATGAAATTCCATCTGACAGAGTTGCCTCAATCAGATCCAGAGCCCAAGATGCAAAGGAGTCTAGGGAAATGTGATTTTTGCCTTTAAGCTTTCTAGCATTGAACTCAGTATTATCCATCACACTTTCCCTCTCTGCTTGCTTAGTATGAGCATATGAGATTGTTTGCTTTCTGCAACTACAAAACTGCAGTGAAGGTTCTTGTGGACTGTGTGATATTCTTTCTGGGATATACCCAGGAGCAGGATTGCATGGTTAAAGTGTGTATGCACACTTTAGTATTTTTGGCTAAGTACTACCAGAATGTCACTCTAGAATGGTTCTACTAGTCTAACTTTCAAGTTTAACATACAAATAACTACATTTATATGTATTATCATCATAAGATGTGAATAGTTTCTACTTTCAAGGAGAGCCTATTTACATTTAAAAGCAGAAAGCAGATTTTTAAGTATTAGGTCTGAAACAGTATAAATAGAAGATACTAAATCAGTAGGCTAACAATAGTTTCTTGAAATTTTATTTTCTTTCATAAAAATGGGCAGTAGAGAGAGCACCAGAGGCTCTTGTGTCTGAAGAATCTTAGAACCTCAGCTCAAAGCCTGCTTGTGAGACATTAGGTAAGCTCATTAACTTTCTTTAAGCCTAACTTCTTTGAATATCAGTAAAATGGTGGTAATGATACTAAGGATGTTGTTGAAGGATTGAAGTTCATGGATAAGAAGCAGTCAAGACAATGCCTGGCACGTAGGCCTTATGCAAGAAATGTCAGTTATTCTTACTCTGATGATCACCCACAGGCTTATCCCTACAGTAGCTCATTTACATTTTCCCCATGAACGAATTTCAGAGCAAACAGAGACCTAGACTGTTGACTGCAATAGCTGTTTCTTCTGGCTGGGCCCTTCTCAGGGCTGGAAGAGTTACAGAAATAAAGATACGGTCTTCCTTGTTGATCTTTTGAGGGACTCAGAATGTAAAGGAGATGGAACACAAATACCTCCATGCCTTTATGGATGATGGGTGACAGTGCAGAAACACTTGAAAAGGAGAGCAAAGGGTGACAGCAACCCTGGAGTGCAGGCTTCCGCTCTCTGAGTGGGAGGTTCTGGGTTGCAAGTAGTGGCAGCCTTCCCATCACACTGTTGCACTCACAGATCTGATAAGGTATTATTATCTGGTAATACCTTATTACCAGATAAGGTAACTACTGTCTAGGTTAGGGGCTGATCTCTATCCTCCATAACAACCTACATTTCTTTTCCTTTGAAACATAGCTTATCATATTGTACTCTACTCTTTCACTTATGAGAGACTGAATAGATTTATTCAGTTATTTGGCCATGCCCGTGTTTGTTCTTCCTTTCTGGAAGGTTCTAGAACTTCAGATGACATTTTATTTGAATGGTGTCTGTGTCAGTCCAAGGGCAGTCAGCAGGTAGACATAGATCAGTTATTTGAAAAGAGTGAATTTAATATAGAGAATCATGAACCAGTTATAGTGTATAGTTGCTAACTGCTGCTGCTGCTAAGTCACTTCAGTCGTGTCCGACTCTGTGCGACCCCATAGACGGCAGCCCACCAGGATTCCCCATCCCTGGGATTCTCCAGTCAAGAACACTGGAGTGGGTTGCCATTTCCTTCTCCAATGCAAGAAAGTGAAAAGTGAAAGTGAAGTCGCTCAGTCGTGTACGACTCTAGCGACCCCATGGACTGCAGCCTACCAGGCTCCTCCGTCCATGGGATTTTCCAGGCAAAAGTACTGGAGTGGGGTGCCATTGCCTTCTCCGATAGTTGCTAACTAGGTAACTGAAAAGGCAGAAAGAGACTAATGATATAGCTCAGAGGTAGCAAATCTGGGGAGCAACAGCTCTCATCCTTAACTAAAGCTGAGGGTAAAAGGCCAGGCTAGAAATTACTAAAAGGCAGAGGTACAGAGGTATCATTCAGGCCCTGGAAGGGGCTGCACAGGTGGTACTAAAGCCAGGTGCAGTGAGGCTGGCTCTGCCGGCATCCGAAAAACTGCAAACCATGTTCAGCTGCTGGGGTAGTGCTGGGAGGAACTGCCAGGCCAGGTGAGGAGTGCTGCTGGGGTTACAGTGGAACTGCAAGTATACCGAAAGCTATGGAGAGCCAGGAGGAGCAAGCACTACCTCCTCCTCCGGCTGGGTGCTCCATCTAATGCCTCCTACTGACAGGGTCTAATGGTGTGTGTGTGTGTGTGAGTCACTTAGTTGTAACCGACTCTTTGTGACCCCAGGACCCCATCAAGCTCCTCTGGATTCTGTCCATGAGATTCTGGGAGGCCCTTAAGTCTAACAGAGCCAGCAGGAAAAGAAGAAATTGGATTTACAGAGTCTCAGTCCCCATTGGCCTCAAACAGAATACAAAAGGGTGAATTTGAAGCCGAGAGACAATAGCATAGTAACTGACACATTTCTTAAAATGCTTTGTGTTACATTTAAAAAATTAGGGCACATATCCAATGTCCATTCACAGAGGAAAGAATAAACAAAATGTGGTATATATATTCACGAGAACATTATTCAGCCCTTTATTGAAAAAGGGAAATCCTGCCACATGCTACAACATGTTGTTGTTGTTTTATTTGTAAGTCACATTTGACTCTTTTGCAGCTCTAAGGGCTGTAGCCCACCAGGCTCTTCTGTTCATGGAATTTTTCAGGCAAGGGTATTGGAGTAGGTTGCCATTTCCTTCTCCTGGGGATCTTCCCGACCCAGGGATTGAACTGTGTCTCCTGCATTGCAGGCAGTTTCTTTACTGCTGAGCCACTAGGGACGCCCAACCTGGATGTTACAACTTGGATGATGCTAAATGAAAGGAGTTGGTCACAAGAGGACAAACACTGTGTGATTCCACTTATACGAAGTATCTGAAGTAGTCAAGCATAGAAACAGAAAGAATGATGGTTGCTGGGAATTGGGTTGGGGTGGGGAGGGGACTTGGGAGCTGCTGTTTAATGGATATAGAGTTTCAGTTTTATAAAGATGAAAGGTTCTGGAGATCAGTAATGGGAATACCCTTAACATTGTGTACATGCTAAGTCGCTTCAGTTGTGTCCAACTATGCAACCCTATGGACTGTAGTCTGCTGGGCTCCTCTGTCCATAGAATTCTCCAAGCAAGAATACTGGAGTGGATTGTCATGCTCTCTTACAGGTGATCTTCCCAACCCAGGGATCAACCCTGCATCCCCTCCAGCTCCTGCTTCAGCTGGTGGGTTCTTTAGTGCCACCGGGGAAGCCCACCCTTAACACTACCAAATACTTAAAAATGGTTTAGATGACACAGTTTCTGTTATTTTTTTTTAACCACAAATAAAAAATTCAGATATAAAGACATTAGGACTCATAAGTACTGGTTATTTGTAAGCCATTTTAGGTCTCTTTATTAATTGCTAGGCCTGATTTCTGCATTGCTCTCTGGAGAATTCTTGATCCTCTTCCCATAATGCTATGGGATTGATCTCCATTGCTTCTTTACTCGGAGAAGGCAATGGCAACCTACTCCAGTACTCTTGCCTGGAAAATCCCATGGATGGAGGAGCCTGGTAGGCTGCAGTCCATGGGGTTGCTAAGAGTCGAACAAGACTGAGCGACTTCACTTTCACTTTTCACTTTCATGCATTGGAGAAAGAAATGGCAACCCACTCCAGTGTTCTTGCCTGGAGAATCCCAGGGACGGGGGAGCCTCGTGGGCTGCAGTCTGTGGGGTTGCACAGGGTCGGACACGACTGAAGCAACTTAGCAGCAGCAGCTACTTTACTAATAATCATAGACACAAATGGTAAAAGCAACTATTTATGAAATACAGTTACACAATAAGACACAGTCATCTTGCAAAAAGGCTCTGCTTCACAACAGCTTTTAAGATCTAATATCAATAGAATGGTCCAAAGTAAAACAAATTGATTAGGAAACCATCAAAAACATTTTAATTGGCTTTACAAGACACAATGAAATTTCTTTGTTGAAGTCGTGTGTAGTGGAGCCAGGTTTCTGCTGTTCCATGGTCCACTCTCCATTAAATTGCCTGCTGGAGCCAATCTTAGCCATGCTACCTCATAAACTTGTACAGTAAATATTCCATTATTAGACACTGGGGTGGAGAGTGATGGAAGGGAATGTAATTGTTTTAGCTTTAAATTTACCCTCGTCCAAATCTGTCTTAGACATACAGCACAAGACGAGCCTGTAAGTCATGAAGGCGTTCACCTCTCTCAAGACCGGATTGCATTTAAGCCATTCCAGGCAGATGAGGGAAGTGCCCCTGAGGAGAAGGGAGAAGTAATCCTACAACCTCCCTTAGTAACTCATCCTCGTGTTTGACAAATCTTGCCACCAGGATCTTTGTAGTTAGCCCATGTCTCATCTGCTGCAATTTCCTCCCCCCTTTCCCCCTTCTGGTTACATCATTAATGGAGATTGGAACCAGCTGGCCTCTTTCTTCTGTATAAGAGGTTTTATAGATGTGAAAATGATTATTCAGTTTCTCTCCAACTACTTCACTAAACAATGCTTTCCTCTAAATTTGCCCCATATATTTTATTTTTCATATCCTTCAGTGACCCTTTTGATACTTCTCCAAACCCTTTGAACTTTTACCATACTGCTCTAAAATTGTGGGATTCCAGTTTTTAATGGAATTCTAATACATTTCTAAACATTTTTTAGATAAATGGAAGGATTACTCATTCCTATACAATATTCATTTACAAATAAATATCATTATTAAATCACCTCCTAAATCTTCATGGTTTTTCTGACAAACAAGGAAAAAATGTCACTCTCACCATCTTCTGCAAAGCTGCAAGCCCTTGTAAACTCGGGCAGAAAATTTAGCTTCTCCTTGAGAGATTTTTAATCTACATAAAAAGTAAGACAGAGACAATGGAAAATATATAAATATATATTGGTGGAAGTGAAGATCAGTTCAGATGAAAATAACTGTAAGAGACTTCGCTCATATATCTCAAAAATATTTTGTCATTCTCTTATTTTCTTAAGAAGTATGTTATAGGGACTTCCCTGGTGGTCCAGTGGCTAAGACTCTGTGCTCCCAATGCAGGAAGAGTGGGTTCAATCCCTGGTTAGACAACTAGATCCCACATGTCCCAACTGAGACCTGGGGCAAATAAATGAATAAATACAATACAAATATGAATAAAGAAGAAAGTTAAAATACCTAAATTCATACCATTTTGAGGTATCAGGATTTAACATTTTAGTGACCACCATTTTGTTTCTCTTTATTTTCACATATTTATAATTATCTTGAATGTGATCATGTTATTTTATTGGTCATGTTTTAAAAACATTTTTCTGTACATATTCTTATTTCTTATCTTCATATGATCTTCCTTTTTCTCATATGATCTCCCTCTTCCTCATATGATCTCAAATAACTGATGTATCCTTCCATTTCTTTTTCATAGATATGTAATATCATATTCTAATATGCATTTAAAGGCTTGTCAGTGTCTGTTTTAGAAAAAATTACGGTCTTGTTTATATCTTTCTTTTTTCATTAGGCAAATACTTATAGAAATTTCTGCCAGGTAGTCTATACAAATTTAACTCATTAATTTTCATGGCTGCGTAGTGGTATGAATATAACTCAGTTCAGTCAGCCCCCATAAATGTTTGTAATATTCATATTAGCTATATCAGGTTCGGAGAAGGCAGTGGCACCCAGCTCCAGTACTCTTGCCTGGAAAATCCCATGGATGGAGGAGCCTGGTAGGCTGCGGTCCATGGGGTCGCTAAGAGTCGGACACGACTGAGTGACTTCACTTTCACTTTTCACTTTCATGCATTGGAGAAGGAAATGGCAACCCACTCCAGTGTTCTTGCCTGGAGAATCCCAGGGATGGGGGGCCTGGTGGGCTGCTGTCTATGAGGTCTCACAGAGTAGGACACGACTGAAGCAACTTAGCTGTAGTAGCAGCATATCAGTTTAGATCTTCAGAATATGGTTCAATAGCTTTTACTATATCAGGAGTACAAAGGATATTAAATAGCAATGGCAATAAAATAAATGCAAACAAATTACATACCTTATACAAAAATCTACAGTTACAAAGGAAATAGA
This sequence comes from Bos indicus, assembly GCF_029378745.1. Lineage (NCBI taxonomy): Eukaryota > Metazoa > Chordata > Mammalia > Artiodactyla > Bovidae > Bos > Bos indicus. The sequence continues at coordinate 86,690,672 of NC_091761.1, forward strand.
AAAGCAGAAGGAATGAATTAATAAAGATAAAAATATAAAATAATGAATTAAAACACAAAATAAGACAGAAAGAGTGAACCAATGAATATGTAAAAAAAAAATCTTTGGAGAAAAAAAATCAACAAAATAGAAAACCCACTGGTCAAACTAACAAATAAAAGAGGAAACCTAGATTTACAAAATTAAAAATCACAAGATAGAAGTTTAGAAGAGAGAAACCTTTAAAAATTATAAAAGACTACTTTGTACAACTCTGCAAATAAATTGAAATTAAATAATTTTCTGGTATAATAAATTCACCAGTAGATATGGAATCTATAAATAGATCAATTTTCTTAGAAAAAATAGAAAAACAGCACTCCAATCTAAAGGCCAGATGGCTTCACATAGGAATTTATTAATATTAAACTTTAAAGATCAGTTAATCGTAATTGTATTTAAACTATTACAGAGCACGGTCTAAGGGAAAAAAATTCTAAATTCTTTATGTAAAGTAAACTGATTCCAAAATCTGACCAAATTTGCCAAAAAATAAAACTACCAGTCAATCTCATTATGAGCATCAGTTAAAATGTTCTAAATAAAATGTTAGGGAAAAGAGCATAACAGCCCATTAAGAAAATAATACATTATGACCATATAAAGTTTTCTTGCAATGTAAAGTCTCAACATTAGAAAACCAGCTAATGTAATCTATTATTTTAATAGAAATAAGGATAAAAATCATACGATCATCTCTATATATGCAGAAAAATAATTTGACAAGATTTAACACTTGTTTATTAAAACAGAAAATGATAAATACTTTCTAAACAATATTATATACATATATACATTAGAGAATTTCTTGCTAACATGACAGGGAAGGCAAACATTTCCACACCATTTTGGAAGCACTAGGCAATGAATTTAGATAAGATAAAGTAATTAGAACTATAAGAATTAAAATGAAGAAATAGAACTATATCTATTTGCAGATGTTGTTATTATACAGCTTGATTCCCAAAAGAATCAATGGAAAAACTAAACAAAAAGAATTTAGTAAACTAGCAGTTAATGAAATCATCATGCAAAAATTAAACAAAAATCAATTCCATAGGTAGATATCTAGTTTTTTTTGATATAAATTTATTTATTTTAATTGGAGGTTAATTACTTTACAATATTGTATTGGTTTTGCCATACATCAACATGAATCCACCACGGATATACACTATTTAATGCTCAACAACATTCTTTTTGCCAGTGCCTCTCCAGTTTCTAGAAAAGCTCATTTTCTAGAAAGGCTCTCAGAAAGTGCTGATGGGAACAGTATTTATAATATTCTTACATGTTCACAACAGTTTTTTCTTTGTTGTATTTATACTTAAAGGTCAGTTTGAGTGGATATAAAATCCTTGGCTCACATTTTCTTTTCTTAAGCAATCTCAATACATTACTCAGTTGTCTTCTGGTGTAATCACTGCTGTTGAAAAGTGTGATATCATTGTTTTTTTTCCCCACTTTGTAAGTGACTTGATCTGTTTGCCCTCCTTTTTCTTTTTAAAATGCCCAATAGTTTTACTAGGCAAACTTTTGATGTTGACTGCATGATTTGATTTTTTTCCCCCCAAGTATACAAAATGCCCTTTAAATATGAAGAGTCAAGTATTCTTCTATTTTAGGAAAGTTTCATTGAATTATAGATTGTTTGGTCACTCCCACTGCATGTATGATGAAACTTCTTTGCTTATCTACTACATCTATTGTTTCTCTCAAATTTTTACAATTTTTTTTCTTCTTTTCTGTTTCCTTTTAATTTTTTTCTTCCAATTAATCTCTTATTTCTTTTATGGCATAATTATTTGCTCTTATGTTCCTTCTGTGCTGTGCTTAGTTGCTCAGTCATGTCCGACTCTTTGCAACCCTATGGACTGTAGTTCGCCAGCCTTCTCTGTCTATGGGGATTCTCCAGGCAAGAATTACTGGAGTATGTTGCCCATGCCCTTCTCCCGGGAATCTTCTTAACCTAGAGGTCAAACCCAGGTTTCCCCGCACTGCAGATGGATTCTTTACCGTCTGAGCCACCAGGGAAACCCATGAATACTGGAATGGGTAGCCTATTCCTTCTTCAGGGGATCTTCCTGACCCAGGAATCAAACTGGGGTTTCCTGCATTGCAGGTAGATTTTTTTACCAGCTGAGCTACCAGGGAAGGTCCTGTGTTCCTTCTAGTTGGTCTTAAGTCCTGACATGCTTCTTATAAGTTCTAATCTTTCTCTTCTGTTGGCTCTTTTTTGCCCAATCATCTCATTTATGAGATTTTTTAAATTTTGATTTATGCTATTCTTTTATTGCTTCTATACTTTTCTTATCTTCTTTTGGCTTTCTTTAAAATGTAATAAATACATTTGTATCCATCCACAAATTTCCAAATGTCTTTCCTATTTGCACCAATATTATTCTGATCTTTATTCACTTTCTGCTTATCATAACTACAGGAAATTCACTTGTGATTGTCTTTTGTTGCTAGTGTGTAAGTGAGATGTGGTTTCCTGAGTTTCTCAGGAGAGAAGGATGAAGAGTCTGTATAGTTTGACTAACCTTGTCACTCTGGGTCTCTCTTTTGTCCTTATCATGAGGTGTTTAAAATATGACACCTTTTTGTACTCCCAGAGATCTGCCTACTGCCCCTTTCCCTCCCTCCCACCACTCTGCTCTTGCTGTGTCCACTGTTGGAGTGTCCACCACTGATGTAACTCATTCTTTTTTTTTTTTTTAATGTTTATTTGCCTGCATCAGGTTTTAGTTTTGCACACAGGATATTTTTTGTCACTCGAGATCTTTCACTGTGACATATAGGCTCAGTAGTTCCTGGGCAGCATATGGGATCTTAGTTTCCCAACTAGGGATCAAACCCACATCTCCTGCACTGCAAGGTAGATTCTTAACCATATGGCCACCAGGGAAGTCCCCTAATTCACTTCTTCTTTTAGCATAGCCCATAGCTGAGGTCTCACCCTGCTGACTCTTACATCCCAGACTAAGGTGGAGCTGCAGCTTTCTCCAAGATTTAGGTGTGACTCTCACTGAAACCTCTGAAATTACATTGCATCTACTATCTTTATTAATAGCAGTGCTTCCTAAAGCACACTTGACTTTGTTCTCCAGAATGTCTGGTTCTGGGTGGCTGACCACACCATTGTAGTCATCTGGATATTTTTTATCCAGTTCTTCCATGTATTCTTTCCATCTCTTCTTGATCTCTTCAACATCTACTAGGTCTCATTCCAGTAGAACTATTCAAAACCCTAAAGGACAATACCATCAAGGTGTTGCATTTAATATGTCAGCAAATCTGGAAGACCCAGCAGTGGCCATAGGACTAGAAAAGGTCAGTCCTCATCCCAATTCACAGGAAGGGTAGTACTAAAGAATGTGCTAACCATCAAACAATTGCATTCATCTCGCATACTAGTAAGGTCATGCTTAAATTTTTGCATACTAGGACTCAGCATTATGCAAATCAAGAACTTTCAGATGACCAAGCTGGATTTAGAAAAGGAAGAGGAACTGAGATCAGATTGACAACATTTGATGGATCACAGAGAAAGTGAGGGAATTCCAAAAAAAAAAATCTACCTCTGTTTCATCAGTTACACCAAAGCCTTTGACTGTGTGGATCATAATAAACTGTGGAAAGCAGTTAAAGAGTTGGGAATACCAGACCATCTTACCTGTCTTCTGAGAAACCTGTATGAGGGTCAAGAAGCAACAGTTAGAACTCCGTATGGAACAACTGATTGGTTCAAATTGAGAAAGGAGTATGACAGGGCTGTTTGCTGTCACACTGTTTGTTCAGTCTATACGCTGAGCACATGAGAAATGTCAGTTTATATGAGCTACAAACTGGAATCAAGATAAGTGGGAGAAACATCAACAACCTCAGATATGCAGATGATACCACTCTAATGGCAGAAAGTGAAGAGGAACTAAAGAGCCTCTTGATGAGGGTGAAGGAAGAGAGTGAAAGAGCTAGCTTAAAACTAAAATTAAGATCATGGCATCCAGCCCCATTACTTCACAGCAAATAGAGGGAGAAAATGTGGAAATAGTGAAAGATTTCCTCTTCTTGTGCTCTAAAATCACTGAGGTTGGTGACTGCATCCATGAAATCAGATGTTTGCTTCTTGGCAGGAATGTTGAAAAGCAGAGACATTACTCTGCCAACAAAGGTCTGTACAATCAAGGCTAGGGTCTTCCCAGTGGTCACGTATGTTTGTGAGAGCTTGTAAAGAAGGTGGAGCACTGAAAAATTGATGCCTTTGAAGTATGGTGCTGGAGAAGACTCCTGAGAGTCCCTTGGACTGCAAGGATTTCAAACCAGTCAATCTTAAGGGAAATCAACCCTGAATACTCACTGGAAGGACTGATGCTGAAGTTGAAACTCCAGGATTTTGGTCATCTGATACAAACAACTGACTCATAGAAAAATCCCTGGTTCTGGGAAAGATTGAGGGCAGAAGGAGAAAAGGGTGTCAGAGGATGAGATGGCTGGATGACATCACTGATGCAATTGACATGAACTTGGGCAAACTTCAGGAGATGGTGAGGGACAGGGAGGCCTGGCATGCTGTAATCCATGGGTCACACAGAGTCAGACACAACAGGACAACTGAACAACAACTCACTGAAACTTCATTTTTGGTGGTCAGTTCTCTAGTTCTCTGTTAGGTCATTTTGTCTCTGTCCAGTGACACCTCCCCTCTCTACAATTTGGCCACTGGCGTTCTCAGCTTTCTTTAGTGCCTACCTGCCCCATGCTACTGGGGAGCTGAGGGAGGCAGATTGGGGTGGAAGTGGTGCAAGGCAATTTCCTTAGACCTTTGGTATTTGTTTATACCTGTCCTCATCACTCTCAGGCTATAAGTGTTTCTCTTGATGCACCACTCATTCTTCAACATCTGTGTTTTCACTCTGATTGGGGTCAGCAATAGAGCCCTGTAAGACGATTCCCTGTCCTCTCTTTTCTGACATTTATTTTCTCTGTGTGTGAATACTATTTTTTGTGTGTGCGTTTATCCTTCTTTTTTTTTTTTTTCCTATTCTGAATGCTCCAAATTCTCAAACCTTGAGCTCAACACATGTTTGATCTTTCAAAAATCCTCGTTTTTGCAATGGAAAACCTGGCTTTTGTTCCTTAAGTTTCCTGTGATTGCTCTTACTAGGCATTTAATAGTAATATTTAGAAATGTGTCTACCTGATTTTTTCTTGCTGTATCTCACTTCTCTCAAGAACAGCATGTATAAAAATCTGTCGTTTTTGCTTAAATGCTTGGGAAGAGGGTGATGAATGTTAAGTGTGTCCTAGAGGTTGTAACAGAAAATCGTCCCAAATCGGATCTGATCTGGGACAGAATGTTTTTGTGATGTAATTCACAATCTCCAGGGTGGGGGGAAACATCACTGATAAAAATGTTGAAGCCATTTATTTCCCGAGGAACTTTAATGGGATTAAAAATCTAAGAGGCCAGTCACCTATGTACCCAAATGATAGCTGTCAAGGGTTTGGTAAATTTAGTAACTTTTAAAAAACCATTCTTGTAGATTTAAGTTCAGTGGTAATCCAACCCCTTCCACGGGGCTTTCCTGGTAGCTCAGCTGGTAAAGAGTCCACCTGCAACACAGAAGACCCTGGTTTGATTCCTGGGTTGGGAAGATCCCCTGAAGAAGGGATAGGCTACCCACTCCAATATTCTTGGGTTTCCCTGGTGATTCAGATGATAAATAATCTGCCTGCAATGCAGGAGACCTGGGTTTGATCCCGGGCCAGGAAGATCCCCTGGAGGAGGGCATGGCATCCCACTCCAGTGTTCTTGCCTAGAGAATCCCCATGGTCAGAGGAGCCTGGTGGGCTACAGTCCGTGGGGTCACAAAGAGTCAGATACAGCTGAGCAACTTAGCATAGCAGAGCAACCTCTTGCATCGCTACCACAGGTAATTTTTTCCCTAGGGAACATTTGGCAATGTCTGGGGATGTTTTTGTTTGTCTTACCCTGGTGAAAAGAGTGGGAGTTTCTACTGGTGTCGAGTGTGTAGAGGCAAGCAATGCTGCTAAATATCCTATAATGCACAGGACAACCCCCAACCCCTCAAATAAAGAATTATCAGGTACAAAGTGTCCATAGTACTGAGCATGAGAAACACTGATCTAGCTATTCTCTCTTCTGTAAATTCTCTATTGAATCTTTGAATCGATCTGCTATAGGCTTTTTCCCTTGAAACAAGACTTAGTAAAATTTTTATATATTCTTCTCACTAATGAGTTTAAAATTTTTTGTTATTTTAAATTGAGGGATAGGTTTCAGTTACTTCCTAAAAATATTATCCTGCTATGCTGAGAATCAGGCAGCTAAGAACAGATCTAGGGCTCATGAGAACACTGTTTCCAGGTCAGGCAGAAAATCTTGGTCTTTCACTTTAAACAAGGACTTCTGGTGTCCTTGCAGAAGGGAAAGGCTATCCACTCTAGTATTCTTGCCTGGAGAATTCCATGGACTTCATAGTCCATGGGATCACAAAAAGTCAGATACTACTGAGTGACTTTCACCTCTGGTGTCAGAGCTGATCATAACCTTGCAAACAGTCAAACACAGCTGAGTGACTTTCTTTTTTCTTTCCTATCACCAAGACGATGCTACTCTGTGAAAACTGCCTTTTTTTCCCCTAACCACACATTGTACTTCTAGAAACTAGTCTTCTTACCCTCTCCCATCACCAGAAAGGCCAAATAGGAAGACAAGCTGGTGAGATGCAGAGCAGGGCAGTAGGAAATACAAAATACTCTTCCATCCTGCCTGTGGGAGAATGCAGAGAGCATGCAAGATGCCTTGTGAAAAAGACAATCACAGCCGCCTCTCTGAGTTTGGCCAGATGCTTAGGAGAAGAGTGAATGTACCTGATCTTCATTTTTGCAAGGCAGATGGAGGCACTGGTAGTAACACATAGGTTTACAAGATGAGGAAAGCACGCTTGTGCTCAGTGGCTTCAGTTGTGTCCAACTCTTTGTGACCATAAGCACTGTAGCTCACCAGGCTCCTCTGTCCATGGGATTCTCCAGGCAAGAATACTGGAGTGGGTTGCCATGCCCTCCTCCAGGGGATCTTCCCAAAAAAGTTTGACAAGATGAGGAAAGCAAGGAAGGAAAAAATATTCTACAGAATTGTTTGAAAAGACACACTTGGTAGGGTCTTTTTCTTTTATATTTTCGTGTACGAAAAGAAGTTTTTGGGTTTTTCCTATGGTCATGTATGGATGTGAGAGTTGGACTGTGAAGAAGTCTGAGCGCCAAAGAATTGATGCTTTTGAACTGTGGTGTTGGAGAAGACTCTTGAGAGTCCCTTGGACTGCAAGGAGATCCAACCAGTCCATTCTGAAGGAGATCAGCCCTGGGATTTCTTTGGAGGGAATGATGCTGAAGCTGAAACTCCAGTACTTTGGCCACCTCATGCGAAGAGTTGACTCATTGGAAAAGACTCTGATGGTGGGAGGGATTGGGGGCAGGAGGAGAAGGGGACGACAGAGGATGAGATGGCTGGATGGCATCACTGACTTGATGGACGTGAGTCTGAGTGAATTCTGGGAGGTGGTGATGGACAGGGAGGCCTGGCGTGCTGAGATTCATGGAGTTGCAAAGAGTTGGACATGACTGAGCGACTGATCTGATCTGATCACCTAGCAGAGACCCTGTGTTTAAAGCAAATCAGTATAGCAGTCTTTCTAAAAGAAAGATGAGAAAATAAAAGCCAAATATTCAAGCATTCAAGGGTATAGAGAGTTGATGTGGAAGCTGGGAAAGAATATATTATTTTAATAAGGAAATGCTTTTTTTTCTGAAGTGGAAGGAAAAGTGACAGCATTTTAAAAAGTTTGAGATTCTGAAAATATATATTTTATTAGACATCTTCTGCCACTATATTCTCTCAACCAAAAAATTAGGCAGATTTCTAGATATTTGAGATTGGTGCCTTGTCCTGTTGGCTTACATTTTGTAGCTTTACTTTTTTAGAAGATCAAGCTCTTGATTTCCTTCCAAGCACTCTCAAACCAGTAAGTGTGCAAATCCCAGCCAAAACTGCATGTCATCATCTAAAAATTCTCCTGTGTCCTGGCCAGCGGGCGCCCCTTCAATTCATCTCTGATGCCTGTGTTCACTTCTCAACTCACTTCTCACATGCCATATTTTCTTTCTAGAAATAAAAACCTTCATAATTCTTCCTGACACAATTTAAGCTACATTCTTAAATTTTACTCTGTTATCTGTCAGAATTTTTTAAAAATTATTTGACCTGGCCCAAAGCTCCAACTCAGTTCTGAAGGTGGTGTTGTGTATAATGACGGTGACATGGCTTTGAAGGAATGCATGTTCCTGTCGTCTTCCTTAAGATGGAATATGTTCTTGTAAAAGAGAAATTAAGATATTTGACTCCATGCATACCCCAAATGGCATTCACTTGATGAAAATGAAAGAAGAGCTCTTGTCTCCCCTGAAATGTGATGATGTACCTGGCGCTAGGGTACTATCCCTTGTACATCAGGACACTGATGAACAAGACGGCAGTCGCTTTTTTCAGGGACTTGAATCTGAGGGGTGATCCAGACCATTTAAGATGTTTGCAGTGTGTTCTAATAGGGAAGCAGAGGGGGTGACGGGACTACAGAACAAGGGCTTTCTTGTAACTTAGGGGGAAACTGGGACTCTTTCTTGCGAGAAGAGACATTTAAGTTGAAAACCAAAGGGACACCTTTCCCAATTCCCCCATTAGTAAAGCAAGGGAAGTGATACAGTTAAGGGTCCATTATTCAAAGCAGGACACGAGCAGGACATGAGCAGGACATGATAGACCCAGAGGGTCTATCCGTGGGTGTGGGTGTGCATGCATATAAATTTTCATATAGACATGTCTTATCTGAGAACTAGAAATGAATAAATCTATGACATGCCAAACCACCTGTGGAGAGCGGGGTAAATGGTTTACCCTTCTTGAAACTTCACTCTACTCTGGGATCTTTGGTCCCAGGCAGCAGGCTAAGTGGACCTGGTTTCTTCAGTTCTTTTGAGTGAGGCTGACAGTGGGCAAATGGCATTTTTAAAGTGTCTAAAGTTAACGACTGGAAAATTCCATTTAGCCTTTTCCTCGAGGAAGAGGGACAGAGACCCTGCAATGTTGTTCCAGTGGGAGATTCATGTTTCTTATTAAGAAGCACTTTCTGAAGTAACTCTTGGTAGATCCACACTTGATTCTGAGTCATGACCCTCAACCCTGGCTGTACCTGACAAGTATTTAGAACTGTGGATGCTCCAGGTCCATACAAGACTCATTCACTCACAATTTCTAGACATGGTGTTGGCATTTAAAAAAGCTTCCCTGGTGATTTTAACGGGCAGCCAAGATTGATGTGTGTTATACTGGGGGCAGCAAGGAGGGTATAATACGCCAGGCAAATATCAATATTTAGTTCACTCAGTTTCTTAACCTACCTGGGGGCATTTGGGAATGTATTAGGCTTGTTCTTAGTTACTTATGTATACTGGACACGTGAACAGGTGGCTAGACTCTGCAAACAGTAGGCAGGGTCAGAGGATTATAAAAACTCCGTGAGAATGACACAGGAAAACACACTGGCTTCCACCTCATGTCCCCTTGTGCCCTCAGTATCTGGGGTGTTACTGGGATTTGAAAGCTCAGGCATGCTGCTATGTAACTCTCTCTGTCTTCCTGTGTACTGAGCTGTCACCTTTAAGCACATTAAACTTAAAACTTCGTCCATTGGCATCTTACGATTGCTTACTGCCAGCCCTGTGATAATCCTGAAATTAATACTATACTCTTACAGGAAAAGAAAATATTTGAACCATTAAAACTGTGGCAGAATGAGATTATCTTCCCTTTAACTATTTCTTTACTTCCACTCCTTATATCTGGAGGAGACAGGAACTTTGCTAAGAGTAAGGAGTCCATCTGTTAGGACAGTAATATATTCATGTTTTATTATGAGAGGTAGCTAATAGCAGCAAAAAGAAGACTTATTTGTTTTTGTAAATACTCCACTCTGAGGATTGTGACTATTCCTCATGCTGGATTATACCTACAGGCCCTGTAGACAATGTGGGCATGAATAATAATATAGATTTTTTTAAAGCACCAGTGATTTGTTGACTAAATGTTTGCAATAGCAGCTTGCTGTTTTAGTACTTAATTTCTGAAGGCAATTTGTAATTAAAAAAATAACTTTAGGAATATATAGTCATTGAATAAAAATCAGAAAATATGAGCAATAGAAAAAAAAAAGCTATTATAACCTAGAAAAAACTTACATTCTTCCATATAGATGGATTTTCAGAATCATCCTTGTAAATGTACCTTTATATATATTAACACATTCACTGACAGGTTCTCTGTACCAGGCTTTATACTATTTGTAATCAGATATATCCCTTCCTATACTCCCTCTATAAAGGGTGGGATGACTATGGCAGACAGCATTTCCTGTTTTCTCTCTTTACCTCATCAACTGGGATTCCTTAAGGTTTGGCCAATGGAAGGCCCTGATGAGAGATTAGAGGGCAGGAGGAAGGGAGAAGCCAGGGTATTTTCATTTCCCTCTCTCTGCCTTAAGGAACATCTCCTCGAGCTTCTGTGAGACAGGGTGAGCGAGGTTCTAGTTGCCGTCAGTTAGCATAGCTTTGGGGCTCTACTTCCACCACCTTTCCCTTTGTCCCGCCAGTCTAGGAACTAGGTAGTGGTTCTTACTGTTCTTACTGTTCTTACTCATCTGTCATCTCATCTTCTGATTTCTCAACTCTTTGATCTCCTGTGTATCCAACTCTCTGATTTCACTTACTTCTGTTTTACTTATTTATTTATTGGCTGCAGCATGCAGCATACAGGATCTTAGTTCCCTGACCAGGGATGGATTGAACCTGGGGACCCCAGCAGTGAAAGTGTGGAGACCTAACCACTGGACAGCCAGGGAATTTCTATAAATCTCCTCTATTTTAAATAGTAGTGTGGTTCTTGTCTACCTGGCTGGATGCTGATTGATACAGGTGGATAGTGATATAAAAATATTTTTTGCTCTTATCTGGGAGATACCAAAATTAAATGCTGAATTTTATCACAACTTGTTTTAAATAATTAAATTGATTAAAGGTTATGAACTTTTACCCTTACTGGAACTCATTGTAGACACCTATCAATAAGCTGTGGGGCTTGTTGTTACCAACTGTTTACAGAATGATGAAGTTGTTCCATCATTTCCCAGAGGTTAATTTTCAATTCTTGATATGTATGCTGCTGCTAAGTTGCTTCAGTCGTGTCCAACTCTGTGCGACCCCACAGATGGCAGCCCACCAGGCTCTGCTGTCCCTGGGATTCTCCAGGCAAGAACACTGGAGTGGGTTGCCATTTCCTTCTCTAATGCATGAAAGTGAAAGTGAAGTCGCTCAGTCCTGCTTGACTCTTCTCGACCCCATGGACTGTAGCCTACCAGGCTCCTCCGCCCATGGGATTTTCCAGGCAAGAGTACTGGAGTGGGGTGCCATTGCCTTCTCCCTTGATATGTATAATTACCACTAATACCTACAATCCCTCCTGAGCAAACTACTCAGTGACTTCTTCACTGACTTGGGTTCCCCTGCCTGCCAAGAGAGTGGACACACTTGGACTTTCTTCTGGGGGTGTTTGTTTTATTATTAGAGTTTAAAATACTATTTTACAACATGCTTTTCCCTCTATATACTATTTCATGAAAATCTTACTGTGTCAAATGTATTTATAACATTTCAGTAACATAATTTCCACAATAATTGTTAAACATTTAATTTGTTTCTAAGTTTTTTGCTTGCTTTGATTAACACCCTAATAGTTAAATATCTGAATCTGTTTTTAATTATTTTCTTCAAATTGCAAACTTTTTGAGAAACTCTTCACTAAAGGTTTCAGTTGAGATGCAAGCTGCAGAGAAAGAGCTGACAGAAGAATTAAATAAAAAATAAACAATAAGTGGGATATCTCCAGAGATCTTTTTCTTATTCATTTTCCCCTTCCTCCCTTCTGTTTAGGTGTCCATCCTTGCACAGTTCAGTCCTTGTGTCTCAGGAGAACCTTATCTTGCCCACGTTCCAGTGTGTGCCTATGGTTAAGCCTATCTTCCTTGCCTAGGATCGTTTCAGAAACTGTCATATGACCCTGACTGTGCCAATAAGCATGAAGGAGCAGCTTGCTATGGATTATGGGAAAAGTATCTCCTCCCTCTTCTGGGAGTTTTCTCCTGTTCGTTTGCATGTTGTCATGCGGCCCAGAAATCCTGCAGTCATTTCACAGCCAGCCTAAGTAGGAAGCCACAAACACCAGAGGGCAGAACAGCAAGCAGCCAGAGCCAGAGATGATATCAACCCTGAAATCTGCTCAATTTTCTAGATGTATGTCTTATGTAAGCCAAGAAACTTTCTTATATTTGAAGACAGATTGAATTAAGGTTTCTGTTACCTCTGGCTCAAAGCATCCTAGTTTGTACAACAAATTAGTAAAATAACTACTAGAAGTAACTGTTCCAAGCCCTAATATTTAAAAGTGAGAAAAGAAGAAGAGGTAAAGAAGAAGATAAAAAATCTAAGGGACTATGTGTCAACCAATACAAAAATGTCATTTCTACATCTGACCAAAAAATTGAGACACCTATATTATTTCAGAATAAGTACATATATTTTTTAAAAAATGTGACTTCAACGTAAATATCTGTTGATAATTTTATTTATGTTGGCAAGTAAGACAAAAGTGAAATAGCTGTAATGTATGTTAGAAGTTCATTGGCTCATCAAAGAGATGAGAACTTTTTGTTGAATTGAATGATATTTAATAGTTTAAGAATACTAGAAGAATAGTTCCTCAATTTTTTTTTTTTGTGTTCTGTACAATTTAATGACATTATGTTATGACATTCTTTTAAATTTGATATATGTTATTTTATCTATCATTTTGTTAAGTCTAGACCATGGGTTGACAAGCTACAGCCTGTGGGCACAATCTGGCTGCCCCTGTTTTGTAAATAGTTATATTGAAACATCTGGAGGAGGAAATGGCAGCCCACTCTAGTATTCTTGACGGGAAAATCCCATAGACAGAGGAGCCTGGTGGGCTACAGTCTATGGGGTTGCAAAGAGTCAGACATGACTTAGCGACTGAGCTTCATGTGTATTGAAACATAGGTGTATTATTCACTCACATTTTGTCTATGGGTACTTTGTCTCTACCACAATAGCACTGAGTAGTTGTGACAGAGAGGGTATGGCCTGCAAAGCCTAAAAGAACTGTCTGACCTTTTATAGAAAGTGTTTGGTGAATCTCAGTCTGAATGATCAACAGAACAGTAAATCAAGCTCTATTTTGTATCATTTTTCTGGTTCCTGTGGTGTAAATCAGAGAAGGCAATAGCACCCCACTCCAGTAGTCCTGCCTGAAAAGTCCCACGGACGGAGGAGCCTGGAAGGCTGCAGTCCACGGGGTCGCTGAGGGTTGGACACGACTGAGCGAACTTCACTTTCACTTTTCACTTTCATGCACTTGAGAAGGAAATGGCAACCCACTCCAGTGTTCTTGCCTGGAGAATCTCAGGGACGCGGGAGCCTGGTGGGCTGCCGTCTATGGGGTCACACAGAGTCGGACACGACTGAAGTGACTTAGCAGCAGCAGTGGTGTAAATATTCCCATCATGGCTGATTTCAAGTTACCAATGTGATGTTACTGAATGAGAAGTTGGAAAGAGATGTGCACTATTTTGTGGTATTTTCACCATACAGATATTCTAGACATAACCTCAGGAATATGAAGAATATGTGTGTATGCATGTGTGCAAAGTCACTTCGGTTGTGTCTGACTCTTTGAGACCCCATGGACTGTAGCCCGCCAGGTTCCTCTATCCATGGAATTCTCCAGGCAAGAATACTGGAGTGGGTAGCCAATCCCTTCTCCAGGGGATCTTCCCAACCCAGGGATTGAACCTGCATCTCCTGCAGCTCCTGCATTGCAGGTAGATTCTTTACTATTGAGCCACCAGGGAAGCCCAACCTCAAGACTATAGTAAAATGTAGTAGAATCATTACGGAGTGATGAGCTTTGATCATATATATCCATTATTTGTAATATAACTTAAATATAAGTTTATGCAATTTTTAATTATGGTTGTATTTAACACCCAGGTTGCAAAATTCCTGAAAATTTAATTGGATCTTGCAAGCCAATATGACTCATCTCCAGCACCCAACTGTTTAAGCTATATATGTAGTATTAAATTAGTCCTAAAGTGTCATCAGAAACTTGGGTGAGTTAACTGGATGCTACTGGTCGCTTATTTGCATCCATTTCTCCCCAGTCAGAGATCGAAGATTGTAGGAGGTTGACCCTCCTGTGGCATCTGTAGCACAGAGACTTGCAGATGGTACTTACTGAATGAGTATTTACAGAACAGCTCTGGTAATTCTGGTACTTAGAATACTTGTCTGTATGTCTCAGGGGTTCTGTAAACTGACCCTTATCTTCTAATTTGTTATGTGTGTTACTATGACCATTATCATTTGTAAGCCTAGGTATCAGATGCTTTCTCATTAATGAAAATTGTAACAACTGAATTTAATTTTCCTCCAAAAAATTGAGGAAAATGACTGAATTCATTTCAGATTCATTCTTGATTAGAAACAAGTTAAGTAAATTTGGAAGGGAATTGAGGGCGGAAAATCCCAACAGATTTTTTTACATCTTGAACTGTGTTCAAAAGAACCTCTACTGGGATCATGCTTTAAGAATCAACATAATGAGGAAGTAACATCAGCAACATGGCCTAATAAAGCATCCCTCAGTTGTATCTCCCCCTTAACAGTAACAACTTGGCATCCATCCATGAAAAATGCCATTGTGGGAACTGTGGGATGCAGCACCATTTACCTAGGGGCCTGGGAAAAGACTCACTCACTTGTGCCTTGGACAATAGACATATAGACCTCGGTTCTGGCTGTGGACCCTGCAGTGACCCATGAACCCACTCCAGCCCCTCTTAGTTGCAGTTCAGGAGCCCCTAGAGAACACTGTTGTAGACAATCAATCCACGGACAAGGAAACCTTTGTGGAAGTCTAGGTTTCCAGCATACCATGGGAGGAAAGAAAAGATTCCATTGGACACAATGGAGAGGGTAAGAATAGTTTGACTTTACCTAAATCGTATCTTCTCCAAAGTGGCACAGCTCAATGCCAAAAGAGACCTTGATTTGTTGTTTTTCCTGCAGGCGAAAGTCAGAGAACTTGAGTGCATGTCTGGCTTTCCCAGCTGTGTGTGGTGCTGCTGAAGCCCAATTCTCTCTCATTCCATCCAGAGTACTGGGTTGTGAGTTGCATGACTTAGAGGGAAATTGAGAAGAAACTGCAAGAGGGGCAGAGAGGACTATCAGAGGACACTGAAAGGATGTGAATGCTACTAGTGGTGTTAGGGACTCTGTCAAAAAGCCCACCCACTAGCTGCCAGAAATGCCTTGCCTGCAGATCTTCCTGAATGCCCAACTACCCTGAGCATTCTGCAGCTTCATCCATACACTTATTGAACTTGTGGCTGGATCCTGGTTGTAGCAAGAATGAACTCTGGCAGACAGATAGTGAATAAACACAGAAAGTCAGCCTGAATCTGTGGGCCAGGGAAGGACCACAAACTTGAGGTTTAACTCCATCCTTGGGAAAGAAAAAACGAGGCTTTCAGTACCCACCCTGGCACACTTCAGGGTCAAGAGAAGGCATACAATTTTAAACATTCTGCCATGAGAAGGAGAAGTGTGGAGCAGGAGTATCTCTAGGTCTGAGAAGGCCTCAGAAACCCTCGCAGGACTTGGCAGTAGGTATTTCTCTTCCGAAGGCAGTTAGTAAAGACTGGAGTAGGGACTGCTACTTCAAATGCAAAGACAGCAAGACAAGACTTCAAGGAAATGAAAAATTAAGAGCATAAGACATCACCAAAGGGTCACAATAATATTTCAGTAACTGATTCCTGGCCACCTGATGTGAAGAACCGACTCACTGGAAAAAACCCTGATGCTGGGAAAGATTGAAGGCAGAAAGAGAAGGAGATGACAGAGGATGAGATGGTTGGATGGCATCACCAACTCAATGGACATGAGTTTGAGCCAGCTTTGGGGGTTGGCGATGGACAGGGAAGCCTGGTGTGCTGCAGTCCATGGGATGGCAAAGAGTCAGACATGACTGAGTGACTGAACTGAACTGATTCCAAGAGCTTTCTTGCCAAGTGGCTCAGTGGTAAAGAATATATCTGCTCGCAGCACTGTTTATAATAGCCAGGACATGGAAGCAACCTAGATGTCCATCAGCAGATGAATGGATAAGAAAGCCGTGGTACAATGGAATATTATTTACTCAGCCATTAAAAAGAATGCATTTGAATCAGTTTTAATGAGGTGGATGAAACTGGAGCCTATTATACAGAGTAAAGTAAGCCAGAAAGAAAAACACCGATACAGTATACTAATGCATATATATGGAATTTAGAAAGATAGTAACAATAACCCTGTATGCGAGACAGCAAAAGAGACACAAATGTATAGAATAGTCTTTTGGACTCTATGGGAGAGGGCGAGGGTGGGATGATATGGGAGAATGGCATTGAAACATGTAAATTATCGCATGTGAAACGAATCGCCAGTCCAGATTCAATGCATGATACAGGGTGCTCCGGGCTGGTACACTGGGATGACCCAGAGGGATGGGATGGGGAGGGAGGTGGGAGGGGGCTTCAGGATGGGGAACACATGTACACTCATGGCAGATTCAAGTCAATGTATGGCAAAGCCAATACAATATTGTAAAGTGAAAAAAAAAAAGAATACACCTGCTAATGTAGGATATGTGGGTTTAGTCTCTGCATCAGGAAGATTCCCTGAAGGAGAAAAGGGCAACCCAGTCCAGGATTCTTGCCTGGGAAATCCTATGGACAGAGGAGCTAGTGGGCTACAGTCCCTGGAGAGACAAAAAAGGTAGACATAACTTAGTGAGAAAACAACAACAACTGATTTCAAAGACATGGAGATCTGCTATTTACCTGATAAAAATTCACACTTGTTTTAAGGAAGAACACTGAGCCACAATAAAACACAGAGAGACACTTCAACAAAATTAGGAAAACAATACACAAATAAAACGATAAGTTTAGCAAAGAGATGATCATAAAATAGAAAGCAGAAAATCTGGAGTTAAAGTATAGAAAAAAGAAAATGAAAAATGAAGTAGAGGCCATCAATAGAACAGGTCAGGAAAAATAGAGTCTGTGAATTACAAGACAGGATCTTTGAAATTATCCAATCAGAAGGGAACAAAGGAAAGAGGAAGAAAAAGAATGAAGAAGGAAGCATGTGAACTATGGGAAATCATCAAAAGAAACATCCTACAAGTTTAAATCTGTGGATCAAAAGAAACAATCAGGAATTCCAGAAGAAGTCAGAGTAAAGGGAAAGAAAGCTTATTTAAAGAAATAATGGCCAAGAACTTCCCAAATCTGGGGATAGGTTTGGATATCCAAGTTGAGGAAACTCATAGGTGCCCCCCAAAACTCAAAGAAGTCTTCTCCATGAAGAAACAAAACTATCACAATAATTTGAAAAATAAAATAAGCTATCAAAAATCAAGACACAGAATCTTGAAAGCAACAAGAATACTCTATCTGGCAATTTTTGTCTTTCAGAAATGAAGGAGAGAAAAATTTTCCAACAAACAAAAGCTAAGGGAGTTCCTTACCACATACCCTGCTGTACAAAAAATGCAGAAATGAGTCTTTTCAGCTAAAATGAAAGAATGCTTGAGACTTGCCCTTAAGTATCTCAGTATGTCTCTCCTGCATGAGTCACCAGGGGTGACTTGTTAAAAATGCAGATTTCTCAGCCTGAGCCAGGCTCACTGGATCAGAAATTGTGAGCATAGGGCTTGTGAACTTCCAGCAAGTATGTTTGATCAAATATTAAGAAATCAGTTGACATTGAACCAAGTCTTTAGGCCTTGTTTGTAAAAGGAGGGGCTTGAGTGCTATAATTTTATGTAACACATTAAGATTGGTTGTTTTCTCACAGTACAGGAGGCTCCAGTGTGAAGGAAGCAAGAGCAATCATTCTGCCTTTAATTCTGTTGTTTGTTTAAAAATATATGTAAGCATCCCTTTGCACCGTAAGCATTCTAAAACATGCTCTTCTCTTGCCATGTGTTTTTGGCAATGGCAGGCATTCATGGCAGGACTACTGTTTATACACAGCCTCTTTGGCATCAAATGGAGCATCATTAAATCCAGACATGCTCTAGATGAGTGCAGCCACACTGCACCTGCTGCACTAGTGGGGAGGCTTCACAGGGCAAGTCAAGGATGGAGTGAATTACTTGATGGGTGCTGCAGCGGTTGCTCTCAAGGCAGTCACTGTGGACCAGGCAGGTGGCTTGCTTCAACTGAGTGCACCAGGTCTAGAATCTGACCACTGGCTTCTGCTGCCAATGATGAGTCCTGTTGGCGACATGGGGCATACATACCACCAAGACTCTCCCTCAGCTTGCATTTAGAGATCCATTTTTATTCTTTTTTATTTCCTTATAAGAACTTCAAAAATTGCTTGGAGGCCAAACGTTTGTTAGTTTCTATAAACATTTTAAGATCAGAGTAGAAAGGTACCTACAAATTAATGTGGTAACTCAGAAGCAAGAATTGGACTGCACAAGGACAGACATTCTATTCCTGTTGTAATATTTCCAGATAGATGACATTTTTTCTGTAATGACTTTTGTAATAGAATGTGGGTCATCCTGCCAAGCCATCCTTCATGGAGTACTTCATTTTCATGTTTCACTTCTTATTTGCGTAAGGCTGTACAATCTCTCCTTCTGCTTTTGCTGGTTTCCTGGGTGTTTTCACCCAAACACCTTAATTTAAAAATGACAAAAACCTCTTTGCCTGCCTGCCAGTGGAAAATCATTTGCCACAAGGAAGACACGTGTTAGAGGCAGGCCAGACAGGACTTGGACTCCTGGGTTGCTCTTACATTACTGCCAGCTTGCACTCAGACTTTTCCAGGCACAGGCTGTGGAAAAGACTCGGTGTGTGTCCTTGCTGAGATTTCACAACATAATCCCCTTGCATCAAGGCTGAATTTATGCACACCAAAGCAAAGTCTGGGCACCAGTGGGAAACAGGCCATCACCTCTCACCTACTCACATGAATACTTCTCATTGCCCTCTCCACTAAGATTCAGAGAATTCAAGATGAAGGAAGGTAGAGTAAATTATAAGATCCTTACTGAAAAGAACTTTCCAGATAGAAAGAGCTTTCTAAAGGACTGTTAAAATTAGGAATAATTTCTAAATAATAATCTGTAAAACAAACTAGGTACATTAGTTTGCTAGTGTTGCCATAACAGAATACCACAGACTGGATGGCTTAAACAACAGGAATTTTCTCACAGGTCTGGAGGGTGAGAAGTCCAAGCTCAAGGGGTCAGGTTTGGTTTCTCTAAGGCTTCTCTTCTTGGCTTGCAGATATACGGCCATCTGTTTGTGTCCTCACATGATCTTTCCTCTGTGTACACACATCTTTCTTTAGGGGTGTCCAATTTCCTCTTCTTATAAGGATGACAGATTAAATTGTAGCCTATTTTGCCTCTTTTTAACTTAATTACTCCCTTAAAGGTCCAATCTCCAAATCTAATCACCTTTTGAGGTATGGGGGTTGGGACTTCACTGTATGAATTTTGGGACATAATTCAGCCCGTAACACTAAGTAACCCAGATTACTAGCATTCCTTGAAGAGATGGAGCACAGGGATGATTTTAATTTTCTATCCAGTATTTTTTTTTTATTTTGTTAATAAGCAAATGCTGCAGATTAGAAAAGTTTATATATATATATACACATACATATCTATACATTGTTTTTACTCTGGATCCATGGTTGCATCTGTTGACAAGCTTCCACCTCATTCCCTTTATTCAGGGATTTCCTTTTTCCAATTTCTTAAACATAACAATTGTGACTCCCTTGCATCCAATAATTGTTTCATCCCACCAGAGCTGTCCTTTACTGTGGTCACACCTCTGACCTCAACCACAGCATAAACTCCTGATTCCTCGCATCCACTCGTCTATTTTAGGCATCCACTCGGCGATTCTTTGACCTCATTGAGACCTTTAGCCCACCCACCTTACCACAGTCTAATTATCAATCTTCCCTTCCACCCTACTGTGTCTTCTTTTACTTTCTTGTCCAACTGAGAGTCCCAGATCCATCACCAGAATTACCTTTTCTCCCATTCTCTCTCCAGGGTTACAGTCTTGGTAAAGTCAAGCTCTCTACCTCTGCCATGCCTTTTTTCCCCTAGAAGCCGTAGAAAAGTACAACTTTTTTGACTGTTCCCACTTCAGAGTCATAGTATGTGGGAAAAAATATAGTGCTTCCTGTCAAAGATGCACATATTCCAAACCTTGGAGACGGAAAATGAGACTTTGCTTTTGTGATTAAGAATCTTGAAATGAGAACAGATATGGAACACAAACTGACAGTTACCAAAGGGAGGAGGGAAGGAGGGATAAATTAGGAATTTGGAGTTAACAGATACATACTACTACATATAAAATAGATAAACAACAAGGCCCTACCACATAGTACAGGGAACTGTATTCAGTATCTTGTAATAACCTGTATGAAAAAAGAATCTGAAAAGGAAAATCAACATCCTACTTTTGAATGTTAGCTGAGTATCTGCTTGTGTTATGATACATCTGTAGTATATAAGTGACAGCTTCTTAGTATGTGTGTGTGTGTGTTTCTTGCTTTAATTTTTAAGAATTAGGTCTTATTCTTATAAAATTATTGTGACACACTTACTACAACTGGTGGCTTTGTATAACAGTATTTGTTTCTAAACAAAGACATTACTAAAATAATGGATATACCAAAGACTTGAACTCTTTACCATAATGACCAGCATAAACCAACTTTATAATTCCATTATTAAGATAAGTGAAGAAACACATCACTTTCCAGTTTCTTGACTACACTAAAGTCTATTTGGCTGCAAACAAAAAGATGATTTCATAGTATTTAGAAGTGGACCAAAAGAATATAGTATTACTAAGACTGATCTTTAAACCAAGGAGTTGATCCTAGTGAAAGAAAAGTAAGTGAGAATTGGATGCAGAAAAACAAATACTAAAGGTTTTAGAAAAGAAAGTTGGAGAAAAATAGGGAGACAAGAAATTTTGTGATTATCTTGCAAAAATCATTTAGAAAAGTCTTGAGATTGAATTTAAGAAAGCTCACAAAAGCTATGAGCCCAATGAAAAGAGACCATTTCTGTGTGATCAAATTAAACTTATTGCTCTTTCAGTGAAAATTCTGAAATGGGATTCTTCTCGTTTTTATATTTAGCATTTATATTTATATTAGCATTTATATTAGAGACATCAAGTGCTAGCTGTGGAAGCTGAACCAGTCTCAAAAAGAATAACTACAGAAAATCATTCTGAAAAAGTATTCCTTTCTTCTGAAAAGGTGTGCTAAAAGAGAAGACTGCCTTTGACTAAGGATAGAAATAAGGGTAAAGATAGGGAAAGATTCAGGAGATAATTATACTATTTAAATAAAGACCATGATAATTTATTAATTGACAACAAACATTGATCATCTATCATATGCCAAGCACTGTGTTAGGTACTAGGAGATCTGTGCTTGGAATTATTAGATGAGTAATTAAGGTGCTCAGTCACTTGAGTATGTATATTGCATTCCCTGGCAGAACTTGAGTTCATCCTTAAGTCAGACATATCTAGGTATATTTGCAATACTTGTGAGGAGACCTGATCAGACATACATTTGCATGAGTGATCAAATTACTGATGCTAGTTTTGATTGCTTATGAGTACTGCTACATCATTTATTCAAATAAATGAAACATACATAAAGTACCCTAGATGTGACCATTGACTGCTCACATTCCTTCTATATCAACAGGAGTCTTGAAGAAGCTGCAACTGTTCTTTACATTAGTGGATTATCAGAGAGTATGTTATTAGCAGATAGTTTTAGAAACTGTTAAGGACCCCCATCTTCCTTTAAAGGCTTTTATACTATAATTCATTAGTGAAATTTAGTTATCTATGACACATATTTCATTGGATCATATCTCACTGAGCTCCTTTTGGTTGCTGTGGTTGGGGATCAGGAATACAGAGATACATGAACGTTGCCATTTCTGGAAAAGATCAGAGTCTAGTAGTAGCAGCAGCCATGTGGGCAGATAATTACTGTATAATGTGATAAGTACTTCCAAGAAATAAAAGCAGAAGTGGAACTGCAGAAGGAAAAATGACCAATTATCCAGGATATCAGAAAAAGATTTATAGAGGAGAGGGTATTCTGGTCTTAAAAAGCAGAGTAATCTGACTAGGTTAATGGAATCACTGAGTTAGGAAGAAAACGACATATCCAGAATCCTGTGGCATGGGACTCAGGTAGAGGTGAGGATGGCCTGAAAACACTTTGTCAAAGATAATGGAACTGAGGCTGAGCCTTTCCAGGCAGGCAGGTAGAATATAATACTTGATTATTTTTTTTAGCATCTTTGTTAAAGTTGGACAAAGTCTATATTCAGTATCTTCAAATAACGATCTTTTGGAAGTGCATGAGCCTAATTAACTATTTGGAGTTAAAAGTTTGATGTGAATTTTGGGAAATGATCATAATTAACTCCCCCTTCTACCTTTCTAGTGAGAACCCTTGATTCTCAGCTTCTGAATACATAAATACATATTTAGAAAGAACATGAATTATATTATGGATATGCTCCTAACCTTAGAGAGGCAGAATTACATTCACATTTCCATTGAAAATAGAAGGTGCACTTTTAAATCTGCTGCTTGGTTGCATTAAAGCTTCATAAGAGTTCATTAATTACCATTGATGTGTAAGTATATTCTAAATAAATTCAGAGATACAGACCCAGTTTTAGTTTGGAATAAAAAATTAGGGCCAAGTGTTTCAAGTCTAATGTAAGAACAGCAACACTGGGAATGTAAAGACAATTATTAGGCCACTGAGGTATAAGTAATCTAGTCAAGGCTATGGTTTTTCCAGTGGTCATGTATGGATGTGAGAGTTGGACTGTGAAGAAAGCTGAGCGCCGAAGAATTGATGCTTTTGAACTGTGGTGTTGGAGAAGACTCTTGAGAGCCCCTTGGACTGCAAGGAGTTCCAACCAGTCCATTCTAAAGGAGATCAGCCCTGGGATTTCTTTGGAGGGAATGATGCTGAAGCTGAAACTCCAGTACTTTGGCCACCTCATGCGAAGAGTTGACTCATTGGAAAAGACTCTGATGCTGGGAGGGATTGGGGGCAGGAGGAGAAGTGGACGATAGAGGATGAGATGGCTGGATGGCATCACTGACTTGATGGATGTGAGTCTGAGTGAACTCCAGGAGTTGGTGATGGACAGGGAGGCCTGGCGTGCTGCGATTCATGGGGTCGCAAAGAGTCCGACATGACTGAGTGACTGAACTGAACTGAACTGAATCTAAGAGGGCTTGGTGCTGACTGTGAGTGAACTGCCAATTATTCTTTCCAGTTTTATTTATCTAAGACTGTAATAATTTTTCCTTCAATTTTGGAGAATGTGTGTGTGTCAGTTCCTCAGTAGTGTACAACTCTTTGCGACCCCATGGGCTGTAGCCAGCCAGGCTCCTCTGTCCATGGTATTCTCCAGACAAGAATATTGGAATGGGTTGCCATTTCCTTCTCCATTTTGGAGAATAGTTTTGTGCCATATAAATTTTTAGTGGACAGGATTTTACCTTTCAGTACTTTGCATATGTCATTCTACTATCTTCTGGTCTCAGAAGTTTTTGATCAGAACCTAGATGTTAATTTCACTGAGAATCCCTTGTGTATAATAAGACACTTTTCACCTTCAAGATTTTCTTTTTGTCTTTTGACAGTTTGAGTACTATATGTATAGGTGTGGATCTCATTCACTCTATTCTACTTGGTTTTTATTGAGCATCTTGGATGTACAGATTAATAGTTTTCATCAAATTTGGGAAGTTTTTGATGATTATTTCTCTAAATATTCTTTCTGCCTCTTTCTTTTTCTCATTCTGGGCCTTTCGTTATGCAAATGTTAGTATGTTTCAAGGTGCTCCATAGATATCTGAAGCTCTATTCATTCTTCTTTAACCTTTTTCTTGTTTGTTCCTCGGACTGGATAGTCTTAATTAACCTATCTTAAAGTTTGCTGATTCTTTCTTTTGCCAATTCAAATGTACTGTGGAGCTCTTTTAATGATTTTTTCATTTCAGTTATTGTACCTTTAAAATCCACCATTTATATTTTATTTTTTTCTTTATTCTCTTTTTGGTGAGATGTTTGTCTCCTGTTTTTTAATACTTTTAACCTTGTTCCCTTTAGTTTTTTGAACATATCTATAATAGCTGATTTAAAATGTTTGTCCAGCTGTTTATTTATTTATTTATTTTTTCTGAGAAAGCAACATTTATTGCTGTATACCATGAAGACTTAGTGGTTCTTTGTTATATAACAAAGTTGACTGATAAGATTTTGTTTCAGTATTACAAAAAAAAAAAAGGTTTTATTTTTTGTAGAAAGATAGAAATAACTCCACAAATATGTATCAGGTAATAATAATGATTTTGTAAAATACCAATGACATTCAGGAAAGGTAATTAACTTATGAAACAATATCACATATAATTAATAAAGCAAATTTGTATTTGCTGTATTTGCTAAATTGCACTACACGAAAGTATATAATGTATGCTAATTAAGTTGCTGCTGCTGCTAAATCGCTTCAGTCGTGTCCGACTCTGTGCAACCCCATAGACAGCAGCCCACCAGGCTCCTCCGTCCCTGGGATTCTCCAGGCAAGAACACTGGAGTGGGTTGCCATTGTCCAGCTGTTTAAATGAAAGTCTGATGCCTAGGTTTCATCAAGGTAAGTTTCTATTGACTTCTTTATTTCCCCTATGTAAGGGCTATAATTTTCTGGATTTCTTTTGTTGGTTTGTTTCCTGTGTGTGTGCCTTATAATTTTTTTTTTGTCAAAAGTGGAGCATTATAAATAATATAATGTCACAACTCTGGAAATCAGACTGTTACCTCACCCAAGGTTCCTGCTGTTTGCTTGTTTAGTGATTTTCTTAGGCTAATTTTGTAAAGTCTCTCTTCTTTGTTAGGTGCAGCCACTGAAGTCCCTGGTTGTTTTCTTAGGGGTAAGCTAAGGACTGAGCAGAGATTTCCTTAAGTGCTCTGAACCAGTAAGTCTCAGCCTTTGCTGAGGAGCTTGGCCCGTGTGTTGGGTCATGACTTCAATCTTTAGTAGTCAGTTTATAGCTCTGCATTAGCCTTCATTTCCTGCTTGTGTGTAGCCTGAAGGTCTGTCAGATGTGAAAAATTTGAGAAATCTTCTCAAGTTTTTCCTGGGCATACACGTAAGGTCTGAATATGGACATGACCTAGAATCCCAGGAACATGTAAAAGTTTTTCAAAGCTCTGGGGACTTCTCATTCCCCAGTTTGTCCTTTCAGTTTCTATAGTCAGCCTCTTGTTACCCTCAGAAGAAGCTGTGATGTTATACAATTACTGCTGATTATTTTCATCAAATACCTTAGAGATAGAGTTCTCACAGAGAGTGATCTCTGAGTTGGATCACATAAACACCAGCCCTGAAATTGGAGCTTTTCAGTAAGCTATCAGGCAAGTCAAATAGTGACAGTTCTCTGGAAATGGGGCTTTTGAGGCATTCCAAGCCCATTTTGTTTCCTCCAGTGGCTGCTAGGCTGCTGGCATTTACAGCTGCCATAGTTACAAGTCTGTTGTTTTCCAAGGATATCATGGGGCTGGGGAGAGGAGAATAAGATTAGGACAAGTTAAAATGCTACAAACTCACTGTTCTTAATGACATTCACCTATTTTTCATGAATAAAACTTGTACTGATGTAAACCTTTAATCTCTAGAGTTCTGAATGGGTTGATTTTGATAGTTTTTCCCAGTGTTATCGTTACTTTTAAGGATTAGCAGATTTTCAGAGGTCCTTACCTACCATTCTAGAAGTCATCCATCAGGCTGCAACCTCTAAACTAGATTTCATGGTAAGTTTGGGCATAAACAAAGGGAAGTTTAGCAAAGAAAAACATCAACTGCCACTGGATGGGATGACTTTCATAATCCAGAGACCCAGACTTGTACTGGGAAGTCTTACCAGATCGTTCATGCTCAGTTACAATAAAGATAGGGCACTCCCAAGACTATTTTCATGTATCTGGCAATGACTCGATCCTAATTACCAGGAAAGCAATAGGATTTATCTCTTACTGTGGGCGTATTAGACATTACCACGAAGCAAGCAATAGGTAATAAGTTTTTACTCTCACCAAAGTCCAATGGATTCCTCTCCTGTTGCTGGGACTTCCTCTTCTCAGGTGATTGGCAGTAGTAAATTCACTGCCTTCAAGGAGAATCACATAATCCTCCACACAGAGTGTAATAATGACCTTGCACACTAGCCTTAGTAAGTTAATCGCCTGAAAATGTAATGGTACAAAGCAGCACATTCCTCAAAGTCTAGGTTCTCTTATGTGAAATAGCACGAGGAGAACATTAACAGACTGTTCCTGCTCAAAAGTCATTAGATTCTGTCTAATTTCTTTTGGCTCCTTTTCCCATTTTAACTCGAAGAAGCCTATATAAATCCTTTCCCCAGGTTTCTTGATTCCAACTCCTCATCTTGTCTAAGGTTTGATGCTCAAACAGGAATTCAACTTTTTTTAACACAAACCAGGGGAAAGTTTTAGGCAGAGTGCACAATGAATTCCAAAGGAAAAATAAGCACTTTTTCTCTGCTCAACAATACAATGTCTGCAGAGACTCCGTTTATTTTACATTAGCAATGAAACTGCTAGTTGCTCATTCATAATGCCAACAGAAGGGTTTATGGGGCTTCAGATTTATCCCCAAGAGAATGGAGTCATAAAGTGAAAGTCACTCAGTTGTGTCCAACTCTTTGCGACCCCATGGAATATGAAGTCCATGGAATTCTCCAGACCAGAATACTGTAGTGGATAGCCTTTCCCTTCTCCATGTGATCTTCCCAACCCAAGGATTGAACCCAGGTCTCCTGCATTGCAGGAGGATTCTTTATCAGCTGAGCCACAAGGGAAGCCCAAGAATACTGGAGTGGGTAGCCTATCCCTTCTCCAGTGGATCTTCCCAACCCAGGAATCAAACTGGGGTCTCCTTCATTGCAGGCGGATTCTTTGTTTTTAATTTTTATCTCTAAGGGTGCCCATTCAGTCATAAGAACAATGAAGTAGCAAGTCTCAGAAGAGAATTCAAGTTACTCTATCTTGCAAGATGGAATATTTTTGCAGATTTCAGATGTCAATTTTCAGTTATTTTTAAAGCTTCTGCTCATAAGAATTTAAAAATTCTTAAGGATCTGCTTTTAAAGAGGTCATCCTGTTACAAAGACACTGTTTAAAAACATTTAAACACACACTGACACAAGAAATAGGGTGACCCTTGGTTGAAAATGAAATACGGAGGATTCTTTGTTCTCCAAAATCACAAAGACAACTGTTTGTGAAACAGTGACTTAACTGGGGGGAAAAGACAGTACCATCCCTCCTATTCCTATTTGGAGTGAATTCAATTTCCCTACAATTGCAAATTCTAGGTTGAGTGCTTGATTTTATAAGATCTTAAAGACCTGACAGATGGCGACAGAAGTATGAACTACTGTAATACATGTTGGAGTCTTTGGTATCTAGGCAACAGTCATATAAAGTTCCCTTTACAAAAAACAGAGAGCACTTGAAGTTGAACTTAGCAGGGGGTATGGTAACAGCACACTTAGATATTTAGCTGAGGACCGTTAGTTTATGAGCAAACAGGTAATGGTTCCTTTTATACTAAAAAACAGAGTTAACAGCAAAAATTGAGTACAGCCCTCTCTGGAGTTTGTCATAACTCTGGAGATCTTCTCTCTGCCCTGATGGCTTAAGCTTTGGGACATCTTGTCCGGAATGATTAGAGAGAAGCTCCAACAGAGGCATTTAGTAAAAACACAAAAAACCTAAATTTAGAATTGAGAGAGACCGGTTACATTTTTGCCTTACTCTGTAATCTATTTCACATGAACAGAATGGAAAGTTTTGTTCTTGTTCTATCAAAAGTGATGAAGCACTTTGATTCTGGACTCATCTTCACAATTCCTGCTTCCTCATCTATCATTTCTGTAACCAGCACTATAATTAGTTATGGCTTACTAATGTCTTCCACCACAAAGTGGAAATTAATATCTTATATGTATGCATTTGAAGAGCAAGTGAATAAAACAGACATGCGAGTCTCATTAAGGGTTGCTTTGTTTTCTGTTACACTTCACTTGTCTGGCTTAAGAAAATAAAATATGTAAATCACAAAATGTTACATTTCTGATCATAGTTGTCATAGTGACGAGGCCATGGTAAATGCTTAATAAATATCTCTTGAATGAGTAGGTGAAATAAATGTCAAATTATTGCATTGTCTAACTGTAATTGAAATGCACTTAGAACTCAGATATAAAATTGTCTTTCTTAAAAAAAAAAAAATCACAAATTAACCCTGAATACATCACCAAGAAAAACGCTTGTTTTTGTAATGAACTCTGAGAGAGCAACTGTCTCCCTTGTTTCTACTATGAATAGTCTGTGGAGAAATGAATCTCTTGAGAAATTTGAGTTTACTTTCAGAGCAATATAGTCAATTTTCTAAGATCAGTAACACTAGAAATTTTGTGATGACTGCAGCATGGGATAAACTTGGGGCTAATTTCCCCTACAATTGGTTTATTTAACCTCTACGGGACATGTAGGGTGTGGAGGGGGGTCATGAGTGGGACTTACTGATGGTAGTTGTTGGCAGAGGGGTGTTGACTTACTCCTGAGAGTGGAAACAAGCTATTATCTCATTTTCTGAGCAATAACAAGTCCTGGTGTTGGGCACAGCTATTGTAACTTGAACAGTTTGTCAGGAATAGTATACAAAGAACCGAAGAGAATAAAATAGATAAATTTTATTTATGAATGTCAAAAGTAGTCTTTAGGTAATAGTTCACTTTGTTATCATTAAGAATACAGAATGGGATTCCCTGGTGGTACAGTGGTTAAGAATCCACCTGCCAGTGCAGGACACATGGGTTAGATCCCTGGCCCAGGAAGATCCCAGGTACCACAGAGCAACAAAGCCCGTGCACCACAACTATTGAGCCTCTGTTCTAGGGCCCATGCTCCGCAACAACAGAAGCTACCTCATTGAGAAGCCAGAATAAATACTGCAACTTGACAGTAGCCCTCACCCTCTGCAACTAGAAAAAGCTGTCATGCAACAATGAAGATCCAGTGCAGCCAAAAGAAAAGAACTATCAGTACTAGAGTATTGATAATCTGACAAATTTCATATTGGCTTCTCTTGGAATCTCATATTATCATCCTCCAGAAGCAGAAGGGTTAGAGTAAGTGATGCAAAGGTTTGAGAAGAACAGCTGTTGTGCTATTTTCCAGGGTCAACCAGCTGTAAGTGTCTCTGACTTTTCCATTACAGTCACCCTGGTATTCAGCTCTTAACGCTGTGATGCTCTTTCCTGCCACAGGGACTTTGCACATGATTTTATCAGAATACTCTCTCTGCTCCCTTTACTTAGTTTACTGCTACTCTTCACACCTTTTAGGAAAGCCTTTTTAAATGCCTAAATGACCTTATAGTACCATGCTCTGCTCCTTATCATAGTTTAATTTATATTTGTGATATTAATTGATTAATGTCTGACTTTCCACCAGACTGTTTGCTCCACAAGGGCAAGAATGATATCTGTTTTGACCTCACATTGTATCCTTAGTATGATACTTGAATGGAGTTCTCTACACTCAGAAAAGGAAATGGTTAATTCTGCCTGGAAGCCAACAAAAGATTAAATAGGCATGAAGGATAATTTAGATAACATATCAGCTTAGTCTGGAGAAATATAGTATGTCAGATAAGCAAGGTATTCCAATTGTGGGAACCACAAAAGAAAGGGAATAGAAGTAATTAAGTATGTGATGTATTCAGAAGTCAGAACACTGATGTAGAGGAGGGAATGAGTAGAGATGAGCTTACAGGGGCAGATTGGAACCAGATTGTTTAAAACCTTGGGCTTGTTAAGGAGTTTGGACATTTTTTAGGCAGTAAGGAGCCATTTGAAAACTATTAAGCAGTAGAATAACACAATCCCATCTGTGTTTCTGATATAACTCTGGCAGCAGTGTGGAAGGCAGTGGAACTAAAAATAGGATTATAAGTAATGTGCTCATTGCTTTTCCCCTATTTGCACAGTAACCCAATTTTTAGCCTTGACATACATCCTGTTTGTACAAGAAAAATCCTTAATCCTGAAGAAGCATCTTCTGATAATATCTTAAAGAGAGTTTTGTTATAAAGCAAAAGGGCAAAGTAGCCATCAGCCATTGCATCACGTCATGTGCCATTAAATATCCAATAATGAAATCATTTAACAGCAGTAATTAACTGAATTCATGGAACTGTTAAATTCAGGCATTGTTTGAGCATTCTCAGAAACTGATCTTTAGGAAATGTTGCAAAGAAATAGCCTAGAGAATTAATGATACACATCTTCCAACAAAGGTCCAGGTCAGCTGGAGAAGTTAACCAATTCTAAGAAAGTGATCAGTAATATTCTAGAAATAACAGGTTGTGGAAACCCAGAATATATCTCACCATTACTAGACTGCTTGAGAAATGTCAACATTAGTTTCTGGGGACATAGTTATTTTCACTGAGAACCTATTTTACACAGATGCTGCTCTATTTTAACATGAGTAGCCCACGTAATCCTCACACCTTTGTGACACATTATTATCAGCTCTATTTTACATCGGAAATCATGGAGATACAATGAGGGTGAGTAATTTGTCCATTGTTTAATAGGTAATAAGTGACAGAGATGGATTCAAACCAAGGAGTCTCACTCCAAGGCCATGCTCTTCACAGTTATCCAGATCCATGCTCAGCTTTGGAAAGGCCCTCTCTTCTCTTATAGTCATACCTTTATTCATCCTTTATTTTTTCCAGCTAAAGAGAAAACATTGATTTCATCAGATTCATGTTTCACTGACTTTCATGTAAAATCACATGTATTTTGCCTGTTTTTATTAACACCTGATTTTGTTGGTGATCATTACAAACAAGCAGACACTGTGGTGCAGGCTGGTCCTAGTTCAGGAGGTGAGAAGTACTGGAAACACAGGCTGTTGGAAATTCTGACTCTCAGGATGTCTATGGGGCTCACAGCTCTAACCCAGAACTCTAACTTTTCCACCTCTTGGGTGTTGTCTTAGAGTTAACTATATATAGTGAAGTCGCTCAGTCGTGTCCGACTCTTTGCGACCCCATGGACTGTAGCCTACCAGGCTCCTCTGTCCACGGGATCTTCCAGGCAATAGTCCTGGAGTGGATTGCCATTTCCTTCTCCAGGGGCTCTTCCCAACCCAGGGATTGAACCCGGGTCTCCTGCATTGTAGACAGACGCTTTATCGTCTGAGCCACCAGGGAAGTCACCTTCCTGATATAGTTAACTATATCACTCTTTAAAATAACTTTTGGGGGGAATAACACAATGAAGTTATTTTTTCCTAGGGCTCTATTCCTAGAATTTATGCTGCAAAATAAAAACACAAATAAGTCTGCATTTTTTTTTGTTTCACTTGCATAGTTCACTCATCTGATAAAAGTTCTATAGTAACAAATATGTCTGAACTGAGTTTTACACAATATTCTTTCTGGTGTTTCATCTGAAAATATTTTCATAGAGATCCTGAAAACTCTTGGTGGCTTGGACACAGTAATGTTCAAATTTTTGCAATAAAGTGAAAAAAAGTTTAAACTACTGAGATGAACTATTTTGATAGAGCCCATATGAGTTTGATATGATAATATTTAGAATAATTATTTTGTTACTATATGAATAATAGTAAAAATTCCAAAGCTATTGGTTATATGATGATACGCTCTTGATCATGATAGTCTCCTAATTTTATGCATGTCTTAGTTGCCTAAAATGACTAACTATAGTCTAAAGAAATTAATAGTAGCTATTAAGATACACTCTACTTTTATGTTATAGATTTCTAGAACCTCGGGGATAATGTATTTTAGCTCCTTCCCTCTCCCTGATCACTGTTCCATTTCCCCACCCCACCCTGACAATCAGGTGACAATTACTCCAGCGTTTGTGAACGTAAATGTCTGTAGACATCAGACCATGATATAATGAGTGTGACATAAATGAGTAAAGCAGGCCTGAGATCCCATTCTCCTCTGAACCAGTAGAACTCAATTCTATGTTTTGTTTTTCTACCTTTGATAGAGACATGGGTACAGGACAATGTGAAGAAAATCTCAGTGTGATGAAGGTGATAAATGGCAATAGACATTTTGCTCAGATAGGAATGACTCGGAGAAGGCAACGGCACCCCACTCCAGTACTCTTGCCTGGAAAATCCCATGGACAGAGGAGCCTCGTAGGCTGCAGTCCATGAGGTCGCTAAGAGTCGGACACGACTGAGAGACTTCCCTTTCACTTTTCACTTTCATGCATTGGAGAAGGAAATGGCAACCCACTCCAGTGTTCTTGCCTGGAGAATCCCAGGGACGGGGGAGCCTGGTGGGCTGCCGTCTATGGGGTCACACAGAGTCGGACGCGACTGAAGTGACCTTGCAGCAGCAACAGGGATGACTGGCCTCCACTCTGGAATACTGGGCTCCACACTGCCCTCTGCTGGCCCTCCTGTTTAGCGGTTTATTTCCTCAGTACCAAACAATGTATCAGTTTGAGTTGCAAGTAACAGAAAACAAAGTTAAACTGGCTTAAATGAGAAAGTAGTTACGTGATTTGAAAACTATAGATTGCATTCCAGAGGTTGAAAGTGCTCAGGCAGGGTTTGATCAGGGCTTTCTGCGTCTCTATGTTTTGTTTGACTCTGTCCTTCACGTGTTGACTGCTTTCTTGTGTGGACTTCTCTGAGGTACTCAAATGGCTGGAGTTGTTTCAGGGATCACATTGGTATACTGTACTATCCAGGTCAAGGAAGACTTTTACCTCAGCCATCACAAAGGAGTCCTGTACAATCACTCGTGAGATTGGTCACTGTGGCCAGGAGGACCCGATTATGCTCATCACACTTGTGGCCCATCTCTGGAACTGCAGCCTGGACCAGTCACACCAAACTATGGTTGCTGCATAATCAGGAAAGAGTGAAAAGAGGCAGTGGAGTTCTGAGCCTCCAGGTTCTCCCATGTCACCACCCAGAGAGAAGAGAAACAGTCCTCTAGCATCCATATTCCTTGACTCTACTTGGTGATTTGTTATTGTCTAACCTTATTTGGCTTTGGACCAACCACAGTTGAGAAAACCACTACTGGCAAGGTTTGGATCACATGCTCACTTATGTAGCCAAATGTCAGGAAAGGTCCTGTAGTTAATACTTCCTTCCATATCACATGAATCAGGGAGATCATTTGCACAATGGAAGGAGGGTAGGCCATGAGTAAAAATAACCAATGTTCACTCTACCTTATTTTCATGTTTTCTGCTCTTCAACAGGGAGCTGACCTCTCCCAGAGGTGATACCACATCCCCAGGCATTGATATTAAGGGCAGAATTATAATATGTACTGCTGCTGCTGCTGCTAAGTCGCTGCAGTTGTGTCCGACTCTGTGCGACCCCATAGACGGCAGCCCACCAGGCTCCCCTGTCCCTGTGTATTTTTAAAACATTATGTGAGCAATGCATGGAATTTATGTCTAAACATTTCTAACAATTACCACTGTTTGGATCTATTGTATACTACAAGCTTACTGAGCATAGTTCGTGAATCATCTTATGGTACACGTAGTCCTTAACATACGTCCAAATTTTAGTTCTTAGCACAATGTTCCACCCCATCCTTTTTCCCCCTGCAGCATATAAACAAAGAAATCATCAGAGAATCAAGAAACAGGAACTGGCCTCTCATTTCAGTCCATTCACTCTTAAGAATTTCTCTGCCTGGAAGGAAGGGTAAATATCACGTAGTCTCTGGCCATTGGTTAATGTTAATTAATCCTCAGAGACCCTTACTGAGTGGATTTGTGGTTTTTGAAAAGGTAATCTTGATAATTAGCTGTTTTTGGAAACCTCTGAAAAAGGATGGTCTCTGTTCTCCTCACCAATGTATTTACAGCCCTGTGCACAAATGATGTAGTGCTGGGCTCCTCTTCATGGGAAGTCAATGAGCTTTCTATGGAAAACACTTAGGAAAATTCTCTTTGCTTGCATTTTCTAGCATCACCATGTGACTATATCTGTTTCCAATGGGAATTAAAACCATTAGCTGACTGTACAGCTGGCCTCTCCTCTCTAGCCACATCTGTGTCCCGTTCCAAGACTCAGATTAGACCCATGGCAAGGAGGAACACATGAGGGTTTGGCAAACTTCCTACCTAAACCTCCCTCTTTGTTTAGGAATCATGCTCCTTTGCTTTTTATGTTTCTAAAAGAAGCTTACCCTTCCTCTCCATGACCCAGCTGAGGTAACAGAGTGATGGGATGGTATCACAGGACCATAGTTTCTGTCTCATGGGAAGTAATAAAAGAGGTCACAGCAACTCCCACCTTCTCACCTGAAACATGTCTAGGTAGGTTTGTGTTCATATAAATTCAGCTAGAAGTCATGGGAAACTCCTCTGCTCTATGATCCCAATAACTGAGTGATAAGACAATTTCTAAAGCTTAGGGCTCTTTGGATGGTCTAAAGATCCCACCTTTGGGGAAAAGGGCAGAGGCAGGAGGAGCGGTGTCTAGATCAGCACTATCCAATGGGGATGCGATGCAAGCCACAAATAGTGATTCAGCCAAGTAGGTGATTTTAAGTTTTCTAATAACCACATTAAAAGAATAAGCAAATGTTACCTGGCATTGGATTTGATAGGGATTAAAGGGAAAGTGCAATATTTTGACTGATAACTTTTGATAACTTGCCATTTTTGCTTCACTTTGATTAAATAAATGAAAATTAATCAGGAAAGGTCTGGTCTGGAGAAAGGAGCCCAGGTACCTCGCCATGGAGCATAGAGCAAAACTGTAAATGAGAACAGACCATACGTTGTTCCCATAACATGCAATCGGGGCTACTGTAGGATAATTCACTGAGGAATTGAAAGTGTAAGGGGGAGAAATAAAGTACACAGATTTGAAAGTTAAGATCTAGAAAACTTTATCTTATAAGTCTGTCTGAGCTGTAGGAAGTTAGATAATATTTAGAATATTATGTAGTTGTATTATCAGAGCATGGTCAGATAAAAATAGTTGTTTTCAACTCTTAAGTATCATTGAAGATTATTTTTAAGGATTTAAATCTATACACACAAGGAGAAGCAGCCTCCCTACACAGTTAAGAGGAAAAATAACCAGCTCTCTGCTGTGATAATACTATCCTTGTCTTGCTTGTTTTGGTGGCTTTGAATGTCTAGGTTGGTACAAATTAGAGTTCTCAACAAAGATTTGCATGAATTCTATAGCCAACCTGAAATAAAACTGAAATATTGAGCTAGATATGGATTTAAACATCTAGAAATTGCAGTAGACTTAGCAGTGGTGACTGTATTTCCAAGTGTCATTGAATGTGAACATGAACAATGTACTTCTACATTCCTGAAAGGAGTCTTGGCAAAAAAAGTATTAGGCGCTTCCTAAATTAACCAAAACCCTCCCAAAGCTATCTGCCTGTTCAGGGAGAATGTGCAAGTGGACAAGTTTCAAGGTACTTATTAAAGGTATTATGGGATGAAAGAAAAATAAATACTGAGCCTAGACATGATTAATTTTTTTACACTTATTTTTGTTGTTGTCTTATATGGTTACATATTCTGGGAGATTTAGAGGAATTATAAATCTGTAAGAAATAACAAAGGTAAAAAATGGTACACCATGACTTTGTGTTTTCCCACTATTCAATGATTAGAGTACTAGCTGATGTGAATGGCATTTTTCTTTAAATAAATACCCATATGGTACTAGAACAACATTTTTATAGTGATGTTTCAACTGCTTGGTTCATAAACAGGTATAGACATTCCGAGGCATCCTTCCATTTCTGCCCCTTTCTTCTCAAGACCTAGATTTGCAATGCTTGAGGATTTAGTGATCACAGGGTGTGTGTGTGTGTGTGTGTGTGTGCGCGGGCTAAGTTGCTCAGCTGTGTCTGACTCTTTGTGACCCCATGGCCTGTGGCCCACCAGGCTCCTCTGTCCGTGGGGATTCTCCAAGCAAGAATACTGGAGTAGGTTGCCATGCCCTCCTCCAAGGGATCATCCCAACCCAGGGATCGAACTCAGGTCTCCCGCCTTGCAGGTGGATTCTTTACCATCTGAGCCACCAGAGAAGCCCAAGAATACTGGACTGGTAGCCTATCCATTCTCCAGGGGATCTTCTGGACCCAGGAATCAAACTGGGGTCTCCTGCATTGCAGGCAGATTCTTTACCAGCTGAGCTACTAGGGAAGCCCCATCACAGGGTAGATGCCTCTTTTTAATTTTCCATCTTAAGCTCTGGTATAGATTGGTGTGTATATAATATACCACACTTGCTTTTATTAAATGAAGAATTTTCATTTATTCTTCTCATTCAGAATATTTGTGGAGTATCTACTATGGGTCAGGAACCATGCTAGGTGCTGGAGGATACAAAGAGGAAGAAGATGAAGAAATCCTACACTTGAGAAGCTACTGCCTAGTTGAAGGTAAAACATAGATGTGTCATAATTACAATGGTTTGTGAAAAGTGTAACAGCAAAGGACTTTGGAAACATATCATACCAGTCAGCACCAACTGCTATTCTTACTGGCATGCTTTAAGGTGATAGCATCAGGTTTCTTCACTTTGTTGTTGTTTTTGTTCAATCATTACGTCGTGTCCAACTCTGCAACCCCATGGACTGCAGAACACCAGACTTCCCTGTCCTTCTCTATCTCCTGGAATTTGCTCCAACTTATGCTCATTCAACCATCTAATCCTGCCCTTGCCCCCTCTCCTCCTGCTCTCAATCTTTCCTGGCATCAGGCTTTTTTTTTTTTTTTTTAATGAGTTGGCTCTTCACATCAAGTGGCCAAAGTACGAGAGCTTCAGCATCAGTCCTTCCAGTGAATAGTCAGGTTGATTTCCTTTAGAATTGACTGGTTTGATCTTGCTGTCCAAGGGACTCTCAAGATTCTTCTCTAGCACCATAATTCGAAAGCATCAATTCTTTGGTGCTCAGCTCTAGTTTCTTCACTATTCCATTCTACAACACCATTGTGATTTAATTTGTACAAGTTAATAAATGGAAGAAGAAAGAGGTCATTATAGGAGTTTGTACCCAGTTTGGAAGAGGACTAATTTGAGGGCATCAGGTATTATATAATGGAGTGAGTTTAGAAGGGGTCATAATGTAGACAGCTCTGGGCAACCATGGAGTGTTTTTATTTTAATATGATTTATTTTTTAGAGCAGTTTTAGGTTCACAGCGATATTGAGCAGAAGGTACAGAGATTTCTCATATACTCCCTGACTCCCTACATGTACAGCTTCCCTCATTCGTAATATCTCTCACCAGAGTGGTACACTTGTTACAATTGATGAGCCTAACACCATGATCACTCAAAGTCCTCATTTATATTAGGGTTTTTTTTCTTGACATTGTTCATCAAATAATGTTTTAAGAGAGTTAAATTTAGGGCAGGATGTTGAACAGAAGTAGGGAGGTATCTATCTGTTTCATAGCATTAATTAAGATTGGCCATGGCTTGGTCCTTCTGTTTTATTTTCTTCCCACTTGCTCCTCAAGCATCAAGAAAAGCTTAATTAGAGCTGGTAACAGGTTTTATATAGAAAGCAGTGAGTGCAGTGGCTGAACACTCATCACTATGCATGGCCAGTGCAATGATGAATATGCTGTACTTGGGGTCTTTTAGGTTGACTAAGAAAAAGTGGAGCCAGGGCATAGCTCATTATTCTAAAAATTGATCATTAAAGGAAAGAAGTATATATCTTGGATTACTGTCTTAAACTATTTTTCAGGGTAATCAAATGGATGAGGAAACTGTTTTCTGCTCAGAAGAATTTCAGCAAATAAATGCAGAAGGAATGATAGGATTGGAAACAGCTTTTCCAATTCATTTTTCAAGTTCCAATGAAATAACTGATTCAGACAATGGTCACCAGCAGATAGTAAAACAAAATAAAGTGTTGATGGGGAACTGAACTCTCTGATCAATCTAGCCTCACTAAAAGCGAGAAAGCCATCCAGGGGTGCCCCTGATATGATGCAAGATGTAAAACATGGCACTGCTTATGAGGTATGTGTGTCAAAAGTCAAACCTGAGGCTAACAGTAATTAGATTACTGAATTAGGCATCTCACTTTCAACTCATAGAAAACCCCAGGGATGGGACCAATTTAGGAACATCTGATGAAGGTCATCAAAGATATGATATATTTTCTATAATAACTGATACAATTTTGAGTTCAAATAGACTTTTCCCAAAGTAAGAAACATTTTGAATAACTTAACTTTAGAAAACCTGTCAGTTGTGGTGATACATTGTGGTAAATTACAAATTTTACAAGGTAAAATGCAGTAAATTACAGAGTCTAGGAGATTTGTAGGCAGATTCATCAACTGATGGAGGACCCCTCAGAGATTCTGCCCATAAACTGACTTTTAAGATTCCTGGTTTCTGGTCATAAATCATTGTAGGGACAGGGAAGAAACGTGATGCATATCTTGAAGAATGAATTGGTTATCCTATCCAGTTGGGCAGGTTAGCTTCCTGTTAATTTTCTAAACTAATATTTCTGGAGAAATTTCAGCAAGTAAAATAAAGAGATGAACTATTAAAAGTGACACCCCCTTCACCCTCCAAAATAAGATTAAACAAGTATTCAAACTTAGCAGTTGATCTTGATACTAGAGCAATGATTGAACGGGGTTCATCAATTAGGATATGTTTCAGCTACAGTGATGGAGAAGTAACAGTAGCTTAGACAGTGTTAGTAACTCAGTTGTGTCCAACTCTTTGTGACCCCAGGGACTGTGGCCCACCAGGCTCCTCTCTCCATGGAATTCTCCAGGCAAGAATACTGGAGTGGGTAGCCATTGTCCTCTCCAGAGGATCTTCTCGATCCAGGGATCAAACCTGGGTCTTCTGCATTGCAAGCGGATTCTTTACCATCTGAGCCACCAGGGACAGCCAGGTAGCTTAGACAAAGTAAGGTCTATTTCTTTCAGAAATAAGGAATCTGGAGTTAGGCAACTCAGGTCTGTTATAGCAGCTCCCTACTCATCACTGTCCTGGTCTTTTTCCTGTGTGTCCTGTGTTAGTTTGCGACCTTGTGGGTTACCCGGGTGAAATTTGAAACTGGTCCTATAGAAAGAAGACAAGGAGAGACAGAACAATCTGGCTTGGCAGGTGATAGGTTTAATAAGCAAGTGGATTTCCATATGAGGCTTGTCTTGGGCAGCTGCAAGATGAGTAAATCTCTGCTCCTGCCTGTCAGAATCTTTCAAAGGCCTTATCTTTGAAAGAACATTCAGAGACCTTATTAACAGAATTCAGCCACATACATAGTCTAGGTGTGCTCAACAATACATTGCTCTCTTAGGGCTGTGCCCTTGAAATGGCTCCTAGAGTGGAAAGGTGGGCAGATCACACATTGCAAGGACAGGGGTTGGGGTACATACAGATCCTTGATTGCCCAGGTCCAGCTCATGGGTCAAACAGTGGTCATGTGCTTGTGATGATCTCCTCCAACACTTCATCATCCTAACTGTGTATCTATTCCATGCACGATCCAGCCCAGCTGGAAAGCAGGGAGAAAGGACAAAATGCTCCTCCTCCAGGTTGTGTCAATTCCCTGAAATCAGCTTTCCTAGCAATTTCATGTGGGAATTCTGTTCACGTTGCACTGACATGGCCATACCTAGATTCAAGGAGGGCTGGAACTGCAGTCTTTCAGTTTAATGTGTTGCTGAACTAAATAAAACTAGAGTTTTGATGCTAAGAAGAAAGGGCCACCTGGATTGGGACATCTCTGTCAATGAGGACAACTGACTTGAGAGAAAATTAAAATCACCATTCAAAGAATTTCATTTCTACAGAATGGTATAAAGTAGAACATTCTATGGAAGACCTAATTTTGTAACATATTCTGTGTTATTTTTAACAGTAGGCCAGACTATGTGATTAAAAGAGTGTAAATCTGTTACACCTACTATTTTAAACACTTTTGGGGAAAGACCATTGGCCCTGGTTAGTGTCTCTAATTTTATACACGCATTACATCCCTTTTGATGACTTCATGGTCCGTTATTTGGAAAACTCAGCAGTGGCCACAGGACTGGAAAAGGTCAGTTTTCATTCCAATCCCAAAGAAAGGCAATGATAGATAATGCTCAAACTATTGCACAATTGCACTCATCTCACACACTAGTAAAGTAATGCTCAAAATTCTCCAAGCCAGGCTTCAGCAATATGTGAACTGTGAACTTCCTGATGTTCAAGCTGGTTTTAGGAAAGGCAGAGGAACCAGAGATCAAATTGCCAACATCCGCTGGATCATGGAAAAAGCAAGAGAGTTCCAGAAAAACATCTATTTCTGCTTTATTGACTATGCCAAAGCCTTTGACTGTGTGGATCACAATCAACTGTGGACAATTCTGAAAGAGATGGGAATACCAGACCACCTGACCTGCCTCTTGAGAAGTTTGTATGGAGGTCAGGAAGCAACAGTTAGAACTGGACATGGAACAACAGACTGGTTCCAAATAGGAAAAGGAGTATGTCAAGGCTGAATATTGTCACCCTGTTTATTTAACCTATATGCAGAGTACATCATGAGAAATGCTGGCCTGGAAGAAACACAAACTGGAATCAAGATTGACGGGAGAAATATCAATAACCTCAGATATGCAGATGACACCACCCTTATAGCAGAAAGTGAAGAGGAACTAAAAAGCCTCTTGATGAAAGTGAAAGTGGAGAGTGAAAAAGTTGGCTTAAAGCTCAACATTCAGAAAACGAAGATCATGGCATCTGGTCCCATCACTTCATGGCAAATAGATGGGGAAACAGTGGAAACAGTGTCAGACTTTATTTTTCTGGGCTCCAAAATCACTACAGATGGTGACTGCAGCCATGAAATTAAAAGACACCTACTCCTCGGAAGGAAAGTTATGACCAATCTAGATAGCATATTCAAAAGTAGAGACATTACTTTGCCAACAAAGGTCCGTCTAGTCAAGGCTATGGTTTTCCCTGTGGTCATGTATGGATGTGAGAGTTGGACTGTGAAGCAGGCTGAGTGCCAAAGAATTGATGCTTTTGAACTGTGGTGTTGGAGAAGACTCTTGAGAGTCCCTTGGACTGCAAGGAGATCCAACCAGTCCATTCTGAAGGAGATCAGCCCTGGGATTTCTATGGAGGGAATGATGCTAAAGCTGAAACTGCACTACTTTGGCCACCTCACGTGAAGAGTTGACTCACTGGAAAAGACCCTGATGCTGGGAGGGATTGGGGGCAGGAGGAGAAGGGGATGACAGAGGATGAGACGGCTGAATGGCATCACTGACTCGATGGACGTGAGTCTGAGTGAACTCCAGGAGTTGGTGATGGACAGGGAGACATGGCATGCTGCGATTCATGGGGTTGCAAAGAGTCGGACACGACTGAGCGACTGATCTGATCTGATCTGATCTGATTCTGCTACATACTTTTGTGTGATTTACTGAAAAATGCATCAAGTCCCCATTGCTTGACAACTTCACCATTTTTTCTTTCACATCGTGCATCCATATAAGTCCTGTTCAGTTCAGTTCAGTCCAGTCCCTCAGTTGAATCTGACTCTTTGCAACCCCATGGACTACAGCATGCCAGGCTTCCCTGTCCATCACCAACTGCTGGAGCTTGCTCAAATTCATGTCCATCAGGTCAGTAATGGCATCCAACCATCTCATCCTCTGTCGTCTCCTTCTCCTTCTGCCTTTAACCTTCCCAGCATCGGGGTCTTTTACAATGAGTCAGTTGTTTGCATCAGGTGGCCAAAGTATTGGAATTTCAGCTTCAACATCACTCCTTCCATTGAATATTCAGGACTGATTTCTTTTAGGATTGACTGGTTTGATCTCTTTGCAGTCCAAGGGATTCTCAAGAGTCTCCTCCAACAATACAGTTCAAAAGCATGGATTCTTTGGTGCTCAGCTTTTTTAATGGTATAACTGTCACATCCATACATGACTACTGGAAAAACCATAGCTTTGACTAGACAGACCTTTGTTGGCAAAGTAATAACTCTGCTTTTAAATATGCTATCTAGGTTGGTCACAGCTTTTCTTCCAAGGAGCAAGTGTCTTTTAATTTCATAGCTGCAGTCACCATCTGCAGTGATTTTTGGAGCCAAAGAAAATAAAGTCTGTCACTGTTGCCATTGTTTCCCCATCTATTTGCCATGGCTAGAACAATGATATTTGCAGATCAGAGGTTGTTTCATAGTTGAGAAGCTCTGTCATACTTTCTTATCTAAGCAATCATAATTGACTTGGCAACCTAGCAGTGGCGCAGTGTGCAGCTTGACTTATTTTGCATCGATTTCTGTCATAGGTCAATTCTCTGCAGAAAGTGCATGCACAAGAGGAAATCTATATAGACTTCAGTCTTTGAAATCTCAGAAATACAGGCATCCCTTACTGTATTCTTCAAACCTCCATTCATGATTGAGATAGCTCAGGATTTTAAATTATCCAATAGAGTTTCTGTAAGAACACATTCCTAGGGAACAGAGTTATGCAGAGCTTTCCTGCTCCCCAAAGCTCCACATTACGGCAATACACTTTGTAAAGTTTGGTTTCTGTCAAAAGCTAAGTTTTTCTTCTATGTCAGTCCCTCTCTTGTATTCGTATGTCATGGCTTTATTTGAAAGAACTAAAAGACTTTATGGGTTTCCCAGGTGGTGCAGTGGTAAAGAATCTGCCTGTCAAGCAGGGGATGTGGGTTTGATTCATGGGTCAGGAAGATCCCCTGGAGAAAAACATGGTGATCCACTTCAGTATTCTTGCCTGGAAAATTCTATGGACAGAGGAGCCTGGTGGGCTAAAGTCCATGGGGTTTCAAAGAGTCAGACATGACTTAGCAACTAAGCATGCGCGCAGTGGACTTTATAAACACATGGAATGAAGCACCATCTACCCACTATGCTGTAATAAGTACAACGTGGACTTTGAAGTGTGAGGACTAGAGAGAATACGTCTATCTTCCTCTGACTTGTGATTCTTGACAACTATTATTTCTCTGAGTCTCAGTTTTCTCCCTGTTACTCCTAACTCTATCCTATTTTGAATGCCAGATGTTCAATTCAGTTCAGTTCCGTCATTCAGTCATGTCCTACTCTTTGCAACCCCATGGACTGCAGCATGCCAGGTTTCTCTGTCCATCCCCAACTCTTGGAGCTTGCTCAAACTCATGTCCATCAAGTTGGCGATGCCATCCAACCATCTCATCCTCTGTTTTCCCCTTCTCCTCCTGCCTTTAATCTTTCCTAGCATCAGAGTCTTTTCCAAAGAGTCAGTTCTTTGTATTAGGTGGCCAAAGTATTGAAGTCTCAGCTTTAGCATCAGTCCTTCCAATGAATATTCAAGACTGATTTCTTTTAGGATGGACTGGTTAGATCTCCTTGCAGTCCAAGGGACTCTCAAGACTCTTCTCCAACATCATAGTTCAAAAGCATCAATTCTTTGGTGCTTAGCCTTCTTTGTGGTCCAACTCTCACATCCACACGCGACTACTGGAAAAACTGTAGCTTTGACTAGATAGACCTTTGTCAGCAAAGTAAGCTCTCTGTTTTTTAATACATTTTCTAGATTGGTCATAGCTTTTCTTCCAAGGAGCAAGCATCTTTTAATTTCATGGCTGCAGTCACCATCTGCAGTGATTTTGGAGCCAAAGAAAATAAAGTCTGTCACTGTTTTCATTGTTTCCCCATCTATTTGCTATGAAGTGATGTGACCAGATCCATGATCTTCATTTTTTGAGTGTTGAGTTTTAAGCCAGCTTTTCACTCTCCTCTTTCACTTTCATCAAAAGGCTCTTTAGTTCTTCACTTTCTGCCATAAGGGTGGTGTCATCTGCATATCTGAGGTTATTGATATTTCTCCCAGCAATCTTGATTCTAACTTGTGCTTCATCCAGCCTAGCATTTCACATGATGTACTTGCATATACGTTAAATAAGCAGGGTGACAATATACAGCCTTTAGCAATTTTGAAC
The DNA here is from genome assembly GCF_029378745.1 of Bos indicus. Taxonomy (NCBI): domain Eukaryota; kingdom Metazoa; phylum Chordata; class Mammalia; order Artiodactyla; family Bovidae; genus Bos; species Bos indicus. The sequence goes on from NC_091761.1 coordinate 86,735,173, forward strand.
CAGTCCTTTGTTCCATGATAGGTTCTAACCATTGCTTCCTGACGTGCATACAGATTTCTCAGGAGGCAGGTAAGGTGGTTTGGAATTCCCATCTCTTGAAGAATTTCCCACAGTTTGTTGTGATTCACACAGTCAAAGGCTTTAGCATAGTCAATGAAGCAGAAGTAGATGTTTTTCTGGAATTCTCTTGCGTTTTTATGATCCAGTGGATGTTGGCAATTTGATCTCTGGTTCTTCTGCCTTTTCTAAATCCAGCTTGAACATCTGGAAGCGTTTGGTTTACGTATTGTTGAAGCCTAGCTTGGAAAATTTTGAGCATTACTTTGCTAGCGTGTGAGATGAGTGCAATTCTGTGGTAGTTTGAACATTCTTTGGCATTGCTTTTCTTTGGGATTGGAGTGAAAACAGATCTTTTCCAGTCCTGTGGCCACTGCTGAGTTTTCCAAATGGTACTATGTGCCAGAAACTGTCTTAAGCTTTGGGAGATGACTGTGAACAAGATAAAGGTAATTGTGGCCTTCATAAAAGTTGAAACTGAGGTTGCGGATTCCATTGCTTTCACAGGTCACAAATGCCTGAAGAGGAGGAAAGTGAAGCAATCAAGGAGAAATGGGGGTTTCTGCTGAATTTGAGGCTTCAGGTCACCAAAAGGTACTTAGATTTAAAAAATTGAAATACTTGATGTCCTCATGTTACCCCTGCTATAGAAAGATTCCTTAGCAGTCTACTTTACAGCTGCAGATTAAGTGTGGTGAAATATAGGCAGTGTCGACATACTCACAGGTAACTCCTCTGCTTAACCTAGAGGTTAAGAGCAAGGCTATGGAAACCACTCTGTTTAGATTCCAACTCTTCCATTTGTCCAGCCATGATCACCTACTCAATTGATGACTTTTGGCAAGTTACTTAATCTCCATGTGTCTCAGCTTTCTTCTCTTCAAAATGATAAAAATAATAGATTTAGTGGCCTTGCAGTTAATTGGGTTCTGCATGTAACGAATGCCTATAAAATAGAATATGCCTGGTACATAAAACACACTTAATGAATATTATCTCTTATTATGGGAGCACGTGGAAAAGGACTGGCTTCCCTGATGGCTCAGAGGGTAAAGTGTCTGCCTGTAATGCAGGAGACCTGGGTTTGATCCCTGGGTCAGGAAGATCCCCTGGAGAAGGAAATGGCAACCCATTCCAGTACTCTTGCCTGGAAAATCCCATGGACAGAGAAGCTTGGTAGACTACTGTCCACGGGATCGCAAAGAGTCAGACGTGACTGAGCCACTTCACTTTCACTAAGAAAGCTTTAAAGGGTAAGTTAAAAACACTGTGGATGGAATACTGGTAGCTGGGGAGTACCTGCTTTTAGCTATTCTAGAAAGGGTAAATTTGATGAGAATAGCTAGACATAAGTATAAATGGATCACTGAGAGATGTTTCTACTCTTTGGTGGAGTAATGCTGTGATGCTTAATTTTATGGGTCAGCTTGGCTTGACTGTGATGTCTAGATATGTGATCAAATATTCTAGATGTTTCTATGATAGTGGTTGTAGATGATATTTAAGTGAACTTTGAATAAAGCAACTGCCTTCTATAATGTGGGTTGGCCTCATTCAGTCAATTAAAGTCCTACATAGAAAAAAAAGCTCACTTCCTTCAAGCAAAAGAGAATTCTCTAGCAGTCTGCCTTCAACTTCACCAGCAACTAACTCTTCGTGGTTCTAGCCTTTGGACTCAAACTGCAGCTCTTTCTCGATTATTCAGCCTGTCAGACTCCCTTACTAGATATTGGATTTGTCAAGCTTCCTCAATCACATGATCTGATTCCTCAAAATAAATCCCTTTATACACATACACACACACACACACACACGCACACAAACACACATATATATACAAATACACACATCCTCTTGGTTCTGTTTTCCTGAAGACTCTTAAGACACTTTGGTTGGCAGAATGATGCTCCCCACAAGTTGTCCACATTCCAATCTCTGGAACATGCTATATTACATGGCAGAGAAAATTTGAGATTGTGGATGGAATTAAGGTTGCTAATCAGTTGACCTTAGGATAGGGAGCTGTGATATTGTAATTTTAAATAAGAAATATATATTTGCCCTTCATCCCCACTTCTGGCACAGAGCTCCTGAAACTGTTGGAATTTCCTAAATGAAAGTGTGATAAAAGTGTCTTGGTATGTATAACAAACCCATTTCAACCACACCTGGGTTTGTTAATGAAGTGACTTTTGGAAACACCTAAGGATGCCAGGGAAACCAATTATGTGGTTAGAAGGTTGCTACTTTCATTCCCAGCTTCTTCCATTCCCACCTCTCAGTAAGAGAGAGGGGTTGGAAGTTGAATCAATTGACAGTGGCCAATGATTTAATTAACTATTCCAATGTAATAAAGTCTCTGGGGCTTCCCTGGTGGTACAGTGGTAAAGAAGCCACCTGCCAATGCAGGAAATGCAAGTTTGATCCCTGGGTCTGGAAGATCCCTGGAGAAGAAAATGGCAACCCACTCCAGTATTCTTGCTTGAATTTTGTTAATGGAAAATTAACAAAATTCAAAATGGACAGAGAAGCCTGATGGGCTATATAGTCCATGAGATCATAAAAGAGTCGGACCCGACTCAGTGACTAAACACAACAAAAACAATCAAATCTCTAAAAAAACTCAAAAGGAAGGGATTTGGAAAGATTCCAGGTTGATGAGCATGGAAAAATTTAGGGGGAATGACACCCTGAGAATGTGGAAGCTCTGAGCCCCTTCCCACATACATATCTTCTATCTGACTTTCCTAAGTATATCCTTTTGTAACAAACTGGTGCTCTATAAGTGAGATGTTTCTCTGAGTTCTCTGAGCCACTCGAGCCAATTAATTGACATCTCCAATCCATAGCCTGTCAATCAGAAACACAGAAGTAGCCTGGAATGCAATTGACATCTGAAGAGAGGAGAAAAGCAGGACTGATGCTATTCCAGGTAGATAGTGTCAGAGTTGAGCTGAATTGTAGGTCAGCCAGCTGGGATTGGAGAATTGCTTGGTGGTGTGGAAAAAAACACACACTTTGGAACTGGTGTCAGAATTGGAAGAGCTTAACTTGGATTATCAGGATGGGTCCAATATAATCACAAGGGTCCTTAAAAGTAGAAGAGGGACACAGGAGAATTCAGAGTCAGAGGGAGATGTGACTTGAGAAGCAAGCCAAGCAGTGACTTTAGTCACAAGGAATGCAGGGCAGACAGTCAACTCTGCCACCCTTTCTTCTCCTCTTCCCTGCACTTCCCCTCCTATGTTGGGGTAGAGAAGTAAAGCGCAGAGGTTGAGATTTCCTTTCTTGATGGTGCCTTATGAAAGTGCTCAGTCATGTCTGACTCTTTGCGACCACGTGAATTATATAGTCCATGGAATTCTCTAGGCCAGAATACTGGAGTGGGTAGCCTTACCTTTCTCCAGGGGATCTTCCCAACTCAGGGATCAAACCCAGGTCTCCTGTATTGCAGGCAGGTTCTTTACCAGCTGAGCCACAAGGGAAGCCCAAGAATGCTGGAGTAGGTAGCCTTTCCCTTCTCCAGGGGATCTTCCCTGACCCAGGAATTGAACCACGATCTCCTGCATTGCAGGTGGATCCTCTACCAACTGAGCTATCAGGGAAGTCCTGATGGTTCTTTGGCCTCTCCTCTAATACTGACTACAAACTGTATGGTCTGTGGGACAAACAGTGTCCAAAAATGTGTCTGCATGTGGTTCCTGGGCCAATGGGAGGTGTCGCTTGGGCTCTGGACTCTTCTTCCATCCTCTCCAGTCTCCCCACTATGTGGTACACTCCATTACCTCTTGCTGTTAAGTCTTCCTTAACCAGCAGTGAGACACCTTAGTTAAATACTAGCAAGACTGCTCCAACCACCTCCAACCACCTTCCTTCTGGTCCACTTACCACTAAGAAACAAGTAGACTCTTGCCCCCCACATGTGGAAATGTGCCCCGCTGGCATTTCAGCTGCATCAGTGGTGCCAGGGTTGAGAAACTGGAAAGCTTTCAGGCAAGAAAAGAGGAGGTTGTCATTAGGACTTGACTTACGGGGTGAAGAAACCCTCATTCTTTGAGAGTTATTCTCTCGAGCCTCCCTTGACTTTGCAGAGGGTAATAACTCCCCTTGCCCTCCTCAGAGTGAGCTCAGGGAAAGGATAGTCTTTTTACAGACATTGCTGCTGCTAAGTCACTACAGTTGTGTCCGACTCTGTGCAACCCCATAGACGGCAGCCCACCAGGCTCCCCCATCTGCCACATTTCTTTTTCCCTCAGTAATCTTAATATGCGGCTGTGGTGATAGTGGTGTTAGGGCTATGGGTAGAAATGGCAATTTCTGGCAGCCCCAGGGGGAACTGAAAGGTGTTAACAGCTGGCAGTTCTCTGAGTCTCTAAACATAGAATGTAGGATAATTAGTCCTTTGGGGTCTTATAATTCCATGAAAATTGGGGAAATAAAAATCTCACCGAGCATTTGACACAATCCTTATTATAGGCTAGAGAGATGGTGTGGAGTCAGAGTCCTTTGGGTCTCCAGTTCAGCCAAGTTGGGTGAAAGTGAGGGTGGGCCCTGCAGTCATATTAATGGGTTGGAAATTTTTAAGAACAATAAAAAATCATTAAAGGATTTTAAACAGGGGAGGGGAGTGATTTAATCTTGTGGTAGGATAATCTTTTAAGACCTTTTTCCCCCACTCCCTTTATTTCTTCCTTTCTTTATTCAATTCTGATATCCAAGTCCTCTTCTGTAAAAATATTTTATTTATTTATTTATTTGGCTATGCTGGGTCTTAGCTTTTTAAAAAAAATATTTATTTATTTGGCATGTGTGATCCAGTTCCCCAAGCAGGGATTGAACCCAGGGCCCCTGCATTGGGAGCATGCAGTCCTAGCCACTGGATCACTAGGGATGTCTCCAGATCCTCTCTATTTTATTGGTTTAGGATTTTTGAGGGGATGGCAGGTGAACACAGGAGCACCTGCTTAATTAGGAGATGCCTTTCTAGGTTTTTAGAAGCTAAGTTCACAGAAGAAACAATACCTGTTTTGAGTGGTGAGAAGGGAGAGGGAATCTTTAAGGGTCTTTAGGGAGAAATTGATTTCATCAAGTTTGAAAAGGTCCTGCAGTTAGACGGTTCTGGAAGCAGCAGGACTCTACCTGTGTTCCTAAACCTGCTGAGAGATGATTTGTGGACCTGCCTTGGTGGTGAGTGGATGAGAGAGGTGCCGAATGAGGCTGGCTAAGCACAGGGGTTCCCAGTCTGGTCCCAAGGCCCAGGAACAGCAGTTCGTCAGACTCTGAGTGGCAAGACAGCTTGGACCCTCACCATGTCAGCAACGAGCTTTGTTGGCTGAAGATCAGAGAAGCTTCCATCCTGCAGGACATTTGTCTGAACTAAAGGAAGGAGGATCCACATTCATGTCTGACAGGATTTCTTCAAAATATCTGACTACAGGCTTAGAATTATATGTAAACATGTGACTTAAAGAACTATGATATTACCAGTAAATCTGAGATTATGATTATAAAATCACATGATTAACAGTCAGATATACATTTTTGACTTCCTACTTTTGCATTCCAGTCCCCTATAATGAAAAGGACATCTTTTTTGGGTGTTAGTTCTAAAAGGTCTTGTAGGTCTTCATAGAACCGTTCAACTTCAGCTTCTTCAGCGTTACTGGTTGGGGCATAGACTTGGATTACTGTGATATTGAATGGTTTGCCTTGGAAACGAACCGAGATCATTCTGTCGTTTTTGAGATTGCATCCAAGTACTGCATTTCGGACTCTAGTGTTGACCGTGATGGCCACTCCATTTCTTCTGAGGGATTCCTGCCTGCAGTAGTAGATATAATGGTCATCTGAGTTAAATTCACCCATTCTAGTCCATTTCAGTTCGCTGATTCCTAGAATGTCGACATTCACTTTTGCCATCTCTTGTTTGACCACTTCCAATTTGCCTTGATTCATGGACCTGACATTCCAGGTTCTGGAGAAGCTCTATACAAAACAAGACCAGGAGCTGACTGTGGCTCAGACCATAAACTCCTTATTGCCAAATTCAGATGTAAATTGAAGAAAGTAGGGAAAGCCACTAGACCATTCAGGTATGACCTAAATCAAATCCCTTATGATTATACAGTGGAAGTGAGAAATAGATTTAAGGGACTAGATCTGATAGATAGAGTGCCTGATGAACTATGAAATGAGGTTCGTGACATTGTACAGGAGACAGGGATCAAGACCATTCCCATGGAAAAGAAATGCAAAAAAGCAAAATGGATGTCTGGGGAGGCCTTACAAATAGCTGTGAAAAGAAGAGAAGCAAAAAGCAAAGGAGAAAAGGAAAGATATAAGCATCTGAATGCAGAGTTCCAAAGAATAGCAAGAAGAGATAAGAAAGCCTTCTTCAGCGATCAATGCAAAGAAATAGAGGAAAACAACAGAATGGGAAAGACTAGGGATCTCTTCAAGAAAATCAGAGATACCAAAGGAACATTTCATACAAAGATGAGCTCGATAAAGGACAGAAATGGTATGGACCTAACAGAAGCAGAAGATATTAAGAAGAGGTGGCAAGAATACACAGAAGAACTGTACAAAAAAGATCTTCATGACCCAGATAATCATGATGGTGTGATCACTGACCTAGAGCCAGACATCCTGGAATGTGAAGTCAAGTGGGCCTTAGAAAGCATCACTACGAACAAAACTAGTGGAGGTGATGGAATTCCAGTTGAACTATTCCAAATCCTGAAAGATGATGCTATGAAAGTGCTGCACTCAATATGCCAGCAAATTTGGAAAACTCAGCAGTGGCCACAGGACTGGAAAAGGTCAGTTTTCATTCCAATCCCAAAGAAAGGCAATGCCAAAGAATGCTCAAACTCCCGCACAATTGCACTCATCTCACACGCTAGTAAAGTAATGCTCAAAATTCTCCAAGCCAGGCTTCAGCAATATGTGAACCATGAACTTCTTGATGTTCAAGCTGGTTTTAGAAAAAGCAGAGGAACCAGAGATCAAATTGCCAACATCCGCTGGATCATGGAAAAAGCAAGAGAGTTCCAGAAAAGCATCTATTTCTGTTTTATTGACTATGCCAAAGCCTTTGACTGTGTGGATCACAATCAACTGTGGACAATTCTGAAAGAGATGGGAATACCAGACCACCTGATCTGCCTCTTGAGAAATTTGTATGGAGGTCAGGAAGCAACAGTTAGAACTGGACATGGAACAACAGACTGGTTCCAAATAGGAAAAGGAGTACGTCAAGGCTGAATATTGTCACCCTGTTTATTTAACTTATATGCAGAGTACTTCATGAGAAACGCTGGCCTGGAAGAAACACAAGCTGGAATCAAGATTGCCGGGAGAAATATCAATAACCTCAGATATGCAGATGACACCACCTTTATGGCAGAAAGGAAGAGGAACTAAAAAGCCTCTTGATGAAAGTGAAAGAGGAGAGTGAAAAAGTTGGCTTAAAGCTCAACATTCAGAAAACGAAGATCATGGCATCTGGTCCCATCACTTCATGGGAAATAGATGCGGAAACAGTGTCAGACTTTATTTTTCTGGGCTCCAAAATCACTACAGATGGTGACTGCAGCCATGAAATTAAAAGACACCTACTCCTTGGAAGGAAAGTTATGACCAACCTAGATAGCATATTCAAAAGTAGAGACATTACTTTGCCAACAAAAGTTCATCTAGTCAAGGCTATGGTTTTTCCTGTGGTCATGTATGGATGTGAGAGTTGGACTGCAAAGCAGGCTGAGCACCGAAGAATGGATGCTTTTGAACTGTGGTGTTGGAGAAGACTCTTGAGAGTCCCTTGGACTGCAAGGAGACCCAACCAGTCCATTCTGAAGGAGATCAGCCCTGGGATTTCTTGGGAAGGAATGATGCTAAAGCTGAAACTGCAGTACTTTGGCCACCTCATGCGAAGAGTTGACTCATTGGAAAAGACTCTGATGCTGGGAGGGATTGGGGGCAGGAGGAGAAGGGGACGACAGAGGATGAGATGGCTGGATGGCATCACTGACTCGATGGACGTGAGTCTGAGTGAACTCCGGGAGTTGGTGATGGACAGGGAGGCCTGGCGTGCTGCGATTCATGGGGTCACAAAGAGTCGGACACCAATGAGCGAATGATATGATCTGATACATTTTTGAAAGATAATTCTGACTACAGTGCGGGTTCTGGAGGACAAAATGAGATAAAAAATGCTAAGCAATAATCACATTCTGGGAATCTATTGACATTTAAAATTTTATTACTATACACTTGGCTTTAAAGATGAGATAAGGACAAGATATAGCTGTATGTCAACTGATGTTTTTGATTCTGTGTTCTTATTTTGATAATATTAGTGTTGGAGCCTTCCCTAGACTATAATTTTATTGACTCACAAAATATTTTTGTGTGAAAACCTTTTTACTTTGTCTATGTCATATTCTATATGATGGTTTAAAACACTGTGAAGAAAAAATTTCCAGTACATTCAGGAAATCAGATGATTAAATAAGAGTTCTTGAAAGAAGAAGATTTCATCAGGTGGCTTGGGGATGGCAAAAGGAAGGACAAACTTCACCTGTAGTGGAGAATTTTGAGTTAGTTTCCAGAGCCCATGGACAGCAGACTTTTGGTAGAATTAAGTGGAAAGGGGTTAGTGCTCCTGGAGTCCTAAGAAACTGTGAAGGGCTAGTAATAGTTCTATGAATATCATTGGATTATATCAATAGTTTATACCTGAAAAGCCAAGAGTAAGAACAGATCCCGGGGCAGCTGACAGTAAGTATATAGCACTTAGGATGACTTCTGCTACAAAACCAGAAATCCACCAGGAGTGGCTTCAGCAAGGAAACATTTAATTATTTCACTAAACCAGAAGCCTGGAAGCAGGCAGCTCAGAGGAAAAGTTTCATCTGCTCAGTGGTAGCCATATGGCCTGGGCTTTTTCCATTCTTTCCCTCTGTCAGCTCCAGCCCATCAGACTTTTCATTCTAAGACTTATTGTCTTAGACACAGTGGTCTCAGCAATGAGGAAAGTAGTTTTGTTCATTTTTCCTGTCTTTGTTCCCAGGACCTCGTGCCGAGACAGTACATAACTGTAGCGCAAAGTAGCTGCTTGAATAAATATTGTTTGAATGAGTGATTATGTTGCTTCTAAAGAGAGAGTTGAAGGGTCTCGCTATCTGCTGGTTTTGTAACTAACTTTGTAATAGAACTTTACAACTGGTGTTAATCACCATCACTCCTTTCTGACAGATGGCAATAGTGTCATGGGCAAAGAGATGCTCTAAGATGATAGATAGTTAGCAGTAGAGGACTCAGCCGGAGTGAGGCAGGACATAGGATCTAAGCTTTTCTTCCCTCTGAAAGCCCTGCTGGGTGTGTGGACAGACTCTTCTCTGCAGGTGGGGTGACTTGCCTTTTCTCTTGTCCCCTTCCAGTCTAATGTTATGGCAGGAACTCTGGGCCTAACTTCCTTTATGGCTCAGCCTTAAGTTCTAAAACACGGGGTCTTTATAAATCACAAGTTTTAGCCTGCAAGAACATTGCCCCTCTGTTCAAAGGAAGGAAGACTACAGTGAAGTATGGGAGGTGAGGAACCACCATGAGATCTGCAGTTTAGCCAAGTAATTGGGACTTCTAGAACTAGAGCATAATAGACTAACTTCATTCTATATCCTGTAATCACTGAAACAAATGAAGAGATTCATACTTCAACAAACCAATGAGTTAATCATAATCCAGAAGAAGAGTTGAAAATCTGCCCAACAGCTGTCCAGTGTCCTCTGATGAAATGGTGGGAGTGGTGATGGCACTGCTGACCTTGGTTAGAGCACCAGGTTACACAGCCTGGGGGTCTAGGAGGGCATTCCTAGGGCAGAACACAGGGCCAAATCTGTTTCAAGGGAAATCGTTTGGTTACTATGTTGTTGTTCAGTTAGTTGTTCAGTGGCACTCTTTGCCACCCCGTTTGTCCGACTCTTTGCGACCCCGTGGACTGCAGCACGCCAGGCTTCCCTGTCTTTCACTATCTCCCTGAGTTTGCTCAAACTCATGTGAATTGATTACTATAACCTCTAGGAAATCAGCCACTCCCACCTCTGAGCCTGAGGAGTGTTTTGTGAATTGCTATGACGACATATTGAAAACCAAGATACTGTGGCTTTTCTTACAAGTGTGCATCACAGCTTCCGACCAAACAGGGAGAGACGTATGATGTGAGGCTGCCCAGCCTCACTTGCCGGAGAAGGCAATGGCACCCCACTCCAGCACTCTTGCCTGGAAAATCCCATGGATGGAGGAGCCTGGTGGGCTGCAGTCCATGGGGTTGGGAAGAGTCGGACATGACTGAGCGACTTCACTTTCACTTTTCACTTTCCTGCATTGGAGAAGGAAATGGCAACCCACTCCAGTGTTCTTGCCTGGAGAATCCCAGGGATGGGGGAGCCTGGTGGGCTGCTGTCTCTGGGGTCGCACAGAGTTGGACACGACTGAAGCGACTTAGCAGCAGCAGCAGCAGCAGCCTCACTTGCTTTGTCTTTAACGAAGTTCTGACTTGTTTACCGTGGAGTCTCTGTTTCAGTTTTCCCCGGTATGATTCTGAAGCATTCAGGAGTGAAAGGGGAAAGCACTCCAATGGGATGAGTCTACAGGTGATAAAAACTTGGAAGAAATTATAAATAGTTTAGGAGGTATTCTTAAAATGCAATTTTATCTTGATAAATGAAAGACATGGACTGAAATCTGTAAAAGGAAATTTAATAAAGTAACTCACATAGGGAGAAATGAAAATAGAGGATTCAACTGGGCAAAATCTAGCCTCAGTAATACTGCCAAATAGGCTTTTGGTAATTTGTCTATTAATGAAATGATTGTAAATCATGTGAGTGTGTTAAAATGACAGTAAATGTATTGTTTTACATCAACTGGAATATAACAAAATTACTTTAGAAACACCATTTCACCATACATGAGACAATTAAGTAGCTGTTGTCACTGAAGCAAGAATAGTAGATTTAGAAAATAAAAGAGGCCCCAAACAACTCCTGTTTGTGGACTGAATATTCCCTGATGTCCAGAGAAAGAGGTAAGAGGAAATAGCAATAGTATAAATGATACAGCATCTCTACCATCTACAGAAAATGCCTGAACTGCCTTATTTGTAAAGATAGAAATACTTTTCTGTTTGGATTTGGCTTCTATCACTGCCACAATCTCCTTTCCTCTGACTCAACTCTTGTGCTGTAGACAGCTATGTAACCAAGAGAAGAATTCTGTGACTATCTTAAGACTATTGTTGAATTCTCCCCTCTACTCTCACCCTGGACTTTGGATGTCAGGTACACAGATTTAGAATTAATCATAAATGTGATTCAGAACATATTCCCAACATAGATCGATTACAGCTTTTTTTAGTATTTAGTTATTTTATATTTTTACAGGGTAATAAACATTTGTAAACCCACCACTTGAAACACAAGCCAGGAAATTGCAATAATCTCCATTTTAACCCCAGGTTCCACTTCATCTTCTTATCACTCTGCCTCCTTGACCTGAGAGGACCATCATCTAAAATACCACATTCATTATTTTTCCCTTTTTCCACATGTTTTACATAGTTTTATTACAGCTATTTAGAATTTGAAAGAGTATGTATATTTTTAACATTATAAAGAGTATCATAGTACATGTTAATTTTGGGGGATTTGTTTTTTTCACTTCTATTTCTGAGATGATCCATATCTTTGTGAGTTATCAAAGTTCATTTGTTTTTGCTACTGCTATCCTCCTGCAATGCAGGAGACCCTGGTTCGATTCCTGGGTCAAGAAAAGCCCCTGGAGAAAGGGATAGGTTACCCACTCCAGTATTCTGGCTGGAGAATTCCATGGATTGTATAGTCCATGGGGTCACAAAGAGTTGGACATGACTGAGCGACTTTCACTTCACTTCACTGTATAATATTCCATTGTGTGACTATACCATGTTGTAGTCACCCTTTCTCCTATTGATGGATATTTGGGTTATTTCCAGATTTTTGTTGGTGTGGAATATTATAATGAACATTCTAGTAGATTTACTCTGCCAAAAGAATTTCTCCTGCAATGCTTTCATAATCAATCAAACAGGCTTCAGTGTCTTTGATGCTAAATTCATCTGTCCCTACCTTTCTTCCACATTTTCTTGCAATTGCTGTTATATCTCTGTGTTTGCCTTTCCAGTCAAGACTCTTATAAAAGTTGTATACACATTCTTTCTACTTCCTCAATGTTTATTCACTCTTCAGCACAATCTCTTCTGTACCCACTACTCCACCCAAACTGCTTTTGCTAAAGGTTATCAATGACTTTCACATTGCAAAATCCAATGAGTGTTTCCCCAGAGTCTTATTAGAGCTGTTAGCATATTTGATTCTGTTGAACATTCTGTCCTTAAGATACTTTCTTCTTTTAGCTTCCATGTCACATTTCCCTGGATTTCTTCTTTCTAGCTATCATTTGGTATTTGGTTCTTTCTTCTCCATTTACTACTCAGGATAAATATTGTAATTCATAAGGTTAGTTCTCTGTCTCTTCCTCTCCTCACTCTGTACTCTCCCATGGTGGGGGCGGGGAGGGGGGTGGCTATTTATGCCTAGCAAAATTTATAATAGTATCCCCTTTAACTCTCAAAAGTATCCCAGTTTGAATGACAGAATACATGTTCTCCCTACCTCAATTCCAGTGACTTCCATTTTACCCATGCTCCATTGAATCTTCTGCTACCATCTTTCCTGGGATATTTGATAGGCACTTTAAAGTTAACATTTCTAAAACTAGACTCTTGCTTTTCCATTCAAAACTCATTTCTCCCCAGTCTCTGTCTCAGAAATTGGCACTGCCATTTAATTGCCCAAGCTCCAAACTCTAGAGACCTTGTTGTTGTTCTTTATTCCTCACCCCATCTCTCTCTGAGACTTGTCAATTCTCACCTCATTTCTGTAGTCAAAGCCACTACTTCTTTTACCAGGGAGCTGCAAAGGGCTCAGAACTTGCTCTGGCTTCACTCTTCTCACCTCTCTCAACCTCATCCATTCTCCAACTCAGATATTTTAAAACTATAAGTCAGATCATGTCATTGCCTGCTTAAAACCTTTTATGACTTATCACTGTACTTGGAATAAAGCAATGCTGGTTTCTCCCACCTCCAAGACTCAGTGTGCTCTGTCTCACGACTATTGGTCTGGTCTCAGCCTAGATCATCTGCTCTGGCCACACTGTTTCTGGGCTCAGCCACTGCAGCAGGCTCTGCCCTGTCCCACATCCTTGGCACCTGGAGAGCACCCCTACTCCACCCCAATCCCACTGCCCAACACTTACTTGTTCTGTAGATCTCATCTAAGTATCATTTCTACTGGAATGTGGCATCAATTTGCATGCCTGTGTGTGTAGGTGGAATTTAAAAATTACTTTTTTAAATTCTGAAGTGATATATTTTAATTTTTTAATTTATAAAATGTAGGTAAGCAAAACAAAAACAAAAACCTGACAATCCCACTGCTCAAAGATAAATATAGTTAACATTTTGGTGTGTATTTTTCCAGACCTTTGTCTACATAGCATATAAGTTACTTGTGTGTGCTTTGGTTAGTTGCTCAGTTGTGTCCGACTCTTTGCAACCCCATGAACTGTCACCCACCAGGCTCCTCTGTCTGTGGGGATTCTCCAGGCAAGAATACTGGAGTGGGTTGCCATGCCCTCCTCCAGGGGATCTTCCTGACCCAGGATCGCACTCAGGTCTCCTGCATTGCAGGCAGATTCTTTACTGTCTGAGCCACCAGGAAAGCTCAAGATGGTGCCAAGTCCTGTAATTGGTGAAAGCCATTCTGTCCCATGAATTTCACATGTAATTCACACTAGGACTACTCTTTCACTTTGCAAAACCTATTATCCTTCTCAATCTCTCCAGGGATTCATGGGTTGGGAAAAGTTCCTCCTGCTTACATCTTGTTTCGATTTCCAGCTTCTGCTGTTGTCTTCATCTCCCTGGTGTCTAGTTTCTTGTGTAGACTCAAATATGAAACATAGCCTCTTATGCTTGATTCTAGGGTTCTCCTTCCTGGGGGGCTCTGGGGAGAACTAGAAAGCCTTACAGAAGAGCACATGCTTAACACATCTCCATTTTCAAAAATTCTTTTGCTACTTCAGCCTGAAAGTGCTCCCCTACCTGAGTGGGTAAGTGCAGGCCGCACTGCCGACCGGTTCAGTCTCTCTCTCAACCCGTGCCCCTCTGCACACAGTCTTCCAGCTGCCCCACATCCAGGGCTTTCCTTATAGGGAGCAAATCAGTGCTCTGTATGTTTTGATGGTTCTTTCCAGACCTGTTTATGAAAGGTCTCATTCTTCTACCCTCAAGCCTATTCAGACATCTTTTCCAAACAATGGGTATTTTAGGCTGGTGAGAGACCATGGGTAGGCAGAACTAGTTCTCACTAGCAAGGATTCCCCTTGCCCCCTTCTTGGCATGCAGATATGCCTCCCTGCCCCTTATCCCACCCTATATGGGATCATACAGTATTTATATACTGGTTAGAAACCTGCCTTGTGTACTTAATGATTGATGTGAATATTTTTGCATTGAGTAAAGCAGCCATGGTTGAAGATAAACCCTGGGAGGTTGTTACCAATGGATATTCTCAGTCTCTATGCCAAACCAAATCCACTCATAACTATATTTTGATCCCTATTATGTGCCTATTCACGGGCACATAAAAGTTGGAGACACACTGTAGAACAATATTTATATGACTTTAATAAGAGCAAAAAGCAATTCTTATTTTTTTCTTCATTTGAAAATCTATGAAGAAAACTTGGAAAACTGGAAAACTTGTCTAAAAGACAAGTCTGGACATTCAGATGGCTGTTTAATTTGTGCTTTGACACAGCTAGCTTTACTTATTAAATATGACATTGTTGCCAAAATTCAAAACAGTTTCTTAGAATGCAATGTCTTCAACAGCTTTCCTTTAACTCTCTAAAGGGAATTGTAGAGTCTGTGATTTTCACATTACATTTTTACAGAAAATTAAAACAGCAACTTAGTGGTTTTTAAATTAATAGAAAATTATCTCTAACCTTCCAAATGTAAAATTCTATACAGGCAGTTTTTAAATCAGTTTTCAAATACTCATATTTAAGACTTAAGTACCTTTTGCTTTGATTCATTGAGAACATAGTTACTTGAGTATGAACTCTTTAAAGAGGGACTACCATAACTCATAGTAAGAGTGGAATATACTTATTGGGTCAGGTCAATGCAGTTGAAAATTGTGAAATGGTCTAATTCGAAAACCCAAGTTAAAAAAAAATCACTCTTGGTTTTCATGTTGCAGAAGATTACAATGAAGTATACTGCTATTCCCTTGCAAACAAATAAGCAGACTTCACAACAACATATGATTTATTTCATTTTAGAGCTTTTAGAAAACATTAATTGAATGAGTAAGCTACTTGCTGTGCTGGAGTAGCCATGTGAAAATCTTGGTTTTTAAAACACCTCCAATGAAAAGCTATCTAGCACATTTTTCTATTCATAGTTGAAAAGCTTCAGTTTCCCAGCTGGCAAAAGCATTAAGTGTGTGTATGCTTCCAATTACAAGCAAGATTTTCCCCATGCTTGGTCCAAGGTTACACAGTGGTCCTTCAGGGATTTGTAGAGTCTTTTCCCTCTGTCTTCTCATTTTCTGCTGCAGTTCCATAGACCATTTGCAGAACTTTGGCTGCTGAGCAAGATGTAAAAATTTCTGAACATTCATTCATTAGGAAGTAGCAATTCAATCCGAACAAACAGAATGCCGCAGCTACGATGATGTTTCCTTGGGAATAATTTTCAGGAAGTCAGAGAGCTAAAAACCAGAAGGGCATTGTTTCACAAATGGAAGCTATTTGTTCCTGCACCAGTGGGAATTGTTTTATAATGTTCCTTTCAGAACAGAATTAAATAATACATTCTGAAATTTTTCACCATGTAAAATGCAGTTACAAGTTTTCACAAGTTGTAAAGAGAAGAGAGAAAAGCCAGAGTAAAGACTAAAAAGTATTTCTAAGTCAAGTATTCTTTCAGAACAAAGAAATCACTCCTATTCAGATCATAAGGATATTCAAATAATGCACTTACTATCAGAAAAAATAGTCATTTCATACTTTGGCCTCAGTCTGCCAAGCATAATCTTTTTAGGTTATTTGTCATGTGTCACTGTGAAATATAGACCTGAAGGTTGGTATGCAAGCTGCTTTCACATCTTTATAAGATGTCCAGGAACAGTTCCTACTGCAGAAATCAAAGGAACTTAACCTGACATTAAACAAGAAATATATCTGGAAAGAGATTAGCATATTTCCAAATGTTCAACACAGAGAAAGGACATCTTGCACAAATGATATTTAAGATGGTCACAACTTATTTTTTTTTCCTGTATGTATATGACATGCAGGTTGAATAACAGGTCTATCCATTCATTGGATAAAATTCACACAGATCTGTTAGTATTATTATTTATTGAAGTAAAAGAAAAAAAACACAAGTCTTTAGGAATATTCTAATGTCTGTCATATAAAGTTTAAAATTGATAGTTCCTCTGTTTTTACCCAGTATGTTTGTGATGTTAAAGTATTATTTGTATCAAAATATAGGTAGAAATCTGAGCAAATAGTCACATGGACTTACATGAGGATTTTCCTACTGTTTGGAGTATGGTTCCATGGACAGAAGAGCCTGGTCGGCTATGGTCCATGGGGTCACAAAGAATGAATTGACTTGACATGACTGAACTGACTTTGCATGCATGAACTCATGCCCCTGCCTCTTCTCTGCAAAGATGCATGTACCCCTATCCATCCCACATCCACAACACTGAGGAGCATTAGCGCTTTTAAAAAAAGTTCAATTTACTCTAAGTGGAACCAGCTGGTACAGGGACCTAAGTCCCTTGCTCAATCTACTTGTGGTAGTGGAAATAGAAGATGTTTGTTTCAAATTACTGTTACAAATGAGTGAGTGTTAGTTGTTCAGTCATGTCTTACTCTTTTTGACCCCACGGACTGTAGCCCACCAGGCTCCTCTCTCCATGGAATTCTCTAGGCAAGAATACTGGAGTGGGTTGCCATTTCCTTCTCCAGGAGATCTTTCCAACCCAGGCATTGAACCTGGATCTCCTGCATTGCAAGCACATTCTTTACCAGCTGAGCCATGTGGGAAGCCCATGTTACTATTACAAAATCAGTTATTAAATGGCCTTACCAATTGGAAGGGAGCACATGCCCTCGCTGTTTCAAGCCACCATTTTCTTTCATGCCAACAGCTGCTACTACAGTCTTCCAATTGGTCTTTCCATTTCCATTGTTCTCCTCCAATCTATTTTTCATACCTCAGCCAGAGTGATAGATATTTTAAGGTCTCCAGCATTTTAAAAACTTGTGAAATATAGATAACATAAGGGCTTCCCTAGTGGCTCAGATGGTAAAGAATATGCCTGCAATTCAGGAGATCCCAGTTTGATTCCTAGCTTGGGAGGATCCCCTGGAGAAAGGAATGGCAACCCACTCCAGTATTCTTGCCTGGAGAATCCCCATGGACAGAGGAGCCTGGTAGGCTACAGTCCATGGGGTCACAAAGAGTTGGATATGTCTGAGTGACTAAGCACATACATACACACAGATAACATAAACTTTATCATTTTAACTCTTTTCAAGTATACAATTCAGTGGCATTAGTTACATTCCAGTTGTTCTGCAGTCATCACCACCATCCATCTCCAGAAATGTTTCATCTTCCCAAATGGCAACTCTACTCCCATTAAGCACTAACTCCCCCTCCTGCCTCCATCCTCTGGTAACCATGATTCTACTTTCTACTTCTATGAATCTGACTATTCTAGGTCTCTCTCTTAAGTGGAACTATACAACACCTGTCATTTTGTGTGCATTTAATTTCCTTTAGCATAATGACTGCAGCTTCACAAGTGACTCAGTGGTAAAGAATCTGCCTGCCAGTGCAGGAGATACAGGTTCAGTCCCTTGGTAGGGAAGATCCACTGGAGGAGGGCATGACAATCCATCCTGTACTCTTGCCTGGAGAATCCCATGGACAGAGAAGACTGACGGCCTGCAGTCCTGGCACTCATGCACACAGCATAAATGACTCCAAGTTTCATCCACATTGTATTATGTGCAATTTCCTCCCTTTTTAAGGCCAAACAATATTCCATTGTATGTATTTAATATATGCCACGTTTTATTTATCCATTCATTGGTTAATGGACATTTAGGTTTCCACCGTTTGGCTATTATGAATAATACTGCTGTGAACATTGGTGTGAAAATAACTGAGACCCTGCTTTGAATTATTTTGAGTATATGTCCAGTAGTGGTTTTTCTGGGTCATAGGATAATTCTGATCTTAATTTTTTGAGATACTACCATACTGTTTTTCACAACAGCTGCACCAGCAATGCATATGAGTTCTGGTTTCTTCACATCCTTGTTAATGTGTTATTTTTTATTTATTTATTTTTTTGGTGTTTCTTTCTGCTTAAAATCTCCATGATTTTCAGTTTCTCCCTACCATATTCAATGGGCCTGAACATATCTGATCTCTGCATATTTTTCTAACCTCATTCTGTGCCTTCCCCTTGCCTTTCTAGGACACAAAACTCTTCCCTCTCTTGGGAATTTTTTATTGTCCTTCCCTCTGCCAGGACTGCCTACACGTCCGTTCTGCGTGGATAGTTGTTTATTATTTTGGAGCTCTTGACCTTCATAAGGGTTGTAAGTGTGTCTCCCTTTTTTCTCTCTCCCCCAGCACCTTGCTCTTTCCTTTGAAGCATGTGTCATCATCCGTAACGATTTCATCTCTGCTTGTTTCCTACCCGCTTTCAGTAGAAAGCCAACTCTGTGAGGACAAAACCAGGGGCTTCCTTCACTCTTGCCTCTGCAGAGTCTGGTAGGCTCCTCAGAAGGACTCAACAGAGAGTTAATAGCTAGATTGCAAAAAAGTCAAGAATGTTGCTCTGATATTTGTAAATTCTTCCCTCTACAAATGAACCATATGTTCACTTTCTTTGATTTGTCAAATCAAAATCCTTCAGAGACTAAATTATTGTCTAAAATGTTGTAACATTTCTTTTCTTGGACATATGCTTAATATGAACTAAATTGTAGTTTAATATTTATGTTACTATAGTCAGAACTGCTAAACAGCGTACAGCTAAATTGGCTGCTTTCTAACAACTGGTGATTAAAATCACTTCCATTTAAAAAAATGTGGCTGATATATTTAAAATGTAACAAATCCCAAATATCATTTAAGTACTTTTGATTCATCGAGAAAAAAATGTCAGCTATAACTTTTATTTGAAATCATGGCTATTTCATTCCAGTGTTACTCAATAAATAAGAAAATACCAAGTAATTTGCCAAAATAGGTTTAAAAGTAATTTGAAGTGTAGGTGAAAGGGAATTGGAGAGAATTTAATCTCTGCTTACTGTAATTCCATATTGCTCACCTTGAGCAGAAGATGAGAAGTACCAGCATCAATTGTAGACTTTGTAAATTAAAAGAATAAGTGAATTTCCTGGGATTCATTGGGCAAAAATGTTTTCTACATGGATGATTTTAGTATTTACACATTTACAGGCTGGTGTCTAGATGTAGGTCATCTTTATTTATTCTGCTCAGCATTTAATGTGTCTTTTGATCTGAAAAATACTCTCTTCTTACCTTCACTGTATTTGTTCTTATCTTCTATGATTTTACAGTCTAACATCTATTATTTTACCTTTTCCTGCACAATTTCTTTTCCATTTCTTATTTGTATCTCTTTTGTTATAAGTACTATAGAGACATTGTCACTCTTTCTAAATTAATGGTTTTCAAATTTTTAACTTCCCAGGTGCCTCAATGATAAAGAGTCTGCCTGCCAATGCAGGAGATGTGGGTTTGAGGCCTAGGACAGGAAGATTTTTTCTTGCCCAGAAAATCCTATGAAGAGAGGAGTCTGGTGGGCTACAATCTATGGGGTCAAAAAGAGTCAGATACGACTGAGCACACACAAACTTCTCTGTGTATCAGAATGAGCTGGGGGGCTTATTAAAAATAAGTTGATGGACTCCATCCCCAGATTTTCTGATTTAGTAGTTGTAGAACTGGAATGGGATGGGGGGATAAGAAATTGTGTTTCTCACAAATCCCCAGATGACTCTGAGCTACTGATATGGGAACCACAATTTAAAAAATACTCTTCTGTATCCTTGCAACTCAAAGGGTATCTGAAGATCAGCATGGTATTTCTAAAAAGCTGCTTGTTGATGAAGCTTCTGGTCTCTGGGCTGTACTTTGAGTAGCAAGGATTTAAAACAGTAATTCTTCATTTCTAAGTCCTGGACCAACAGTGTTAAAATCACCTGAGGATTCATTAGAAATGCAATTTCTCAGGCTACATCTGAAAACTATTAAATTAGAATCTGCCTTTTAACAAAATCCCTAGGTGACCAGTCCCACTCCAGTACTCTTGCCTGGAAAATCCCATGGACAGAGGAGCCTCGTAGGCTGCAGTCCATGGTGTCTCTAAGAGTCGAACACGACTGAGTGACTTCACTTTCACTTTTCACTTTCATGCATTGGTGAAGGAAATAGCAACCCACTCCAGTGTTCTTGCCTGGAGAATCCCAGGGACAGGGGAGCCTGGTGAGCTGCCATCTATGGGGTCGCACTGAATCAGACACGACTGAAGCGACTTAGCAGCAGCAGCAGCAGGTGACCAGTAAGCACAATGAAGTTGTTAAGCCCTGTTCTAAATCACCTAGTCAGTCATCACTACACCAATGTTATTATATAGCCCACCAGTTACATTTATTTCAGATAAAATTTTAATTTTATTTACTTGTTTTAAAAGCTTTGATTACTTATTTTTTATCATAGTCCAATCTTGATTGTAAATGCAATATCATATCAGAATATACTGAGGTTACTAATATTCCCTCCAGGTCTCCTTATTTGGTTTGTTAATTATGTTCCTTTTATTTGTTAGTTGTCTGTGGTAGTAAATAATCCCACAAATCTCAGTGACTTATAAAAACAAAAGTTTATTTCTTGATTATCTGTTACATTGGATGAAGGTCAAGGCTATTTCCACTCCTACTCCACATGTCTTTCTATTCCAAGAGGCTGCAAGAAGTCACGTAATATGGGCCATGCCTTTCCTGAGGGAGAATGAAAAGAGCAAGAGGGCTGATAGAAACATGTAAGGGCCCTTAAAAGTTTTGCTTGGATATGGGGTCCATCTTATTTGCTTATGTGTCATTGTCAAAGCAACTCGCAAGGATAAATGCAATGTCAATAGAATGGAAAGTATGCTTTTCCCACAGAATGTATGTAAAGAATGAACATTGTTTCCTCATCCCCCAATCCATATGTTGAAATCTAATCTCTACTGTGATAGTAATAAGGGATGAGGCCTTTGGGAGGTAATTGGGTCATGAGGGTGGAGCCCTCATGCATGGGATTTGTGGTCTTAGGAGACAGTGAAAGGACCAGAGAGCTCTCTTTCTGCCATGTGAGGACACAGGAAGAAGGGAGCAGTCTGTACCTGAAAAGGGCCCTCCCCAGACCCTGACCACACTGGCGCCTGACCTCAGACTTCCAGACTCCAGAACTGTGGGAAATACATTGTTGTTTTAAAGCCACCTGTCTGTGGCATTTTGTTATAACAGCCAGAACTAGATACATAATATTACTAAGTCTCTTTCTTTCTCTCAATGAATAGTGAAACATAATCCAGTTACAAGAATGGGGAGTAAATAATTGCAAACAATAATATGATTTACACTTTTACAATTATTGATTTTCTTTAAAGGCCTGGTATGTAATATGTAATGAAGTAATGAAGTAAATGGCTATACATATATATTAAATTCATAATATGGCAGAAATATATTAGGTGCAGACTTGCACATGTGCACACACACCACCAATCTGTGTTGGTTTGTAAAGACAATTGGCAAGGGTTTCTTCTGAAGCTGTATAGGTCTGTTTCCCTTCCAGATTTCTCCCTTGAATGGGATGGACAGTAATTATCAATATATATTCAGTTAACTGTTTTAGCTCTTATGTGAGTTGAGGGTGGAGGTTCGATTTTTTTCCTACCCAGAGACCCAGCCTGGGCAGAGTCTCAGACACACAAAACCAGAGAGCTGTCTTGGCAATCATAGAAGAGGGGTGCTCCTTGCACCCCTCGGGTGGTGAGGAGAAAAATGAACCCCTGACCAGTCCCACACAGCTCCCAGTACTGATGGACCATGTATGTCAGTGGGGGGTGGGAGGTGGGGCTTCTGCTTTCTTACATTTTCTCACTCATTAGTGTTTCCATTTGGTTATTTGTAATGGCTAATTTTATGTGTCAACTTGGCTAGGCCATGGTACTTAGATGTTTGGTCAAACATTTTTCTGGATGTTCCTGTGAAAGTATTTTTAGATGAGATTAACATTTAAACCAGTAGACTTTGAATAAAGTACCCTCTATAATGTGGGTGGGCTTCATCCAGTTAGTTGAAAACCACAGGACAGCAAAACAGACCTTCCCCAGGAAGAGGAAATTATGCCAAGGCTTTTGGACTTGACCTCCAACATCACCTCTTTCCTGGGTTTCCAGCCTACTGGCCTACCTTGCAGATTGTGGACCTAACTTGCCTCCACAATCATGAGCTAATTCTTAAATAAAATAAATCTCACTCTCTCTCTCTCTCTCTCTCTCTCTCTCTCTCTCTATATATATATATATACACTTATGCACATAGCCCTGATTAATGCATGTTTTTTTTTTTAATCAGGGTTTTGAAAATCAGAAAACATAATCTGAAAAGCTGTCTCAGAAACTCTCTGTCTGCACTTGGACTCGTGTATGGCGCTTCCACACCTCCTTCCACAGTAGATGGCTGTACGTAACTGTATCAGCGGAGGAGGTAGTGGGACGTTATCTTCCAGGCACTAGTGGGCTCTGTGAAGAAAAACGGTGGGGAGGTGCCAACAGTCTTTGCTGTGAATAGAAAGTGACCTGGCTGTCAGGCCTTCCCTTCTCAGCATTCATTTCTTTACCCAAGACACGTCCAAGCAATAGTGCACATCTATGTATGAGACATAATTTGTCTCATACATGCACATCTATGTATGAGACATAATATGTCTTCGTTCATTGGGCTGCTATCACAGAATACCATAGACTAGGTGGCTTATAGGCCACAGAGGTCTATTTCACACACTTCTAGAGTCTGGGAAGTCCAAGATCAAGGTACTGACATGGTCGATTCTGGTGAGCCTTGTTCATAGAAGTGTCTCTGTAGTGTGTCCTCACATGCTGGTGGGCTTGAGGGGTCTCTCTGGGGTCTCTTTTATAAGGGCACACATCCCACCCCAAGGGCTCCACCCTCATGACCTCATTACCTCCCAAAGGCCCCCCTTCCAAATACCACCATATTGGGGATTGGGTTTCAACATATGAATCTTAGTGGGACACAGACATTGTCTGTAGTGATGTGTTTTCTATGTTGGACCAGGCTCCAGAGAACATCTGTGGAAGCTAGATACCATAGTTTTAACTACTTAGAGGAGATAGCTCTGTTTTCTCTCAAACTTTCCCCCCCCCCCCCTTTCCTTTCTCCCTATGGACACGCAATGCATCAGCATCTCAGCTTCAGCAGGCAGTGGTTCATCTCCCCATGTGGGTGGGAGGGCAGGCCTTGGGGCACAGAAATCCACCTGGCAGGGAAGGCAGCAGTCATGCTGAGCTCTGCTGCTCTGGGCTCCATGAGAATGAAAGAAATGTCTTCTCATATTCCTAAAATAATCTCCACTTGTCTATTTTGATGCCAAATACCAGCAATTTATTATATGAGGCTTGGCCGTGTCCTTGGACTTAGTAAAAGATTGATGGGATATTTAATGCTCATGCTCTGAGGACTCACCAAGGGGTTTCTTACTCAGAAAATGCATGGCACTCATCATATGCTTTGGAAGACTAAGGCTGGGCCAACTTTGTGGTTTGTATTCTGGACAATCAGTGTATGAAACAGAAGAGCAGAGACTATTAAGTCATATTTGTGGCTTAGTGTTACTAGCACTTGATGATCATTTAAAATCCTAAGCCTTGACTTTTCAAGTACTCTCCTGAGTTGGAAAGTAAAAGCAATAAACTTTAGGACAGTTTGCACAACTTATAAGAAAGTCATTTAAAACATTTGTTGCTGTTGTTGTTGTTCTTCAGTTGCTAAGTCATGTCTGACTCTTTGTGGCCCCATGGACTGTAGCACACCAGGCTTCTCTGTCCTTCACTATCTCCCAGAGTTTGCTCAGATTTGTGTTCATTGAGTTGATAATGCTATCTAACCATCTCATCCTCTGCTGCCCCTTCTCCTTTCCCAGCATCATGGTCTTTTCAAATGGATCAGTTCTTCCCATTAGGCAGCCAAAGTATTGGAGCTGCAGCTTCAGCATCAGTCTTTCCAATGAATATTCAGGGATGATTTCCATTAGGATGGACTGGATTGATCTCCCTGGAGTCTAAGGGACTCTCAAGACTATTCTCCAGCACCACAATTCGAAGGCATCAGTTCCTCGGCACTCAAACTTCTTTGTGACCCAACTCTCACATCCATATGTGACTACTGGAAAAATCATAGCTTTGGTTATATGAACCTTTGTTGGCAAAGTGATGTCTTTGCTTTTTAATCCACTGTCTAGATTTGTAATAGCTTTCCTTCCAAGGAGCAAGTGTCTTTTAATTTCATGGCTGCAATATCCATTTACAGTGATTTTGGAGCCCAAGAAAAGAAAATCTCACTGCTTCCACTTTTTCCCCATCTATTTGCCGTGAAGTGATGGGACTGGATGCCATGATCTTCATTTTTTGAAGGCTGAGATTTAAGCCAATTTTTTCACTCTTTTCATGTTTATCAATAGGCTTTTTGGTTCCTCTTCACTTTCTGCCATCAGGGAGGTGTCATCTTCATATATGAGGTTATTGATATTTCTCCTGGCAATCTTGATACCAGCTTGTGCTTCATCCAGCCTGGCATTCCTCATGATGTACTCTGCATGGAAGTTAAATAAACAGGTAACAATATATAGCCTTGACATACTCCTTTCACAATTTTGAACCAGTCCATCATTTCATGTCCAATTCTAACTGTTGTTTCTTGACCCGCATACAGATTTCTCAGGAGGCAGGTAAGGTAAGGTGGTCTGGTATTCCCATCTTTTTCAGAATTTTCCAGTTTGTTTTGATCCACACAGTCAAAGGCTTTAGCACCATCAATGAAGCAGAAGTAGATGTTTTTATGAAATTCCCTTGCTTTTTCTATGATCCAGCAGATGTTAGCAATTTGATCTCTGATTCCTCTACCTTTTCTAAATCAAGCTTGTACAGCTGGAAGTCCTCAGTTCACATATTGCTGAAGCCTAGCTTGAAGGATTTTGAGCATAACCTTACTAGCATGAGAAATGAGCACAATTATATGGTAGTTTGTACACTCTTTGGCACTGTCCTTCTTTGGAATTGGAATGAAACTGACTTTTGTAGTCCTATGGCCACCGCTGAGTTTTCCAAATTTGCTAGTGTATTGAGTGCAGCCCTTTAACAGCATCATCTTTTAGGATTTGAAATAGCTAAGCTGGAATTCCATCACCTCCGCTATCCTTGCTTGTAGTAATGCTTCCTAAGGTTCACTTGACTTCAGACTCTAGGATGTCAGGCTCTAGGTGGGTGACCACACCATCATGATTATCTGTATCATTAATATCTTTTTTGTATAGTTCTATGTATTCCTGCCACCTCTTTTAAATCTCTTCTTCTTCTGTTAGGTAATTACTCTTTCTGTCCTTTATTGTGCCCATCCTTGCATGAAATATTCCCTTGGTATCTTCAATTTTTTTGAAGAGATCTCTAGTCTTTCCCATTCTACTGTTTTCCTCTATTTCTTTTCATTGTTCATTTAAGAAGGCCTTCTTATCTCTCCTTGCTATTCTCTGGAACTCTGCATTCAGTTGGGAATATCTTTCCCTTTCTCTCTTGCTTTTCATGTCTTTTTTTCTTTTTTTCCGGCTATTCATAAGTCCTTCTCAATCATTTTGCCTACTTGTATTTATTTTTCATTGGGATGGTTTTGGTCACTGCCTCTTGCACAATATCATAAATCTCTCTTCATAGTTCTTCAGGCACTCTGTCTACAAGATATAATCCCTTAAATCTATTTGTCGCCTCCACTGTATAATCATAAGGGATTTGATTTAAGACATACCTGAATGGCTAGTGGTTTACCCTACTTTCTTCAATTTGAGCTTGAATTTTGCAATAAGCAGCTAATGATCTGAGCCACAGCCAGCTCCAGGTCTTGCTTTTGCTGACTGTATAGAGCTTCTCCATCTTCAGCTGCAAAGAGTGCAATCAATTTGATTTTGGTATTTACCATTTGGTGATGTCCATGTGTAGAATTGTCTCTTGTGTTGTTGGAAAAGGATGTTGGCCGTGACAAGTGTGTTCTCTTGACAAAACTCTGATAGCCTTTGCCGTGCTTCATTTTGTACTCCAAGACCAGACTTGCCAGTTACTCCAGGTATTATATAACTCTAGACATATTAGAACATTTAGCATGTTATGAAAATAAGTATTGTCTTTCATGATAATTCAGAAACAGACATTGCAGGGAGAAAAACCTAGTGCATTCTTCATTTTTAAATGTATTTACAAGTCATTGCAAGAAGAAAATAATTAATTCTCCCTGCTTCTTATTTTTAAGTGAGCCATGCCCCAGCTAAGCGGGGGCGGGGCATCTTAACCTGATCCATTTAAGATAAAAGTTGGAAAAGCCCTGAGTGTAGCTGAGCAGGCCTCCTAGCCATCCCTATAATGTCAGGGAAGAGGCATGGCTCCTACTGAATGAAATGTGGAGGGGAAGATTCTACAGGGAGTGGGGAGGAGAGCTCAAAGGATGCACACAGCTGCTGCTTTCTCTCAAAGGTAAAATGATGAAGACGAGACCTCTTGGAACTAGAAATACCATTGAGCCCTGGAAACCTAGAATCAGAACAGGCAAGAGAAAATAGATAATGGTATTACAAAAAATTAGTTTTCTTTTAATGAAACAAAGATTTTTTAGTATCTAAGTAAAAATGTGCACACTTGCACATTTTTCTTAGGATTCCATTTCTTTGTTTCTTTTTATTTATTTTTTTGACTACTCAAACTATTAAAGTACATTAGAGTTAGAGTATCCTGGCATTTTCATTAACAACAGCATAAAAGTCAATAAGACTAAAGTCAGTAAGGCTAAAACAGATTTGAATAGTCTCTCAAAATTTTCAGAAACAAAGTCCTCATTCAGAAGATTAATCCCAACAGTTTCTGTTTTTATAAAAAGTTAGTTTTTTAAAAGGGCCATTTTAGTTTTTCTTTCTGTTTTCCCCTTCTTATCTCCTCCCCTCCTCTCCTCTTAGCCCTCCTGACTCATTTTCCTTCCTCTCCTCTCTCTCCTCTATTGGTTTGTAGCCACATTTTAAAAGTAAAAAGATACACCAATTTTAATAACAGATTTATTTAAAACAGCCCATAACAAATATTGTCATGTTTGCAAGTAATCAGCATGAAAACTATTAATGAGGTATTTTGCATTCTTTGGGGATTTGGTACAAAGTTTGGAAACTGGTGTGTATTTTGTACTCACAGCACATCTCCATTCATATTCACCATGTTTCAAGTGCCCAATGGCCATGTGTGGCTTATGGCCACCACATTGGACAACATTGATCTAAGGGAAGGAAGAGAGTCATTGGTGAACATGTGGTTGGTGTCAGTTTGGGGAGAAGTATTTATGACACAACAAAAAATATTATTTGGTGCTAGCTTATAAAAGTGCCTTAATCTTTCCTGCATGCTAGATATTTAATAGTATCAAAACTACACAGCAAATGATGCATCAATCAAAATTACTTTCTAGGAAGGCAGAAATAAAATTTCCAGGTAGTTGTGTTCTCAAGTTCTGTTGAG
Organism: Bos indicus; assembly: GCF_029378745.1. NCBI lineage: Eukaryota > Metazoa > Chordata > Mammalia > Artiodactyla > Bovidae > Bos > Bos indicus. Next base: position 86,763,300 of record NC_091761.1, read on the forward strand.
GTCTGTGGATTGACAGAGGGAAACCAAACTCTCAGTCTGGCTTGGTGGGCTAGGGCTCATGCATGTTGTTCACCCTGGTTATCATCACAAAGTGAGAAAGAATGTCAAGGACTGTGAGGGAATCATGCGATTTGTTATCAAACACCAGCTCAAGAAATCTAAAAGGAAAAGCAGCATAAAGGCAGTAGTGGGGTAAAGTTAAAAAAGAAATACTAAAGTATTTATGTGAGGAAACATCTCACAAATGTATGTGGAACAAAATTGTAGATGGCAAGTGCAGCTTTGTGTTGATGTTGCTTTTTAATTAAATATGGTGAGTTTACAGCTAACAAGACATTCACACTTCCCTTCTTAGTGATTCCTCAATGTTAAGTCTTCAGTGTTATTCAGGTTTGCTGGAACCACAGAGATTAGAATGTGGGGTTTGGGATGGTGTGATCTATCCATCCACTTCCATGATCCTCCTCTCCAGTCTCTTCCTTGTGCAGCAGACTGATGAATTTGTTTCAAAGAAAACAAGCAGAAATGGTCCAAATAAACAGATGCTGTACTCAGGATTCTGGACTGTACAGTGGAATCTGAAGGGAATCCAGAGAATGGGGCCAAGCCAGGTCCCACTGCTGTGTCCTCTACCACTTCCCACATGTTCACCACCTCCAGCCAGCAGGTTTCTCAAATACCTGCATTTATTCCCACTTCAGGACCTTGGCCCTGGCTAGCACCAACCTGAGAGTTGGATCAGGTATTAAGATCATAACCTCTCTGTGTGTGCCTCTGTCTCCTCATTGTAAAGTGGTAATAATAACACAACCACCTCAGAGTGCCGATATGAAGATTAAATGAATTAATGCATGTGAGCACTTAAAACAGTGTCTTAATATTGAGAGGTTAAAAAAAAATGTAGGTTTCATGCAGATTCATTTGGCAGTAAAATGTAATCCAAACTGATATATGGCCATTCATGTTTACTTATCCTGTTCAGTGTGATAAATAAATGTTTTCTGCAGAAACAGTGGTAAGATTATAGGATGCTGCCCAGACTCTGCCAAGCATGTTGAATGCACTGTCTGCTATTTTGAAATCCCCAATATTCTAATCCTGAAACTTATTTTTCCCCAAGAATTTGGTAAGGGATCGTGAACAGGATTACTGTTCATGATTCAGCTTTTTTTTTTTCCACCTCTTCTGAGAGACTTTCTGATCCTTCTTCCTCAGCACCCCGTCCTCTCCAGTGCCTCCTATTATCTGACCCTGTTGACTGTCCCTGGTAGAACTTTTCACTACAGACAATGATATTATTTTTTTGTGTCTCTGTGTGCATGCACTCAGTCGTGTCTCTTTGTGACCCTGTAAGCTCTAACCTGCCAGGCTTCTCTGTCCATGGGATTTTCCAGGCAAGAATGCTGGGTTGCCATTTCCTCTTCCAGGGGATCTTCCCAATTCAGGAATCAAACCTGCATCTCCTGCACTGGCATGTGGATTCTTTACCACTGAGCTACCTGACCATTTATTTCCTGACAGTTCCAAGAATTACACCTCCAGCAAAGACCTCTTCCCAGAACAGATCATATTTGCAGGTGACAACCTGGGAAGGAAGGAAGGAAGGGAGGCACGGAGGGAGGAAGGAAGGAAGGAAGCTCTGTTTGGATGTCCAAAACTTGAACTTCTGATCCACCCCCTACCTTGCCTTGCCTACATTTTCCCCTGTTGTGTTTCATGACAGCTCCGTCCTTCCAGTGTTTGAGGCCAGAATCTTTGGAGTCCTTGGTTCCTCTCCTTCCCCCATACTCCACCATGGTGCCCAAGCTAATTCTACTAGCTTTGCCTTCAAAGTCTGAGGACTGACCCCTGTCATCACTTCTGCCCTTTCAAGTCTGGAGCAGGTCATTGGGGCTCCCTAATGTTTTCAAACACTTGTGCAAATGTTCAAACCCTTCTTAGAGGGTCTTGCCTGACTGCCCTATGAAAGTTGAAAACCTCTATCATGCTCACATTGCATTTCCTAGGTCCCTTGCTGTTTATCTAAACATATTCATAATTCATGGGTTTTTATGACACTTAACACTTTCCAGCTACTCTTCTGGACCCAGTTTTTGTACCTTCCTGGATTCATTCGCCCCTGCCTTTCTGCTCAATGCTGATAACTGTCCAGGAAGATCACCTGGCACTACCACATTCTGAGGGCCATAGAGGGGAGGCTTTGATCTTGCCTGAAAACAGACTCACTATGCTCTGCCACCACCTGGCAAGGTGGCAGGTGGGGTCACTGCCCTGGGCAGCTGGGCTCTCTGAGACGGCTGCTCCTAGACCCTCGTGCCCAGCTTAGGCCCCAGAGAGGGTCTTGCCCCAAGTCTCCTACTGTTGCACTGCTGCTGTTTCTGGGGCTGCTGAGGACAGACACTTCACGGGAATTCTGTGCAGCACCCATGAAGTCATGAGCTCGCCTGGAGGCTCAGGCTGCAACAGGGCAGGTGAGGATCCCTGTGCTCACCCAATGCTGGGCTCAGAGGCTGCTCTTCCTGTCTTGAGATCTTGCCTCTCTCATAGATGCCTAGAGAGTTTGGAGGGCACAAACTGTAAGACAGTGGGGTTGGCAGTTCTTGGGGCAAACTGTCTCTAATGCATCACAAGAGCCTGTAGTTAAATATTTCTCTCTTTCTGTTCTGTTTACATCTTGGAATAACAAACTACCTTAAGGGTGGAAAATACAATAGTTTATTTTTCTCTTGAATCTGTAGTTTGGCCAGGGGATATTGGGAATGACTTATCTCTGCTCCATTGGAGCTGGAGGATCCTGAATCAAGGCTGCGTGCTCACGTAGTAGACAGGGTGGTGCTGGCTGTTGGCTGGGAGGCTCAGTTCTTCTCCACATGGGGACTCTCCCCAGGACTTCTTGTTTCCCACAGCAGGGCTTCTGGGTTAAAGCTCAAGCATCTCAGCAACCAATCACTTAAGGCCTAAGGCTTGGAAGCTTGTACAGGCTCACTTCCTCTACATTCTATATCAACAGCCCATCCAGATCCAGGGAAGGAATATAGACTCTGGCTCTCAGGGGAAGGAATGTCAGGGAAGTTGTGACTGTTTTGTTTTGTTTTTTAATTGAAGTATAATTGATTTATAATAATATATTAATTTCAGATATACAACATAGCAGCTCAGCATTTTTATAGATTCCACTCCACTTAAAGTTATTATAAAACAATGGCTGTGTTTCTCCATGCTGTGCAATATATCATTGTTGCTTATTTATTTTATACATAGCAATTTGTACCTCTTAATCCCATGCCCCTATCTTCCTCTCTCCCTTTCCTCTCTCCACTGGTAACAACTAGTTTGCTTTCTGTATCTGTGAGTCTATTTATGTTTTGTTATATACATTCATTTGTTTTATTTTTTAGATACTATGGACAAGTGATAACACACAGTATTTGTCTTTCTGTCTGATTTATTTCACTAAGCCTAATACTCTCTGGGTATGTCCATGTTGTTGCAAATTGCAGAATTTCATTCTTTTTATGGCTGAGTAATATTCCACATTTTATACCACATTTTCTTTATCTGTTAATTTGTTGATGAACATTTACATTGCTTCCATGTCTTATCTATTGTAAATAATGCTGCTGTGAACACTGAGTTGCATGTATCTTTTTGAATTAATGGTTTCACTTCTTTTGGATATTTACTCAGGAGTGGAATTGCTGGATCATATAGTAGTTCATAGGGAAGATCCCCTGGAGGTGGACATGGCAACCCACTCTAGAATTCTTGCCTGGAGAATCCCAATGGGCAGAGGAGCCTGGCAGGCTGCAGTCCATAGAGTTGCAAAGAGTGGGACAATGACTGAAGCAACTAAACACGTGCATGGTGATCCTGTTCCTGGTGTTCTGAGGGGCCTGCATACTGTTTCTCATAGTGGCTGTACCAACTTACACTCAAGCTGTGGCTATTTTTAACCTGCCATACGTCTTCTTTAAGATGAACTGTTCTGAGACCCAGTAATTCACAGGGCTTTTGTATAGACTGAGTAATTGGCTGGGTTTTTTTATGAAGCTAGAAGCCAGGTTGGTAACCCATCCCCTGTATTTGTTCCTCTTCTTTCCTTGCATCATCCTCTGTTCTCTCATTCCTGCTTATCTGGATTTTACTCTCAAGGAAACTGTTAGCCATAGCTTTTGCCTCGGTTCTGTTCTGTGTTCTAGAGAACCCAGTGCAAATTAGATACTGTGTACTTTACATAGGGACTTCCCTGGTGGCTCAGATGGTAAAGTGTCTTGCTTACAATGCAGGAGACCTGGGTTCAATTCCTGGGTCGGGAAGGTCCTCTGGAGAAGGAAATGGCAACCCACTCCAGTACTCTTGCCTGGAAAATCCCAAGGACAGAGGAGCGTGGTGGGCTACATAGCTTTGTTTATTGTCTGTCTCCCTTCCTAGTATGTAAGCTCCTTAAAGCACATGTGTGTGTGTGTTTCATTTAGGATTATATTCTTAGAGCCTAGAACAGTGTCTGGCTCATTGAAGGTACTCAGTAAATGTTAACTGAATGATATTTATCTGAATGTTATCGCAATTATCTAGAGCTTAATTTCCATGAAAGCAGGAACATGGCCATCTCAATATTGTTCCCTTGGCTCCTACAATACTTTTGGCATCTACCACTTCTTAAAAAATATTTAGAAAATAATACATGAACAAAACCAGGAGATAAAATACATAGAATGTTGTTGAGGGAAACATAGTCATTGAAACCAGGGAATATCAATAGAAGCTTCTAGAAAGGTCCAGGAACCAGAACAGCTCAAAGGAATCCATGCAAGGTCATCACACTTGAAAGGTGACAGCATCACAACTGTCACAGCATTTGGAGGATGTTATTACACAAACATTTTGAAATTGAACTTTAATAGCCTTTGGAGAAGAGGAACCAGATGAAGCCTCTGTGGCCCAAGACTCCTCAAGTGTAGGGGACCAGCAGGACTGTTCAGGTGCCCGCTGAGGAGCTGGACATATTCCTTCATGCCCTTGGCATATCTGTGTCTTCCAGAACATGTATCTCTAAGAGCATCACCTTGACCAACCCTGGTTTTGCTGATTTGAGTTGCCACTTGATGAGTTTTGATTATCTTAGTTTTGTATGAGGATTTGTTTCCTTATCTTTTCAATCCATTCAATTCAAGTCAACATTTTCTTTAAAGCTGAGAGTCTATTTGCCAGGTACAATTCGTTTTTTGCACCATGTCAGTCAAGACACCAATGGAAAACAGGAAACACTCCATCAGAGAGATCAATTCAAGGAGAGTTTGCATACCAGTGGCTGTTTCCAGAGCTGTGAGTGCCAGGGGCCCGCAGAGGCCAGCCCAGTAGCTGGAACAACAATCAGTTCTCTCCTGGCAGCTGTAGTGTCTTGGGCAGAGTACAGACAGAGGTCCAGGGGTCACAAATCAGAATATTCCAAGGTTACAACTCAAGCTAACACACCACTGAGTAAAATTTGTTCTACCCTCCTGCTTCACTAATGTGGTACTTGTGGGAAGACCTGGAGGGCCAGGTCTGCATAGAGAATTATTATGTCCCTCTGAGTTACAGACCCTGGTGCCAGAACATGGTGGGGAGAGACAGACAGCTCATGTCCCCGCCCCCTCCCTTCCCCTGGCTTGTGCTCACAGCAGACATCTTTGTCAGCTCATGGACGGACACCCTCTCCATTTGTCCAAGCTCTGTTCACAATTGTGCTGTCCTTTGGCCATCTGGGGTCTGAGGGTGGGCGTAACAGGGTCACAGTCCCCCAGCCACCCTGAGACGGAACTGGAGCTGAGACCTGCACACACCTTGGAGGCTTGCGTGGTTCTATTCAAGTGGAGAATTTCCAGTCTGAGTTCCTAGAATGTTCTATAAGTAGGAGTTTGATAAAGGTTGGTCAAGGATCCCACTTGCACCGATCTGTTAGCGGCAGTTCTGTGTTGACTCCAGGTATTGAGGGCAGGTGGGAGGTCTGCGGACTGTGCTATCCTTGGTCAGGAGTAACCTTCCTTCTGGACACACAGTCATCTGCAGGTAACCTTGCAGGGAGAGAGTGAAAGGACACAACCTCCCTCTGATACCAGCGCTCCCCACCAGCTTCCCCCACCAGAACACAGAGCACTGGGGCATCCTCGTGATGGAGCCTCCTGGCTGGAGAGCAGAGAGAAGTGTACAGAGGGAATCTGGAGGGGCCAGGCCAAGGTCACAGGCACAGGTCACACGCAGACCACCCTCTGCCCCTTCAACCACAGGAGATAATTTATCAACACTAGAAGAGAAGAAGGTGGTAGTGCCTATGGAAGGATTAGCCTGGGCCTCCAAGAAAGTCCACAAGGGAGCCTGGGATCTGTGGATCTGCTTTACCCTTGACCTTCATGTTTTTAAGAGTTGAGGTGGGAGAGACGCACAAAGCGTGTCAGCAACAGTATTCATGGGTGTTGTCATTTGGTTAAGTAATGAAATAATCCTTCACAGGGTACTGTTGAAAATTATTTCATTTTATGACTTTTCATCTGTAAGAACACCCTGCTGATTAACAAGCGTAGTCATCCACACAAGTGGATGTTTATGGTGTTTTGAGCAAGGCCATGGTGCCAAGTCCAGGCAGAGGCTGTGCCCCAAGGAGCTTGTAGTCTGAGTGGAGAGACCTGGACTCTGCTCTGAGCTTTCCATTCTCAGAATTCTCCCCTTTCTGCCCTTCCTGCACCCCATCTTCCTGAGGCCTCTGGGCTCTAAGTAAGACAGAGTCAGAGAGGACTTAGGGAAACTTCTGTGTGAGAGAGAAGGCAACAGAGAGAGAATAGATGGAGACTTTTTTTTAAGGGGTGTGAGGGCGCTCTGAATGCAGTACCAGGGAAGCAGATGGAGTTCCAGGAGGAGGTGGTGAAGGAGCAGGGGGAGAGGCAGGAGAAGAAGGAGCGGGGAGAAGGGAAAGAGGAAAAAGAAAGGGATGAAGGAGAGAAGGAGGACCAGTAATAAAAAGACCTTGAAGGAGTGAAGATAGAACAGGTGGAAGGGTAAACAAAGGACCGTCGTCTTATCTTTCATGCAGGAGTTTGTATTGAGTATCATTTCCTATTCATTTAGAAACCATGTGTATTAGTGATCTCCTGCTTTCTGTGTCTTTGGTCTCTGATGTGCACTAATGTTTTCAATATCTCCCATGTTGCTTATTCCTGATGGCTTTGTACCATTATTTTGTACAATTTTGTATTGTTTTGTATTTTGTATTGTTTCTAGGCTGCTGCTGCTAAGTCACATCAGTTGTGTCCGACTCTGTGTGACCCCATAGACAGCAACCCACCAGGCTCCCGTCCCTGGGATTCTCCAGGCAAGAATACTGGAGTGGGTTGCCATTTCCTTCTCCAGGGCATGAAAGTGAAAAGTGAACGTGAAGTTGCTCAGTCACGTCCGACTCTTTGGAACTCCATGGACTGTATCCTACCAGGCTCCTTCGTCCATGGTATTTCCCAGGCAAGAGCAATCATATTTTTCAGGACTAAGGCACTAAAGCGCATTTGAGGCACTCACCTGTGGTATCCAAAACCTCAGGAACCAAGAGAAATAATATTTTAATGTAGTAGTTTAAAAAAATCAAAATCAATGAGAAAAGCTCATGATGAACAAAATCTCAAAAATATAAATAAAATCAGGATCAACATCCCAAGGCTGAAACAACAGAACAGTTTTGTTCCCATCAGTAGCGGCTACTGGTTCCTTATAATCAAGGCCAAGGGGAGGGGTGTAGGGAAAGTCACCAATCAGGGCGGCCGTCACTGTCCATAGGGAGCTGGTTGTGCTCTTTGGAGAAGCTCTGTTGCCTGAGCGCTCCTGCTGCATTAGGAGTGATTCTGCGGTAGGTTCGTGCTTCCATCTAGTGGTCATATGTGATATATGCCGGCCTCACTTCTGGAGTCTCTTTTGGGGGAGGCGCAGTTAAACCTGAAAAGAGAGAAGGCAAAGAGATAAACAAATATCAGGAACTCTCCGGATCAACAAGTTTTTGAAGTTGTGTTCAAGTTCAACCCATTGTTTGGTATCTGTTTTTCTTTCCTTTTATTAAATACAAATTGAATTCCTTCTATGTTGACGAGAGGGCTGGACACTGGATATGGAATGGCAGCGTATTGTACATGGACAGCTCTTTCAGGAAGTCTGAGTAGGAAGAGATTGTACAATTCATCGACTAGTCCATTTTATTAAACACAAAAAACTAAAAAGAAGGCTGGAGAGAGCTGCTGAGAGAGAGTGCTTTGTCTAAAGTAATATAACTGGTTAGCAGAGTCAGACTTCTAATTCAGTCAGGTGCAGTTTCCAAGGCATGCTGTTTTCTTTCTCACGTCAGGATGCTGAAATAAGCCTGTTAAAGCTCCTCTTATCTTCTTTGTGGGAAGAGTAATTGGAGTACAATTTAGAAATGGATTAGAGAAGGAAGTCAGTCAGTCAGTTCTGCTTAGAAACAGACTCTGCCAGTTCCCCAAAGTCAAGACAATATAAAATGTATGATTCATGTTTGAAACATATTTAATTCACACTAGAGAAGGAGAAGCAATAACTTACATCTCGCCCATGTGCCAACAGCTCCCTCATTCTCTTCTTTTGTGACTGAGCTACTCCCACTTAAAGTCTCAAAAGCACCCTGGTTTCAGGGGCTCACCACTAACCCATCCTTCATTTTTCTATTATAGATACAGAATATTAAGTGTTCACTAGCAATGGATTATATTGGTGCTTCGTGTTCGGGATAAAATAACTCACTCTGATAAAGCAAAACAAAAAAGCTGATTGAGAGCTAATTTGAAAACATATTTAATATATCATGTATTTAGTTTTTTATCATTAAAAATTTCAAACATGCACAAATTCAGAGTTTGCAGTGAACGCCAACATACCAATCACCCAATTTACCAACATTAGCAGCATTACATATTTAGCAAGATTATGCCCTATTTAAATTCATCTTCCTTCCTTTCTTTTTTTCTTTCTGAAGGATTTAAACAAATTTCAGACACTTCACTCTTAATACATTATTAGGAATTTCTTAATAATGTGGACTTTTCCTTACTACGATGCCATTATTGTACTCATAAAATAAAGAATAATTCCAGGATATCATCCAAGGTTCAGTGCATCATCACATTTCCTCATCACATTTCACAGTTCAGTTCATGTCAAGTTTGACTCTTTGCAACCCGTGGACTGTAGCACGCCAGCTTCCCTGTCCATCACCAACCGCTGGAGCTTCCGCAAACTCACGTCTGTAGAGTCAGTAATGCCATCCAACCATCTCATCCCATTGTCCCCTTCTTCTGCCTTCAATCTTTCCCAGCATCAGGGTCTTTTCCAATGAGTCAGTTCTTTGTATCAGGTGGCCACAGTATTGGAGCTTCAGCTTCAGCATCAGTCCTTCCAATGAATATTCAGGACTGATTTCCTTTGATTGACTGATTTGATCTCCAAAATCATCTTTTCTATTGTTGGTTTATTCAAATCTTGATTCAAACAAATTCCAAAGATGACATTTGATTATTGTCTCTTAAGTCTCTTTCAGTCTAGACAATCCGTTCTCTCTCTCCCCCAACATCCACCGCATCTGACAATGACTTTTTGTAAGAAAAACCAGGTCAGGTATCCCGAAGAATGAATGTCCCTCATGCTAGATTTGTCTGCTTCCTTCCTTGTGGTGTCATGCAACCCATCACACTGTGCACTGTGATTACTGTGAAGGGATGTGAGTACTAGAGGCTTTGTTACACTCAGGTTCTTTCCCCCCGCCTTTTCTGCAAGAATACGTCATAGGTTGTTTGTGTATATCACACAGCAGCACATCAGGAAGTTCACCATGTCTGGGTATTTCATTTCTGGTGTGCAAATGTATGTAACCAGAATTTTATATATATATATTTTTTTTTTTTTCTTTAGATATGACCAAAGCTTTATAAGGAGATATTTTATTTATTTATTTATTTTTTAAATTTTATTTTTAAACTTTACAATATTGTATTAGTTTTGCCAAACATTGAAATCAATCCGCCACAGGTATACCTGTGCTCCCCATCCTGAACCCCCCTCCCTCCTCCCTCCCCACACCCTCCCTCTGGGTCGTCCCAGTGCACCAGCCCCAAGCATCCAGTATCGTGCATCGAACCTGGACTGGCGACTCGTTTCATACATGATACTATACATGTTTCAATGCCATTTTCCCAAATCTTCCCACCTTCTCCCTCTCCCACAGAGTCCATAAGACTGATCTATACATCAGTGTCTCTTTTGCTGTCTCATACCCAGGGTTATTGTTACCATCTTTCTAAATTCCATATATATGCATTAGTATACTGTATTGGTGTTTTTCTTTCTGGCTTACTTCACTCTGTGTAATAGGCTCCAGTTTCATCCACCTCATTAGAACTGATTCAAATGTATTCTTTATAATGGCTGAGTAATACTCCATTGTGTATATGTACCACAGCTTTCTTATCCATTCATCTGCTGATGGGCATCTAGGTTGCTTCCATGTCCTGGCTATTATAAACAGTGCTGCGATGAACATTGGGGTACACGTGTCTCTTTCCCTTCTGGTTTCCTCAGTGTGTATGCCCAGCAGTGGGATTGCTGGATCATAAGGCAGTTCTATTTCCAGTTTTTTAAGGAATCTCCACACTGTTCTCCATAGTGGCTGTACTAGTTTGCATTCCCACCAACAGTGTAAGAGGGTTCCCTTTTCTCCACACCCTCTCCAGCATTTATTGCTTGTAGACTTTTGGATCGCAGCCATTCTGACTGGCGTGAAATGGTACCTCATAGTGGTTTTGATTTGCATTTCTCTGATAATGAATGATGTTGAGCATCTTTTCATGTGTTTGTTAGCCATCTGTATGTCTTCTTTGGAGAAATGTCTATTTAGTTCTTTGGCCCATTTTTTGATTGGGTCATTTATTTTTCTGGAGTTGAGCTGTAGGAGTTGCTTGTATATTTTTGAGATTTGTTGTTTGTCAGTTGCTTCATTTGCTATTATTTTCTCCCATTCTGAAGGCTGTCTTTTCACCTTGCTAATAGTTTCCTTTGTTGTGCAGAAGCTTTTAAGTTTAATTAGGTCCCATTTGTTTATTTTTGCTTTTATTTCCAATATTCTGGGAGGTGGGTCATAGAGGATCCTGCTGTGATGTATGTTGGAGAGTGTTTTGCCTAAAAATATGGAACGCTTCACGAATTTGCGTGTCATCCTTGCACAGGGGCCATGCTAATCTTCTCTGTATCATTCCAATTTTAGTATATGTGCTGCCGAAGTGAGCACCCAGAATTATATTTTGAAAATCATTTCTAACAGAAAATTTGAAAGAATAGCAGAAAATCTCGTTTCATCTAGTTTCAGGCATGGAGGCATCAACTGCTAGATTTTTTCCTTGATTGTTCTATCTCTTCTTTTTCTTCATCGCTGTGAGTGCACTCTCAGTTGTGTCCAACTCTTTGTGATTCCATGGACTGCAGCCCGCCAGGCTCCACTGTCCATGGAATTTTCCAGACAAGAATACTGGAGTGGGTTGCCGTTTCCTTCTCCAGGGGATCTTCCTGACCCAGGGATCGAACCCGCGATCTCTTGTGTCTCCTACATTGGCAAGCTGGTCCTTTACCAGCTGAGCCACCAGGGAAGCCCATTTCATCCCTAAGTAACTGTATTATCATCACTATTTCCAATAAATTTAAGTGATACAATAATACTGTCCTATTTACAGTCCAATTTAAATTTTTTCCAATTGTCCACAAAATGTTTTCTGTAGTTTTTTTTTTTTTTTTTTTTAATTTTTATTCTGCAACAAGAGTCATGTTTGCATTTGGCTCTTTTGTCTCCTAGCATTCATCATCTTTTCCCTTGCCTCTTTTTGTCTTCCTAGCATTGCCATTTTTGAAGTTCCCAGGCCAGTTGTCTTAAAGAATTCCTTTTGATTTATATTCGTGTTAAGCATTTTTGACAAAAATAATTATATGGGTGGTATTGTATCTTCCCATTGCCTCAGATCTGAAGGCCATGGTGCCATTTTGTGCCATGACTGATAGTTCAGTTCAGTTCAGTTCAGTTCAGTCACTCAGTCGTGTCTGACTCTTTGCGACCCCATGAGCCACAGCACGCCAGGCCTCCCTGTCCATCACCAACTCCTGGAGTTTACACAAACTCATGTCCATGGAGTTGGTGATGCCGTCCAACCATCTTATCCTCTGTAGTCCCCTTCTCCTCCTGCCCTCAATCTTTCCCAGCATCAGGGTCTTTTCAAATGAGTCAGCTCTTCGCATCAGGTGGCCAAACTATTGGAGTTTCAGCTTCAACATCAGTCCTTCCAATGAACACCCAGGACTGATCTCCTTTAGAATGGACTGGTTGGATCTCCTTGCAGCCCAAGTGACTCGCAAGAGTCTTCTCCAACACCACACTTCGAAAGCATCAATCTTTTGGCACTCAGCTTTCTTTATAGTCCAACTCTCACATCCATACATGACTACTGGAAAAACCAAAGCCTTGACTAGATGGACCTTTGTTGACAAAGTAATGTCTCTGCTTTTTAATATGCTATCTAGGTTGGTTATAACTTTCCTTCCAAGGAGTAAGTGTTTTTTAATTTCATGGCTGCAACCACCATCTGCAGTGATTTTGGAGCCCCCCAAAATAAAGTCAGCCACTGTTTCCACTGTTTCTCCATCTATTTTCCATGAAGTGATGGGACCAGATGCCATGATCTTCGTTTTCTGAATGTTGAGTTTAAGCCAACTTTTTCACTCTCCTCTTTCACTTTCATCAAGAGGCTCTTTAGTTCCTCCTCATTCTCTGCCATAAGGGTGGTGTCATCTGCATATCTGAGGTTATTGATATTTCTCCTGGCAATCTTGATTCCAGCTTGTGCTTCTTCCAGCCCAGCGTTTCTCATGATGTACTCTGCATATAAATTGGATTAGGTTGTTGTATCCAGTTGAGGTTCTCCAGAGAAACAGAACCAATAGGAGATATGTATAGATACAGATACAGATCAGATCAGATCAGATTAGTCGCTCAGTCATGTCCGACTCTTTGCGACCCCATGAATCGCAGCACACCAGGCCTCCCTGTCCATCACCAACTCCCGGAGTTCACTCAGACACATGTCCATCGAGTCAGTGATGCCATCCAGCCATCTCATCCTCTGTCGTCCCCTTCTCCTCTTGCCCTCAATCCCTCCCTGCATCAGAGTCTTTTCCAATGAGTCAACTCTTCGCATGAGGTGGCCAAAGTACTGGAGTTTCAGCTTTAGCATCATTCCTTCCAAAGAAATCCCAGGGCTGATCTCCTTCAGAATGGACTGGTTGGATCTCCTTGCAGTCCAAGGGACTCTCAAGAGTCTTCTCTAACACCACAGTTCAAAAGCATCAATTCTTCGGCGCTCAGCCTTCTTCACAGTCCAACTCTCACATCTATCCATCTGAAATTGGGTAAAGCAGTTATAGAGGCTGAAAGATCCCAAGACATGCTATCAGCGAGCTGAGACCCAGGACAGCCAAAGGTGTTGTTCCAATCTGAGTCTGAAAGCCTGAGAACCAGGAAAGCCAGTGAAATAAGTTTCAGTTTGGAGGTGAGCAGGCTTGAGGTCCAAGATGAACTGATTTACTAAATCAAGTCCCAAGGCAAGAAAAGACCGATGTACCAGCTTAGCAGTTGGGCAGGTGGAGTTGCTTCTACTTAGGGAGGGTCAGCCCTTTTGTTCCAGTCAGGCCTTCATTGGATGAGGGCCAGCCACACTGGGGAGAGCACTCTGCTTTGGTAGTCAGTCTACCAATTCAGAGATTCATCTCATCCTCAAACACCCTAACAGACACACCCAGAATAAGGTGTGACTAAATATTTGAGCATCCCAAAGCTCAGTCAAGTTGACACAGAGGGTCAGCTATCACACCAGTGTCCCCCAGGCTCTCCATGTATGGTTCTTCCCCAGTGGAGATGAATGAACCCTCCATGTGGTCACAGCCTGTGCCTGTGAATATCCTGCTCCCAATGTTTTACCCAGCAGAGTTCTAGATTTTTAAAGTGCAGAAAGGTCCTGCAAAGTGCTTGAAATAATTGAAAAGATGGCAAGAACCTCCTTCAATGTCAAAAACTTCCTACAGAGTTAGGGTTCAAGGTGAAGGGCCAGACTAAAGAGCTAAGGTCCAGACCAGAGAAGTGCATGGATCTGATAGAGAGTGACTGTCTAGGGCCAGGCAGGGGCAGGTGAGAGGCTGGCTTGACTGACAGCAGGTACTTATATATAGTCAAGTGTCAGGTAAGCACTGGGGGAACTCCCAGTTTGTTCACCTAAGTCTCCCCACTTTATTATCATTTTAAGCTGCTATGCAGGATTTTTAACCCACCAATGTCACCTATACATTGCTTAGTGGCCTTCCAAATGCTTACATCAACTTAGGCGTTTTATTTATCTCTTTCCCAGCTCATTACCTCACCTCCACCATTACGGCTTCTAACCACCTTATGTTTTATAGCATTTTATTTTAAAAGAGGAATTTCACACTTTATTTTATCCTCATAATAACTAGGAGGGTCTTCCCTGGTGGCTCAGACGGTAAAGAATCTACTTGCAATGCAGGGGACCCGGGTTCTACCCTTGGGTTGTAAAGATCAGCTGGAGAAGGGGGCATGTAACCCACTCCAGTATTCTTGCCTGGAGAATTCCATGGACAGAGGAGCCTGGAGGGCTACAGTCCATGGTGTCACAAACAGTCAGACACGACTTAGTAACTAAACTATCACCAAGTAAATATTGGAATTCTACGTTAGTTTTAGAGTGAACTAAGAATAGATAAATTCTTATCCTTCAAAAGGCTCTTTGAATGTGGAAAGGTATACAAAACCTCTTTGTGTAGTACTTTACTTACTAATTTTAACTATCCGGATAACAAGCTTTTAGCATTTTAAAAAGTAAACAGTTGCATTAGATATTCATATACTACTTACAAATTAAAAAAAAATTCCCCCAAGATTTGAATAATGTACATGTAATCAAATGGGCTTCCCTGGTGGCTTAGATGGTAAAGAATCTGCCTGCAATGCAAACCTGGGTTCGATCCCTG
The DNA here is from genome assembly GCF_029378745.1 of Bos indicus. Lineage (NCBI taxonomy): Eukaryota > Metazoa > Chordata > Mammalia > Artiodactyla > Bovidae > Bos > Bos indicus. Next base: position 86,778,405 of record NC_091761.1, read on the forward strand.
GGTTGGGAAAATCCTCTAGAGGAGGGAATGGCAACCCACTCCAATATTCTTGCCTGGAGAATTCCATGGATAGAGGAGCCTGGCAGGCTACAGTCCATGAGGTTGAAAAGAGTAGGACATGACTGAGCAACTAAACATACACACACATACATACACGTGTATTCAAATACTCTAAACAATCAGATTAGTTAAACAGATGAGATTCTTTTTAGAAGATAAAAAACCATTAAAATCAGACCAAACACAAATAAGGTTGAGTGCTAACCATTTTTCTGCCCTTACGACTCACTGACCTAGTCTCTTAGCATCACTAAAAACATGTGCTCCTTATCGTACTTTTATAATTATGTGTGGGTTATCTAACAGTGTTAGCTCCTAGGAAATGAGGAAGTCATTCTGCTTTGTGAGCCCTTTTCTTCAGATCATCTTTCTGTTGTATTAGTTTGTAGGATGCTATTGAAACTTCCTTCTGTTTGGTTATTTTGTGTGACCGTCAAATTGTAAATAGTGAATCCCCAGGAGGCTGATCAGCCCTTCGTGTTCGGAATAGGGTTCCTTCTATTTCTGTATTAGCTCAGTTCACTTTCAGCTATTTTTTTCTCTCTTCTTTCCTACTTATTCAGATATACACATATGCGCACACACATATACATGCACACTAGTATATTTATAAACTAAAGTAGTAACAAAATATGTGTATGTGTATATATACATATATACACTGGTTATACATATACATCCCTTAATGAAATAATGACAAACATAAATCTTGTTTCATCCATCTGTTGTATCAAAACTTCCTTTTTGTACATTTTAACCTGATCTTCTGACTCTGATTTTGATCATGAAATTTTATAGATCAAATCATTGCAATTAACCATAATACCAAAAGCAATTTTATTATCTAATTATAATTCAATAGCTAAGAATTACTACCATTATTTAAGACTTGAAGTATTCTAATTTTTTGACAAGAACCTCTTATGTGGGATCCTTCGATTATATGTCACTGTTCCCACGATTCCTGGCATGCCCCTGGTTTTCTGATACTCACAGGATGATCCTGACCCATCCTAAGTGTTTTCCCTTAGCCCATCACCTCTAACTTCCCCCTCCTTCCTCCATCTCTTTCAGCCACAGTCACCTACCTACCATGCCAGCTCCTTGGTTACCCCTTGGCCACAGGCAGTCCCACTCTGCTTGCTGCCTGTCCAGCCACCTTCTGAGGCACAGTGGGAAGTAGCTTTGCTTGCAATTTGTGCTGATCTCCACAGTAATGCTTATTGAATCCATGAAAATATGCATTTTTTGGCAAGACTTGTGTTTCCCTTTACAACCAGTTTACAGTATTTTAGCACAGTATTGTTCCTCATTTACAATAGCATAGTGCCTGGGGAAAAATTATGAACACAGACTTGACTTTATGTGTTGGATGGAAGAGGGCTGTTGCAGTGGGGACTCAGTTTTAATAGTGGTCAGATTATTAGTGAATATTTAATGTTAGGATGACTTTTGCTCTCCTAAGAAATATGGCAACTACCAAAATTTTATAATCAATTCTTAGATAACAAAGATGTGTTAAGTAAACCTGGTGGACTTAATTCTAAGACTTCCAACTTAGCCCACTGCTCAAAATATAAATGATTAATCAGCCTGATTGTCCATCTAGAAAGGTTGAGATGCACTTTTTGTCTTTTCTCTGAGAATGGAGATCACCCAGGATGTGAACTTGGAAAGGCTTACAACACTCTCAGGCTTCCTTGTCTACACCTGGGCTTCTCTGCTGGTGCTTACCTTTTACTGGAGAAGATTACTCTGCACCTCTCCATCTCTTGAAGACATGTCCTGCTAAGTAAGAAGAAAGCAGTGCTGGCTATCGAGATCCTTTTGCCTCCTGGTATTGTAACAGGCTTGATGAGAGTCTGGTGCTGTCTAGAGTCCCTAGTGGCTCAGATGGTAAAGAATCTGCCTGCAATGGAGGAGATCTGGGTTCGAACCCTGAGTCAGGAAGATCCCATGGAGGAGGAAATGGAAACCTGCTCCAGTATTCTTGCCTGGAGAATTCCATGGACAGTGGAACCTGATGTGCTACAGTTCATGGGGTTGCAAAGAATTGGACACAACTGAGTGACTAACTCTTTCACCTTCACTGATGAGAATCATGACACAAACATCTTACATTTTTGCCTCATAAAAGGGACATTGGGAGATTGGGTTCCCCTGAGAAGACGCAGTGGAAATAGGCCATTTTAATTAACAAAAGTACTGATGAACAGGCATGTTTGCTATCACCTTTGAAAGTCCCGGTGGCCTTTAGTATAAGGATTCATCCTTTGGTAAGAAGCTTTGGGCTTGGATAATCTGAAGAAAAATGGAGCTGCACCCCAGATTCAGGGTTCCTAGAGAGAGAACACCTTCCCTCCTTGGAGATGATGTGTTTTCCTGTAGCTTATGGTAAATTGGTTCTCTGAGGATGTCTTCTTTGCCAAATATCTCCAAACTTGTCATCTCGTTGGTTTCACCCTAATTGTAACTTACTTAAGATATAAGAAAATGCAATCCTTACATACCATATTCTATAAATTTAACTAATAAAAATGTTTTGGAAGAGCCTTTTGAAGTCCAAGAGAATGGTGGAATAAGTTTTATGAGATTAAAAAAAAACTTTTCTTCTTACAGACAAGAAAGTCCATTTTGCCAAGAATGAATGAATTCAACTAGCCAAGGGATTGGGCTTGACTTGAGATGCCAAACCCACTGTGTTTTGCTGGCCTCCTCCCTGGGCCAAGCGTGTTTTCTAGGGCTGAAAGTTAGTGCTAGAATCTAATGTTTCAGACAAACATGTTAGTACTTATAATTATTTTAGTGTGCCAGTTGTTCTTAATATAAGAAGTTTGGCTTCTTTTTTGAACCAATTTGATTCTACAGGCAAGGAAGAGAGAGAGATTATTGATGTTACAAGTCATCCTTTTATTAGGGTTTGTTACAGTTATGTGGAAAATTTTGTATTTCCTCTTTGGTATTTCCTTATATATTCTTACTTTCTTCCTTTATATGAATTTAAGATAATTTAAGTGTTTTTTTCATGATTAGGTTCAGAAACATTTTCTAAGAATAGTTCCTAAAAAGAAAATTATGGTAAACAATCAATGTTGACAGCCATAAAAAATTCATGGAAACTTTGAAGAAAACATCATGCTATTTTATATCAGGGCTCATCATTTCCAAATAAATTTTTCTAAAAGATGACTATAAAATAAAAACAATAGCAAATTCCTCTACCATGTTAAGACAAATTGATTTCAAAACCAAAAGCATTTCACCAGTCACTTCTTTTCTCTGCTTGTTGGCACTTCATTCTCTATCAATACAAACTTCTCCGGTTTTCTCTGTTTTTTCCCTGTCTGACCCTGCTCTCTCTGGACTGCTACCATTCTTTCTATTTCAGTCTTGTTTATTACTGTTGCTGTTGCTGTCATTATTGTCATCATCATACTCATTTTGTTTTTACCACTTCCCAGGCTCTACATCAGCGATCCCCAACATTTTTGGCAATAGGGAGCAGTTTTATGGAAGATAATTTTTCCAGGGGATGGTTTCAGGATGATTCATTTATTATGCCACTGCTAATGTGACAAGAGACAGAGCTCAGGTAGTAACGTGAGCAGTGGAGAGCAGCTGTAATTACAGATGAAGCTTCACTCCCTTGCCCACCACTCACCTCCTGCTCTGTGGCCCAGTTCCTAACAGGCCACGGATGGATACCAGTCTATGGGTCTGGGAATTGGAGACCCCTGCACTATATTATTCTGGACCTTCATTTTAAAGTTCAGACCCAATGGCTCTGTTGTTCTTCCACCCACCCCCTCCATCAATCCACAACATCCTGCCTCCTTTTGCCCTGTCCTCTTTCACATCCCCTCATTCCCCATCTCCTTTTAGCCTACATACTTCTCAAAGCCCAGTCTTAGCCAGACAATCACCAAATAACTAGTTGCAGGCTTCCTGACCGCTCCTCAAAGAAAGATGTGACATCCTGCCTTTGACTTCAGACAGGGCTGTGTACAGGCACCTCCCCACACCCCACACCCTCCCTCCCCGTGAGTAGTCAGGATGTAGCTTGCACTTGGAATCCCATGCATTAAACCCACTTCTATCTTGTAATCACTCAGGGAGGACCAACTGTGTGCAGGACAAGAGGAGGAGTAGGTGCCTTATAGGCAAAGATGAATGAAAAGGGACTGGTCTTTGTGATAGGGTACAATGGAGGCAAGCCCCCAGAAGAAGCAGTGATGAATGCTGCTGCAAGAGATTGTCAGGAACAGGGAGTGATATTTGTGGCGGGTTCACCCTGGATAGACAAGCAATGCTGAGCAGACAAGGGGAGAAGATCATTCCAAGAAGAAGTAGCCATTTATGCAAAGGTATTGAATGGTCAACAGCAAGATATATATGTATGTAACACATATGCATGCATATATATGTGTGTGTTTTGCAAATCAATGTATGCATTATATTTATTATATACGCATTGTATATAACACACATATACATGCATGCATATGTGTAAAATGCATATGTATACCTGTGAGTATGTGTGTGTTCATGTGTATTAGCTGGGGTTCTTCAAAGAAACAAAACCAATAGGTTGAGTATATATAAAAAGAGAGATTTGTTTTAAGGAATTGGGACAGGTTATATCTGTTTGGCTCCCCTGAATGCCTTGCCTGACGCAAGCTCTAGCACTCAGGAGGTGATGGTCACACAGTATGGTGGCTTTAGAATCAAGTGCTTGGTCAAATCTCCTTCCTTCACCTCATTTTTGAATGGCCTTGAGTAATTGTTTAAGCTCTTTGTGATTTAGCTTCCTTTTGCCTAAAGTAGGAGTCATAATAGTACTTATGTTTTTGAGGCACCCATGAAAATGAGGCTTGGAAAGCCTCTGGAAGAGTGCCTGGAACATAGGAAGTGTTCAGCAAATTTTAGTTCATTATTTGGTACTCAAAAATACTCATTGAATTAATGAATGGATGCTAAGCCCGAACCTGTTTCCCACTACCTTTACCTATAGCCATTCAAAATCAACCTACAAGCTAAATTCTCCCAACTTTGCTCTGACTCATAAAGTCTGTATATATATATAATATATACACACATATATATATATAATTTGTATATTATGTATTACTCATATATGTATAGACATATACATTAGTGTATTAGTCAGGGATATATATATGTATATATAACATATATGAAAGATATACATATATATAGAAGGTATATATTTGTATATTTTTTTTATACAAATGTATATGTAAAAGAGAATGATTTAAGGAATTGGCTCATGGGATTATGGGGGTGGCAAATTTGAAATCTACAGGGCAGGCTGGCAGTCTGGAAAATCAGGCAAGTGTTGCTGTTGCAGTCTTGAGTCTGAATTCTGCATTGCAATAAGCAAGGTTCTATGTTGTAGTGTTAAGGAGAATTGTTTCTCCCTAGGGAAACCTTAGTCTTTGCTTTGAAGACCTTCGACTGATTCGACAAGGCCCATCTACATTATGGAGGCACTGTGTTACTCAAAGTTTACTAATTTAAATGTAAATCACATCTAAAAAGTACCTTCACAATAACATCTAGGCTGGTGTTTGACCAAACAGCTGAGCACCATAGCCTAGGCAAGCTGACATATAAAATTTACCATCACAGACTGCTTGCTCTACTTTCTGTGCTCCCCTGCAAAAGGGGGAGTTCTGATGTGTCACAAAATTGAAGGAGTTTACATATTTGTGTTTGGCTTTTATTACATACTTGGCCAAACTAAGATTTTTATGTATTTATTTTTTAGTTCTATATAGCTTACAATGTACTTTAATGCACATTGTGTTATTTGATCTTCTCAACCATCTTGAGAGATATGGATGCTCTGTTAACCCACTTTACAAGGGAGGAAGTCAAAGCTCAGAGCAGTGTCTCCACTTGCCAGCAGGGTGAAGGACACTTGGCATCCTTAACCCAGGCCTTCCCTGCACACCTTGCGGGCTTTCTAAGGCACTAGAAAATTGCTCTAGACATTTGGAAATAAAAATAAGATGAATAACAATGAGAACAAAGTTTTCTAAACTTCGAGGTTGGAGGAACACATGTTAGCTGGGGATGGGAAAGGTTTTAGAGTGCTGACACAGACGTGGAAGATCCAGTGACTCTCTTATTTGCAGGCACATCTGGATGCCTTCAAATTCTCTGCACCACTTATTTGCATTATTATTTGTTTATCCAGATGGTGAAAAATATAATGATTAAAATACTTGGCCAAAATGCCTAGCTGGGGGGAAAGCCAAGAAAGAAAAAGGAGAGAATCAGTTATTAAATGAAATCCTTAAATGTTCTTTTTGTTTTAATCATGGAAAAGGCAATTTTATAAAATGATGAGGGTAGCATCCTCTGAAGACAATATTTATTTCATAGTGCTTGACTTATAATGAGTAGGAAGTTGTGTATTATGTATGCATGTGTGTGTATGTGTATGTTTCACAGGGGCTGGAGGTGAAGCTAAGACCTTTTGCCTTAGTGAATTGTCCTCCAAAACCCAGAACTTCCTAGCTTTGTTTTGGTTATTTTGCACTTACCTCTAATTTCAGACTAATTCCAAGGGTCTGAAAAAATTAAAACTGATTCCCAAGAATGAGGAAATCATTAGTATAATTGCTTTTAGGCTTATATTAAGTTTCTAAATTGCATTTATTAATCAACTGCATCTTATTACTTATACCCTTTACCTTAAGTATTTATTATGTGCTATCTTATTAAGGGGGGCTTCCCTCGTGGCTCGGTGGTAATCTGCCTGCCAATGCAGGTGATGTGGGTTCAGTCCCTGGGTTAGGAAGATCCCCTGGAGAAGGAAATGGCAATCCACTCCAGTATTCTTGCCTGGGAAATCCCATGGACAGAGGAGCCTGGCAGGCTACATTCCAGGGGTCACACAGGAGTTGGACACAACTTAGTGACTAAACCGCAACATCTCATTAATGATCAGTAAAGGAAGAATTATTCCTATTTTAATGGTGATGATACTGAGGTTCAGAGAAACAAGTAGATTTGACCTATTCCTTTTCCTAGAATGTGGAGAGTTATGATGAAAGCCCTGCTACTGCTGCTGCTAAGTCACTTCAGTTGTGTCCGACTCTGTGCGACCCCATAGACGGCAGCCCACCAGGCTCCCCGATCTCTGGGATTCTCTAGGCAAGAACACTGGAGTGGGTTGCCATTTCTTTCTCCAATGCATGAAAGTGAAAAGTGAAAGTGAAGTCGCTCAGTCATGTCCGACCCTCAGCGACCCCATGGACTGCAGCCTACCAGGCTCCTCCGTCCATGGGATTTTCCAGGCAAGAGTACTGGAGTGGGGTGCCATTGCTTTCTCCGTGATGAAAGCCCTAGTTCTCTGCTTTTATGTTAAATATTCTTATCCAGTCTCGTAGCTGCATCTAATGAAATCAGCTTCAAACTGTCTTTGTTCTCAATGGTTGTCAATCTCTCATGACTTATAAGGTGTTTATTTTGCCTTCTCATCTTGCGGAGGCTCCTGGAATAGCCCTTGTCAGTTCTCCAATCCCCTTGCCTTTGGAGTGAAGTTTAGTGAATTCACTTGGGGAGTTTAATGACTCCAGTAGGAGAAATAAAGACCATGCCCCAGATGAGCATGGTTATGTATCCGAGTATAGTGTAAATATAAATAGATTTTGATGTGTGTGTGTGATTTGAACTAAACTGTAGTAACGACAAATAGGGATAGATTCAGATGGCTTGTAATATAGATGCCAATTCACATTTTATGATATGTACACCAACCAAGGAAATAACCAAGGTGGATGGCTTATGAGATCTGAGTTGGGGAAATTCACTTTAACTTGCAATGTGACCTTTTATACCACGATCACCAACATACTAAACAAGTCTGCATGATGTTGTGTTTCGGCAGTTTTCTTACGTTCATTCATCTTTTTGATAGGGATAGCAATGGTGGCATTAACAGTTGGTATCTTGAACAAAACTACATAGTGCAGACAACATAAGTTATGGTTTCACTTGTAAAAATACTTTGCATAATATTTTCCCATGGAAATCTGAGAAAAAAATTTTTAAAGGCTACTTAGATGAGAAGTAATTTAGGACTAGAAATATGAAGGATTAATAAACCAGTATGAATGCCTATTAATTATAAAAGCAAATGAAAAAGCTTTAGTCTATAATACTACAGATAAGCTCAATACTCAGGGACACACAACATACAGAAATGTTTATTTGAAATTGTATGACATA